>NC_133538.1:56400405-57038218 GCF_048544455.1 Silene latifolia
CAGCACGTATTTCTATGCATTTTTATACTGTTTTTATAGTATTTTGCCCCGAATTGGCTACTTTGGTTCGTTTTGTCCTTTTTGTAGAAATGAACGCGAAAGTAGTGGAATCGTACTCTTTTTCGTCCTTTTAGCATGCATTTAGAGGAGACGGGATTTTCCAGAGTGAGATACTGCATTGGAGTACGTCAAGGCACGGATTACGAGGCAGTCGAACGTGGACTTGAGCTGAATTGAAGATAGAAGACTCGATCGAGTAGTTTTACCACTCGATCGAGTGGTTTTCAGAGTCCCAGTTGGTCGATCGAGTGGTTACTATGCTCGATCGACAGGTGCTGAAAAGAGAGTTACTCGATCGAGTAACTATTCTACTCGATCGAGTAACTATTCTACTCGATCGAGTAGATTGTGCTGAGGTTTGCTCGATCGAGTGGTTTTATTCCACTCGATCGAGTGGTTTCTGCTGGCGTGGGCTTTAATTAGCCCGTGAGTTGTTTTATTTCGCTAAACTAAGTTGTTTTTCTATTTAAGCACGCATTTACTAGGTTATTAGGTATCGAATCATTCATTATCTATCATTTTACTTAGCTTTTATCTATCAAACTTTACTGCGTTCTACATTCCTCTTCACTGTAACTTTACTTTGGGATTTACTTTCCTCGGATTCGATTGTTCTTTACGCCGGATTCGCACGATTTTAATTCCTTTCTTTTCTCTTAATAATAATCAATCGTTTGTTTGTTTTAATTCCTTGTTTACTTCATTTATTCCTTTGCCCTAATTCTCTTTTATGCATTTTATTATTTATTTCATTATGTTTATTATTAATTCGTCATTTGTTATTAGTTTTGATATTGATAGCGATATGAGTAGCTAAATTTAATGCATGTTGGGATTAGGGGATCTGCGGTAGGAATGTGACGATGTAGTAAATGAAATAGATGAATTAATTGTGAGATTCTGTCACCATAGCAATTTAATTGTATTTATCGACTAAGTTGAATGCACGCTTCTGAGTCACCTCTTTAAATCGAAAGATTGGACTAAATAGGCCTGCTATGAACAGTAGACTACCCTGACGAGAATGAAAGTTAAGTTAGTGGTATTTTAGGATAGAAAGTGGACCGAAAGGACCTTTCCACATCCGTCTTGCATTAATTAAATCGAGTTGTTTACAAACAGTCACTGGACTACCGTAGTGAACCGAATTCCCGACATGTCCCTTCTCTATCTGATAGTTTAATCCTAATTTCTTGCCTTTACTGCTCTTGTCTCTACTTCTCTTCCTTTAAACTTCGTAGTTTAGAAAACAATTCAAACAACCCCCCCCCCCCCCTTTGTGACCAAATAGACGGACTTCTACAGATATCTTGCCTCCCTGAGGAGATCGACCTAACTTCCCTAGCTATATAGTTAGTTTAGTTAGTTTATTTTTGATAGGTACACGACAGACGTATCAAATTTTGGCGCCGTTGCCGGGGAGGCAATTGCCCTATTTGTTTTTGTTTCGTTTATTTTTTTCGTCTCAGGGAATTTTTATTCCTTGAGGCAGTTCTTATTTATTTTCTTTAAGTGTTGTTTATGCCCAGGTCAGACAGGTTTGAATTAGTTTCAGCTGATTCAGAACCAGAGAGATTATTCAGGCATAGACTCCGTCTGTAGAGAAAATCACGAAAGGAAGACTTGATTACTTTCGAGCTAGACCATTCTCTTTTCGCAGAAGACATTCCTATTTTTGCCGATCAACCAGTAAAGATGCCAAAACTTTCTAGTCATTCGCTGCCTAAAGCAACCTCAATCCCAAAGGGTTTCAATCTCCAGACTGAGGATGGAAATACATTCGACATCCGTCCTTCCTACATCAATCTGGTGGAGAGAAATCTTTATAGAGGTGTGGCAGGTGAAGACCCGAGGAAGCACATGGAGGTCTTTACAGAATAATGTTCTACTATCCCTGCCACTAAGGGGGTAACTCAAGACAAGATTAAGGAGGTTCTGTTTCCTTTTTCTTTGACTGATTCAGCTAGGGAGTGGCTGACTGACTTGGACCGCACAGCTGCAGGGGTTATAGATTGGGAGTCTCTTGCTCTTGCCTTTTACAAGAGATATTTCCCTCCACAGCGCACCAATCTGCTGAGGGCCAAGATTACCAGTTTCAAGCTGGCTCCCGATGGGACTTTATATGAGGCGTGGTCCCGATTCAAGAAATTGTTGAGGTCTATTCCTTACTATGGTTTTGACCCATGGTTTATAGCTAACCAGTTCTACAATGGGTTGTATGATGACCACAGAGCCATACTTGATGCGTCATCTAGTGGGAGATTCCAGGAAAATACCGATGATGATAAGGGATGGGCCCTTATTGAAGAGATGGCGAATCACAGTGCTGAGTATAGAAACCCCAGAGATAGTATAAGAATAGTTTATGCAGTCGATAAGCAGATCGTGGCTCAGCTGGAAGCCATGAATGCTAGATTTGACAAGTTGGAGTTACATGCTGCTGGGGAGCCTCAGACGGTCCATGTTCTTACTAGAGGAGAGACCGTCACATGTGAGAGATGTGGGAGCAATGATGGCCACACTGCTGTTGGCTGTCTTACGGAGAAGGAACAAGTCCTTGCCTTTCAACAATATAGGCAAGGAGGGGGTTCCTATTACAACAACCAATGGGCAGTCCATCCCAATTTGAGGTGGACTAGTCAAAATGTGCTCAATCCTACCCCCCTTCCGCACCAGCAGCAGTCGTATGTTCCTCCACATAAGAATCAATAAAGCTTTCAGAAGCCTCCTTCCTTCCCTCCTCCCAATCACGGTGCATCATCTTCCGGTGGGGTGAATGAAATAGGTGAGCTTAAGTCTATGTTGCAGTCCTTTACAAAGCAGTGGCAGCTGAGTGATTAACAGAAAGATGCATCCATTAAGGCACTTGAAACTCAAGTTGCCCAGTTAGCCACGAATCAATCCACAAGAAAGCAGGGTCAGTTACCGACTCAAAATGAGAAAAATTCACATGAGACGGTAAATTTAATCAATTTGAGAAGCGGTCGTTCATATGAGGGACCAAAAATGCAAAAATCAGACCCAAGGAAGGCTATAACTGATGATGAACAGTGTTCTGGCGAAGGAAATGAGCTGACGGCTAAGAAAGTGCTCGATCAACTGGTTTCTGGAGGTCGATCGAGCAGATTTGATGATAAAAGTACTCGATCGAGTGGATTTTCTACTCGATCGAGTGAACAGGAAAATGAAGTTGTTCGATCGAGTGAAAATTCCACTCGATCGAGTGATGTTGCTAAAAAAACTACTCGATCGAATGGGATTTTTGGTCGATCGAGTAGTTTGGATGACGGGCAGCTTGATCGAGAGCTTGCTAGTGCTCGATTAAGCGAGAAATCACCGGAAAGACCTCGTTCAAGAGGAAAGAAGCGTCCAAAGGATACAGAGCTTGCTCCGGATGACACATTGGAAGAGAGAAAGAAGGGACTCGAGATACCCATCACGGTTCCCTTCCCAAGGCATCTACAGAATACTAAAGCTAACAAACAGTTTGGCAAATTTGCTGAAATTTTGAGAAGTTTGCAGGTCACTGTACCGTTCGCCGAACTGCTGACACAGGTACCCTCTTACCTTAAATTTATGAAAGAATTTTTGACGCGTAAGAGGCATATTAGTGATAATGAGATGGTAGCCTTGACTGAGGTGGGGTCGGCCCTAGTTCAGAATAAGTTACCTCCGAAATAGTCAGATCCGGGTAGTTTCTCAATTTCGTGTCATATCGGTACCCATTTGATTGATAACGCGTTATGCGATCTTGGCGCTAGCGTGAGTGTCTTACCATTGTCTTTGGCTAAGAGACTTGGTTTGACAAAGTTTAATTGCACCAACATGACTGTCCAGATGGCCGATCGTAGTATATCACGGCCACTAGGTGTAATAGAAGACGTACCTGTTAAGATCGGGAGGTTCTTTATTCCCGTTGATTTCGTTGTCTTAGACATCCCCGAAGATGCACACACCCCTATTATTTTAGGGAGACCATTTTTGTCTACTGCCCGTGCAGCTATAGACGTCGGGGGGAAGACTTTGACCTTTCAGGGGACGAGGAGCTGATATTCCATCAGTCTAAGTTCCGGAGGGCTCCCATGCAAGCTCAGCCTTGCAATGCTCTCTCTTCTATTGACCCTGTTATTGACACTCCAGATGAAAATTTGGAGTATTGTGCTGCTATTGTTACCCCTCCGCCTCAAGTTGAGAGCAAAAAGGAGGAAAGTTCGTCTGTTTTTCTTGCTGCAGGTACAAATGAAAGCAATGAAGGAGCGGTCAAAGGGCATTGTGCAATTAAGGTCAATCAAATTGGGAATGACGATGCTAAAGCCGGTGGTAAAGGAGCAAGGATGAGGAAAGTTCGTGCATATGTGGATGTGAACTATTTCCCTCCTAAAGAATTAAATGATTCAAATTCATGCTCATGGAATCTGAAGAGGACAATCAATGTTGCTGAAATGATGTCCTCCAGTCAGGAGCCCTCCAAGGGGCTACTGAATTGCATTGGGAAGTGAGCGGGGAAATACCCCGTGTAACACCTTGTAAAAACCAATTTTTGAATTTTCCGTTGAATTTCTTTTATTGCTTTTACTTAGGACAATTAGATTTTTAGACAGTTTTTTAGCGTAGATTTAAGACAATAGACTATTACTTAGCGTATTTGGTATTTTGGGATATTGTTGCACGTGTTTTTATGCAGGTTTGGGGAATTTATACGGTAATTCAAAGGAAGAAAGACGAAATTAAAGAGCTTACGCGAGAAAAGAGCTCGATCGAGTACTTTTTGTACTCGAGCGAGTGAAAAGTGGACGATCGAGTGGCTCCTGTTCAGTCGATCGAATAAAGCACTTATGGGGAGTTCTTGATCGAGTAAATGGATAATAAAAGTGCTCGATCGAGCGGTTATAAACCACTCGATCGAGTAGATTGGGAAAGGACACGGGGAGTTTCTTCCGTAACTTCTTTGTTTTTTATTCTAATTTCATTTTACCCCAATTATTTCGTCCCTCTTCCCCTAATTGCGACAAAAAATCCCCAAATCCCCATTTTAATTGCTCTAAATACCAAATTCGTCACCTAAATTCTCTTGCTTGCTAATTAATCTTTCAAAGCCCTCTATTTCCCCCTTGATTTGTGTTAGTTTACACGGTTTTATAGCGGGTTTAGGGTTTGCGTTTTTTCGAACAAAAATCGCCATCTTTGCTTGTTATTGAAGATTAATTGCAATTTGTAGGTTTCTTCTCATTAGGCAAGTGATTTCTTTACCTCATTGCATTTCAATTTAATTAATTTTGCATTTTTATGAGGTAATTTGAAATTAGGGTTTCGAAATTCTCTGTTTAGTTGAATTTTTCGACTTTAATTGTCTTTGTTTGCCCTTACTTGTCTTGCTTGATGATCATTACCGTCTCCTCGCTATTTGTTGCACGATTATTTCGAATTTTATACGATCTTTGTTAGGGGTTCTCACAGTCGAAATTTTCGACTGAAATTTAGTCTTTGCTTCTGTCAAATGCTTAGTTAACTTCGTTCTTTGCTTAAATGCTGCTGTTGTTGACTGCTATCCCGCCCCTATTGATGCTTACATATTGTTATTCGAAAATTTTGAGGAAATTTTGGGAATTTCGGGCTGAAGTCGAAATTTTTCGACTATATGGGGACTGTCATGCCGTCACATGTTGGTTTTTCTTGCTTTTTAGCCGCTGTTATCTTATCATGTCCCCTCCCCATTTGTATACAGGATGGATTCTAGCTCACTACCTTCCACCAGCTCGTCTTCTAGTCCATCCCTGTCTGAGACGGTGGCCCCTGCTGTTGCATCTGCCTCCGCTTTAGTTAGTCTTTGCGACTCCTATTTTCCTAGTTTCGATTCTTGATGCGTTTTCACCCCAGCTAGCTCTGCTGCTAGCTCGGTTTCGGCTGCCACTTCCGTTATGGCCACCACCACTGCTAGCCTTTCTTCGTCAGTGGTGGCCACAACAGCAACTACTACTACTCCAGCCGCCGTTTTCACACCTGTGGCGGACTCGCCGGCAGTTGCAGCTGCCTTTAGTGCGGCCCTAGTCCCTCGCACCGTCACTGAGCGGGCTTCTACTTTGGGTTCTAGGGGCCGGGGCCGAGGTCGTGGACGTTACCGTTCTACATCAGTACCTACTACCTCTACTTCTGTTGTACCTTCTACTTCAGCCGCTTCTTCTACTTCTGGCACGGTTACTGTTCGAGGGGACACTTCCCTCGACTCTCACCCAGACTATCCGCAGGTAATTTTTGTTAACGCCTTTCATCGTAAGAGGTTTTATCACCTTCTAGGCTGCGAGTTTGTACCTTCCCGGTTTTTAGATAAACCGACACTTGAGAGACTTGGTTTTTACGAGTCGGTTTGTGATTTACTACGGGGCATGGGGATAACTGGCCTCATTACTATGAGCGGTCGTACCTTTTTGGAGCTGAGTCTTGAGTTCCTCAGCTCCTTCACCTTCTCCTCCGGGGTATACGATGCTGACCCCGCTAGTTCTTCAGTGTCTTTCCGGTTGTTTTACCGGACTTTTCAGATGACTTTAGAGGAGTTTGGTAGGAGACTTGGCCTCTCCTCTACGGGCGACACTACCGCCCCTAGGAGGGTCATTCGTCAGCTTTGGCGGACCCTGGCCCAGACCACTTTTACCGAGCGAAAGTTTGCCCAGGTCCACCTTCCCCCTGCCCGTTATTCTCTTAGGTTGATGGCGAGCACCATCTTCGGCCGAAACGAGCCGAACATCACAAACACCGAGCTCTCCATCCTGGGCGTTTACCTGAGCGTTGACTGTGAGGGTCCTTTTACCCTCAACATAGCTTACTTGACCGCCCAGTACTTTCAGGCCCAGGGGCTGAAGGAGACGGGATCTATTACTTGCGGTGTCATAGCCACCATTCTTGCCCGTTCCCTCTTCCCCGTCTGGCCTCGTGACTTGCAGTACCTCGAGGGAGAGAGGTTACTGAGTCTGGATGCCATGCTTTCTCAGCATTGGCTGACCCTAGACTACCGGACATGGAAGATAGACGGTTCCTTGTCTGTGGACTTACCTTCTGACACTCTCCCTCGTCTAGACCCCTTACCTACTGTTGCTAGGGGTGCCCGACTGCCACCTCCACCTGCTTTCCACCTTCCACTCCGACCACCTCCCACTGTACCCGCCGCCAAGAAGGGGCGTAGAGTTGAGACTGGAGAGGGGTCCACACCTTCAGGGAGTACCCAGCCTTCCACGGCTACTCCCATCCCGACCCCTACTCCTACTCCTACTCCCACTCCCACCGACCAGACACAGGCTCAGCCGGTTTTTCCGGCTACTTCGTACCACCTCCGCCCTTTGTGGCGTCCGCGGTCATGGACCAAGGGCGCCGTGACGGTTTGTTGCTTGAGATTGCAGAGCGACAAGCTCGTATGGAGAGGGACTTAGTGTAACACCCCCATATCCAGAGGAGCCTTAACTAGGCCTTCCTTAGCATATAGGGGCACTACCATCTCGGTTGCCCGAGTACAGTAATAATCAAAAGTCGATAAAAGAACTATTATGTTATATAACAAGTGATTTAAACCAACTGACGATATAAAAGATACAACTCAATGACTATACACTAATGCTATCAAATCTCGTGAAGACTCATCCCTGCCCGGACTCCAGCTACCAACAACATCAACACATGTTAAGAGAGACTACTCACTATAAGGGATCACGGCAGACACATAAAACAACCAGACAACCACACAAGGTCAGTACTGAGATAAGACACAACAATGCCAACAACATCTAACAATACAATGCAACACAATCAGCCACATACAATCACACCCACTCCAGTCAATCTCCGTCCTCGACTGTCCACTGGACCAGCCCTGCCAGTGAGGGACCGCAGCCGTACCCACGAAATCCCCGCTCATCATACCGAGCGATAACCCTGTCCCATTAATGTGCACATCCCCTTCCATGGCGGGTTCCACGAAGGGCGAAACTAGGGCGTGAAGCCACTCCCGCAAGTGACTCCACTCAGCCGAGAACGCATCTCGAGAACCAGAGACAAACAATCACAATCACAATCGTATATATGCTGCCACACCACACAATCGCAATACAACAACAATGACACAACAATCGACACACTATACTATCTACAGAAACTGAGTAGACAAACCTACCTTTACGCAACTGCAACCAATCCATGCCAACATATGACATATCCAGCAATCAAGCAAAGCCTATAACCACAACACAATCACCTATTACCATCAAGTAAACCCTAATTGTAAAGACAAGGATACGGATGATGATGACAACATACCTACAAGAAGAAACCCGGCAAAAGACCGCTACCCGACTCAAGCTATGCTCTCCTAAAGCACAAGAACCTTCAAAAGGGCTTCCATGGAGGTTTTATGGTGAAGGGAAGGGAAAGAGGCGACTAGAGGATAGAAGTAATGAGGCGGAAATGATTTGCGAATTTAACAAAACGCGATTAAAAACCCTCGCTGAAAACCCGATACTCGATCGAGTACCACACATACTCGATCGAGTGACCCCCTACTCGATCGAGTAACCACGCTACTCGATCGAGTAGCCTCTACTCTATCGAGTACCACTCATAACTCGTAACCCAAGATAGCTTGGCACGCACTTCTAAGAACTATTTCCGCTCCCAAGGTCAGTCAACGCTGGTCAAAGGGTCCCTAAAAGGGCGGGTATTACAGTCTTCCCCCCTTAAAAAGAACTTCATCCCCATGTCATCATCATCATCATCATTATCTAACGTTCCAAATATATGTATATGTATATCGACTCTTACAAACTATCGTCTAAAACACCGACCTTGCAATGCAAACCAACACCAACAACGATCGCCCGTCATATTACGGGATTACTCCATTCACTAGTAACAACTATCAATACGGAACATATCTCATATCAACTTCATGCCGCACGACTATACCACTATGTTACTCAACAACGCAATTCTACTACGACACATTGCATCACAACTATCTCTTTACGACCATGTTTTAAACATGCTATCAATTTTCACTTCAACGTATGAATTACTCGACGAACTAAAGTAACCAATTACAACTTCATACAATTAAAGTAACCAAGGTAAAAGAAAACTTTGCAAATAATCAACAAGACATTATAAACGAACAACAACATAGTCTCAAAATCAGCCTTTTTATTTTACGACATTACTCTTCCCCTCTAAAAAGGAACTTCGTCCCCGATGTTCACTGCCAAATTACTACACATAGTACCTATTACATGTATCGTGACATAAATTAAAACCATAGTATTTATTGTTGACATTACTCATATTACTCGTACAACTAGTCAATCACAACGATACATACAACCCTATTCGGACAACTAGTAACTGTCAAGCACGTATAAGCATAACATTTGAATTTGTATATATATATTGAATTCGGTGAAATATAACTTGCAGACTAAACGGATGTAAAATGAATGCAATTAGAATAATTACAACTCCACTATTCGAAGCAAAGACGCCTTTAAAACTAGGCACGACTTCCAACATATAAATTGAACTGTCCGAACATGTTAATACTCACTAATAATCATGTTAAACATCAAACATGCAATTATATAACAATTAAACAATTTTAATTTTTCAAAAGTTCCTGTAACAGTGCTACTCAATCGAGTATGTAGTGGTACTCGATCGAGTGCCCTGCTACTCGATCGAGTGTCTTGGCTACTCGATCGAGTAGCCCCGAGATCAGAATGCATCAATTCTGTCATACCTGTAGCTACTCGACCAAGTATGGGGTACTCTGTCGAGTACCTACAGGTCAAATGCCTTTGGAAAACCTGTCATAAACCCATGTATATACATAATCGTCGCATAAAAGTGAGTCGGGATGACTTCCCAACCCCCAAAATCCTGCAACAAGGTCATACTAGTAAATCTGGCCTTATGGCCAAGCATACACATCCGCAAATAAAAGTTCTAACAACCGACAACTACCAACATCCAACATCACTATCATAACTAGGATAAAGAAATAGGAGTATCACTCCTGCTGCTCTTCCTCCTCCATCACCTCATCACCACCAGCATCGCCTCCCGAAGTCCCCGCTCCCGATGACCCAATACCTGCATCAACTCCCGCTTCATCTCCCGGACCTACGTGCCATGGGGTCAAACCACCGTAGGGAAAGGACTGAGGCATCCCCCAAGCTGACTGATCCACCCCGTAAGAGTGGAAAACCCCACTATAGTCCCCAACACCACTCCACCAAACCGGATGCGGTCCCTCGGTCCCAATCCCCTGAGTGTACGTCATCTCGTGCATATTCCTGAGTGTCAAGGTAGATGACACTCTCTCTGCCAAGTAACTCGATCGCGTCTCCGGGGTGTCAAGGTAGGGGTAGCACGGAAAAGGGCACTGCTGTGGTGGTGCTACCGACCGTGGTCTGGTCTCAGCGGTCCTCTCTCTCACTCTACGGGGTCCTCTCCCCAACCTGGGCCTCTCCTCCCTGACCGCCGCGTTCTCCCCCTTCTTTGGCTCGGGCATCACCTCTAGAATCGTGTCATCAATGAGGTAGGTCTGCAACTGGCGGAGCACATCATCATCCTCCTCCTCCTCCTCCTCGGAGTCAACAGCTGTCACCACCGGCTCTAACGGCTCGGTCGGTGGAAGGTGCTCAGGAGCCGGGATCCCCATCCAACTCATCCCCCACACTCTCCAGGCTAGGCTACCGTCGGCCAAAGTTCTCAACCATTTCAGGTCGAGATAGTAGTCACGGTCCATCGTGGGCACCGGTGTAGCCAGAGGCACATACTCCGAAGAAGCCTCAAAGGAGGTTAGCTTTTCAGCTAACCGAGTGGCGATCGCGCCACAACTCAGGTACCGGGAAGAGGCAGTAGTCATCAAAGCAAGGCTAGCGCAGACGATGGCAGGAGCATTAAAGACCACTTTCCTGGCCCGCTCCGGGTTGAGGTAGGACATCAGAAGCAACACCTCATGGTTATTCAGTTTACTGATATCCGGTCTATCATAAAGGAGGTTCGAGAGAGAACGAATAAAGATCCTCAATGTGACATGCTGAACATCATTAATCAGCATGTTGCTTGAGGTGGGAGCTGGTTTCCCGGTAAGACAAGGCATTAGGCGGCAGACACCGCACTCAACAGGGATATCAGTGATAGAATCCTTGGGAGGCTTGGCCAACCCAAGGTGAGAAGCAAAAAGGTCCATAGTAAGCAAGAAACTGGTATTCATCAGCCGAAACTCAACGGTCTGGGCAGCTGGGTCATAGCTAAAGGAGCTCATAAACTCCAAGGTGAGAAAAGGGTAGGAGGGTTTCCTTAGCCGGTACAAATCCGTAAAGCCCAAGGTCTCAAATATGCGACGGACATCCGTCTCTATTCCCAAATCAATCAGAAGTGTGTTATCCACACACCTCGTTGGCCTCATTTTGCGTTTTTGCAAAGCTACAAAACGCTCTCTTTGTTTGAAATCTACAAACACAATCGAAGGGTACTCCGGTACCGCGGGTACCATGGGTCCACTCCCCTCCTCAATCTCAGGCTGTGTCACCCTTCCCCGTTTATTCTGATGGGTCCCTACGTTCGGTCTCGGCATCTGTTTCAGCATATAACTTAAACAAATTTGAATAGGCATGTGAAGCACATAATTCATACATTTGAACTTTGAATGCGAAGCTAAGTACACACGTCACCAATGAATTCCCAATTTGATATGCAAACTCAGTTTATAGCCACTCATGTTCAATAGTTGTGAAAAGTTTATCATGGTGAACACACATACCCAACCAATTCTAACATCCTAGCATGATTCAATGTTACTCCATACACACTCTTAATAACATGCGAGGTACTTGTACATGCTCATAGAAAAGTAATTTAGAACATATCATCATCAACTTTCGTTATTAGACACAAAACAATTCAATTAGGCTTGTCCGACGGTCTCTACAGCTGTAACAAATTTGACATATTCCCCATCAATTAACATTACCACTATCATATTGAAGTTTATCCCTTACCTAAACATTCATATTCAACACCAAATTTCAAATATAGAAGACGAATTTCAATTTGGGGCACTTTTAAGACGGAGTTTTAAGGCAACTTTTAAGGTGAAAATCATCAAAACTCATCCTTCAACATGATATATATAATGTATAGCACTCAATTCCATCATCTAATCAATGTAAAACAACCAAAATAAATTTTTGATTTCGTAACCCTAGAAATTTCGGCCCCCAAATTGCAATTTCTACTCTATATTACAGCAATTAATCACCAACAATCAAGGAAAGAAGGCATGTGAGTCATATTACCACAATTAAAAGCAATAATTTTCCCCCTATAAATCGAAAATTTTCAGATTACACCTTCATTCCAACAAATTTAAGGCAATAAAACATGTAAATAGAGGAAAGATCATACCTTGATTAAGTAGGAGAATAAAAGAACGAAAATAAACAAGCAAAAACAACCCCAAGAATCACTACCAACACAAGATGAGAAGAGCTTTTGAGGGGAATTTAGGCTTAGGGTTTCGAAATAAAGGAGATGGAATAAAAGGAATGAGAAAAGTGAGGGTTTTATGAAACCCGTAAGAACTTCTGCACTGTAGCTTACTCGATCGAGTGTCTAGGGTACTCGATCGAGTGCCCTCTACTCGATCGAGTAGGCGCTATTTCGTCGAGTATCTGCAGAAAATTCCCACATCCCGATGCCATAGCCTCCTAACGAGATCGAGTGAGGTCTACTCGGTCTAGTAAGCACTCGCACTCGGTCAAGTATGGTCAAGTACATGGTCAAAACTACGAAGTAGATCGAAGATTCCTGCAAAAACAATATCGCGTGTCGATTCCAAACTAAGTTCGGAATTCGGCACTAATTATCACACTCGTTCACGTATTACCATTATCACTCAAGCATACCATTTCGTCTCAACAATCAAGGCTTATGTCATACTATGCTACAACAAATTACCCAACTCGGTTTGCCTGCTACCGAGTCATTCACAATAATCACGTCATCATACCATACTTAACTTTATCTTACCACATTACTACTAAACTCGGGTTCGTATCAACATAAAACATATAATTAACATTAATTCATTCTTTCATATGTCATAAAAATATAATGTATACTCTACATAACAAATTAATCTATCATATTCCAAATCCAATCATAAGTAAATCATCTTACATGAATCGATTGTCACGCAGCGGAAAATTTCAACCAATAAACAAGGCATATACGCATTACTATATGCTATATCTCATATTATAACTCAACAATTCTATAACTATCATCATTGTAATTACGGTAGGGTTTATAAACTCGTACATAATTACCGTTATTAACAACCTAAAAGTAAATGCTAACATGATCACCTTCATATTATGGCATACATTTTCACATTTTCACGCATTTCTATCAAATAAACTTTTGTCACGTTTCTCATAATCATCGTATAAGCTCACTAACCATGCCAATGCTCCACTAAGCCCCATCCAAACGCAACTACTATACCCACCTCCGCGTTAGCAAAGACTCATCCCCAAATAATTCTGATACAACTAACATACACATCACATATATACACACGGACTCCACATTCCCATACCCCGTGACTGGCTTAAGTATCATGGGGCCAAGATTTTGAGATGAGGGCGCCTACTCACCCAAAATCTAGCATCAGCGGGGCTCCCATTATATACACACCAGGTTCATTTTATTAGACTCACTACGTTCATTATTTTCATTTGTTACAGGTTCCAAAATCGTCGCTCTGATACCACTTTGTAACACCCCCATATTCAGAGGAGCCTTAACTAGGCCTTCCTTAGCATATAAGGGCACTACCATCTCGGGCCCAAGGACAGTAATAATTAAATGTCGATAAAAGAACTATTATGTTATATTAAAAGTGATTTAAACCAACTGACGATATAAAAGATACAACTCAATGACTATCCACTAATGCTATCAAATCTCGTGAAGACTCATCCCTACCCGGACTCCAGCTACCAACAACATCAACACCTGTTAAGACAGACTGCTCACCATAAGGGATCACGGCAGACACATAAAATAACCAGACAACCACACAAGGTCAGTACTGAGATAAGACACAACAATGCCAACAACATCTAACAATACAATGCAACACAATCAGCCACACACAATCACACCCACTCCAGTCAATTTCCGTCACCGACTGTCCACTGGACCAGCCCTGCTAGTGGGGGACCGCAGCCGTACCCACCAAATCCCCGCTTATCATGCCGAGCGATAACCCTGTCCCATTAATGTACACATCCCCTTCCGTGGCGGGTTCCACGAAGGGCGAAACTAGGGCGTGAAGCCACTCCCGCAAGTGACTCCACTCAGCCGAGAACGCATCTCGAGAACCAGAGACAAACAATCACAATCATAACCGTATATACGCTGCCACACCACACAATCGCAATACAACAACAACGACACAACAATCGACACACTAGACTATCTACAGAAACTGAGTAGGCGAACCTACCTTTACGCAACTGCAACCAATCCATGCCAACATATGACATATCCAGCGATCAAGCAAAGCCTATAACCACAACACAATCACCTATTACCATCAAGCAAACCCTAATTGTAAAGACAAGGATACGGATGATGATGACAACATACCTACAAGGAGAAACCCGGCAAAAGACCGCTACCCGACTCAAGGTATGCTCTCCTAAAGCACAAGAACCTTCAAAAGGGCTTCCATGGAGGTTTTAGGGTGAAGGGAAGGGAAAGAGGCGACTAGAGGATAAAAGGAATGAGGCGGAAATGATTTGCGGATTTAACAAAACGCGATTAAAAACCCTCGCTGAAAACCCGATACTCGATCGAGTACCACACATACTCGATCGAGTGACCCCCTACTCGATCGAGTAACCACGCTACTCGATCGAGTAGCCTCTACTCTATCGAGTACCACTCATAACCCGTAACCCAAGATAGCTTGGCACGCACTTCTAAGAACTATTCCCGCTCCCAAGGTCAGTCAACGCTGGTCAAAGGGTCCCTAAAAGGGCGGGTATTACACTTAGCTCTTACCTTACACCCTTTGTACGAGTACCACTTGAGGCGACACCGTCCGATCCCAGAGGGCTGGCCACACCCTTCCTTCTACCGGTACCCAGCTGAGGGGTACCCGGAGTCTGCTGAGGAGGAGGAGGACGAGGACCCAGAGGTGGCAGTGGAGAGAGCTCGAGTTGAGGAGCGGAGGAGGAGAGAGGAGGAGGCTGATCCGGAGTTCACGGTGGTGGACAACGACGACGACGACGCCGATGAGTAGCTACTGGTCTACTCACTTCCCCAGTTTTCTGGATGGTTGGGAAGTTCGAATTTTGTAAGTATCTCTTTCTCTTTTATTTTGTCTCCTTTCTATTTCTTGTTTTTATTTATTTATTGGTTGTATATTCCCGTTCCCCTGTATATATCTGCTGGTGTATGCTGGAGGACAACGAGGGCGTTGTTCGTTTTGGTTTGGGGAGGGTATTGCATCCTTTTGAGTCTGCATTTGCATTTGTTTTGCATTCACGTTTATTTTACAGCTTTGCATTGTTTTTTATTTCTTTAAAATAAAAAAAAAAAAAAAAAAAAAAAAAAAAAAAAAACTAGAAAAATTTCAAAACTCCAAAAATTTCACGTTTATTTTTGTATATAGGTTGAGTCGGAACGGTAGATTTCCGTGATGATCATGCACTATAACTTGTCATTTCACTTGAGCCTTGCACTTTTTTTTATAGTTATTAGCTTTGTCATACGCATAGTCTACGAGTTTCTGTTCAAATATAGCTGACTGTTTAGACTTGACCTGATGAATTGGCAAACTACTTGATAAATTCTGAGTTTTAGAGCCCATAACTGGTGACATTCATGACCAGTTCATTAGGAATTGAGAGTAGTACTCCCTGCATAGCATGTTCATCATTTTTGCACTTTTATGACATTCAATTTCTTGTCAAATGCACATATTCGGGTTTGTGGTTGGTGTCACATGCAGGGAGGTGCTTGCAAATTTTCCCTTTTCCTTATATTTTTTCACCCATTTAGCTCCACATAAGCCAAAACTTGCCTTTTTGACTCATTAGCTACATCCCAAATTAAGCCTGCCTAGTCAAGCTAGTTTAGTATGTCTTTTGGGGTATGATTTTCCGTCTGCAGTTTGGCCCGTATCTTTTGTATGGAGTTGGTGGAAATTAAGGAAAGAAAAAAAAAGAATTGAAAAAGAAAAAAAAAGAGAAAAACGTGAAAGAGAAAGAAAAAGAAAAAAAATGAAAAATGAAGAAAAAAAGAAAGAGTTCACGTGAAACAGAAGAAAAAAGAAGTTTGAGAAAAAAAAGTGTAGATTTGTTTGTTGTGATTCATTCAGACGGTGTTAAAAAAAGGAAGTTTCTGACCGTCTGAATCCTCCATTCTTATTCTATATTTTTGAGGAGATTGTGTTTGAGTTTAGTGAGTTGTGTGCCAAATGAAGGGCACTTGTACCTAGTTTTTTAGTCAGTTGAGATTCGGATGGTTTATTATGGTCCTGTTAGGAACTAGCTTGACGCTTTTACCTCCACATTTCCATAACTTGTTTTGCCTTTTCTCACCTGAACCTCACTATTCCCATATTATTTGTAAGCCCTCGGCTGTGACGGACATTATTGGTTGGAGTGTGTGCATTAGTACTTGAATTGTCTTTCATTTTTGTTGCATGCATGCTATGTAGGTCGCAGTTAGGTGAGTGATTGTCTTTTCTTCTCTCTTTTACATATAACATTCACCCTTTGCTTCATGAGAGAAGAGTGACCACGAGAGAGTCCGATTTTGTTGGTCTTGAAAGGTCGATAGGTTGGCTATATTTCTGAACAGCTTATAACTCGTTTGCGTATTGACTGCTTAGCTTTAACTGTTAGTTTTTGTTGCATTAAACAGGTTCAAGTAGACAAGTTAATTAAGCTAGCTCTGAGTTTTCTTTTCCGTTCCATTAGTTGCATTTTAGTTTACTCGAGGACGAGTAAATGTTCGGTTTGGGGAGATTTGATACGTGCCTAATGTATAGTCTTTTTAGCCTATTTCAGCACGTATTTCTATGCATTTTTATACTGTTTTTATAGTATTTTTCCTCGAATTGGCTACTTTGGTTTGTTTTGTCCTTTTTGTAGAAATGAACGCGAAAGTAGTGGAATCGTACCCTTTTTCGTCCTTTTAGCATGCATTTAGAGGAGACGGGATTTTCCAGAGTGAGATACTGCATTGGAGTGCGTCAAGGCACGGATTACGAGGCAGTTGGACATGGACTTGAGCTGAATTGAAGACAGAAGACTCGATCGAGTAGTTTTACCACTCGATCGAGTGGTTTTCAGAGTCCCAGTTGGTCGATCGAGTGGTTACTATGCTCGATCGACAGGTGCTGAAAAGAGAGTTACTCGATCGAGTAACTATTCAACTCGATCGAGTAGATTGTGCTGAGGTTTGCTCGATCGAGTGGTTTTATTCCACTCGATCGAGTGGTTTCTGCTGGCGTGGGCTTTAGTTAGCCCGTGAGTTGTTTTATTTCGCTAAACTAAGTTGTTTTTCTATTTAAGCACGCATTTACTAGGTTATTAGGTATCGAATCATTCATTATCTATCATTTTACTTAGCTTTTATCTATCAAACTTTACTGCGTTCTACATTCCTCTTCACTGTAACTTTACTTTGGGATTTACTTTGCTCGGATTCGATTGTTCTTTATGCCGGATCCGCACGATTGTAATTCTTTTCTCTTCTCTTAATAATAATCAATCGTTTGTTTCTTTTAATTCCTTGTTTACTTCATTTATTCTTTTGCCCTAATTCTCTTTTATGCATTTTATTATTTATTTCATTATGTTTATTGTTAATTCGTCATTTGTTATTAGTTTTGATATTGATAGCGATATGAGTAGCTAAATTTAATGCATGTTGGGATTAGGGGATCTGCGGTAGGAATGTGACGATTTAGTAAATGAAATAGATGAATTAATTGTGAGATTCTGTCACCATAGCAATTTAATTGGATTTATCGACTTAGTTGAGTGCACACTTCTGAGTCACCTCTTTAATCTGGCTAAAATTAATCCTAGATCGAAAGATTGGACTAAATAGGCCTGCTATGAATAGTAGACTACTCTGACGAGAATGAAAGTTAAGTTAGTGGTATTTTAGGATAGAAAGTAGACCGAAAGGACCTTTCCACATCCGTCTTGCATTAATTCGTCTGAGTTGTTTACAGCTGAGTCACTGGACTACCGTAGTGAACCGAATTGCCGACATGTCCCTTCTCTATCTGATAGTTTAATCCTAATTTCTTGCCTTTACTGCTCTTGTCTCTACTTCTCTTCCTTTAAACTTCGTAGTTTAGAAAACAATTCAAACAACCCCCCCCCCCCCTTTGTGACCAAATAGACGGACTTCTACAGATATCTTGCCTCCCTGAGGAGATCGACCTGACTTCCCTAGCTATATAGTTAGTTTAGTTAGTTTATTTTTGATAGGTACACGACAGACGTATCAATCAGCTTAGCGAGGGAATGTAAATTGCAAACAGGAGTACTACAACCATAACTGGGCTGTGAAGTTGGCTATGAAGTTGATTATTATGCACTTCAAGATCGAAGTAATGAGGGAACTTTCAGGAAGAGTAGGAACCTAATCACATTAATTAGCAAGGTTCCAGCCAAGAAATAATGTCACAATGTTGTACCAAATCATAATTGCCATCCGTTTAATTTTTGATGATGATTTGGCTGTAATTGCTGCTGTTATTCGGGTAGAGCAGTAACAATGTAAAAGAGATTAGAAATACCGAACGAGATTAGTAGTGACGTGGACGAGAACCAATACCTTGAAAACTATTTCCGGTCCGACCGGGGTGGCGATCAGCAGATGACCGGTAGTTCCCCAAGGATTACACTACTAGTGCCTTCCAGAAACGCCCACTCGAGACTGGAGAAGCCTGGAACGATTTTATCTTTACCCGAAAATATTGAGAGAAGAAGAAAGGAGAGAACGGAGAAGAGTGTATGATTGTTGTGTTTTTAGAAGCTGCTGAAGACTCGAATTTGTAGCAAAAGAGGAGCAGTTATATGAGCCAAAACCGACTCCTGAAACTGTGCCTCAATCCGAGTTAGTGGGAGTAAGACTCTCCCCACTAACAGTCAGGTTGACTGACTTATTCAACACAGCTAACAATAAAAACACAGCCCAATACGTAACTCGGTTCCGGCGCAAAAAGATAAGCACAGCCCGCCGCACGCGATTGCCAAATCCGAAATTCCGAATCACGAATCCGGATCCGGGCCGGGATCGAGCACGCGCGCGCGCGTGTGCGTGTGCGAGCTGAATTAAGCACCTCGCAAAGCTTCCACAAAAGCCTCCTATGACCCACTAGTGATACGGTAAGGAGTGTGCACATATATAAACATATGAAACACTCTTTTCCTCACCAATGTGGGACAATTGGAAAATAGAACTTGCCAAACAAAGCCCCTATTTCCAAAAATCCCCCACTAGGGGCGCCAGAGACAAATAAGAAGAATTCCTGGGTAAAGGAAGGATTGGATACTTAGGTATCAATATCTTTCGATTTGAATTGACACTTTAGTGAAGTGAGGAAACAACTTACTTACAGCGAGAGAATATCTTGCGATTTGAATTCCTAGATGAGCTTCGGTCGATACCCCCCACAACACATATCATGCCTTCAAAATAAGATCGTCCCGCGATATCAAAGTGCAACGAGCTCCTTTAGAGCTATGTGTTTACCTTGGTACTAATAGATGTGTTCACAAGACTTCTCATAGTCTTAGGATCATCACACCTATGTAGGTGGCTCAAGTGCTTCTCAATAGCACTTCTAGCATGAGCCATTAAGGACATATGTCCAACCTTGTGTCTGATTCATCAAGTGCATCTCAAAAGCACCACCATTTAAGGCTATGAATCAAATAATGCCATAGGAATGGAAACTTTAGGCCTAGTCACTCTTGACTTAAGGACTTAATCCCCATTCCCCTCGACGTTTCAATGACTAGTCTCCTAGTCAATCCTTTAGTAAAGGGATCAGCCAGATTACTTTCGGACTTCACATTGTCCAAAGTGATCACTCCATTATCAAGGAGTTGTCTAACTGCAACGTGCCTGATTCGAATGTGCCGTTTCTTCGCATTATAGACAATATTCTTAGCAGCACCAATAGCTGCTTGTGAGTCACAATGTAAGGAGACCGGTGTTTGCCGACCTCCCCACACTGGTACATCTGCTAATAGGTTTTTCAACCAATCAGCCTCTTGTCCTGCCAACTCAAGAGCTATGAACTCCCGACTCCATGGTAGAGCGTGCAATACAAGTCTGTTTAGTAGACTTCCACGATATAGCAACTCCACCCATGGTGAAGACATAACCACTAGTAGAACAGATCTCATCGTTACCTGAAACCCAATTTGCATCACAATATCCTTCTAACACAGCAGGAAATTTAGTATAATGCAAGCAAAGGTCAACTTTTCCTTTTAGGTATTTTAGTAAACGACGAAGAGCATTCCAATGTTCACTGCTAGGGTTATGGGTATAACGACTCAATCTACTAACTGCATATGCAATATCTGGTCGAGTACAGTTCATAAGAATATCACACTACCTAATATTTTAGCATAATCTTCTTGGGATACACTCTTACCCAAGTTTTTACATAAATGTATATTGGCATCGTAGGGTGTCCTACCAGGCATATCATCAAAGCAGTTAAACTTTTTCAACACTTTTTCCACATAGTGAGATTGACTTAAAGAAATTCCATTAGAGTTTCGAATAACCTTAACTCCTAGGATTACATCAGCTTCTCCTAAGTCCTTCATCTCAAATTGTGATGACAAAAATTCTTTGGTTTTAATTATTACCTCCAAATTATTACCAAGTATTAACATGTCATCAACATAAAGGCATATAAGCACACAATCAGATTCTATTACTTTTGAATAAACACATGAATCAGAATTGTTAACCATATAGCCATTACTTATCAAAGTGTTGTTAAATTTCTCATACCACTGTTTAGGTGCTTGTTTCAGACCATATAGTGAGTTATTCAGTTTACACACCTTATTCTCTTGACCCTTTACCACAAACCCTTCAGGTTGCGACATATAGATCTCTTCCCTTAGCTCACCATTCAAAAAGACAGTTTTGACATCCATCTGATGTATAAAAAGGTTATGAATAGCAGCTAAAGCGACAAGAGTTCTAATAGTCGATATTTTGGTCACAGGTGAATAAGTATCAAAATAATCAATATCTTTCTTTTGTGTAAACCCTCTAACCACAAGTCTAGCTTTGAACCTTTCTATTGTACCGTCAGATCTCAGTTTCTTTTTAAAGATCCATTTACTCGTAATGGGTTTACTACCTTTAGGTAAATCAGTCAACTCCCAAGTCTGATTAAACACAATAGAATCAAGTTCACTTTTAATAGCATCTTTCCAAAAGTTAGCATCAATGTATTTCATTGCCTCACTATACGTTTTTGGGTCATCTTCTATTAAAAAAGCTAAAACAAATTCATCACTAGCACAAACAGTGTATCCATGTTCAGACAGCAAAGTTGAAACAAAATCAGTTCCAAAGTTCTTTGGAGATCTAGGTCTCTTAGTCCTTCTAGGTTCAACAACATGATCAATAGAAGTGCTACTACTACCATGTGAAGAGATATCAATAGATGTAACAGGTAAACTAGGAGGTGAATCAACATTCTTCTGTAATGGAAAAACATGGTCAAAAAACACAGCGTCTCTAGCCTCAGATATAGTACGATCACTCAAAGACATGAATCTATAAGCAGAACTGTTTTGAGCATAACCTATAAAAACACAATCATAGGTCTTTGGTCCAACGGTAGGTCTCCTAAAGTCTGGTAAACCCACTTTAGCCAAACACCCCCATACCTTAAGGTAACTTAGGTTAGGAGGATAGCCCTTCCAAATTTCGTAGGGTGTCTTGTCAAGTTTCTTATGAGGTACACGGTTAAGAATGTGACAAGCCGATAGAATTTCTTCCCCCCACATATCGTCAGATAGGCCAGAACTTAAAAGCATAACATTCATCATCTCTTTTAAGGTTCTATTTTTTCGTTCAGCTATACCATTAGATTGAGGTAAGTAAGGTGGACTAGTCTCATGTATTAAACCATTAGCATCACAAAAGTCGGCTAGATAACTAGATTTATACTCACCACCTCTATCAGACCTTACCCTTTTAATTTTTCTGTCGAGTTGATTTTCGACTTCATTTTTAAAGTTTATAAACGATTGTTCTGCTTCACCTTTAGTCTTAAGCAAATATACTCGGGTGTATCTCGAACAGTCGTCTATAAAGGTGACATAATAATTCTTTCCACCTCTACTTGCAACATTTTTGAAGTCAGCTAGGTCGGTGTGAATTAGCTCAAGAAGACTCGTATTCCTAGTGTTAACTGGTCTACTAGGTTTCTTTGTGAATTTAGCTTCTACACAGCTAGCACATTTAGAGAATTCTTGACTCGTCAAACTTGGAATTAAACTCATAGTTTTAAGTTTTTTAATATAGTCAATATTCACATGACCTAATCTACCATGCCAAACATCAATAGACTCAGCGATATAAGACGAAGTAGATGCAATATTATTAAAACCAGAATCATTGTTCAATACAAAAAGACCCCCAGAAAGATAACCCTTGCCCACAAATTCCCCATTACGCGACATTACAACCTTGTCAGCCTCAAAAACAAGTTTCAAACCAGCTTTGTTCAATAAGGCACCAGACACGAGGTTTTGACGCAATGAGGGTACAAACAAAACATTAGTAAGAGCAAGTGTTTTCCCCGAGGTGAGTTTGAGAAAGATCTTGCCTTTGCCTGTGATGATTGCAGATGAAGAATTACCCATGTAGACACATTCCCCATCAGCTACTTCCTCGAACTCAGCAAATAACCCCTTATCAGCACAGAGGTGTCTAGAAGCACCAGTATCCAAGACCCATTCAGCAACATTACCCACCAGATTAGCTTCCACAACCACAGTAGCAATGACATCGTCAGTCACAGCAACATTAGCTTCAGCAGTTTTATTTTCAGTGCACTGGTAGGCTTTGTGACCAGGTTTTTCACAGACGTAGCAAACAATGGGACCCTTTGGTTTCTGAATCTTAACAACTGGTTTGGTATGCTTCCCTGGACTATTCTTCTTAGCCGGACCCTGGTTCTTACCCTGACCAACCTTGGCCTTACCCTTACCCTTGAACTTCTCAGCATCGGACGGACCACCAGACTCAACCAGATTAACTTTAACAAAAAAATGAAGCATTCACGAAAGACTAATAGGTTGGTCTTTAAGGCGATTTGCCTCTTCGGTCCTCATGTGTCCTACTAGTTCTTGGAGAGACAGTCTTTTTCTTATGCTTAAGGTGGTTCCTATAGTCGGACCGGAGGGAGGAAATTTCTCTAGCAGTACATTAGCCACAAAAGTGTCATCTAATTTCATACCCTCATTCACGACATCAGCACATAGGTTCTCGTAGACATGAACTTGTTCCATGATGGGTTTCCCGTCAGCCATCTGAAATTCCAGCCACTTACCCACAACATATTTCTTTTTCCCCGCATCATCAGCCTCATACTTGGCCTCTAAGGACTCCCATATCAGTTTGGAAGACTTATGAACCATAAATAGGTAAAAAAGGGTATCAATCATGTTGTTTAGAAGCTGGCATCTAACAAGTTTATTGTCCTTATCAAATTACTTAATATCTTCTTCGTTTGACTTAATAGCAGATTTAGCAGGGGGTATTCTCTACAGTCTCAGTAGCAGCCGCCTCTTTAACAGGAGCAGGTGGATCACTAAACAGCACATAATCAATTTCTAGTTGTTCGAAAAACATCAGCAGTTTCTGTGACCAACGCTTATAGTTATGACCGTCTAGTTTTTCCAATTTAGTCAAATCAGGAAGAGTTTTGGACAGAACAGATGACATTGTTACAGCAAGACAAATAGTTTTAAAATTGTTATTCGGGTAGAGCAGTAACAATGTAAAAGAGATTAGAAATACCGAACGAGATTAGTAGTGACGTGGACGAGAACCAATGTCTTGAAAACTATTTCCGGACCGACCGGTGTGGCGATCAGCAGATGACCGGTAGTTCCCCAAGGATTACACTACTGCTGCCTTCCAGAAACGCCCACTCGAGACTGGAGAAGCCTGGAACGATTTTATCTTTACCCAGAAATATTGAGAGAAGAAGAAAGGAGAGAACGGAGAAGAGTGTATGATTGTTGTGTTTTTAGAAGCTGCTGAAGACTCGAATTTATAGCAAAAGAGGAGCAGTTACAGGAGTAAGACCCTCCCCACTAACAGTCAGGTTGACTAACTTATTCAACACAGCTAACAATAAAAACACAGCCCAATACGTAACTTGGTTCCAGCCCAAAAAGATAGGCACAGCCCGCCGCAGGCGATTGCCAAATCTCAAATCCCGAATCCGGATTTGGGCCGGGCCGGGACGGGCTCGGGCACGTGTGCGAGCTGAATTAAGCACCTCGCAAAGCTTCCACAAAAGCCTCCCATGACCGAGTAGTGATATGGTAAGGAGTGTGCACATATATAAACATATGAAACACTCTTTTCCTCACCAATGTGGGACAATTGGAAAATAGAACTTGCCAAACAAAGCCCCTCTTTCCAACAGCTGCAACAGCAGCTTCATGGAAGATGATTCTAATCAATTTTGTGCGGCGTAGGACTAAACATTACAAATTTATATAATAGTATCCGAGACAAGAGCCGTTCTGTTAAATTCTTGCAAACATATGAGAGTGTTTTTAAACATTGTAATTGCTCTTTTAAACCTCTTTCATATACTTTGTCATTATTTTCCCCTAGCCCTTTTTGTTTAAAAAATATTTTTATTTATCTTTTCCTCTCAATATTAATCAAATTCAAACCAAAAGATGAATCAAATTATGAATCTTAGTTCTCGTATTAATCAAGTTATAATTATAACTTCATTAATTGAGTCTTCAATTAAATCATATTAAAGAGATGTAATTAATAAATGGTTAAAAAAATTAAGGTTTATAAAAATGAGGGTTAAAAAGCAGTAATTAATAAAAGTGGTTGGCTGTAGGGATGGCAATTATGACCCAAACCGAACCGAACCGAACCTGAATCGAACCGAAGGAAAAAATTTGATCCAAACCCACCCTTTAAAAATCCATCCCCGATCCACTATTTAAAAACCCATATCCATATCAACTATCGGAAAACCCGAACCAAATCCAAACCCGACCCATTCATACGTGAACCGATCCAATCGGATATTTTTGAAAATTTAGGCTTTATTAAACTTGAAATTTCAATTTTCTTTAATAAGATTAATTTTTTATGTAGTCAAATCAAGTTTCGGATTGGGTTTTGGATTATATGGTGGATCGGATATAGATTTGGAGCGGGTATGGGTTTGAAAAAAGTATAATGGATCGGGTATGGATTTTAAAATTTTGGATATGGATCGGGTATGGATATGGATCTGTGATCCAATAAATAAGTGAATCGGGTTTGGATCTTGCAAAACCCGATCCAATCCAACCCATTGTCATCCCTAGTTGGCTGAAAGGGGAAGAGGAAAGAGGGTCGATGTGTGGTGGTTAGGCGCGCATGGAGGCGAGGGCGAGAGGAGATGGTTGGTCTGGCGTACAAGAGGCAGCGAAGGAATGGTTAGTAGGGTGGTGTGAGGAAAGGGGTCGTGGGGTAGGGGTGTGAGTCGGTGGTGGCTGGGAAAAGTACTTTGTATATATATTCAGCAAATTTCAAAAAATTGTAGGCGTTTGGTTATCATTTTACTCAAAAAGTGATATTTTACAAAGCGAATGAAAAATGAACAAATTATTCTTTAAAAAAATATCAAGATGGGTCATTATTTGTAAAGAATGAAAAATATGAATGAATAAGTATTTGTTTTATTTTATTAAAATGTTTACAACATATAATTTGTTATTTATATCCCCTGTATACTAAGAGAATAAAAATTCTCGAAATTTTTCCTTCCAAACCACATTACTTAAATAAGGAAACAAATAAGAATTAAACTATTAAACTACTATCTTTCATTAAAATACAATCTTTTTATCAAATTAAAATAATCTAACTTAAAATAAAAGTCTAAATACAAATTGTTAATCTTTAAAATTGTATTATTAGATTTGTGAAAAAAATATCATTAAAATAATTTGAGAAAATTTACAAAATGAAATTATTAGCTTTGTGATAAAAATAATTTATTAATATACACAATTTATGACATTACTCAAATTTCTTGATTAGTTTTGCAATCCCATTTATTTTCATATCAAAATACAATGACGTGAAATTTAAGAAAAATTATCTTTTAAAAAATAAGAACTATAAATACCGTGCATTTATTGCGCGAAATCATATACTTCTCTAATACAGTAACCAAATAAGCTCACGTGGCATCTTAATTTACAAGCACAATCCTATATGGCGATTAATGAGAAACCCTTAATATACAACAAGTCAAGATTTTTTTTTAAAATAAAATAAAATTATTATTCAGTATTAACAGATTGCTAAATTAATGGGAGGAAATATGGAAATGTGCATGGAATATTCCATACTCCATTTCCATAGTCCATCACTAAATGCAATAAACGACTAAACATTATATGAGTATTAATAACAAATCCGAGAAATATGGCAATTATCTTTACAAATTATCCTTTTTATTTTATATATCTCTAAATAATTAACCCTAAAATGATATGCAAAATTTCCTCCTAAAATATAGCTCAACCAGTTCTTAAGATACACACTACAAGAATCACTATCAAATTTACATGCAACCCCAATTACCTTCTGAAGATGTTTGATCATCTTCATGATAGAAGACTGAATATGATGAGAAAGTATAGAGAGAGAAATGAGAGAATTGAGAGAGAATTGTATAAATATAAGAATTGTATTGATATTTGTATTAAGTTGTGTACATATGATCAATGTGATCCTTCTATATATACTAAACAATTCACCAACTTAACCTATGGAATAACAAACTTTTGGTTGTTAGACTATGGTCTAACTACCTCTTAACTGACTAAACTAACTCTATACTCTAACACACACACCTCCCCCCCCCCCCCTCTCTCTCTCTCTCTCAAGTTGGAGGGTATGATAAACAGACCCAACTTGTCTTGTAAAAGATTGTGCAGAGGACCAGTCAGAGCTTTGGTAAATAGATCTGCTGGTTGCTGTTTTGTTGGAATATATGACAGACTTATCAAACCATCCATAAGCTTCTCCCTGACAAAGTGACAATCTAAGTCAATATGCTTACTTCGTTCGTGGAAAACTGGATTCTTGGCAATATGTATGGCAGCTTGACTGTCACACTTGACAGGTAATGAGGCTAGATGTGGAACCTCCAGTTCAGATAATAATCTGCTCAGCCAAGCTAGTTCAACAGTGAGTCTTTGAAGTGATCTGTACTCAGCTTCTACAGTAGATAAAGAGACTGTTTGTTATTTCTTTGATTTCCATGATAGTAAACTGCACCCAAAAAGATGACAAAACCACTGACTGATTTCCTTGTATGTGAGCACCATGCTCAGTCTGCATCACAATAACCTTCCAAAGAAAAAACTTGTTTATTGTTGAACAAAATTCTCTGATAAATATCCTTGGCAATATACTTGAGAACATGTGTAGCAGCCTCCCAATGTTGCTGTCTGGGAAAAGCTATGAATTGACTCAGTAATTGTGTGGCAAAGGAAATATCAGGCCTTGAGTTGGTGAGGTAATTTAAATTGCCAGCCAATTTCTTGTATTCTGCTGGGTTGCCAAGGAGATTACCAGTTTCTTGATCAAGCTTAATGCTACTATCCAATGGACTACTGACTGTTCTGCAGTTCTCATACCCAAATTCTAATAGTAATTCTTTTGTAAATTTGGCTTGGTGCATAGCCAGACCTGTTGGTGTCTGTATGAACTACATACCCAGGAAATAATTTTTACTTCCTAGATCTTTGATTTTGAATGTGTCATCCAGGAACTTCTTCAGATCTGAAATCTCAGATGCATTATCACCTACTACTAAGATATCATCCACATAGACTGCTAAAAACACTACCTTGCCATCTGTCTTTTTAATGAAGAGAGAATAATCATTTAAAGATTGTTTGTATCCTCTTGATCTTAAAGCATGTGTCAGCTTGGCATTCTATTGCCTTGATGCCTGCTTTAATCCATAAAGTGACTTCTCCAGCTTGCAAACTAACTTTTTATCTGGTACATTTAGACCAGGAGGAACTCTCATGTAAACCTCTGCATCAAGGTCACCATGCAAAAATGCATTGTTGACATCCAATTATGTCATAGGCCAACCTTTCTTTGTTGCCACAGCAACTAAACTTCTTATTGTTGTCATTTTTACCACAGGTGAAAAGGTCTCAGTGTAATCAACCCTTTCCTTTTGTGTGTATCCTTTGACAACTAGTATGGCCTTGTACCTTTCGATTGAACCATCTGACTTGTGTTTGATTTTGAAAACCCATTTGCAGGAGATAGTCTTCTTGCCAGGTGGTAGAGGGACTAGTGACCAGGTTTTATTAGCATCAAGAGCTTGGAACTCTGCATCTATAGTTGCTTGCCATTCAGGGAATGCAACAGCCTCATCAAAGCTCCTGGGTTCCTGTTGTTGACTCATAGCAGAGGCAACCAATACTGGAGAAACAGACACAACATAGCAACATATAGAAGATGGGGATGTCTCACAAAGGGATGTTAAAGTATTGCAGTAGATCGCAGCATTGCAGTTTTTATTCTTTGAAGTACAGACATAATGCTGTAAATAGGAAGGTGGTTTATATACTCTAGTAAACTGCCTAGCTATTGTATTCTGAGAAACATTTGTTGTATTATTATTATTTGGAATGCTGGTTGTAGTGCTAGTACGATGATTAGTATTATTATTATTATTGATGTTGGGGGCATTAGTGACAGAAACTTCAGTTGTATTAAAATGTATGGCATCATTAGTACCTACAGCTGGGGACAAAGAAATGTCCTCCATAGCAACTGGTAAGAAACTAGAAGCATTCTGTTGTAAATAGGGAAAAATACTTTCATGAAATACTACATCCCTAGAATTTATGATTTCATGATTGTCAATATTAAGCAGTTTATAAGTTTTCTTGCCATAAGGATATCCTAAAAAGATGCAAGGTACAGCTCTAGGACTGAACTTATCTCTTCCAGGTTTTGTTGTTGATGCATATACTAAACAACCAAAAGTTCTTAAATGAGATAAATCAGCAGGTTTGCCGAAAAGTATTTGAAAATGTGACATATTTTTCAATCTTTTGGAAGGGATTTTATTAACAATGTACGTTGCAGTAAGAACACGTTCCCACCCAGTATTTTGTAGGTAAATTGGACTGAAATTTCAGATGTTTATGCTTTCTCTCAATTACACCATTCTGTTGTGGTGTATGAAAACAAGAAGTTTGATGTATGATACCATATCCAGAAGAAACTTAGAGGTTATTTCACTTGAACCAAGCTCAAAAGCATTATCAAACCTTATGATCTTAACCTTCTTATCAAATTGTGTTGCAACCATTTTTATGGAAGTTTGAATGAAATTAAAAGCATTACTCTTACAAGAAAGCAAATGAGTCCATGTACACCTAGTGAAGTCATCTACAATGGTTAAGAAATACTTGTAGCCATTGTATGTTGGGGTACGATAAGGTCCCCAAATATCTATATGTATTAATTCAAAAGTATGCAAAGACATAGATTCACTAATGGGAAAAGACAGTTTGTGTTGTCTTGCCTTAGCACAGATGGAACAAGCATTTATCTCAGGAATGCAAGTAGAATTAGAATTACTCACTTTTAATTACACCAGTTTGTACAAAGGTAGATGGCCTAGCCTAGTGTGCCACACTAATTCAGCAACACTGGCAGCTATAACAAAAAGGGAACTATTATTATCTCTATTGTAAGCTATGTTATTACATTGTGAATGTCCAGCAGTTTGTAATTGCGGCAGATACAAGTCATTGAAGTTTTTACCAAGGACCAAGGACTTATTGAAACAACCCTGCAAATAGCAAGTACTAGGTGTAAACCTAACTATTGAATTTAGTTGCTTGTTAAGTTTACTAACAGACAGTAAGTTAAATTGAAAACAAGGTACATATAACACATTTGTCAAAAAGAACTCAGGAGAAAAATGAATTGTTCCAACAGTGTCAATGGTAACAAGTTGGGCATTAGGTAAGGTCACATAATATGGTTTAGATATATGATGCATATCAGAGAACAATGCTTTATTAGAACATAAATGATTACTAGCATAAGAATCTAAAATCCAGGAATTCAAGAAAGCATTAGAATTAGCAGCAGGAATTAAATCAGTTGAAGATTTGTTACCTGCAAAATTATCACTTAAAGCATTAGTTGCATCATTAGCATTCAAAAAACCTTGCTTTTCAGAAGAGAAATGATTTCCAGAAGTACTTGGCATCATAGAAGAACCAGAAACCTACCCATTGTTATCTTTAGTAGAAAAGACATTCCCAGCAAAACGCCTATTTTTATTTTGCAAGTGTCTACAGTTATGGACAGTATGACCTCCCTTCTTGTAGTAATTGCAGAAATTGACTGTAGGCTTAAAGTTATTGTTCTGACCTTGAGATGGAAAAGTATTATTCCGACCCTGAGATGGGAAATTATTGTTCTGACCCTGAGAATGAAAATTGTTGCTTGATTGTCCTGCAGACTGGTTAGGACCAAAAGTCTTGTTGTTCTGAGAAAAGTTTCGATTATTTCTTTGATAACCTTTTTTCCATTTTGATTGCCCCAAGAACTGTCATTGTAATTCATGTTCTTGGTGAACATAGCAGCAGAATCAGCTTGAAAAGTGGACTAACTGTGTATCTCCCTTTGCCTTCTTCCTGAATAAGACTATTGTATATGACAGCAAGCTTTGGCAAAGGATTTTGTATCAAAAGTGTTCCTCTGATCACCTTATAAGAATCATTCAGACCCATTAAGAATTGAATAATCTTCTGATTTTCTTGGAATTTGGCTTGCTTTTCTTTGGCTCCACAATCACAGTTGCAGGTAGGGATGGCAGTGGGTCAGGGACCCGACCCAGAACCTAAGGGTCGGACCCTAATGGGTCGGGTATGGGTCTCATTTTTTCAGACCCAATGGGTATGGGTCGGGTATGGGTCTTAAGAAAATTTTTCGGGTCCGGGTCTAAGTTATGAGACCCATACCCGACCCTTAGACCCTTTATTAAAGAAAAAAAAAACAAAATTACAACTTTTCTGAATTCATACTGGCAGACTGTAGAAACCCAACTAAAGTATCTTTCTCTTCCCTCATCTCATAAAGTGATAAAACCCAACCACTGACAATACCACCACTCCACCACTGACACAAGAAAACCAGCACCACAGCACTGATATGCGACTGACAACCACCTCTCTAATAGCCGGCGACCGACAACCACCATTAACGGTAGATTAATAAACTCATAATATTAAAGTAGTATGAATTTTTTTTAATATTATAGACCTCATAACTGTTAATCTTGTTACTAAAGTGGCTGAAACTCGGACCCGCGGGTAGACCCAGACCCTACCCTTACCCATAGGGTCCGGGTATGGGTCCTCAAATTTTAGACCCTTGCGGGTCTGGGTCGGGTACGGGTCCAAATGAAAAATCTCGGGTCGGGTCCGGGTCTAGGCGGACCCTACCCGGACCCTACCCATTGCCATCCCTAGTTGCAGGTGCATCTGGGATTCATACCCATGCCTTCAACTTCATCCTAGATGGCCTTCAATTTGGTGAAATACGTGACAATGCTATTATTACCCTGACCAAAATCATTCAACTTCTTCCGGACTTCATATAGATGAGCACTATTTGATTGCCCGTATCTGTCCTCCAATTCTTCCCACGCAGCTTGAGCAAAAGTGTTGTACAAAATTGAATCTGCAATCTCACTTGAAACAGAATGAAGAATCTAAGAAAAGACGATGGCATTACATCGCTGCCAATTCTTGGAAGTAGCAGAGTTAGAAGATGGCTTTGGAATGGTTCCATCGATAAAGCCCAGTTTATTCTTCCCAGAAAGTGCGATCAACATTGATCTCTTCCAATTTCCATAACCAGATCCTTCAAAAGGTTTTGCAACGAGTTTCACACCTGAAAGATCTGTGTTATGAATATAGTGTGGATCATCAATTCAAATGGCGGAACCTGAAACCTCTGTTTCTGGCATTGTAACTTGATTGATTATATTATCAAGAAAAGATTATAAAACAGTGAAAAAGAAAGGAAAAATGATGAAGATGATCAAACTAAACTAAAGAAACATAAGCGGAAGCGTAAACTAATCACGAGACAGGATCAAATATTTGATCCCGCTCTGATACCATGAAGATGTTTGATCATCTTCATGATGGAAGACTAAATATGATGAGAAATTATAGAGAGAGAAACGAGAGAATTGAGAGAGAATTGTATGAATGATTGAATGTAAGAATTGTATTGATGTTTGTATTAAGTTGTGTACACATGATCAATGTGATCCTTCTATATATATTAAACAATACACCGACTTAACCTATGGAATAACTAACTTTTGGTTGTTAGACTATGGTCTAACTAACTCTTAACTGACTCAACTAACTCTATACTCCAACACCTGTATCGTTCACAATTCACAAAAACGTATTTTCCATGTTCACTATTCTTTTAATGTATCATCAGATAATGTGATTTTCGGATTATCGTTCTCCATATCATAAAGATAGAGATAGAGGAGAGATTTCCGTCCAATTTGTTTCCAAATAATACCGAGTAGTAAACCATTTAAATTACTCTAATCACCTTTAGTCGTTCACAATTCACAAAACCCAAACATAATTTTACCAATACAATTGTCATAGTTGTTATATTACCATTACTGGAACTGGTTGGAGGACAACACTGACGAGCCCCATCTTCTTTTTTCTATCTTTATCTTTGTGTTATTTACCAATTTGTGTCCAATAGTTAGTAATATCTTTTCTTATTTGCTACTATACTTTTTTTCTTTTTTTCTTATTTGATAAGTTATTCTTTACTTCGTATAATCATATTAGTTATGAGTATTACAATATTAGTAATTTAGTATTACTCGGTAAACTTTATCATATTGTTTTTCCTCCTATATTTTCGTGTATGTAATCTCACAGTAAATGAAATAAATTTTAAGTTTTAACTCAACTTTCATATTTTTTAATTTATCATCGAGCTTCAAATTAAAATCAGGCGGCGTTTATGCTATAACTTTAGTATAGTTAAGTGTAGGAGTTTATAGTTTTTATATTGATCTTAAATCAACCATAAATCCTGGTATGAAGATGAATATCTTTTCTCTTTATGGTTAAAAGTGGATGGATTCATGCTAATGATATACTCCCTCCTATCCAGACCAAAGGTTACAGTTGCTTTTTGGCACTATTTATGGTCGTAGGGAATCTTTGATATTATTCTTAATCTATAAGACAAAATATAGTCATGTGAGATCTTGTTTGATTTATCGTCATGAATGCTATAAGAATATCAAATTTTTATAATTTTTAATAATGTGTAACTAAAGATATGCACGTTATAAAACGTGCCTCGACAAGTGTGATAAAGCAGTAGTAACCTTTGGTCTGGATGGGAGGGAGTATATAGTGTACCGGGTTACTTTAACACACTTTATATTTAATTAGGGTTTTGAATTCTATATATAAAAGGACCACAAATAGTTTTATTAATCAATATATATATATATATATATTAATAAAGGAAGCTTTTTTCGAGCGATTACAGAGAGTCCAGCTTTTCTGAAATTGTAAATATTATTATTAATACAATAATAAGTCCTAAATTGAGGAGGAATTTATATTAGTATGGAACACATTTGTATTTGCTTTTTTGGACAAAGACGAGGAGTCTGATGAGTCCGTATGAAACGCAAGATTATCTTTCATATTATTAGAGACCTAAACGAACACGTTAACTTAAGATTGAAAGTATTTATACCCTCACAATCTCACACTTTTTTGTTCATGCACTCTTCTTGAGTTCCTGCACCATCAATGTCGGTGCGATGCAAATTATTTATAGAAGAAATATGACTCGAACCCACGACCAACCCACGACCAACACTGCTAATGGTTGACATTAATAAGGCTGCAGTATACCATGATAGCCTCTATGATCAACTACGTGAAGCTTTGTGGGGGTTTAATGTTGCAGCGTACGGTGTACCGTGATCGGCTCAATGATAGACTATATAGTTGTGAAGCTTTGTCGCGGATCATTAGACGCGTAAGCGATCTATGTATGGCCAGGTTAATTAGAAAAGAGCTTAATATAAGTCGGCAATTCAAAGAATTGTGTTGTTCAATCTTATAGATAAGATAAATAATGTATGGATTTTACTAAGATATACTCCGTAGTAATTTGTGTTTTCTTTGTTGCTTTTATTTTTGGTTTATAATGTGTTCTCACAGGAGTCCATTATTAATCTGTTCATGTGCTAAATAGCCTAAATTATATGAGTAAAACTTTTATGTACATCATTAATTCATACTCCGGAGTACATCACTACTCATGTTACATTTTTGTTTATTTTAATAGTCATTCTACACAATTTTATTTCATTTTTTTTTGGGTGAAATGTGAGAAATATTATAAATAAGATGTAAAATAATTACATGAGGCTCTATATGGTGATCACAAACAAAAATAAAACCATCATTCTATAAGACACATTCTATTAAGCCATTCTCTTTCAGCTAGTGTCATAACTGTTCTATCCCGGGCTCGAACTCTGAACCTCATCTCGTCCATGATAATGCCTGCCACACTTTCAGGACGAGTCAAAACATTCTCATACCTGCCTTTGTTTCTCTGCTGCCATACCTGATACATAAGACTCATCATCAGAGCAACCTGCACAATTTTATTTCATCTCTATGCTTTAATTGTTATTATTGTATGTAGTGTTTATTTCTAAATTCTTATAGTTAACAAGAGGTCAGACATTTCAACATATACAATTAATGTAGTGTTTATTTCTAAATTCTTATAGTTAACAAGAGGTACGACATTCCAACATATACAATGATGAAAGTAATTATGAAATAGTCCTTATTTTTCTAAAATTGTATTGCATATATAATATTATATTTAATATTAATATAGGGGGGTAATCATATTGATATTCAAAGATCGATGAGAACATCTATTGAGGTCGTAAAAGAATATCTATCATAAGATGTTAATGGTGCACCAGGTCGATCGAGTGACTATTATCGTAAATTAATAAAAAGATTATTTATTATCAATATGGGTTCTATTTGGGTAGTAGGATAAAAAAACGTATGAAGTTAAAGAACTAGACTTTAGTGGAAAAGGCGAAAAAAGATCAACCGGGAGTTCCCTCTACGCTAAGCGGCGTAAGCAGTCGACATTCCATAAGTTCTTTCGACCAAGATCATGGGTAATTTGTTGAGTAAGCTCTTATAAGAGTTAAACTTTATTTTTTAGCAATTTTTTAATTTTAAAAAAATCTAACAACTTTAGATCTGATGAAGAAATATAGAATTGGAAGAAAATATGATAGACTATTTGATATTGAACACGAGAAGATAACTTTCTTTACAAGTAGAATACCACAAGAAGTGGCATATAATCATATAGATCACACTTTACCATTTTTCTGAGTATTATATCATTACATAATTGAACATTATAAATACACTTTTGAGCGATATACTTAATAATTAAAATAAAATGGAATGGAATAATATATAGTGTATGATGATGATGGAGATAGGAAATTGATTTACTTTTATATTTGCGGTATAATTAAGTAACACCAACTTATTTTGTACGTAGTTTACAATATATATTTGACACAAACACTAAATTCTCACTGTAAATTAAACTCTATATACAATTTACAAAAGTCTATTTAGGACTAAACTCTTCTCTGAATAATGGTGTCTCAAATAAATTTGTTGGGACACCTATTACAATTTGAGATAAATATGGTACAATGGTTGATATTAACAGTAAAATGAGTATGATTGTTATGAAAACATGTATAAAATGACGAGTTGGGATCCTCATTTCTCTCTCACATAATAATTTTATATTGTTTTTATCATTTCGTACTCTTTTTCCTTTATTTTCTGTGAAGAAAGTTGAACTGTTAGATCTCCGCAAAATAAAATCTACTCCGTTGAGAGAAAATGGATCCTTCATTGGAGAGGATCCTAACTGCAAAATGACGTAGTTATAAGTAGTCATATAGAGATAGCGTCAACAATAAAAAGGGTACGAAAAGTAGGGCTGTTCATTCACGGTTGGTTAACCGAACCGCACCGTCTCGTGACGTTAATCGACTATACGGTTCGGCTAAAAGTCGAACCTTAACCGAACCTTTTCATACGGTTTATTTCGGTTTGGTGAACCTTTCATAACGGTTTGGTTTAGCGGTGAACCGTAAACCGTGAATCATTTGTTAATGATTCCACAAAAACAGAATAAGGAGCTTTTAAATTGGTTTAATTCAAAACACCATAAACTTTCTTGTGCAAGAATCGACTTTTGGGCAATCAACATAAATAAACATCGACAATAAATGGAAATTAAAGCTAAAGAATCGACTAAAAGAATAATCAAATTAATACATGAATTAAAATAAAACATTGACAGTAAAAAATAGAATTAAAGCATGATATAAAACATCTAATGAAAGCCAACATTCGAGCATATGAAAATCGACCCAAGTAAACTAAATTAAAACTGAAAGTAAAGTTAAAATGAAATAAAAAATCGACAATCAAGAACACTTGCAAGTTTTGTCGAGATTGAATAGCAGTGGAAAGAAGCGGTGCAGCGAGAGGAGGTAGGAGACGGTGGAAGAGGAGGTAGAATGAGGCGGCAGAAAGAGGAATTGGAGGTTAGGGTTTTTATTTTAGGTTTATGAGAAACTGAGAAATGGGAAAATTGAGAATGTGTATGACTTATGAGTTATGAGGGAGGGTGGGCTTTGCCGCTTTGGGCTTTCACTTTTCAGTTTTTAGTATTTTTTTTGTAAAAAAAAAGTATGTTTACACGGTTCGGTTCGGTTCACCGTGATTTTTTTTTTGCGAACCGAAACCGAACCGCTCACACTCAATATAACCGGTTCGGTTAACCGAACTGTTAAAGGCAAATCGGTTCGGCGAACCGAACCTGAAAATCATGCGGTTTTTCGGTTTTGCGGTGCGGTTTTTACGGTTCGGTTTTTTATGAACACCCCTAACGAAAAGTATATAGAGGGGTATGGAGATAATGGTCTTTTAATAGTTATTGAGAGACCGTGTCTCCCATGACTTTGTGTTTCATGAGATATACGAACAATAATGATTACTATAGTACACTAATTTCAAGAGATATTCGGAAAATAAAATGTCGAGCTTAAAGAAAAATTTAACGAAATAGTCTTATACTGATCTTATTACTAGGCATGTGCACTCAAAGTATTTATTAGATCATATCATAAGAAATTACAAAATGGCCCTTGCATCGCACGGGCATTAAATCTAGTATATATATATATAAAAGAGGTTTTTTTCAGGCAATTCTAGAGACTCCAACTTTTTAAACTTACCTAATTAATTTTTATTTAAAATAATATTATGTATAATTATCCCAATATTTATGCAAATTCTATCTACATACGATTTTATTACTTTTTATTTAAAATAAAAATTCTATCTAATATTTGTGCAAATTCTATCTAATGTTTGTGCAAATTCTATCTAATAGAGTTTTATAAGTTATGTACCACTAGAAAATCATAAACTTATATGGCTATATATACCATCAAAAGATGGAATTCATATTTGCAACTGAGCAGGCTAACACCCGGTGATTATTATGGGACGGGTTCCCTCATATACTCCACATACCCAAAGTTTTCGATGAAGAACCTCAACCCGATGTATGTGGGCTGCTCTGTATACAGGCTATAACCAAAAAAAGTACAAAGAGACGAAAGGCTAATCTCCATGTTACAAGGAACTGAAGGAAGCGATTCACATAAACCTTCAACACAACAGCTTAAGCTTCAAGAGCTAGCTGGATTTCTTGCGTTTTTTACCGGAAGTTTTCTTTGAGCTAACATCTGTATCCTGTTTCGAGGATGAGCCACTTAATTTAGCTTCAATAGCCGAGCACCATAGAGCACGTTCCACGTCAGATGCTGTAAATGGCTCATCTTCTGAACTCAGTTCCTGAGATGAGTACAATTAAATCAACCCATATGCAAGTAACAGGCAAAGAAAATATTTAAATACTCGTGTTTTTAGATATAGAATTCTGCAAAGCACTGTTGAGGGAAAAACAATGGAGTCTGTTTAACTCGTAGAATGATGTAGAGATTACGGTTAGGCAAGAAAGAAAATAATAATCCAGCATTCTGCTATCGTGCTAAACTAATGAACTTCATGCGTCCAACAGCGACTACACAATCAGTGAATAATATGACTGAGAGGCGGAGAATCAACAGAGTGCAACAGTGATGTATCAGTAAATAAACAACAGTGGCCTTAAGGTCTAACATCTAAGCTAGGCTTAATCTGTTCTCCTTGAGATTATTGCAGTAGCAAACAAAAAAGTGTGTCTTGATACATTTTCACTTAGCCAGTTTAAAATGCATCACTTAGGGTGTGTTTGGATAGGAAAAAAGGAGGGAAAGGGAGGGGAGGGGGAAGGAGGGAAGGGGAAGGAAGGGAAAGGAAGGGGAGGGGGAATGGAGTGTGGGTGTTTGGATACAATTTTCCTCCCAATCTTGCCTATTGTGGAGAGATTTTGATTAGGCTTGGAGGAGGGAAATTGAATCCCTCCATTTCCCTCCACCCTCATTTGCTATCCAAACAAGGGATTTTAAATCCCCTACTCTCCCTCCCTTTCTTTTCACTCCAAATCACTCAATCCAAACACACCCTTAAAGTACATTTATCGGAAAAGTAACAACTCCGATTAGGAGACATGAGTAGTGAAATTTCAGCTTGTAGAAACCAGATTGCTCTGTGGTGAATAAATAACATATAAGTACATACAACTAAGATTGATGAAAGAGATAAAGCTGAGGTTTTAGGTTAGGGGTGAGATTATGAGAAAGCAACACACAATATTTTTTTCCGGAGCGAAAAAGAATGAAAAGGACGAATTACAGGTTTGTTTAAAACTGTTCTACCATTTCTACACAATAGAGAGTCTGAGATTCCATCTATTCCTCATGTTCATTTGCTGAGAAGATCTTGCTGCTGTTTGATCTATTTGAAAAAGAAAATTGCTAGACACTGATAATTGAAGAAATATCCGACTCGTTTCATGAAACAAATCGAAGATAGTTCGAGTCACAGTTATTAAATAGACATTCTGGATGGCCAAAAATTCTGCTCTATATAACTCCAAGCAGAAGAATTTTCGAATGAAAAAGGACTTCTCGCTACATAGATGCATAGTTTCATTTGTGAACGCAGATAGAAATAGAGCACCAACAAGTTATTTTAACATACTATTACCATCGTCACGAATTTTTTTCAACCATTACAGGAAGTTGATACAATGTCACATCTAATAGATCCTCCAAGAAATTATGATATACCCATATATGAAATCAAATGGATTTTTGCAAGAATGGAACCATCAACACTATGAAGTACATCAAAATTTTACACTAAACAATCATGGAAGTTCGTCAAAACAAAACCTATAATTTCACTGAGCATGGTTTGGGAATTCAAACCTTTGCCTTCTCCTGCAATTTGCTAGCAAGCAGTAGATATTGCTTCAACGAGTAATCTTTAGAATGACCAAGCACCGCTTCCATAGCCTATAATAAAAATTTGAACACATTTTTTTTATTTTTTTATGAGCAAATACCCACATTTCACATCTACCATTTGAAAATAATACTCCTTTTTGTGGCTGATTGCATTAAATACATCGTAGGATCAATTTGATGCATATTTATCGAGAGACTAATTCTTGCGTACCGGTTAGCTAATATGAGTGTTGATGAAGCTACAAAACTAGATATGAAGATTGATACAAATTTGAGTAATTTCACTTAGAAACTTAATCAAAATAGAATAAAAAAAAAGTATATACACATCCGAGACCATTAAATAAGGAAAACTAAATTGTTACTCAAGATGGGGTGGGTAAGTTACACGTTGTAACTAACAAAACAAAACACAATACAAAAACAAAAGTTTCATAGTTTTACTTAAATAAGGTAACTTTGACCTTTACTCTTGGTAGCTTTTGCTACCTGCAATTCTGCAACCAAAGTAATATACTCATGTTTAGTAATTAAAAATGCATGTTTAGTAACTAAATTGAACAATATAATTAATAAAAGCATGAGATATGGAACATATATGAATATGAAAAATAATAATGTAAAAAAATAAAAAAAACAACGTTCAAAAGGGTAAGGTATAGAGGGTTTGTACATTTGGGTGATAAGCAAAGTATTCAATGAAAGTTTCATTTATAATAACTATGTGGTGTTTTACGTACGGATAACTAACTTAATTTACAAATTAATAAGATAATTTTTTGAAAAGAAAGAAACTTTATTGGAAGGTGTTCAAATTAATAGAATAGGAAGATTTATACGGAGTACCTTATTTGAGTAATTGAAATACAACTTTTACGTATAATTCAAAATGATATTAAAAGGTCTAAACAATTAGAGAAAGGACAAATTTGAAACCCGTGCAACGCACGGGCACAAAATCTAGTAACTAATAAATACACACGAAGTAAATTAAACTATTATATCTTAAATATGATTCAAATATTTTGATTTTAAAATTTTAAAACAGACCCGTAAATTTCACGGGTTTAAAACTAGTCTAAATTAGTACTCTATATCTTAGAAATAGAAGCAGAAGTTAGAAGTACCAACTTAATGCTTCTACTTTTGAGAGTTAGAAAATAATTATAGGCTTTTTAAAAATAATTTTTAATTAGCAAAATTTATGTGAGGCAAAGTTTAAAAATAGTTTTTTAACTTCTAAAGACTAGGCCAAACACAAACTTAATCTTCCACATATAAGACATTTTTCGCACTCAAGCCTCTTGAATTTTGGGCAACATATAAAAGAACGACTACGTTTCTTTTACTTTCATACAGTCTATAAGTTAATTTTTCCTCACAAATACTGTTCCCAGCTTAAGTCAAGAAGTTGAGAAAATTTATCATTCCAAACACCTTTTAATTGACCTTTTCACCAAAAAAAAAAACACCTTTTAATTGACTTTCTATTTGACAAATCTGTTGTTACGGTTAACCCGATTCATGTATTATCCTTTTGTTTTACAATAAGTCTTGCTTGTGACGGGTCGGATCTTGCGACGGGTATTTTGTGAGTGGAAATGGGTAGAGGGGACAAGGTGGGCACCCACCCCATGTGCTCCTTCTCTCACCTCCTATGGGTTTTTTGTGAGACAATATGGTACCCGTCTCTTATTTGTGACGGATACCCTCCGTCACAAATAAGAATTTGTGTTTGTTTTAGTGATGATGTTGTATCAGCTCCCCATTCCTGAGTCAAAAAAATTACTATTTACTATGTTGCAAGTAAAGCTAACCTTTACTACTGCACGAAACAAAAACAAAAAAATGCATCGTATAAACTGCCATTTTCTATGGAGTAAATATCTCTCCAACTCCAGCGGAATCATAGGTTTTCCAGGTAAAAACAGCTATTACCACACTCATGTACAAAATAATTCACTCGAGTTCAAAACATGATAACATGAATAAGTATATCAAGGGTAAATATTATATTACGACACCAATGCAGCTCCTGCTTCAGAAATTTCATTCATCAACATCCTTTACTATGAGAAGCACAATATAATTACTTAAAAACATTCAAACTGGCTTGCAAGCTTAGCAAATGGGTGATCAGTGTGATGGCTTTTGGGCTTGGAACTTTGTTGGGCAGGCGGCAGCCATAGTACGCAACCGACCAGCAATCTCCGTGAACGACGGTCGAGCACCAGGATTTGGAGCCCAGCACTGCTCCATCAGGGTTCTCCACTCAGCGTCACAGAAACCAGGAATAGGGGGCCTCAATGTGTTGTTCACTATTCCCCCTGCATTGTGAGATCAAAGCTTTAGTTACAAGACAGCTAGGCAATGATCACAACATTTTGTCTATTTTTATTTTTTTTATTTTTGATCCCTTCCAAAATAATTGACTCCTTTCTATATCTAATACGGAGTAAAATAAGCAAATGAACTTTCAGTACAATCCTTTTTTTTCCTGGAAGGAGTCATACAATGCTTAATTACAAACTCAATAACATAGAAACTCCATCTCGTTGATACCTAGATCGGAAACAGTAAGGATCATGCAGTATCTCTATATGTAAATTCTTTGAATTTCAGGTGAATTAATGTTATTTCATCACTGGGATGTACAATTATTATTATTGTACACTGTACACACAGTAATATCATTTATTGTATGAGAGGTTGTTTCTGACCACACTTGCAACTTAAGAAAGTTTTCAAAAGGTAAAGTAATATCCTTCCAACTTAAGAAAGTTTTCAAAAGGTAAAATAATACCTTCATTATCCCTCACCTCCATCCCTCTCCCCTCCTAAAATTGCATCAAAACAATCCCTTAATGGACAAGAAACACATGAATTTACTGTCCACTGTCTATCTTGGAGTCATGATTTACCCAGAATAACTAGAAGAAAGGTAAGTAGGTAAATCAAATGTTTTTATTCAAGGGCAAAGGCTGTCTTAATGTTATTTGGTTACAATGAAGACAGCCCATGATTCGATTTGTTGGAAAAGGTTATACTATAGGCAATTCGTCATCTCCTAAAATATTATACAAGACCTGGCAATATGGGATCAAGTTCTTTCTGTTTGGGCCTAATTTGGATAGATTTATTTCAGGCGTCGGTGCGGGTCAAGTCAATTTCAGGTCGGTTGTCAATGTGTTCATAAGAAGCGTACAGCCAATAGTCCGGGTCAAGTCAATTCCGGGTTGGTTGCCAATGTGTTCATAAGAAGCTGACAGCTAATATAAGTCAAACCAATTCATTTTAGATCCGATTTGATGTTGGCTATCGGGTCAAAATCAAGTTACTAATATTAGTGTAAATATAGATTCAGATGTCTCGGTTCTGGTCTGTCTTTTCAGTTTATACTTTATACATATCAGTACAAGATTGAAGCTTAGAAAATATCAAGTCATACCTATTATGGCACCATAATGCATGTTGGCATATGGTTCTTCCCCAGTAAGGATCTCCCATAGTACGATGCCGAATGAGAATACATCGACCTGAAAACTCCAACACGGTGTCGGTCAACCACCACATACTAAGTCAAGTGCGAGCAGAGTGTAGTGCAAGCATGTGAGGAAGCCCCGACACGCTCTACTCACTATATAAAAATCACTTTAGACGGAGAATATAGGCACAACATTACCTTCTCAGAAACTTTACTGCTACTTCCATTTAGGAGCTCAGGTGCCATCCATGGTAGCGTTCCTCTTACACCACCAGAAACCAGTGTGTTTCTCTTTATTTTTGATAAACCAAAATCACCAACCTAAAAATAAAATATCATTAAATAAACTAAAAGACATAACTACAGAAAGTAAACTATAATTCAGCAAAAAAAACACAGTACAAAAAAGAATTACCTTGCAAATAGGACGTGAAGGATCTTTCAAATTTACAAGCAAATTGTCACACTTCAAATCGAAGTGCACAATATTTTTTGAATGCAAATATTCCATTCCAAATGCAGCATCCATAGCAATTATCAGACGTTTGCGACGGTCGAGATGTCTAAATATTAATTCACAGCAAAAGAAGAATTTGTGAACGAGATTGGAGAGACCACTAACAGAAAATTAAAGACAAACTATAATAACCATAATCATCTGAAGAGGAAGCATAAAACATCAATAATTAATATAGAAGTCGAATGTGGGAAGCAACAAACAGCACCAAAAATTGAAACACATTAAGTGTGCAGAAAATGAAATTGAATATTCAACATAGCACAATTTTAAAAAGTTATATTAAGCTCACTCGCACAGGCAAATGCGACGAGACCATTAAAAAGTTGTCTTCATATCGCAAGAAGCTTCAAGGTTAATTCTGGTCATTTGAGGTGTAAAATCCTATGGCAATGTTCAATATACTAACTCATGTACTTGATAGTTGATACTGGTGAGAACTTCTCTTCAGCAGACTATATACATTTAAAGAAAATTGGAATCTGTTATCCCCTATATACTAAAGAATAACAATTTTCCAAAGTTTTCCCTCCAAAAAGCATCTAGCTAAAAAAACAAAAAGACTTCTTTCATTAAGTTATTATCATTTCCTCAAAATATAATATTTTAATCAAATTATAATATTTTCATTAAAATCTAAATTATATATAATCTTATAAATTGTAAAATTCTAAATCTTTTATTACTATAATTATATATTAGAGAATGACTTGACACATACTTCGTATAAACAAACTATAAACTGGTATTATTAGCTCCGTCACAAAAAAATAAATTCATTAAAATAATTTGAGAAAATTCATAAATTGAAGTCATTGGTTTTATGGTACAAAATGTTTAAAATGTTAATCTAGAAAATTCTTGTATCATTAACTAAGTGAAGTATACAAAGAAGAGTAAAGAGAAGTCTAGAATAATCTAGGAAATAACTATGAGCATATAGCATTGAGATTAATCTAGAAAGTTCATGTTGTATATTGCTAGGAATAATCTATTATAATCCTCCAAGTTAGGACTAGTATAAATTGCCATGAAGGCCTCATTTAGAGTGTGTAGCCATGTCTCCAAACATGGAGCTAATAGGTCTCACCAATACCGTCTCCCCCAAATACCATGTAATATCAAACACATTCAGCATATAAATAAAAATCATCCATGTTGAGAATATCGGGCTCACAATACTTCCGCTGCCAAAATTCCAACACAAAAAATATTTTCGTTGAAGTGCACATTTTATAACTTTACTAAATTGTCTTGATGTTCAACAACAACAACAACAACAACAACAACATTACCCCAGTGCCTCAATGGCTCCCGCAAATTGCGGGGTAAGCGGGGGTCGGATGTACGCAGCCTTACCCTTGTGTTAGCAACACAAAGAGGCTGTTTCCGAATGAATTGTCTTGATGTTCACAGTTCAATTTTTCTTTTTTTATCTCATTGAAATACAATGAAGCGTATGACAAATTAATGACGAGTCGATTCAAAATATATATAAATAATATACTAAAAAGTAAAACCTCTATATATACCGCACATGCATTGTGCGGTATCTACACTAGTTCCCAAATTAAAAGGTAAATTAACTGTAAATTACCTGTCTTTCCTGAGTAAGACATGCCTCAAAGAACCATCAACCATAAACTCTGCAACTGTTGCTAAAGTTCCTCCAGGTCCATCTTGCACAACACCATAAAATGCCACCACATTTGGATGGTGAAGCTTTGAGAGAATTTCGGCTTCATGCCAAAACTCTGCGGTCTATGATAATTAAAAATGTAAATCAGCATGGAATATCTAGCATCTAGCTTAGCGAAGAAAAAAAGCTCATGAAGAGTTGGTAAAATCCATTTAGTACCTCAATTTTTAACATTATTTTCTTTTTGTATCTTTTGTTTCGAGAAGAAATATATTCCCTCCGTTTTGTTTTATGTCATTATAGAAAATACACACAAATTAAGAAAAAAATATAGAGAACCCCAATATATGATTACATTACTATATAGACATAAAAACACATTCTAGTACCCTGCAATCCAGCATCTACTTGTTTCAACTAATAATCCCAAACGTGGACTCTTCAAATCTGGGGCGATGCTAAAGGATATGGGTATGAATGTACCCGAAAATTATCTTTATGACACTTCCCGTAGTGGAGATAGAAAGGAAAGAGCTTGCATGCAAATTATAGAAGAAGAGAACGGTATTTAAAAGCATACAGTATGCCTTTTGACTATATGTAAAGCCTTATTTCCCATTGTCCCAAACATGTCTTTATTTCACTTTAATTACTGTAAGCAATTCAAATTTTTAATTTTTTTTTTCTGTCGAGGCGTGTACCCATACTCATATCCTCATTTGAAGACAGGGTCCCTAAGTCTTAAAATTGGAGACATTGCGAGAAATACATGTCGATTTACCTGTGTGGGTAGCATAACTTCCAAGACCTTACCAAGTACCAATAGCAAAAACCTTTACTATGTTTGCCAGGGGCGGTGGATGATATCTAGATATGAGTAAATGTCTTTGTTTAGAAATTACCCTTTCAATCATTCTTCAAAGATCAAATGGCATGTAGAACGCAATTGAAAGGGTGAAGAGATAATATAGCTTGCATTCTTGCAGACACAATTATATGACGATTACTATAGGGAAACAAAGCGTAATCAGTCCAAAAGTAGTTAATAACTTATGCTTAGCGCTTACCAATCTTTCTTGTTCAGACGATCGGCCAGTGAAACAACTTTTCTTTATTCGCTTGATAGCAACATCTGTTCCCCTCCATTTTCCATGATATACAGTGCCAAAAGTTCCAGAACCCAGTTCCCTAAGCTCCTCAAGATCTTCATTTTTTATAATCTGCACCCAGGTCATGTTAAAAATCTAAGACAGAAAAGCCATATACAAGGAAAACTTTCAGTATGTAGAGCATAAAAAGGGAATGCATGCAATATGGAGTGAGATGTATCAAATGAGAAAGGACATACTTCAGGTCAAGTCTTCAATGCTAATACTATTTTATTGGCGCCCTTCTGAACCAGTGTTACCAAATTCATTACATTCCCTATGCTGTACAATTTACATAAATTCTACCGATTTAGATTTTCCAAACTTTATTTGGGATGAATCTAATGCATCCAATTCTACCTGATGTGTACTGAAATGAATCTAATACATCCAACCAATTTCGGCATATTTTTACTTATGAAATAGTTAAGAAGCAGAAAAGTTGACTAATTTCAACTTCATTCTTCCACGATGTTCCTTTCCGTCCCCTTTCTGTAATTTTTTTCCATCCCAAGCCTTTTGAACCTTCCTAAGTGTTCTGCTTTACATTCTAATTCCTTCTTCTTAAAACCTTTTTGCGGCTGAAATTCTCTCCTTCTCATATTGCGAAGTGCCCTTGCTCTATTCTTTTGGCTCAGCAAATTGGAGCAAGGGATGTCCCAATGTCAATTCTTTGCAATTGCTTTCCCAGTTGATGTTAACTACCAAGAGTAGAACTCATCCTACTCCTGCCACTTCTTCTTGGAAGCACCAATAAACATGGTTAAGCGGGTCAGATCACTTTTAGGTCAAGTCATTCTAGGTTTGTTGTTATTGGACATTTTCAGAACAGCCATTTTTGGGCCGGGTAATTCGGAGCTTTGGGTCACTTCGAGCTATATTTATATAAGTTTGAGTTCATTGATAAACCGTATTCAATATTATACTTTAAAAGAAAAATAGAAAATCTTCTCCAAAGCTCCTACTTAGTACTTACATGAAATTTCCAACAAACCTCCTACCATAAGTTAGGTTTTGAGCAAATAAGAAGACATTTTTTCCACGATTATCAATCATGAATGGACTTTCTCTCATACCAAAAGTTAGTTTTAGGTGTAGGGAAAAAAAAAGATCATTTATGATTTATATTTGCTGAAAATCATCTTTTTCAAGCTAAAAATTGCCTTTATGTATGGGAAGGAAATGTTCATACAAGGTAGGAGTTTAGAAAAATTTAGGTAGGAGTTTTGAAAATGAGGTACCATAGGATGTTGCTTATCAATTGACTCTAAAGGGTTTTATTTCAAATCAGTCATTCCCGATTGTTTTGGGTTGTGGGTTCGGTTGGGTTTGGATTTCAATTTGGGTCGGATAATTTTTGTCAAGTTCAGTCTAAGCAGAAACTTTGAGTCTTCTCAGTTTCGCTGTAGGATCTGATCAAGGTATATCTATCTGTGAAGGCACGAGTTCTTTTGTAGAGTTGGACTCGAAAGAAGAAATCTTAGGCCATTCAGTGTCCCAGCGATTAGTTATGATGAGAATATTCACAGAGATCTACCATTAACTTGAAGAGCTTCATTTTACCAAAACTGGGGTTGGTAGTCCAAACTATAGGGGTCAAGTGCAGAAAAATGTCCTTCTATAACACAAAAATACGCTGCAGGAGGGTTGGTAACACCTTGAGCCTCTACCTATAATCCTATAAAGCAGGTATCCCAGCTCACATTGATGTGCGACAAGGAGACCAAAGACTAGTCTTGTTTACATAAGCTCTCATGGTAAAATAACAAAAACTGATCTAGAATCTGGTGTTAGAATAATCAAAATGAAAAGGGCGGAGATATTGCAAGAAATACAGCAATGAAAAATGGGTAGGTATGGCTAGGTTTAGAAAAGTTTCTACTTTCTATTAAGCAACAAACTTATAGATATTCATCTAACATCTTATTATAAAGAAACTTTATAGTCTTGTACTAATCACAAAATTTAGGAGGCGAAATTTGTCAGTAAGCATCTCTAATACTCTAGTAAATATCATTAAACTATCCCTCATAACATGCAATTACTTCCTCCATTCTTTACAGCTGTTTTTTCATGTTTGCTCTTGCTTTAGATTTTCATCTCCAACACCAGACCCAGGACACGCCAAACAACCTCTAAACCAACACCCCACCAGACTCACCTTAACCGCACCTTGCACTATTGGTAATGACAACATTAGGTGATGGTTTTTGGTTGGGATCAATTTATGTGGCTTGGAGCAGGGTCAAGTTTGGCTAACAGTAGTTTCATGGTGATTGTGGTGCATCGGTGGGTGATCTGGGACTGGACCATCTAAGGGTCTGCCGATCGTGGCGGATGGTGGTGGGTTGTTGGTGGTAAGTAAAGGCTAGGAAGGAGGGGGGAGATGGGTTAGGGATAAGTATAGGAGTGTATATTTGAAACTTTATGACTTAAAACTTGCTAAGATAGGAAAGGTAATTAAGTGAAATGTCAGAAAATTTAATATGTAAGGAATCAAGTGATGTGGATGCAGTGCATGTAATTTGCATGACTCATACCTGCAAGGTAGTAATATCGAAGTCCACACGAGTAGCATCCAGAGGAGGCAGACCAACATGCTTTATGTCTTGTTTTGCATCCTAATAAACAAAATTAATGTTGAATATTGGAATTAATACATCTCAGAATGCAGTTCGAAAAAAATGATTTCAAAGATTCCAACACCTGTTCGATAGAATTACCTCATAGTCTGAGAACGCACCACCAATACCATCAAATTGGAGGACTTCACTGTATTTTGCATGCATGGATGGATTATAGTCTAAAGTAGAAGCCACAGGATTAGCTGCAACAGCACCGGATAATTCTCTTTCACTGTATTCAACAAAAATGCGGGGCCCAACATGACTGGAGGGAATTTCATCTGTTGTTAATGTAGTGAATTGGTAGGCCCCTGTAGTTTCTCCGGTCAGCCCAGATGAATAGCCAGGATGATCTTGATCAATCAAAGATACATCTTTACGGAAATCATCTTTGGCCAGATTCTGAAAGAAAGACCAGTGTTTTGGATCACGATTCTCAATGTTCATGCTCAAACCAGGCCCATCTTGCTGCAGATGGTGAAAACTAGAGGACTCCTCGGAAAGGATAGCTTTTGAGAATATGTCTGTTAGCAGATCTCGTGGAAAGCGGTCATTTATATCAATAAGGATATCAGGTCTGGTAACCCGAGTATCAGTACTAGTAGCTGTTTGGCTGACATTATCACCCCAATTGAACCCAGGGAGTGTAGAAGCATGATCTTGTTGCTTGCCATGAGACTGTTGGGTAACATCCATAAGGGAATTTCCAGCTTCAACTAATCCACCAACCATTTGTCTCTTAGGCTCATCATTTTGGTGAGTTGTTTCTGAATTGCATTCAACGGTTTGGCTATCATCAAGTGAGTCTTTCTGATCATCAAGACTTGAAGTAGCTTGCTTTGGCACATTGTCCCTGTCTACCGAGAAATTAAAAGCTTCGTCCTCAAGTAATTTAGGGCCATTAGATAAGGCTGGCTGAGTAGGCACATTGTTTTCTGGTTGTCCTGCTGAAGAACGTGAATGAGACATGAGGAACTGAGAGTTTAGGGAGTCATCAGACTTTGTCAGCCTGTTCAGTAGCTCTCCTTGTTCCCTGGGAATATTCATTGATAAATAAGGCCTAGGAGGAGCAGGAAGCTCATCATGGTTTATATCAAATGAATTAGGTTCAGAGTGAGCATGTTCATGAGGGCCGGGATTGTCAAAAGGGTTGGCATTTTCAGGGTTCTTTGCATCTGAACCTCGTGGTACAAGCAGAGGATCAGAAGCCAAGGGTATTACTCGTTCCTGGCGCCTCTTTCCAGCCTTTGGAGGCAATTCTGGATAATCTTTCACTGACGTAATATTATGAGTGGTCCCAGATGCTTCTTCAGTAGGAAGAATACCCTTTCCATCAGCAAGATAGGGCTGCAAGAACATTGTCAGAATTATAAAATTGGCTTTTGATTTAATGCTTAGCGTGTTATGTAACAACAAAAACCATTATCCATCATTTCCTGTTTTCAGCATTGTTGAAGTAATAAACATGATTTTAAATATGGGTTGTGACACCTTGTCGTGACCGTTTTATCAAGGTTTTGAAGATTACCATAACTTCCATTTGTGAGCAGTATATGCCGCAACAACCGCGACCAGGACATGATGACTGATTCTCAAGTGACAAACCTAAATTACCTTGGGTAAAAGAAACATTTAATTTGGACATACCTGATCTTCTGTTGTTTTCTTGTGCTGTGTTGATACACCAGGCAATGATGTGGCAGCAATATTTTCTTCACGAGGCAGCTGCTCTGAGGGATGAACATCATGACCAGCAAGTTGTTGATACCCTTTCGATTCCTCATTTGGAATGACATGTCCTTGAAAAGGATGAGGATGGAGAAGGTAAATGTTGCCAGAACCCGGTAGAATTGGCTGAGAGGATTGCACCCCTACTGATGAAATTAGCCCCCCTGGGAGAGATGAACTGCCCGCCGCAATTGATCCTGCTGCTATATTAGCAATATCCTTGCTAGTATTCTGTCTTGTTAAAGCATCCAAATCATTTGCTGAAGAGCTCGCTAAGTCGTGCATGCCTGAACGGTTTCTAACCCCCATGCTCATGCAATTGACAGCAACAACATATTGAAACTCCGAATCAACATCGCCTCCACTCAAACTATAGTGAGCTTCCTCCAAGTCACTCGACGTAAACAAAAATAAACGGAGTTTCTTTGAGCCTTCTCCATCCCCTAAGACATTACATTCTTCCATCATGTTTTGCAAATCTTCATCACTAGACACGGAAACAAGGGCATCTAGTTCTTCCCCCGGAAGTTGATATTTGATAGTGTAGGGGCCTTCTAATAATTCGGACGTTTTCTGTTTAAGTTCTTGCCAGGAAATATCCTTACTTATCCTAATAATGCGCGTTTCTCCTCCAGCATACCTGAGCTTCCCATCACTTGGCCGCGGTAAAACTTTACCTCCGAAACTACATAGAACTTTTAATTTGGTTGAAAAGCCGTCAGAGGTTGTGGACGATGCATAACCATGAAAAGCCCTGCTGCTTCCATGTACAGAAGAGTTCTGACGCATCGACTGTACTGATCCATGGTTACTTTTAGCTTCATGCCCATATAAGGTTTTCCTTTCAAGCTCTTTTGGAGGTTTGTCAACCAATGTAAGCATAGATATATCAGAGCCAGACTCAAATTCTGTACGAGTTATGCCTAAGATACCCTTGAGATCCATATAACCAGGGGCATTGTGTGGATCATTGACAGGCTTGGGGACGACAGGTTTGCGAGGAAGAGCCCGATCTCTCATAAATTCAAGGGCAAACTCCTCTCCCGTCTGTATAGAAAAATTATGGACTGGCTTAACTTGTGACGGAATACCCTCAGGAGGCCTGATGTTCATATTTATGCAGTTAGTAGCGTCCTGCATAAACCTCTCAGAGACGGGGTGAAGTTGTTCATTTCCGGGTGGGATGTAATTGTTGTAATATTGATTATATTCATTGGGATGATCCATTGAGCACTTCTCCTACCATAACATATCCATATCCATTGGCCGTCACAGCATTGTACCACGGAGACTGTAACAGATCACAACTGACTCAGTCATATCGGTCCGCCCTCGAAAATAATACAACCAATTTTTCTAATTAAGTAAACATAAAGATTCAACCTTTACCCAAAATTAATCAAACCCAGTAAAAATAAACACCTAATAAAACACACAAGCTTCTTAATCCTATGAAAAAAACACACTTTTTATTTATTTATTTACTCAATAAAAACAAGTAAAATCCCAGTAGGGTGCTTTCAGCTGGCATTCCAAAAGAAATTAAAAACAAAACAGTAAATGGAGAAGTAAATGAAAAACTCACAGTAATTAAGCAGAAGGGGGATCTGCAATAGATTGGGAGTATTGATTAGGAGGGGAGTTTATGGGAAGGAGTGGTTGATTTAAGAAGAAAATGAAGAAGAAGAATGAATGAGGGAAGATGATATGATAAAATAGGATGGAATACTCGGGGTCGTTTTGTGGGAGTGCGGGGTTCAAATTTCATACCTTCCAAAATATGTTTTGGTTCATTAGAAAAATAAACATGAAGGAATGGAGTTTGAATCCATGGAAAGGGGGGTGGGTATGAGATTTCAAGGGGTGGGGTTGGGGTGGGATGAGAATTGATCAGGAAAATACCCCAACCAAACACTACAATGACTAGAATCCATTTCATTCCAAATCCTTCAACCAAACACCCCCTAATACTATAGTAAAGAACGAATTCTCTCTTTATGACTCTACTATTCTATAAGACTATGACTTTTCGGCTTTCTCTCGTATGTGCTTGTAGCCTTTTAATTCAAGGATTTTTTTTGTCAAACACAACCTTTAAAAAAAACTTTTGGTAAAACACTGCCTTTAAAAAAAAGTTTGTAAAACACAACCTTTACAAACCAAAAAGTTGCGAAACATTACTTTTTGGCCGAATTCCGTCGGTTTAATTCATATCCGGTGTCGTAATAGTCCGCACGTGTCATGTATGTTGGACTTTTTCTGTTATTTTTGTTCCCCCGCCCCCCTTCTTAATTTTTCCTCCATTTATCCAACAAACCCTTTATATTAATTCCCCGAGGAGGATTCAGAGGATAATCGCAAGGAATTGGGGTTGTTTATGAATTGGATTATTCAACTGTAAAAATTTGGGATTGTATAAGGTGATTTAGATCTAAAATTAAAAAGTAAAGAGAGAGTGAAATAAAGTGGAGGGAGGAGTTTGGTCATCAAACATTCACATGTGATAGAGTTTTTTTTTTCTTTTTTTTTTCTTTTTGAGAGATGATTCAGTAATTACACAAATTCTCATTTGTGAGAGACAGTATCCGTCACAAGCTTGTGACGAGTCAAATAATACCCACTGTTGGAGCTTGTGTCCTCCGCAAATTAGTGTGATAACATTTGTAAATCTCTTACAGGTTCACAAGAGTATACTTCGTATATTTAATCAGTTGATTAACGTTTACCTAATAACGGTTGGCTTGCTAGAAAGTTTGACGTTATTATCATACAGATGGCGGTGATCAACTGGTCCCTAAAGGTCACACCTATAGGATGTGTTTGAGAGATGTGGTTATAGAAATATAATCACATTGATACCTAATATGACTAAACAGTTAGTCAATGTGTTGATGAGACAATTATTTAATGAAGATTAAATAATATTAGTTGAGACGAATTAACTGTGAATTCGTAAATTAAATATAATAAGTTATATTTAATTAAATATATGTAATGTTAGCTTGGACGAATTAATCTGTTAATTCGTAATTAAATGTAATCGGTTATATTTAATATCAACAAGTTGAATGTGTCATAGTGGTAATAGTGAGGGTACACAAACCAAGAGGTTTATTTTTCATTTTTGCCTCCTCTCTCATCGGAAAAATACAAAGAAAACCTAAAAATTATTTTAATTTTTGGATCGATTCTAGCAAAATCAAGGGCATTTCTCGGAGCATCTTGGGTGCAACTGATAGGAGAATATCTATTTTGATATTGTTCATAGGCCGTATTTGCTAGGACCGAAGGTTAATTCTGAATCATTTACTTTTGTTTATGTATTTTAATTTATGACTAGTGATCGTCATCATTAAATTCGTTATAATCCTTCATTTTAAGGGAAGTATACAGATAATTTCCCACAAGTGGTATCAGAGAAAAGGCCACGAATTTTAATTTTAATGATTTTCATAAAAATTGTATGTAAACTTTTAGGGTTTTCGAAAAAAATTTTAGGGCACGGCTGTTTTTTTTTTGTTAATGCCGATTGAAAAAAAAATGTTTGCAGCCGGTGTTTGTTCTTTTTGATGCGAGATTTCCATTTTTATTTTTCATAATGTTGTTTTAATCAGTTAAAATTATCATATGAAGAATTGGTAGATGTTTGATTTGATGCAGATTAAGTTAAAACATAAATGGAATCGTCATGTTTGATTTAATGCAGATTAAGTTGAAATTAAAAAGGCATTAGGGTCCTAATTTAAAAACCGTGAAATTTTTTTTTGTTGTTTCTGTACTGTTCACGGATGAACAGTATTAAAAAAAAAATTGCTGTTTTTTTTTTTTTTGCTCTCGGTTTTTCTAAGACGGTTTTTCTAAGAAAAACCGATTAAAGTTTTTTCGCGGTTGTTTTGTTTATGCCGTTTTGGAAAAGCATCCGAAAAAAAAAAAAAAATTTGTTGTTACTGTTCACGTGCTACTGTTCACAGGAGACAGGATTTTAAAAAAAAAAAAATTTGTTTCGGTTTTTACAGATAAACCGTGTATAAAATAAGAAACATGCTTGTTTTGTTTTTCTTTGTTTATGCCGAGACCAAATAAAAAAAGGATTTTGTTTTTGTTTTGATTTTGGCCAATTAGTTATTGTGAAACGGTTCACAATTAAAAGATACCGAATTATTTTAAAGCAGTTTAAAATTTTGACGGATTGAATTCATATTACAAGTTTAATATGGATTAAGATTGAAATTAATGTGATTAATTGAGGAATTGTCACTTAATTTGATTTAAATAGGTGGTTTGGATAAATTAATCAACATAATTAAGGAATTGTGTCATGTATGTTTAATTTATTTTAGTTGATGCATTATATTTTATTTTTGTTGAATGAATCGATTGAATGAATTTAATTTACGTATTTTTGCAATCAGTTGTAATACTTAGTGTGGCCTTAGTCAAATTATGTTTTCGTAATGAAGGAAACATAATTTTTAATGTAGTTATGAGATCTCGAATCTCCTTTATTTTTCTTTAGTTTTTGGGTTTTGAAATTAGAATGTAATAAATAGGTTTATTATGTAAATTTTATTTATTGTATTTTTCAAAAGAAGACTAAAGATGGAGATTGGAGCTCACTCCCGCTACATGGATCAAGATGGAACATCAAGACAAGCTTCTCGGGTCCAAGGAGGATTCCAAACTTGTATTTATTGTTCATTTTGATAGGATATGCCACACTAGGACTTTTACTGTTTTTACGTTTTTCATTCTTATTGTTTTTCATTCACATGTTAGTTTATGCATCATATTCCGCCTAAAACCAAACCACCTACTAATAAAATGCATGAAAATTGACTCATATAGGTTGTATGTTAGTTTTCATGGACATACAGATGTCACTGTCTTTAAGCCATCGCCTTAGTTTATTCATTCTCGCATGCTAGATATTAGTTCACTTAAAATGAATTAAAATAAAGTTGATGGGATCTTCCTCTAAAACGGAAATTGAGATTAGTCTTTATAACGGCAAACAACTATGAATCCCTTCTTCGTCGGTAGGCATAATATGACCCCTTCTACGTTGGGTAAGTAGTTGTGTTGACTTAGTTTACCTCAACATCATAGTCCGAAGAGTTTCTCGTGATTATGATGGACTAAAGATAGAATTTACAGAAATTTATCGACCAAGAATTCTAACGGTAGAATTAGCTAAAAGGTTAGCTTATCAATTTACAGAGAATTGAGTCTTGGGATCATTTATATAATTCTTGAGGGAGGTCAATTGTATAAATGTTTTGAGTCTTCGCGTTATGACAGTAGTTCATTAGACTTAAAAATATAAACGATGCACATGCTTATTATTTTTATTCTTCTTCTCGCAGATGTAGAACACGATTATTTTTCATAATCTTTTTACAACGAAATGGCTGGAAATAACGCAATCCCAATGCCTAGTGCCACACTTGATCGCGCGTCTGAAAGTATTTATGGACCAGATGAATCGGTTCACACGTCTCGAAAATTGATGGGTCCAACTTTGCAGATCGGGAGGCGGCACTACGGAATGCGGCATTGCGACGGTAAGCTCAAGTACTTAACTGAGCCAATACCGGTCAACCCAGGCCCCAATGCAGGAGTCAACGAGTCACTCGCTTATAGTGACTTCGTTATGGAAGCGGGTGCGATAAAGAACGTACTCATCTTTGCAATGGAAACCAATTTGCAGAGACGCTTCATTGCCCAAAGTGCAAACAAGATTTTCACTACGCTCACTAACGAGTTCTCAAAAGCACCGAGAATCGTTACATATGAGCATACCCTGCGCTTCTTTGATGCGAAACTCCGAAAGAAGGGCCAACCGGTTAGTCCACACATTCTTCACATGATTGAGAATGTCGAGAAGGCTGGAGGCACCGAATTGTAAAATCGGTGAGAGCATTGTCATTGACCGAATGCTTCATTCTCTTCACGATGGTTTTGCCCTTTTCAGGACGAACTACTACATGAATGACTTGAAAAAGAGTCCTCATGAGCTACACTCCCTTCTCGTACAGACCGAGAAGGATATGAAATTGAGTGGGAGCATGAAGCTGGATGTTCTCACGATTCACAACAAGGGTACAGGTAAGGGCAAGGCTCATGGCGACCTAGCTGTAGGTAAGCCAAAGTTCAAGAAGCCGGGAAACGGTAAGAGTGCGCCTGGTGAGACTAGTGGCTCACAGGGCAAGGCAAGAGCAAGGGCGGTGACATAGAGTGCCACCATTGTCACAAGACTGGACATTGGAGGAGGAACTGTCCCGTCTACCATGAGGACATCAAAGCGAGGCGCGTCGTTCTGTTGGTATGTCATCTTATATTCATATGATTGAGATTAACCATGCAAGTTTTAGAACTTGGGTACTTGATACTGGTTGTGGTTCTCATCTGTGTAATCATTTGCAGGGCCTAAAGAACATCATACCTCTCGAAAAAGGTGATGTGGACCTGCGAGTCGGGAATGGAGCACGAGTTGCTGCTGTCTCGAAGGGAACATATGTAATCCAACTCCCTAGTGGTTTTGAGTTATTTTTAAATAACTGTTACTATGTACCCAGTTTGTCTAAGAACATTATTTCTGTTTCCGTACTTGCTAAAGACGGTTTTGCATTTTCAATAAAGGATAATAGCTGTATTTTCTCTTTCAATGAAATGATTTATGGCAAAGCAGTTTCCATGAATGGAATTTATATCTTAGACCAAACCACAGAAGTATTACACGTGAATAATAAGAAAATAAAGGTTGGTGACAAAGATCAAACCTATCTATGACATTGTCGAATGGGACACATAAATGAGAAACGCGTGAAGAAACTCGTCGATAATGGGACTATTCCCGCATTCGATTTTTCTACATATGGCACGTGTGAATCATGTCTCATTGGCAAGATGACTCGAATTTCCTTCAAAGGGGTTGGAATGCGCGCTAGTGACCTATTAGGACTCATACATACGGACGTATGTGGACCTATGTCAATTACCGCTAGAGATGGCTATAGATATTTTATCACTTTCATGGACGATTTGAGTAGATACGGATATGTCTACTTAATGAAGCATAAAAGCGAGTCCTTTGAGAAATTCAAGGAATACCAAAACAGGGTACATAACCAACTGGGTAGAAAGATTAAAGCATTCCGTTCAGATCGGGGTGGCGAATTTCTTTCAAATGAGTTTGATCAACACCTGAAAGACTGTGGAATCGTTCTGCAGTTAACTCCACCTGGAACACCTCAATTAAATGGTGTGTCTGAACGGAGAAATAGAACCTTACTTGATATGGTTCGATCCATGATGAGTCACACGGTAGTGCCTGATTCATTATGGGGTTTTGCTCTTTTTGTCACTGCTCTTATACTTAACCGAAAGTCCGTCTAAAGTCATCGACAAGACTCCATATGAAATGTGGAAGGGAACGGTCCCTAACTTGTCCTTTATTCGGGTTTGGGGATGCGAGGCTTATGTCAAGTGGAGACACGAGGATAAGCTCGGCCCGCGATCGGTCAAGACATACTTTATAGGTTATCCAAAAGGAACATTTGGTCATTACTTCTATTCGCCTACCGAACATCGAGTTTTTGTTGCGGCTAGTGCAACGTTCTTAGAGAAAGAATTTCTCGAGAACAAGACAAGTAATAGAACCTTCGAGCTGTCGGAGATTCCAGAACCAACAACCGAGGAACGGATGGAGGAAGTTGTTCCTCCAACTATTGATACGGTTAATATTCCTGAGGAACCTAGGAGGTCGGGTAGAGTCTCTCATCCTCCGGACAGATACATTGGTATGGTCGAGGAGAATGACGTTTTACTCCTAGAGAGTAATGAACCCGTTACCTATAAAGGTGCTATGACTGTTATTCGACTCAAAGCTATGGCTCGAAGCCATGCAATCCGAGATGGACTCCATGTATGAGAATGACGTGTGGGATCTAGTTGATTTACCTAATAAGGTAAAACCTCTACAGTGCAAATGGCTTTAAAAGATAAAGCGTTCTGTAGACGCGCAACCAGATACCTATAAGGCACGACTTATGGCAAAAGGTTTCACTCAAGTGCACGGATTTCACTATGATGAGATTTTTGCACCTGTAGTCATGCTACGTTCCATTCGGATAATCTTAGCGATTGCCGCTTTTCATGATTATGAAATTTGGCAAATGGATGTGAAAACCGCCTTCTTAAACGGTTATTTGGAGGAAGAGTTGTATATGGTGCAACCCGAAGGTTTCATAGATCCTGAACATCCTAAGAAAGTATGCAAGCTTAAGCGTTCCATTTATGGACTTAAGAAAGCTTCTCGGAGTTGGAATCATCGTTTCGACCAGGTGATAAAAGAGTATGGTTTCACTCGATCGGTCGAGGAACCATGCTTATATATAGAGTCGAGTGGGAGCAAGATTGTATTCTTGATATTGTATGTCGATGACATACTCTTGATTGGGAATGACATTCCTCTCCTATCTTTGGTTAAAGAATGGTTGAAGAACCATTTCCAGATGAAAGATCTGGGTGAGGCACAGCGCATTTTGGGAATCCGTATCTACCGAGATAGATCACGACAGACGTTATCACTTAGTCAGGAGTCTTATTTGGATGAGATTCTTGAGAAGTTCAGCATGACCAACTCCAAGAAGGGGAACCTTCCAATGACGACGGGATGCGATTGAGCAAGTCTCGATCACCCACGGCGCTGAAGGGATTGAGCGCATGAGTCGTGTTCATTATGCATCTGCAATAGGATCGTTCATGTATGCCATGATATGCACACGTCCGGCGTGGCATATGCATTAGTATGACGAGTCGGTACCAAAAGACTCAGGTGAAACATCTTTGGATAGTGTTAAAAACATCCCGATACCTACGGAGGACTAAGGATAGGGTATTGACTTATGGAGGCGATACTAAGCTATGCGCAATCGATTCCGCAGATGCTAGCTTCCAAACGGATCGAGATGATTCAAAATCTCGGTCCGGGTTCGTCTTCACTCTTAATGGTGTCACGGTCACCGGAAGAGTTCCAAACAGTGTTGTAGCATTCTACTACTCGAATCCGAGTACTATGCCGCTTCGGAGGCAGCAAAGGAAGCGATATAGATGCGTCAATTATTACAAGGACTTATAGTAGTTCCTAGTTCGAATGACCCGATCACCTTCTATTGTGACAATAGAGGTGCCATCTTCCAGGCTAAGGAGCCAAAGTGTAGCAACAAATCTAGACATGTACATCGGAAAGCTCACCTGATCCGTGATTACGTGGAGCAAGAGAAGATAGTGATAGACAAGATTGCGACGGATGATAACATCACGGATCCTCTCACTAAACCGTTGAATTATGATAAGCATGTATGACACGTTAATTTCATGGGAATTAAACGTGTTCCTGAGTTGTAGTACTTGATTATGGATTTGATACATTATCTTTTTCATATACTATTTATAACTTCATCGTTTTATTATAATATTTTGTTTTTCATGTGGATTGTACTGACAACATTGAACGCCACAAAGTGAACTGAATTACATTATATTTGTTTTGGTCCGTAATCGCCAATGTGAGCTGATAACTCCGGCTATTATATTGTGCAGTCGATTGATGGTGGGTTCAACGAGCCATAAGTCAAACAGTTGACTGATCGATCACAGATGCGAGATTATAACGATACCTCGTAGGACAACTTTTTTGTGACAACGTAATGGAGTCCTAAATGTTTAATAACATTCGGTGCCAGGTCGTGGATAGGACATCCATTGTGTTCCTAGAGTCGATTCTTTTGACTATCGACTGTCTCTTGAGATTAAGGCAGCTTTTTGGGTGACTTTGGTTTCTTTCTCACGGTCTGCCCCGTGAATCGGAGGCTAAGTAGTTTTTTTCGGGTCATTTCATACTTGTGCTTACATCTGCAGGATTCGAGTTGAGGAAAATATCCAACCCTTATCGGTATAGTTTTTCTCAGGGCCACTCGAGGAGTTGTAACTTAAATGCATGGCCATGCTCGAATGTTGATTCGTTTATCAGTTAAGTTACTCTCTAGTCGGGGAAACCACTCTTGATGATGATCGCTTGTAAAATATGACCTTTGTGAATACGGATTTGCAAATTGTTTTACATTGAGTGGGAGAAATTTTAGGATATGAGAATCGGTTATCGCACATACACTTGTGAGGACAAGTGGGAGTTTGTTGGAGCTTGTGTCCTCCACAAATTAGTGTGATAACATTTGTAAATCTCTTACAGGTTCACAAGGGTATACTTCGTATATTTAATCAGTTGATTAACGTTTACCTAATAACGGTTGGCTTGCTAGTAAGTTTGACGTTATTATCATACAGATGACGGTGATCAACTGGTCCCTAAAGGTCACACCTATAGGATGTGTTTGAGAGATGTGGTTATAGAAATATAATCACATTGATGCCTAATATAACTAAACAGTTAGTCAATGTGTTGATGAGACAATTATTTAATGAAGATTAAATAATATTAGTTGAGACGAATTAATTAAGCGTGAATTAAGTAAATTAAATATAATAAGTTATATTTAATTAAATGTATGTAATGTTAGCTTGGACGAATTAATCTGTTAATTCGTAATTAAATGTAATCGGTTATATTTAATATCAACAAGTTGAATGTGTCATAGTGGTAATAGTGAGGGTACACAAACCAAGAGGTCATGGGTTTGATCCTCACTAGATGACAATTTAACACATCTTATACATTTTTGGAATAATCAAAACTAAGGAAAGAATACTCCTTATTTCGGTTATGGGCCGAGAAAAATAGAAAAGAAAAGCCTACCCTAATTCATTCCTATACACGGTTTATAGGTGAGTGAGGGAGAGGATTTTCTGACTTAATTCATTTTTCATTTTTGCCTCCTCTCTCATCGGAAAAACACAAAGAAAACCTAAAAATTATTTTAATTTTTGGATCCATTCTAGCAAAATCAAGGGCATTTCTCGGAGCATCTTGGGTGCAACTGATAGGAGAATATCTATTTTGATATTGTTCTTAGGCCGTATTTGCTAGGACCGAAGGTTAATTCTGAATCCTTTACTTTTGTTTATGTATTTTAATTTATGACTAGTGATCATCATCATTAAATTCGTTATAATCCTTCATTTTAAGGGAAGTATACAGATAATTTCCCACACCCACATGAGTAGATAAAGACAAATGATTTGTAAATCCCTGGACACTCTATTTTCTCTTATCTACCTATGTGAGCGATATTTGACCCGTCATAAGTTTGTGAGGGATATATCCGTCACAAGGAGACTTGTTGGAGTAATTAATAGTGAGTCATCAATGGATTTTTATTAATTGGGTCAAACTCCGGCTTAAAAGTAGTGTTTCGCAACTTTTTGGTTTTTAAATGTTGTGTTTTACAAACATTTTTTTAAAGGTAGTGTTTCGCAAAGAGCTTTTTTTAAAGGTTGTATTTGACAAAAAATCATTAATTCAATTCCATTTTTTTTAGGGTTATTTCATGAGAATAATCCAACCTAAGGCTCTTCTTCTCATATTAATCCATACTACGGTTTAACTGAGAAAAATCTAATCTTTGACATCATTTAACTTATATTGAACTGAGCCCATATTTGACCTGTTAAAACCAGTTTCCCAACAGGTCATTATTATTTTTGTTTCCTTTTTCTTTTCCTGGTTTCCTTCTTTATCCTTTCTTCATCCTTCATTATCTCTCCTAATTCTTCATTTCTTAATCATTCTTATCTCTTCTTCTTCACTTTTCTTTGTTAATTCCCTCTCAATCTTCTTAATCATCAGCTACACAAGTGATTAACTTGATCAATCCAAACGCAGCAGGGTATAACCAAGCCATTGAGCATCGCTAAGAAGAGGGCGATGATTCCGGCAAGGAGGAAAGCGAGATGAATACTGATTAATGGAGGAGAGTCTAGTTGTTTCATGGATATTGATTCGTACCTGGTGGTCGTGCCACGGTGCTCTGGTGGTGAGAAAATCAGGACAAAGGTCGTTGATTTGTGGTTCCCAATGGTGCGTCAATGGTAGGCTCGAGCCATGATTGCTCGAATTGAAGGAACGACGATGGTGACTAATTCCGGAATCAAGGCGGACTGCTGGTGGTGACAAGAAGGAACGATTGCAGTGCGGAGGTGCACGACGGTGTTGGTGGTTGAATCAGCTGCTATCTACTTCCCCCAATTAATTAGGTAGTTAAGGATGTTGTTGTACATTCACGGTTGCATCATTAGTCAGTAATTGAACAAATTATTAGCTTGGTTAATACTTTGATATGGGTTTGTTGTAGTGATATAAGGATGTCGTTGCACATTCACTACATTGTATAAAAAAATTTGAAGCTGAACTTTTTAATTGGGACTTGGGAGAAACCATGGCTCCTTCAATTAATTGGGAGAAAACCGAGTGCTTGCTGTAGTTTGGAAAAAGTAATTGGGGAAAATAATTTAAGGGGGAAAATCAAATTGAGGAAAATAATTTAGAGGTGGGTAAATCAATTTGGGGGAAAATAATTTAGGGTTTTTGATTGATTAAGGGGATGAAGATGGTTGAGTGATGCTTTTGTTTCTCATAAAAATGAAAGGTAACCGGCGGTGCAAGTATCCCTTCCAAGAGAGCAGTATAAGTTAAATGATGTCAAAGTTAAAAATTTTCCTAGTTAAACAATAGCATGGATTAATATAAGAAGAGAAGCCTTACCTTGGATTATTCCCGTGAAATAACCCTTTTTTTTATCGAGGGTAGGTATGGAAATGGGTTGGATTGGATCGAGTTTTGCAAGATCCAAACCCGATCCGCTTACTTATTGGATCATAAATCCATATCCATACCCGATCCATATCCAAAATTTTAAAATCCATACCCGATCCATTATACTTTTTTCAAACCCATACCCGCTCCAAATCCATATCCGATCCACCATATAATCCCAAACCCAATCCGAAACTTGATTTGACTACATAAAAAATTAATCTTATTAAAGAAAATTGAAATTTTAAGTTTAATAAAGCCTAAATTTTCAAAAATATCTGATTGGATCGGGTTCGCGTATGAATGGATCGGGTTTGAATTTGGTTCGGGTTTTCTAATAGTGGATTTGAATATGAGTTTTTAAATAGTGGATCGGGGATGGATTTTTAAAGGTGGGTTTGGATCGGATTTTTTCCTTCGGTTCGATTCGGGTTCGGTTCGGTTTGGGCCATAATTGCCATCCCTAATCGAGGGGTAGGTAACGGATTTACAGATATTTATTTAAGCCCTAGAACTAGAATACAAATGAACCTTCTTTGGACAGGCCTACTATCCCACCCTCGTCAAATGGGCCGGCTGGATGGGTTACGAATTTTGGTTATTTTGACTACCGGTAAAGTATGAATTTGTTATGCATATGAATGTCCATTTGTTAGAAGGTTTTAGAATAGAGTGTGTTATGGGAACTCATAACTCTATTGTATGTGTATATATACCTCCTCATGATGGAATAAAAGATAGATATGTCTCCCTTATTGGTTATTTTGAGTACGGGTAAAATACAAATCGGGTATATTTTGAGTTTAGAAAGACGAATTTATAAATATACATGACTATATTTATATGGTAACCATTTCAGTAATCATGTGGTGAAACTATGCTGTAAAACAACGTACTTGGACATTCAGGAGCTCTCTTAGTATGGTTGTAATACCTCGTAATTTCTAAGCATGTACTCGACCGAGTAGGCAGTTCACTCGACCGATTGTAGCTCACTCAACCGAGTGAGTGACCGAGTGTCATCTGGGGAGTTTATGAATGTTTCTGAAACAGGGTCACTTGACCGAGTGGACCGAGTGCCCTGTCGCTTTCCATTGTTTTACACGAGAAGTGGTAGGTGGCCTTATCATTTTTAAGCATCATATTTTCAGATTTCTCTTGACCCATACCGCTCTCTACCTTATCTTTTACTCTCCAAAACCTCTCATAAACATTACTCACCTTATCCACAAGATTCAACACACATCTTTGAATATTTACTTCCTAAATCCTTGTTCTTGCCATTTATTCATATTGCGGTAAGATTATATTTACTCTTTTCCTCTTTGTCTTTAATTAGTAAACCCTAATTTGATTAGTATGTGATTTTAAGGAATTAATTAGGGTTATGACTAATTAAATGGGTAATTAGAGGTTAATTAGTATTGTTATTATTGTAGTATGTTGTAGTAATAGTTAGCTATGGATTATGTAGGAGGAGACTTCATTAAGGAGCACTTCTAGCCTCTTAGCTTGAAGCTTGTGGAAGACTAGCAAGAGGTAGGGTTTCCCTACTTAGCTTTGGTGATATGAATGTTTATTTGTGCATTGTTTGGCATTAGTAACATAGTAGATGCATTATAACATGAGTAGTGGTAATTAGGGTTTGATGGTATGTTATTGTTTGGCAATATTCATACATGTGGAAATTTGGGTAAGTATAGCTAGTCTCACATTGTTGGGTAGATTGCATTATAACATGTACATGAGGCATTGGTACAAAAATGGTGAGTTAATGATGAATTGAGCATTATTATCATGTCATAAGTTGTGTTGTTTGAGAAACATACTACTTGTTTGTGATTGTCAATCTATGTGGTGTTGTTTGTTGGAGAACATGTTGGTATTTGGCATTGGTTGTGATACGCGGTTGTTGAGGAGACGTAAGACGGTTGGGATATCGTCTTACGCTTGAGTCGCCTCTTAGATCTTCCCACTCCAAGAGGGATGTGCACATTAAGGACTTGAGTTTGGAGGGACTCGTGTGGTTGAGACAAGACGTCTGGCAGAGGATCTGAGTCGCTCTCGGGCCCAATACCACAGACGTGTTCTGAGTACCTAGTTGTGAGATACGGGTGTGTCCTTGACATCGGTGTGTTGGAGGTGGAGCCATGAGGTATTGTGTGTTATTGTTATTGACATTCATTTGCATAATCCTGTAGGTTATCGTAGTAGCATGACATAGGTGAACATTTGTATTGTTAAAGCTAACCTTGTGTTTTAAAATGTCTGTGGTGAACCATATGGTGATTTTCGCCCATATGGCGAGCAATGTTTGACAGGTAGGACTTGCATATATTAGCTCGGAGGCTTTGAGGAGCGGTCTTCAATTTTAGCGAGTCATCACTTTTGTTATTCTAGATTTTTGACATTTAGACTCTATTCTATTCATGACGGTTTGTATTATTAGGGTGGCCTTGTGCACCCCTTAACATGTAGTAACTTGATCCGACTTAGCTACTTATCAATCTTATGTTATGGACTTAAACTACTAGCCTTAAATTGCTTTATATTCGTTTTTTCGCACTACAAACTTGGGAAACCAAGTCTTGTGGCACTCTCATGGGTTGGGGTTGCCTTGAGGAAGGATCCCGACTTATGGGGGTGTTACAAAGTGGTATCAGAGCGACGGTTTTGGAGCCTAAACCTATAAATCAATGAACATAGGAGTGTCAATTAAAATGATCCCGGTTTGAGTCGTTAGGAGCTAGTGACAAGCTTGGGAGATGCCCCAAGATTGTGCTCTTGCCCTCACAACCCGAGTCGATCACAACGCGAGGGGGTGTATGGGACGTTCTTTGGTGTTTCATATAGATGTTGCATATCTTTGGCTTGTGCTTGAAAGTTGAATCCATGTTGGTAGTTCATGATATGATCCTAAGAGTAGTAATGATAAACTTTATGAGAACTATGTGAATGCTTGTGTATGAATATGTTAGTGTGGTAGATATGTCTACAATAGAAGAAAAGCGTTACTCACACGATATATACATCGTTTTACGTGTGTCTCATGTCGTATCTATGTTATCTTTCTCCGTGATTGCATTTAGAAACATGTGAAATAGGGTTACATGTGGACTTATGTGAGTCGGGATGGGTGCATGATCCTTTAACGGGGTGTACTCGGTCAAGTGGAGAGGATACTCAGCCGAGTACCCATACCACTCGACCGAGTGGACAGTTTTCCAGATTCTGGAAAACTCCTGATGTTGAAGGACTCGATCGAGTTGAGGACCCACACGACCGAGTGGGCTACCTGGTGAATTTTGGAAACCTCCTGGAAGTTTAGGCACTCGACCGAGTGGACCTGTATGTTGGTCAATATTGTTTCTCTTATGGTGAGACATATATTGACGTTTGCTATGCTTATTGAAGAGATAAGATGCCAAGAGCTCGTGCAAGGACTCCATCACCACCACCCCGTAGGTCCGAGGAGGAGGTGGATCGGATTGTTGAACAAAATAAAGCTCTCACCAAAGCTCTTCGAAATCTCACTAGAGAGAGGGACGCGTGACATGGCTGTCGCAACCCTATCAAAAATAACCAACTGGTCTCTAACTAATACAGCTAAGGAAGTCGGGATCGTATCCACAGGAAAGCTATTTGCAGTCTACCTGTTAATTCAAGTCTGTCTGAGTCACAAATTGGGGGTTTGAAATTGATTTGTATATTAACTAAGGTAAAGCAGAGAAGATAAATGATAAGTAGTAATTTAGCATCATTTTACTCATACTTTTATTGCAGCATATATTATGCAAGATTATGACTAATTTGAGTAGTTTGTAAACAAGACAAATAGGAACAAATAAACTGAAAGTTTAAGCACTAAAACAATGATAAACAAGGAGGAAGTTTATGTTTTTGTGAGACGATTTTCTGGTTGTATATGAACAAAATAAAATGCAGCAAATATAAAGATATTAACAAGCTTAAGCATCGACAAAGGCAAGCTTAACTCATCTTCTTAATCAAGCCACAAAGGTCTAGATTAAGGTTCTCCACGAAGGAAGATTAACACCCACGAAGGAATGAAGTTTTGTTTTGCACAAAGCAAGTTTTTCATATATCAAAATCTGTTCTTTACAATCGAGAATGAGGCCTTTATATAGGCAAGCATAAGTAGAAAATCTTAAGGATAGAAGTGTCATCAAAGGATGACCTAGCATCATCCAAGGGCTAAAAATTAAAACAGTACAATGCTTTTAATATTAAATAAACCAAAATAAAACTTGGAGAGCAAGGTGAGATGTCATTGGTTGTTTTAAGGCCTCCCCTTTTGTCCTCAAGTGTAGGAGAGTCGGTGAGTTTCATTTGGCAGCTCAAGGTTTCTGAAATGAGGTGTAGGATTCAGTATTTGTCGAGGTCAAGGACAGGTGCAGCTGTAATAGTAGAAGAAAGAGCAACAGTCCAAAAACAGGACCACTATGATGTCGCTTTCACATGCTCAGGTTATGTTGGTTGCATTTATCACTTCAAAAAGGCCTTCTTTCACCTAACCTTTGATTTATACCTTCTAAGGGTCATCATATGATCATTTACCATCCTTTAATGTGCACCTTAAGGCTTACAAGATAGTCTGAAAAGCCCTTGTTGCATACATGTGTCAGTCAGGCCGTTCCAATAGCATTCTGGACATGGACCTATCTTGCAGATTCTATATCTCGCTCCTTAGGATGAATTAGAATGCCCCATAGGTACCAAATGAAAGCTAAACGAGTTAACTTTCACCTCAAATAAGAATCACTTGAAAACATTATCTGAATCTCGGGATATGATAGCTTGAGTACTAGTAGGTCAGGCCTAGAATGATCAACATTCAGCCGTGTTCTAGCAGGAAATTTGAGGCTTCATATCTCTCTGATCAGGTTGAACCAATATGTGAGCCATATACCAAAAGAAATCTAATTGAGTTAGCTACCACCCCCAAAACGAATTACCCCAAGGTGTTTCCTGGTTTGGGAGATATGATCCGTTTAGTACTGACAGGCCAGAACTGCTGCAACTGAAACAAGAAATCGTTCCAATCTTTGAGAGCTTACTGAGAAAAATCCACATGATTAAACTTTACCATTCCAAGTCCATGAGAAAATTGACATTCTCAAGATTTTATACATATAAAGAGCATAATTTTTGACCAAGTAAAACTCAAGATATGGAGCAAACCAAATGACCATAATTCTGCAATCAAAACAGAAATGCTATGTTTTAATGTTCTTTGCTTAAGTAATTTCTTCCTTGGATTGTCATTAGCATTTTCCCTTTAATTGATCACAAAAATGACATGCCCATATTTTAACTCCTGTTGCATTTATCTTATATTCCGACTCTATTTTGCGTGCTTAAATGGTTAAAAAGCTCATTTATTAACTAATTTATAATAATTAGTCGTTTTAGTTATAATTAATAATTAATTGTATTTTTATATAATATTAGTATTATAATTACTTTATTAATGTTATATAGGTGAGATGGAAAGCAAGGCGAAAATTGAAAAGGGACGGGTCAAAGCTTGAAGTCAAAGAGGAGAGGAAATAAAGGTCAACCTTTGACCTTTCACCATCATCAGCTCAACTCCATCCCCGCATCATTCATCCCCTGTTTTTTTTCCTCCATTCACGCAGTTACCATCAGAAATCACCATTGCTGCTCACCTCATCACCATCCATCAACCATTTGCAACAGCAGCTCAAACCGACTCCATAACCCGTCATTACCATCACTTTACCACATTCAACTGCCACCATCCATGACATCATCATTCATCATCACCCCGTTACACCTCACGCCCCCATCAACACTTCACCATTCATTTTCACGAGCAACCATATCAGTCACCATCTTGACTCGGTTTCGAATAACCCGAATGCATATACCACCATCAACCACCACGTATCTCAACTTGCTCCTCCCTACATTCCCCCGTGTCCATCATCAATACCACGCACCCATTCATTCACCAACATCAACCGAAAACCCGAGTCCTTCAGCAAATCCACCACCATTTATTCACCCGCACCATCAGCATTCACCGTCACCAATGTCCACCATTAATAACCACCTTCACCATCAATCACGCCGACAAGCAGCAACAACACAACATTCACCCACCTTCTCCTCCATAAACCGTATCACCATCCAACCATCTGCTCAGCTCAATCCGACTCCACACTTCATCACGACTACAACCTACACCCGTGAGTTTCCACCACCATGGCAGCAGCATCAGCCGCACATTCGTCCACCGGAGCAGCGTTGAACCACCAGCAGCAGCAACAACCCCCCATTACCACCATCAAATTCAAGCATCACTGGACTTGGGATCGAAACTGAACTAATTGGAATTCAATGTTACTCCATGCCGGTTCACCGGCAACAACTCCTCCAACCGGCTGGGAATACATCATAGATTCTTTTCTTTTTCTCGAAATCTCGCTACCGGTATAGGCCTCGGCAACCGACTTACCGGCACACAACACCATTTCAACGTTCTCGCATCACTTTTGTGCTCCTCTACCGGTAGCCAACTCACCGGCACGCAACACCCAACAACACTACTCCTTCCCCTTGCTTCAAATGTCTCGCTGCCGGTGCCTACCTCGACCGCCGGTGGACCGACAGGGCTCCCTCTGCTTCCGACTTTTACCTTTTGTCAATTGTGTCGATGTTTTGTTTGTTTTTTGTTTTTCGGGGGGGGGAATTAGTATTATTATTAGATTATTATTATTATTATTATTATTATTATTATTATTATTATTATTATTTATTATTAAGAGTATTATTATTATCATATTATTATTAGTTGTGTTATTATTAGATTAGTATAAAAATACACCTCTCATTAGATTACCAGACCTTAGATTATTTTAGACACCTTAGTTTACCTTAGATTATTCTCCTCTCACATTAGAATTGAGGACACACCTCACATTAGAATATAATTATTCTAGCAATTAGATTAGAAATTAGTCTCTCGTATTCTCTCATTATTATAACAAGAACCCTAATATTTCTCCCTTTAATTTTCCTTAATCAAAGTTGTAATCTTTCTTCATTATTAATTCAATTACTCTTTAGTTTATGCAAGATTTACAATTCTCATTAGTTTACATATAAATTAGTGGGTTGTATTTGGAAGACAAGAAGAGATTCATCTTTCTTATTTCAACTAAGTTTCCACCTTTAATTAATGTTGGTATAATACTTCTCTTAATTTCACTTCCTTTCATTTGTTTACATGCTTATTGTTTGTTTAATCACTTGTCTTTATATTATGCTTCCTCTTGTTATTTACTTGTTGAATTGTTCATCTTTTGCTTCCATTTTCATTAGCATGTGTGAGTAGTGTTCTACTAGGGTGAAGGGGGACCTATTGTGGACTATTGGGGGTTAATTGTTGGATTGAATTAGTGGAAACCATTGAGTAGTTGGTTTAGAGTAGTTGTGCACACCAAGTGTTTGTGGAATTGCTAGAATGAGGATTCTAGCCTTTCTCTATTTGTTGACTTGTTAAGGCGAGAGCCTTGACTTGTGGAAGTATGCACAATTACTCGGTCTTGGTTAATCTAAGCGAGGGCTTAAATTCCCTTGGCCTAGGGACCGACTCACACCGAGAGGTGGAGCCTTCCCCGACCCTACTTCTTGGTAACCATTGATTTAGGCTCACTAGTTGACCCTTGTCTACACTAGCAAACCCAACACCCTAGTTTCTTAGTTTCTTGAGTTAATTCGTCTCATTTATTTGCTTGCTAGTTAACTCTCTTATCTTAATTCGTAGTTTAACATTAGTTTAATGAATCATTTAATACTTTCTAGAACTAAACTAGAAACTCGATAATTAATCTAAGAGCCAAGCACCGTTTCCGTGGATCGACCTCCTTACCCTACTATATTCATTAGTTTGGTATTGAGTTTTACAAATATTGTTTGCATACCGAGGAGCACGACAAACCCAGTATCAAAATGGCGCCGTTGCCGGGGACAACGATATTGGATTAGATTAATTGTTTGTTTCTAGGCTTAGTTTGTTTATTTGTTTGTTTTTCCATCTTTGTCCTAGTGCATTCTTTGCATTAGGACCATTTGATCTCTTTTTGAGTGTATGTAAAGGTGCAACACCGATTCTCTTTTCCGTCTTGATCGAGAGATTGAGAAGTCTTTCCGGGTAAGATGATGGTTAGCACTATCGGCTCTAAGGAGATCTCCACCATTCAACCAAACCATTCACCAAACCACTCTCCAAATCACTCACCCACCCATTCACGACATTCAAACTCACCTAGCCCACCAAATACACCAAGAATCAACTTCATTGACAAAGAGATAACGGACTAACCAATGGGTTACTACCATAGACCGAATCCTAATCGGTCTTACTCGGCAATTAATTATGGAGTTCTCGCTCCTAATAATTTTGAGCTCCGTCATCATACAATCTCCTTTATTCAACAAGATATTTTTCATGGCTTGAAGAGTGAAGATGCTCATGAACATCTTGTCTTATTCAAGGAAAAAGCGAGTATGATCAAGTATGATGGCATCACGGAAGAGCAAATTCTTCTTATGCTCTTTCCTCTTTCCTTGAAGGATGATGCTAGAAAATGGTTGAATTCTCATGAACCGGGTACTTTCACTACTTGGGAAAGCTTGTCAAGGGCTTTTATCAACAAATTTTACCCTCCTTCAAAAACCGCTAGAATAAGACATGAAATCCAAACCTTCAAGCAAAAGCATCGTGAAACTTTAAGTGAAGCATGAGAAAGATTTAGAGACCTTCTTACCTCTTGCCCACATCATGGAATCCCCAAGTGAATGACAACCCAAATTTTCTTCAAAACCCTCGAGCAAAGGTTTGGGGATATGATTGTCAAAGAGTGAAGTACCTTCAAAGCTAGAATTGGAAAACAAGGTCAAGTTGGATGAATTGTCAAAGAAATTTGATAGCTTTTTGGTGGAGAGAAAGCATGAAAATGGTTATCATGAAGAAAGACCAAATCACCCCAAGGTCCACTATGTTCAAGAGCCTAGGTCACCACCAAGGACCTACTCTCAACCAAGTTCTCCTCCTAGAAACTATCAACAATATGCTCCTACTTGTGAGAATTGTGGTGGTATTGGGCATTCTTATGACATTTGTTCATCATTTCCACAACAAAACAACCAAACATACAATCCACCTCACCAAAACTTCCAACAACAAATTCCATATCCACCTTCGCAAGAGCAATTTCAATGACCTTACCAACCTCCACTCATTGAACCTCCAAATGCCAACTCTCTCATTGAGAATATGTTGAAAGAAATGGATACGAGAACCCAACAAAGAGAAGCCAATTATGATCAACAATTCAAGAATTTGAGAACCGAACTCACCAATATCCAAGCTCACCAAAGGACATTTGATTCTCACATACCCAATCAATGGACTTCTAACATTCAAAGAAGCCCACGCTCTTTGCCAATTCAAGGGCATCAACAAGTCCACTCGGTTACCTTTCTCTCTTGTTCTTGAGCTTTCCCTTATGGAAGAACAAAGATCCAAGTGTAGGATCTCTCCCTAAGCTTTATACCCAAGGATTTCTCTTAATTTAATTAATATTACAAGAACTAGTATAATATTAATTAGGTAGAAAATTGAACCAAAATATTTATAAAACACTTGTATGTTTCGGTTTTTGGGGAGGAAGAAGATGGGAGTTTTTATCTCTCTAAAACTCTTATTTTAGATTGTGAAAAGAATGAATGATACACACATAACATTATAGTGTATATGTAAAAATAAGAGGAAAAACCAAGTGGTTTTTCCTCTCTAAAAAACCGGCCAAGAGGAGGTGGAGAGGAGCCAATGCATGGACTCATTTGTCTTCACAATGCACCATAGGGTTGCATGGCTAGATTAATAGGTAATCATTGTGTTTACCATTAACTTAATAAAACACAATATTATCCTAATCCACCTCCTTATTTCGGCACAATGGGATAATATGGAATCCATATTATTTTTGTCAATTGTCAATATGTCACATGTCTTATGTCACATAAATTTGTTATGTAATTTTTAACATATTAAAAATCAACGTATTAATAAGAATACGTCACATACAAAAATCGACTTAGTAATTTCACAATTACTTGTGCCAAAATATTTTACCAATTTATAAATCACAACATATTGTATTTATAATAATTCATTCAATTTTGATTGTTTCTTTAAATAATAATTTCATCCGAGTAATGATACAATTCAATTACTCAGACCGTATCTCATTTAATCACATTTCAATTTGATACGTAAATTTTTCTTCCAAAATCGTCCGTCAATTTTCAAGTAATTTAATTAACTCGTAACATTATACGATTAATTAAATAATCAATTAAGGGTGTTGCCCTATAGGTATGACCTAGGGGGTCAACTGATCACCACCGTCGCACGACAGTAATGTCAAACTCTAGTCGACCAACCATTACCGATATATGTTGACCGGTTGATGAAAAATATTACTTCCCAATTGTATTCTATATAATGAGACTTAAACATGTGATCATCATGATCAACAGTCGTGATCGCATTATTGTCGGAGGACACATATTCCAACAATCTCCCACTTGTCCTCGACAAGTTTGCGTCACCAATTCTCTTGTCCTATTACTATCTCCCACTCAATGCAAGGTGTCTTTCAGGTCGTACTTGCAAGTGATCATATCAAGAGTGGTTTCCTCGATCTGGAGAATAACTGATTGACCGGACTTATCTATCATAGATACTTTCCGAGCGTGGCCACGCATTTCCAGTTCATTACTCCTCGAGTGGCCCTGAGATATTGTTATAACCCTGACTAGGGATGGACAATTCCTATCGCACTCATTCCCTTCGACTAGCCACAGCCATCATAACCCAAAATATGCCCATTTGACCCCATTTACGAAGGTCGTAGTAACACAAATCAAAGTTAATCTGAAACTGTGCCATCTTAGGAGAATAGTCTTTAGTCAAAAGAATCGACTCATTTGAATACTATAGTATCTCTCGCCACGACCAGGCTATATAAATTTGCTAGAACTCTATAAGCGGTCATTAGGCCCGACAAAATGTTCCTAACAGTCTGCCTATGTGATCGACTAGTCATCTCACATGACTTTATGGCACTTGAACTTGCCATCAATCGCATCACACTCTAGTCACTTCAAGACGTCACCTCATATAAGTAACTATGGGCAAAAACAATGTTAATCCATGTTCACTTTAACGGGGTTCAATTGTCTCTACAACCCGTTTGGATATAACAATGTACAAGGTGAGTTAATAATAACTCAAACGACAAATGTCGACATCACACTCGGGTAGTCAATATCATATTACAACCTTGTGATGTATATCATCAGTGTAAACACTTATTGATTGCAACAGAAGTTTAACATCCCATGTGTCCATGTGTTCAAACTTCTTACACTTGCAATTTCCTTCACATTCATGTTCTCTCTCATAGCATGAATCTTACCAAGTACACATCAAGGTTCCCGACCTTGGTTTCGGTTCTTTAATCTTGAAAGAACTTTCTTATCGACTATCACATAGCGAACGAATTTGTGATGAATGATATAACTTGTACTGATCAAGTACTCCATCCACACACAATGCACTAGGTATATGTTTTGTAGAATCTTGTAACAATTGACAAGATTATTTAGCTTAACACTTCTCACAAGTCCTAGCTTGACTAGGAAAGATTGATTTTTGAATAACCTCTTATTCAACCAAGCATTTTTCCAAAAACTTCTCATTTCTCTTTCTAGGCTTGAAAGAATTTGGGATTCCCATAAATCCTCATATGTGCTCGGATTTTCTACAATATGTGCAACCTCTTAACACACAATGGAACATACCGTCAAACACCAAATCGCTCATCGATTCTACTTGAGAATTCATGACGTTTCTATTATGGCTCACAAATAAATCATCATGCTCTTATGCATATGATTTATAATTGGACATGTACATGATTATTCTAATGGCGGAAACATTAGTTACAAATAATCATGGGATCAACCATTCATAGATTCAATGAACGACCATGACTGCTAATGGCAATTCCATTTTCATCTACATGAATAACCTATGTTAATGTTGATACGATGTGCATCTCTTAATACTAACCCAACATCCCTTGATGTAATTGGATTCATCATAGTCCATTTTCATCCAGAATTGAAAACTCAAAAGCTTCTTTATGAAAGAAGGTATTAGCTCGTCATTCTTTAATGAGTAATGAGTTTTATACATTCAAGGATGATAGCTCCCACTAAATTCCATGTCTTCACATGAGAATTTCCTAACTCCCACTCAATTCTACATATTTCGAAATTGACTTCTCAATCGAAACTCTTATTGAGAATTGAAATATAAATTGCATTGCCAAGTTATTAGGATAAAACCATATATGTTCCCATCATATCCTTTCAAAATACCTATTTTGAAGAGGTCTCATCTTAACCTTACGGAAAGAGATTTTAAATCTCCAACACACTCATGTCATAATGATGTGTAGTAATGTCATTATTCAAATATAAACAATATCTAGAATACGTCCTTCACAATTACCCTTTTGGAAGGAGGTTTAACCATTTCATAGGGAGGTTAAGCAATGATATTTGCGTGGTTAAAACTTTGGCCATTGAAGATATCGGTATATCAATCTTTGCAACTCGATCATAACTAGTATGTTACTTTGATTCATTTAGGCTCTTAAGTAAATCTCAAGGTTGAAACTATTGGTCAAATATTTTATAAACTAAGTCAAAAACTTGTTAAGACTTTACATTAGTCATTTTTCTTCCAAAACTTTCTTTTGGTCTCCTCGTGTAGTTATCTTGAGAATAATCTCTTATGATAACTGTACTTGGTCTCTTTAGTCATATCGAACTAACTTGAGACCATAGATCTCATCTATTCGGCATACTATGTAAATAGATATACCTTCATTCAAATCATTTTCTCTTGCGAAGATCTTCACTTACACAAGTACACAATTTTATCTTGTCTTGTGTGTTGTGTCCTCATATTTCTCCCACTCTATCTTTAGAATAAATACACTATATATTCAAAGATAGCATATGAGACACAAATTAATGATGTTGAAGTATAAGGAAAACTATCTCATAGATAGACTAATAGTTATTGATATCATATGTGGACTTGGTGATTGACATTCCTTTATGAGAGTTCATAGACTCAAAATCGCTTTATAAATGATCATACACAAGCCTTAAGCATGCGGACATATAATGAAACCCGTCATTATAGATGATCATACACATACCCGTCATTAGATCACTTTAAGTGACTAATGTTATGTTTCAAAGTGCAAGCATTTAAAGATGAATTTTTAGAACATAAAAGGATAAATGATAAAACGGGTGACTTGGGTTGCAAACCAAGTCACCATCATCCAAAATACAAACCATTATCCAAAATACCTTTCCATGTCGAACACGGAAACTTAAAGTTCTAAAAATCCAAAACACAACTTAAAATAAGACAATGAAAAGCAAAGCTCCATAAAAGCTATCCTTAGCTTCTCCATGGTTTCTCATGCTTGCTTTTCCTTTCCTTTGTCTTTGCTTGGTGGAGGTCCTATTTACAATAAAAAGGGAGATACATTATCATAACTTTGCATCATATTACCATAGTTGAATTTGAAACATAAAAGAAGGATAGTCATTTACCTACTGGAGTGATCTTTCCAGCTTTGATATCACCAAGGTATTTGGAACAATTTCTTTTCCAATGTCCCATGCCATTACAATAATGGCACTTATCAAGAGGACCCTTCTTGACTTTGGAGGTGCTAGCTTCACAAGACTTAGCTTTGGTGAATGTGGGAGCTTGCTTCTTGCCCTTTCTCCCATTCTTCTTGAACTTCCCCTTACTCTTAGTGCTTATATTAAGCACATCCTTGGGAGGGTTCACATTTAACCCCATGTCCCTCTCGGCTTGCACAAGTAACTTGTGCAACTCCTCAAGAGACACGTCCTTGTCTTGCATGTTAAAATTCACCCGGAATTGCACATATGCCTTGACTTTGGACAAGGAGTGTAGAATCCTATCTACGATGAGTTCTTTGGGGATTTCAACCTTTTGAATTTTCAAGGTCTCAACAAGCTCCATGAGTTTGAGCACATGAGGGCTAACCTTTTGGCCCTCTTTGAAGTCGAGATCAAAGAATGCCGCGGCCGCCTCATATTGGACGATCCGCGGAGTTTGTGAAAACATGGTCACAAGTTTGGAGTAAATCTCATTAGCATTGCCCATTTTAAAGGCTCTCCTTTGGAGGTCCGCCTCCATCGCAAATATTAAGACATTTTTCATTGCGGCGGACTCCTTTTGGTAAGCCTCATATGCTTCCCTAGTGGCCGCGGTGGACCTAGTGGAGGGTTCGGGTGGAGAGGCCTCGGTAAGGTAACGAAGCTTGTCGTCACCTTCGGCGGCTAATTTGAGTTGGGCATCCCATTCGGAGAAATTTGACCCATTCTTTTCAAGTTTACATCGATCCATAAAGGATCGGAGCCAAGACGAACTAGCGAGTGGTGTAGCATTAGGAGTTGGTGTTAATGTTGCCATTTGTTATGAAAAAGAAGTGGTCTACAAAATAAAAATATATAAGGAGTAAAACAAATGTCGTTTTAATAATACTTGTAAAATGTATGATTTAAACAAGTTTTATGCATTTTTCTAGTGACTTCTACCCAACTAGATAAATGATTCCAAGACCCAAATTCATATTGACTTAGGCACGGTATGGCCGATGAAACCTTTATCAATATAACTCGGTGGATTAACGTTTTAATCGATTCTACTTTTAGAACTCTTGGTCGATAAAATTACTCTAATATTTATCTATAGCCCGGAACACATGCAACTACGGTCGCGAATACTTCCGTTGAGCTCAATCCAAATTTCGAATAAATGTGTCCATGATCCAAGTCCACATCAACTTGGGCACGGTATGGCCGATGAAACCCTCATTAACATGAACTCGGTGGATTAACATTCATCACCCACTTCCCCTACGTAACAAGGTTTGTACCCCGGTAGGGCCGAGTGCACTCCCTCGCGAAATAGGTTTTCATGGTTTCTACTATTTGGTAAGGCTATGTCTCAATTGTTTGTTTTAGCGAGAGGTCATGTCAATTTATTATCTATCACGTTTTAAGTGAACTAAAGCGGTGAACTACGATAATTCGAATTGACACGGTCGATAAACTCGATAAAATAAGGATGCATGTTTTAGTTATGGCGATTTAGCTATGCATGCGACATAAAATAAAATGCAAGCATAAAGATAAATAAATCCTAGTATGGCCTTTCCTAAAATAGAAAAACTATTTAACTATTACATATTCGGAAACCAACTCCATTGGTCCCTTGAACTTCGGTTGTGGCACGCATCTCGAGGTAACACCGTCTTTATGTATCGCCATTCTTGAAGAAATCCGTCTTTTGGAACTCCGGAATGAATAAAATTACATAACAAATTACATAATTTCCTATTATACATTTGTAACTAAAATAAAATAAATCTATTAAATTACAAAACGGTGATACGAGATCACAATAAAAATTACAACCGAATCGGTATTCCCATACATTTCGGGAAATACCAATTAAAATCTAAGGCCATACAAAGTAAAATTACATAATTCAAAATTACATAAATTAAAATTATGATAATCATAAAGAAAATGCAGCATTATAATATGTATGAACATGCTCAATTTTAATGCTAAATCGCCTTTAAATAGCCAATATCGTATATTACTCGATTTTTACGGATTTGCGTGATTTCAACATTTTATAATCACAAAAATACATAAACTCATATTTATGCATAAGTTAATTACCCTAACCTCTTAGGACTCAAAATTTAGTCTTCACTAATAATTTGACCATAATTAACCCATATTTACAAAATTGTTCATAAATGGACCAAAAATTACAAAAATAAGCTATTAAACTTCAAATAAATCAAAAAAATTTCAAATAAATTTGAAATTTGAAATTTAAACTCATGAACATTCTGGAAAAATTCCATGACACTCATAATTTTCAAAATCTTAGGTTAAAAATTTCGAAAATTTACCGGAAAAACAATGTTGCGGTTTATCGATTTTTTAATAAAATAATCATAAAAACATGGAAAAATTATTTTCATTAACTTTTCAATTTTAGATCTGAAAAAGATAATAAAATGCAACATTAGACGTTTTTCTTAAGTCATAGATTATGTTTTATTAATTTTCCACTAATAATGTCACTATTTATGCTATTTTTCTTCAAAAATCCATAAATCATGCAAAAAGACTTCTTTATAGCCAATTATTTTACACACATCTTGTAAAATTGCATGTGACAACATATTAATTTTCTATGACCATATTCGAAATTTAACTCATATTAACCTATTTTTCACCTAAATCCGAATTTAATAATGAAAAATTCATTTTTCGAGCATAACAAGTCCAAAAATTATGAAAATTTACAGGTTTTCTCAAAATAATATATGTGACAACATATAAAAAAACCAACTGAAAATTCGAAGTATAGCTAATTTTAGACCAAAAATGACATTTTTACTCATAAAATCACATTTAAATGCCATTATTGTAAATTATGAACAATAAAAATCCGAAAAATTAACCAAAATATCCTAAAACATTTTAGGACCAGAAATATTAACATGCATGGATTAATTTCGTGATATCTCATAATAACACAAATTTTACAAGTTTTATTTGTTATTCTTATAACTCGGAAAAACTTTTAACCGATTTGCATGCAAACAACCGTGGCTCTTGATACCGATTGAAAGAAATGTAGATTCATATACATACTAACATACTCATATATGTCGAAATTAATTTGTCATAAAATTAAATGTGGATTTTATGCATGCAAACAAGATAAAAATAGAGGAGAAATCATGTCCTTACATTGAAGATTTCGGTTATATTGGGCACAAGAGAGATCACCTTTCTCTCTTGTTCTTGAGCTTTCCCTTATGGAAGAACAAAGATCCAAGTGTAGGATCTCTCCCTAAGCTTTATACCCAAGGCTTTCTCTTAATTTAATTAATATTACAAGAACTAGTATAATATTAATTAGGTAGAAAATTGAACCAAAATATTTATAAAACACTTGCATATTTCGGTTTTGGGGAGGAAGAAGATGGGAGTTTTTATCTCTCTAAAACTCTTATTTTAGATTGTGAAAAGAATGAATGATACACACATAACATTATAGTGTATATGTAAAAATAAGAGGAAAAACCAAGTGGTTTTTCCTCTCTAAAAACCGGCCAAGAGGAGGTGGAGAGGAGCCAATGCATGGACTCATTTGTCTTCACAATGCACCATAGGGTTGCATGGCTAGATTAATAGGTAATCATTGTGTTTACCATTAACTTAATAAAACACAATATTATCCTAATCCACCTCCTTATTTCGGCACAATGGGATAATATGGAATCCATATTATTTTTGTCAATTGTCAATATGTCACATGTCTTATGTCACATAAATTTGTTATGTAATTTTTAACATATTAAAAATCAACGTATTAATAAGAATACGTCACATACAAAAATCGACTTAGTAATTTCACAATTACTTGTGCCAAAATATTTTACCAATTTATAAATCACAACAGATTGTATTTATAATAATTCATTCAATTTTGATTGTTTCTTTAAACAATAATTTCATCCGAGTAATGATACAATTCAATTACTCAGACCGTATCTCATTTAATCACATTTCAATTTGATACGTAAATTTTTCTTCCAAAATCGTCCGTCAATTTTCAAGTAATTTAATTAACTCGTAACATTATACGATTAATTAAATAATCAATTAAGAGTGTTGCCCTATAGGTATGACCTAGGGGGTCAACTGATCACCACCGTCGCACGACAGTAATGTCAAACTCTAGTCAGCCAACCATTACCGATATATGTTGACCAGTTGACAGTAACAATATTACTTCCCAATTGTATTCTATATAATGAGACTTAAACATGTGATCATCATGATCAACAGTCGTGATCGCATTATTGTCGGAGGACACATATTCCAACAAGCAACAATGACAAGATTGGTGAGTAAAGAAGGTGTGTAATTGAAAATGATGAGAATTTCGTTGTGGAAGAAATTGTGGCGGAAAAGGTTATTAACAAAGAAAAAGAAAAGGAAGCCAAAACGAATGAAGGCACCTCCAAGCCTATGTTTGAGAGTATTTGCTCGGTGAATGTCATTGAAGATGTCTTTGAGAATAAGAGTAGTGATGAAAATTGGGAATCCTTGATTGGTCATGGACCAAACGATTATGATGGACTTGTCCCTCCCATTTGGGACACTTATGAAGACCCCTTGCAAAATGATAAGTGTGGGGAGGGAAGTTATGATGAACTAGGTTCCTCTATTTGGGATGTTCATGAAGATGAGGAAAACCTCCAAATTCTATCTCGTTCCAAAATCTTTGAAAAATAAGTGCTTGTCAATGACAAGTGTGGGGAGGAAGAAAGGAATTGGGAAATGGAGGTTGATGAGCTTGAGCTTGCCATACTTGGAGAGTTGAGGAGCTATGAGAAAAACTATGACGTTTGTAGTTTTGACTCTAGCTTGGAAGAAATTGAAGCTCTCATCTTTGGAAATGGTTCGGTTTAATTTGAGAGTCAAACAAATGAGGACATAAATGATAGCATCTTGAACCTCAAAGATGAGAAGTTGACTCATCCACCTCCTATTTTCCACCATTTCCCTTCCTTTGATGATAATGAGGAGATTTCCTCAATATATGAAGTTCATGAGATGCCTCTCCCCTCGCCTCCTAGCTACCACTTCAACATGAAGAGCCCGCAAGATGGTACAAGAAAGGGCAAGAGAAAGAATAAGAAGAAGTGTTGGAAAAGAGGTCGGTTGAGATATGCTATAGCTTGGAGTTACTCGTGCTTATTTGAGACTTTCGCTAGAGCCTTTGATAGACTTCTCTGTGCCTTGAGTGACATGGATCATGCTACTTGGAGATTCAAGCAACAAAATTTTGATGAGAGGGTTTGTGGAGTCCCTTAAGAACCACCAAATTGTATATATTCTCTTCCCTTATTACTTATACTTTACTTGCATTTTAGTTTCCTCTCTACATTTGTTCCATTGAGGACAATGTCACATTTTAAGTGTGGGGAGGGGATTCATTATATAAAAACAGTAAAAAATTTGAAAAATTTAAAAAATCACACAAAAACATGTATTTTATTTTCAAAAATTTAAAATCCAAAAATACACATTTAATTTTTGAAAATATCAAAAATACAAAAACATATTTTTAATTTTGAAAAATTTGAAAAATACAAAAATATGTTCTTTAATTTTCCATTCTCTCCCTACTTTAGTCCCATCGAGGACGATGTGCATCTTAAGTGTGGGGAGGGAAATATCCACCTTGTGAATATTTGTAAATATTTGTTTATACTTATTAATTTGAGAAAATTACAAAAAATACCTAAAAATTGAAAAATTTCAAAAATACCAAAAATATTGCATTGTTTATATTATATATATTGCATTTGTCCTAACCTTTTTTATTGACAACACATGCGAGCATCAGAGAAGACGTTTGGTAAAATTCTTCCAATCCTTTCTCCTTTCTCCTTCCTTTTCTTTTTGTATATATAAGCATGGAGGAGGACGAGATATGTGATGTGGGTGTTCCCTTTGGGAACCGTTTTGGATATGCTTGTGTTGTTGGTGTGTTGTTAGGACTAGATATTGTGTGCATTTAGACTAGAAATGTATATATGTGTTCACTCTTGCATTCACGTAGCTTGTTCATATGTTTAGTTGCATTTCATACACGTTGCATCTTGTTTGTAAATAGTTGCTTAGAGGGTCTAAATGTGGAGGGTATATGTCATCAGTGATGATAATTGTTTTGCCCGTGTCATTCCCCCTCGATAGCTTGTGCCTTTTGATGACACATGGTTAGGATTTTTGCTTGCAAAAACCTGGAAGTCTAGCGTAACAACCGAGTTGCGACCACCCTGTGAGACCATATTGGACCCGAGACTCGACCTACGACCGACATAGCTACTCAAATGTGAGGATAGAGCCTCCATATAGCCGGTCCATCAAACCGGTCCCGTTTAGGTCATGAGAGTAGTTCTCCTTACGTGGTATGTTATGCCAAAACGCATAAGTATGGAGCTCATTCCTTGATTCCGTAGAAGTGTTGATGTGCATATTGAGACGATTTTGTTCAATAAAGTAACCTCATAATAGCCAAATAAGCCTTTGTTATGGCCTTGAGTCAATTGTTTCCTTTTGTTAACCCATTTTGAGCCTAAACCTTACCGTTTCTATTGCCAACAAAATAACTACATCCCATAAACAACACACCTTGGTTGAGTAGTTCGTCATCGTGGTTCTTTTGTGGAGTATATTTGGGTTGAAATTTTAACTCTCCTTGAGGTGTATGATCTTAATGCCATATGAGTAAAATGCAACGTTGGCTACTTTTGCTTAATAAGAGGTGAACAAGTCATGAAAAATGCAAGAAACAAAATCAAATAGAAAAGAGAAAAATGAAATGGAAAACAAAAAGAAAAGAATGTTGTATTTGTGTTCAATAAAGGGTTGATGGACTTGCAATTGATCTTGTCTCGAAAAGGCATGAATGACTTTTGGAAATGGCAATCTTTGCCAAATTTTGTGGAAGAATTCTCTTGCAATGGTATGGTTTAGTGAATTGGTTAGATGTGGCGACTACTCGATCCTTAGCCCCACATGTCCTAAAATGGTGCTTGCACCGAACCCTTTTCACCTAACCCAACCTCCATTACAACCCGGTTGTCTCTCTTATATGTGCATCATTTTGACATTTCTCTGGCGGATATTGGATGGAGTACCATATTAGATTGCGGGCATGCTTCGCAAGTCGAGTTAGGGGAGTGATTTTGGTTACTTTTTGTCACAAAAATCACCTGGTTCTTTAATGAGTGTCTAGTGAAACCCGTGAGAGTCGGTCTTGTGTCTCCTTTGGTCAAAGGTTTGATATGGAGTCGAATCTTGTGTGTGTCGTGTCATTCTTGGGAGTATAGTGAAGTACTTCCCCTTTCCCGCAAAGAATTTGTTTCTTAGGCACCCCGTGTTGTCAATGTTGTCTACTTGGGCTAGAACTAGGGGAGTCGAAACTTTGGTAAGACCCGGAGATGACGTTCTTCATTCATGACTCTCTTTGTTCGGCTTTTGAAAATAAAACGGCCGCTTAGATGAGGAAAGCGGTTTGACTTTTATGATGCATCTTATGTGCTATTTCGTGCTTAAATGTTTGGATGTGTCCAATTTTCCGTAAGCCCTCACTTGCCTTGCGTCGGAATGCATACCTCATTATGTTTCGGTGTGAGTTGAAGGGACGGAGAAGGCCCGTTAATTGCCTCTCATAGGATATTATTAGTTTAGCTAGTCTCTTATATTATGGGTCACGGTTTAGTTAAAATGAGCTTACTCGAGGACGAGTAAGGTTTAAGTGTGGGGAGATTTGATAAGTAGTAATTTAGCGTCATTTTACTCATACTTTTATCTTATATTCCGACTTGATTTTACGTGCTTAAATGGTTAAAAAGCTCATTTATTAACTAATTTATAATAATTAGTCGTTTTAGTTATAATTAATAATTAATTGTATTTTTATATAATATTAGTATTATAATTACTTTATTAATGTTATATAGGTGAGACGGAAAGCAAGGCAAAAATTGAAGTGGGACGAGTCAAAGCTTGAAGTCAAAGAGGAGAGGAAATAAAGGTCAACCTTTGACCTTTCACCATCATCATCAACTCAACTCCATCCCCGCATCATTCATCCTCTGTTTTTTTTCCTCCATTCACGCAGTTACCATCAGAAATCACCATTGCTGCTCACTTCATCACCATCCATCAACCATTTGCAGCAGCAGCTGAAACCGACTCCATAACCCGTCATCACCATCACTTTACCACATTCAACTGTCACTATCCGCGACATCATCATTCATCATCACCCCATTACACCTCACGCCCCCATCAACACTTCACCATTCATTTTCACGAGCATCCATATCAGTCACCATCGTGACTCGGTTTCGAATAACTCGAATGCATATACCACCATCTACCACCACGTATCTCAACCTGCTCCTCCCTATATTCCCCCGTGTCCATCATCAATACCACGCACCCATTCATTCACCAACATCAACTAAAACCCGAGTCCTGCAGCAGCTTCACCACCATTTATTCACCCGCACCATCAGCATTCACCGTCACCAATGTCCACCATTAATAACCACCTTCGCCATCAATCACGCCCACAAACAGCAACAACACAACATTCATCCACCTTGTCCTCCATAAACCGTATCACCATCCAACCATCTGCTCAGCTCAACCCGACTCCAGCCTTCATCATGACTACAACCTACACCCGTCAGTTTCCACCACCATGGCAGCAGCATCAACCGCACATTCGTCCATCGGAGCAGCGTGGAACCACCAGCAGCAGCAACAATCCCCCATTACCACCATCAAATTCAAGCATCACTGGACTCAGGATCGAAACTGAACTAATTGTAAATCAATGTTACTCCATGCCGGTTCATCAGCAACAGCTCCTCCAACCGGCTCGGAATACATCACATATTCCTTTCTTTTTCTCGAAATCTCGCTACTGGTATAGGCCTCGGCAACCGACTTACCGGCACACAACATCATTTCAACGTTCTCGCATCACTTTTGTGCTCCTCTACCGGTTGCCCGGTAGCCGCCTCATTGGCACGCAACACCCAACAACACTACTCCTTCCCCTTGCTTCAACTGTCTCGCTGCCGGTGCCTACCCCGGCCGCCGGTGGACCGACATGGCTCCCTCTGCTTATGTCTTTTACCTTTTGTCAATTGTTTCGATGTTTTGTTTGTTTGTGTCAATTGTGTCGATTTGCTTTTTTTTGGGGGGGGAATAGTATTATTATTAGATTGTTATTAATATTAATATTATTATTTATATTATTATTATTATTTATTAAGATTATTATTATTATCATATTATTATTAGATTAGTATAAAAAGACACCTCTCATTAGATTACCAGACCTTAGATTATTTTAGACACCTTAGTTTACCTTAGATTATTCTCCTTTCACATTAGAATTGAGGACACACCTCACATTGGAATGTAGATATTCTAGCAATTAGATTAAAAATTAGTCTCTCTTAATCTCTCATTATTATAACAAGAATCCTAATATTTCTCCCTTTAATTTTCCTTAATAAAAGTTGTAATCTTTCTTCATTATTAATTCAGTTAATCTTTAGTTTATGCAAGATTTACAATTCTTATTAGTTTACATATAAATTAGTGGGTTGTATTTGGAAGACAAGAAGAGATTCATTTCCTTATTTCAACCAAGTTTCCACCTTTAATTAATGTTGGTATAATCCTTCTCTTAATTTCATTTCCTTTCATTTGTTTACATGCTTATTGTTTGTTTAATCACTTGTCTCTATATTATGCTTCCTCTTGTTATTTACTTGTTGAATTGTTCATCTTTTGCTTCCATTTTCATTAGCATGTATGAGTAGTGTTCTACTAGGGTGAAGGGGGACCTATTGTGGACTCTTGGGGGTTAATTGTTGGCTTGAATTAGTGGAAACCATTGAGTAGTTGGTTTAGAGTAGTTGTGCACACCAAGTGTTTGTGGAATTGCTAGATTGAGGATTCTAGCCTTTCTCTATTTGTTGACTTGTTAAGGCGAGAGCCTTGACTTGTGGAAGTATGCACAATTACTCGGTCTTGGTTAATCTAAGCGAGGGCTTGACTTCCCTTGGCCTAGGGACCGACTCACACCGAGAGGTGAAGCCTTCCCCGACCCTACTTCTTGGTAACCATTGATTTAGGCTCACTAGTTGACCCTTGTCTACATTAGCAAACCCAACACCCTAGTTTCTTAGTTTCTTGAGTTAATTCGTCTCATTTATTTGCTTGCTAGTTAGCTCTCTTATCTTAATTCGTAGTTTTATTATTAGTTTAATGAATCATTTAATTCTTGCTAGAACTAAACTAAAAACTCGATAATTAATCTAAGAGCCAAGCACCGTCTCTGTGGATCGACATCCTTACCCTACTACATTCATTAGTTTGGTATTGAGTTTTACAAAATTGTTTGCATACCGAGGAGCACGACAAACTCGGTATCAATAAACTAAGCGAAATAAATAAGTAAAGCAAATATAGAGAGAAACGGCTAGGATGGTCGGTTCACCGCGGTCTGCAATGGTCTAAGGTAAAGTCAACGGTTAGCAATAAATGGTCTGAAGGGTACTGAACATGTCCTCTCGGTCCACTATTCGCCCTAGAATTCTAATATAGCTCTCGCCCTAATTAGAGTGTCCTATTGTTCATAGCAAGTCTTCGTCTTTTCCAATCACTCGATCCAGGTCAAGGTTTAACAAGATGGTCAATTAATTACGTGCACTTAATTAATCAAACCGCTATCAGATGCCACGATTAACAATTCAGATGGAGTAAACTGCTAAACCCAATAACCTAACATAATACCATCATACAACCGCGGATCCTCTAAATCCTAGCATAAGAAGTTTACCTACGCATAATTGAACTAACTAATTCACAATAATAATAATAATCGAATTAAACATGATGACGAAACGTAAATAATAATTGAACATAAAACTTGCAACTAATAAAGAAGAAGAAGAAATAAGCAATAAGAATAAATTGAAGGACGAAGAACAATTGAAATTACCGAAACTGAAAGAGAGGAATTAGAAATTTAGATCCAAAAACAAAGAAGCAAAAATAACGTTGCAGATAATTTAGCAATGTAAAAGATGCCCTAATAAAGTTCTCTGTTTTGCTTTATATAGAAATAGCTGAGAATTATTAATTAAACGACTAATGGGCCGAATTAACGAGTTAAGCAAACACGGCATGGCATGAAAATAGTCGATCAACTAAAATTCCAGTCGATCGACTAATTCTCTGAGCCAAACCAGTCGATCGACCATTATAGGCAGTCGATCGACGTTTCTGGGAGAACAGCTGCGTCCATCATCACTTTATCATGTTTCCTTACATCTTCACGCATTCCAAGATGATCATTCCCAAGCTCAACTTCACTAGTAACCAAAATGCAACTTCAGGGATGGGTTTTGGCCCTTTTATACTCCTTCGGGTTCAAAACTGCAGTAAATGCAAAACAACACAAAGTAGCCAATTCTTGGAAGGATAGTAGCTTACGCTACTCAAAATAGCCTAGAAATGCGTGCAAATGAACATAATAAACGTATGAAATGGGCACGCATCAAACCTCCTCAAACCAAACTCTTGCTTGTCCCCAAGCAAGCAAAGACTAAAGATATAAACAAATAATGGAACGGTGGACAAGCTCAGAGCTAACTATGCTTCACATGCCCAAACCAATTTAATGCAAGTAGCCAAAACCAATGTACATAATCGATTGCAAATGATTTATACATATGAAACAACTTACTGAACCTTCAACCTTGCAAGACTCGTATATATCGGACTCTCACGGGTCGCTCATCACTCGTTAAAGAACATGGTGAGTATATAGTGTAAGATAGAAGGAAATATAGCCACTCACCTAACTGCAACCTATAAGAACATTTTTTTTTGGTGAAGGGTAAGTATATATAAATCAAAGAATAAAAGTATACAATGTTTAGATCACTTATACAATCATCAGCTTTTCAACACAGAGAACCAAAAAACTAGCTTACAAAGACAAAACTAAGAAATAGAAGAGATCCACTGTTGATCATGTGGTTTGAGTAATCTCTTATTCCTAGCTTTCCATCGTTCCATAACTTCCTTCCAAATATGTTGAACAAGTACCATGGGTTGGATAACCCGTTGAAGAAGAAGCCTAGCCTTGTTCCTAGCAGACCATACAACATAAATAAGCCCAACATAACAAGCACCTGTAAAAAGTTTCTGCAAAACACTACAGCGTGATCTGGCAGAAAACCAACTGACCATATCATGCTCAGAAAAATTGATTCGAAGTTTCAGTTTCATTAGAGCCAAGCATTTCCTAGTGAATTCACACCCCTTGAAAATATGATCATGTGTCTCAGGCTCTTTCCCACATAAACAGCAAAGGACATCCTGGCAAATCCCCATTTGAACCAGCCTATCTCTAGTGAGGAGACGCTTTTGCAAGCTTGCCCAGTAGATAAAGGAGGTCCTAGGTACATTGAGGGGGTTACAGCAAATGAATCTCCAAAGAACCTTTGGCCTAGAGCCTTGAAGCCATTTGTAGCCTGAAGCAATGGTGTAAGATGAAGGCCTATGTTGCCATACATTACCAGAATAGCCAGATTTAAACAAGTCCTTAACCTGGACTATTTTCTTCCATGACCAGCTGCAGTCCAAAGGAGCATTATAGTCAGCCCAGGCACACCCTTTCATATAAACGTGGTTAACCCATTTAACCCACAGATGATCTTGCTTTGTGGCTAGCCAGCTGATATATCTTCCCAAAAGAGCTTTGTTCCAAAGTTTAGCATTCAAAACACCCAACCCCCTTCCTCTTTAGGAGTACAACATTTCTCCCAAGAAACATTTGGGGCTCTAAGGTAGGAATCTTTATCCCCCATAAGAAGTTTCTACAAATAGCCTCCACTTTACACTAATAATGCCAGATGGAAGGAGGAAAATAGAAGCCCAATAAGAATGTATAGTAGATATGACAGACTTCACAAGAGTTAGTCTACCTGCATAAGAAAGTTGCCTTGCACCAAGGGACCTGATACGTGCAACTATCCTTTCTATCAGCTTGCCCCCTTCAAACTTGGAAAGTTTTTTGGAAGAGATGGGCACACCAAGATACTTGAAAGGAAGAGAACCCACTTTAAAGCCAGATATACTGATGATGTCTTCAATGATATCTCCCTTAACACCATTAAAGTAGATATTGGTCTTGTCTTTGTTCAGATGTAAACCAGAAGCAGAGGAAAAGGTAGAAATACCCCTTAAGAGCCACATGATAGAAGAAGCATTACCCTTACAAAACATTAAAAGATCATCCGCAAATAAAAGGTAATTGAGTTTGATCTTTCCACACATGGGATGATATCTAAAATCTTCCTGTTGAGCTACCACATTGAGGATTCTTGATAAATAATCCATACAGAGAGTAAACAAAAGAGGGGACAGGGGGTCCCCTTGTCTTAGACCTCTTTTACCATGAAAGAAACCAAAGGATTGGCCATTAATATTAAGGGTGTAAGAGGGGGTGGAGACACAAACCATAATGAGATGGATAAAATCAGGAGGGAATTTGAGAAAAGTTAACATTTGATGGATGAAGTCCCACTCAACAGTATCATAAGCCTTCCTAAGGTCAATTTTAATCAGGCATCTAAGAGATGCAGCCTTTCTGTTGTAGAGTCTAACAAGGTCTTGACTAATTAAAACATTGTCCACAATATTTCTCCCTTTAATAAACCCCCCTTGACTCCTATCAACAATATGGGGAAGCACCTCACTCAATCTAGCACACAAAATTTTAACAATACACTTGTAAAGAGTATTGCAGCATGCAATAGGTCTGTACTCCAGGACACTAACAGGGTTCTTAATCTTTGGGATAAGAGTCAGAGTTGTGGTGTTTACCTGTTTCAAAAGATTTCCAGTAGACAGGAAGTCCATAATAGCACCAGTAACATCCTTGCCTATAATGTTCCAGGAATCCTTGTAAAATTGGCTAGTGAATCCATCTGGACCAGAAGATTTAGAAGCAGGGATAGAAAACATGGTATTCTTAATCTCCTTAGGGGTGACAGGCTTATGAAGAAGAGACTTGAGATGGTCATTAATCACAGGACCAGTCCTGACAGTAGCTTTGTGAACAGGGAGAGAAACTCCATTAGAGCCTAACAAATGCTTATAGTAGTCCAGGAAAGCCAGTTCAATACCATCAGGGTCAGTATGCAGGTTACCATCTTTATCTTGAATTTGAAGAATTTTATTTTTCACTTGTCTAGCTCGAATTTGGTTGTGAAAAAAATCTGGTATTTTCATCCCCTTCACTACCCAATCCACCTTAGATTTCTGGCTAAGAAAACTGAAATGAGCTTTAGCAAGAGACCTATAGGCATCAGCAGCACCAGATTCTGCCTCCATGAGCAAAGAGTTACCAGGATCTTTTTGCAACTGAACTTGAAGGTCATCAAGCTGAAACTTAGCAATCCCCACAGCCTTTTCAATATCAGAGTATCTGTTCCTGTTGAGCTCTTTCAAAGGCTGTTTCAGACTTCTTGATTTGGTGACAACTTGGAACATCCAAGAGCCAGTGACTTTCTTATGCCAATGGTGTTGAATGATATTTTTAAAATGTGGATCAGATCCCCACATATTAAAGTATCTAAAATGAGGACGTTTTTTTCTAACCACTCTCCTATAACAGATACAAGGGTTGTGGTCAAACAACCCTTCAGGCAAAAAGAATCCATAAGCATCAGGAAAAAGTTGTAACCAATCCTCATTTATCATAAATCTGTCTAAACGAGAGAAGACCCTAGATGCAGGCTCTTGCTTATTATTCCAAGTAAAATAGGCACCTTGAGCCTTGATATCCATGATCTCACAATAGTCTACATAGTCCTTGAAACCAAGGATTTCATTCCAATGCACAGGCCTCCCAATTATTTCATTAAAATCCAACAAATTATTGAAATCACCACATACACACCAACGGCCATTCCAAGTATCCTTAATTCTTTTAAGAGCTTCCCAAAGATTTAACCTTTCCACCTCCTCATTAGAGCCATACACCACGGTAAACATAAAGCTATCTCCAGAAGCAATCTCAGTGACAATGGCAGAAATAAGTTGATCAGTCATAGTAGTAATAGTTAAAGAAAAAATTTGAGGAACCCAAATGAGCAAAATTCTACCCCCAAGATGAAACTGAATATTGCTTACCCCACTCCAATGCTGGCCTAAGGTATTCAATACTTCATAACAATCTTGAGTTTTTATTTTAGTCTCAACTAAACCAAATAAGCCAACATTATTGTTATAGAGAAACCTTCTTATTTCCAGTTGCTTATTAAGCTTATTCATACCCCTCACATTCCAGCTACCTATATTATCCATTATTAATAAGAGGTTGCTTATCCAGTCTCCCATCCATTTTTTTAGTAGGACTTGTAAGAGCTTCATCATAAGTAGGAGATTTAGGCACTTCCTGAGATGTAGAAGGATGATGCTCTTGCCTTACCATTGTAGTGACCACAGTGACAGGAGATAAAGAAGCAGAGGCAGGAGTCCTAGTTTGCCCAGCAGATATAGAAACATTAGTATGAGCAGCTACAGGGACATGAGAGTGCACCACAGTAGCAGGGACTGCAGCTCCAGCACCTGCAGGAGCACTAGGCTGCACAGCAGCTGGCTTAACAACTGGTCTCCATATTTGTTTCTGTTTGGGGGGAAAACTTGGTTCTTGTTTCTTTTTACAGGCCACCTGATCATGTCCTATCCCCTTACATAAGGAACAAATGACTGGCTTCCATTCATATTCAATAGGGACACACTGTTCAACTCCTTTCTCATCTTTGAAGAAAATTAGCTTAGGAAATAGTTGACCCACTTCAACCTCAACCATAATTCTGGCATACCCTAACCGAGTTTTGTCACTAGTAGGTTCATCACACCTCTTGAATTTACCAATCAACGAGGCTAGCTTCCCCAGGCTAGAGGCACTCCAAAATTTGAGACCCAAACCACATAACCTAATCCAAATAGGGACAAATTTTACTCGTTCCTTAGCCATGCTACAGTTCTCAGACCAGGGTTTGACAATAAGAGGTTTATTATCAAACATGGGGAAACCTTGTTGGAGGACCAAGGTTCCTACATTCCATGGTAGGGAAATGCACCAGAAACGCACCATTGGGTAAGAAAGAGATTTTATCATATTTATATTGCCCCCAAATTCTATTAACAAACCCCGACAGCAACTCCCATGGAGGATTCCCCCCTAAAACATAGCATACCACTGCTGTGGACCAATATTCCAACTCAGGTAGGACATCCTCAGGAAGCAATTGTAACATACCAACATCAGATTTAGGCGAAGAAACAGGAGAATGAGACTTACCCGAGACTTTCGTCCAACCTTCTTCGTCAGGCTCAATTTCCTCATCAGAATCAGTATGAGCATCTTCAACAATAACACTGAGATCCAGAACTGGTATACCATCTATTTCTCCAACAGTCTTTGTTGTCTTAGCATCTGCAGTACCTGGAATCACAGATACCACAGGAACATTATCCTTCGGAATATCATCAGTAGGACCAGAATCTGAAATAAGAGGCACGGATGTAGGTGGCGAACTTGAAGATTCCATCTCTAAATTTAAATCAGAACAATTGCTAAAAGAAAGTCTAGTTTTTGCTTTTGATTGCTTTGATTTACTCGGCTTTTTAGCGTTTTTCCCCTTTGCCATTTGCAGAGAAGAGAAAGCCTAAAAACCCAGAAAACCTAGAGAGAAGGAAGAGCTTTCTCTCTCTATGTGTTATAAATTTTTATAACCTATAAGAACATGCATGCAGTCTAACATGATAGTTATCTCAATCAACCGTATATATGCATTCCAACCAAACAGGGCCAAATCACATGCCGAGGACTTACAAATATGGTAAAGTGAGGTAATTGGGTAAAAAGGGGCACAACATTTTTGGACATGTGGAGATAAGAGCTAAGCTAGTATCAAACGAAATCAAATAGTAAACTCATCCGCCTCACAAACCCAACTTAAAAGAATAAAATAGTGCCAATGCGGCATAAACTCAGTCATACCATTAAAATACGACTCCCCATAATATATAAAGACAACCATGGGAGTGAAAATTCTTCCTTCTCTTCTTCTTTTTCAGCGGTTTTTTTTTTTCATTTTTTTTACTGATTTCTCTCTTTTTTTTTTCGTTTCCTTGCTGACCTTTTTTTTCAACTTTTTTTTTTCTCGGCTCAATTCAAACCTCTTCTCATTATCCAATGCAAGTACCAAACTGACGGATAACACATACCCACAATTAACAAATAAACTAGCTTGACTAGGGTAGGCTAATTTAGGATTGTAGTTAAAATTTGGGTCAAAACAAGTCAATCTGGCTAATGTGAGGCTCAACGGTAGAATAAGAAGAAAAAGGATGCCTCTCCACATGTGACACCGCCACTAACCCGAATGCATACAGGTACTAAAGAGACAAAAATCATGTTTATGCAAATTGATGTTACATGTCTTATAAGAAGTACTACTCTCTTCCTAGACCATGCAACTGATTATGAATGTCATCAGTTTATTAAGCTCTATACCTTAGAAATTTTGAGTAGGTTGCCGATATTAAGTCAAGTTTATTCGTTCAGAAAAGTTGATCACAAACTCGTAGACTATGCAACGACCGTACAAGAATGGCAAAGCAAGGCTTGAGCTATAAATAAAGCACAAACGCGGTTTCATCATTGTTATCTAACCGTTCCGACTTGACTTAAAATGCAAAATAAAACATGTTTTTGTAATTTTTTCAAATTTTTCAATTTTGTTTTTCAATTTTTTGAATTTTTAGTGGAAAAGGAAAAACAATGCATATGGAAATGCAATAAACATGCAAACAAAAACGCAATGACAATGCAAATGGATGCAAACAGACAGATCAATACCCTCCCCCAAACAAAATCGCACAATGCTCTCATTGTGTTCAACAAACACTATCAGCAGTGTAAAATATAAAGGGAAAGGGGTGTACGCGGACAAAATGAAAACAAACAAAGGAAAGTAGAAGCAACGGCAACTTACAATTAATGACCTCCCCAAACCAGTCAACAACAAAGGAGGTCGTGGCCAGGTGCCACTATTCATCACCCACAACAAAATCGGGATTGTCATCTTCTTAAACATACGCTGGTTACCAAGGTTGGTCGATCGACCATCAATACCAGTCGATCGACTATTAGCTCCAGTCGATCGACTAAACTCACCTGCCGATCGACTTTTTCCACCTTATACTCAACACAATCTCGTCTTTCATGCATAGTTTGCCAAGACGATTCGCCTCTTTTCCGATGTACCTGAAAATAACGCCCACATCTCCCAAAAAATAACAAAGCACGTGTCCCAATTATCTCAGTGGCAAACGGAAATAAATCCTAATTACAACACAAACAAAGCAAACGATAAACGAAACTAAAATGTCCTTTGCTAAAACAAAGCTTATTCAATACGAGTTCCCTCCAAGTCAGCGCTGGTTTTTGAGGTCCCGCTCGACCTTACTTCATAAGTCATCAACAATCAGGCGGCCCACAGCTTGGGCGCTGACTAAATGAAGTCCCATCAGCATTCTTGACCTTGGGCCACCACTTAAACTTGGCTTTGAGAATAGGAGGGCGTCCCGCAGCACAGGCTTCCCCACAACACTTAGCCTGTGGTCGTTCCTTCTTTGCACGCGGCAAGGGATCTCCCTTCTATCCACCATAATCAGCATCGCCAGCCTCAGAAAACGCATATAACACACCAAGTCCACCTCCCGAATCCTCCTGGTAGCTTAACCTGTCATGTCCTGCTGAAAGAGATACAAAAGCACGGTCCTCAATCTTGCTCCCAGCATGGGGCGAAGGTGTCACAGTAATAGCAAAACATGACTCAACTGTAGGACTATCAGTTACTACATGGCAAGGTACAACTTGCATAGATGCCCTACGGACACTAGATTGGGTGTAGGTCAGCTTCTCACCCCCCACTTTAAATGTCAGAGTCCTCGCTCCTACGTCAATAATTGCACCAGCAGTGTGCAAGAATGGTCTCCCTAAGATAATAGGGGTATGGGTATCCTCAGGAATGTCCAAAACAACAAAATCGACGGGTATAAAGAACTTCCCTACCCGCACAGGAACATCTTCTAGGATCCCTAAAGGACGCGACAAGGAACAGTCTGCCATTTGGACAATCATATTTGTGCATCTAAACTCAGTCAAACCTATCTTCTGAGCTAAAGACAGAGGTAAGACACTAATGCTCGCACCCAAGTTATATAAAGCATTATCTATAGTATGGGTGCCTATTAAACAGGGGATGGAGAAACTACCTGGGTTAGCCAATTTAGATGGAGACTTGTTTTGTAGGAGTGCACTACACTCCTCAGTAAAAGCGATAGTCTCTACCTCATCAAATCTCCTCTTACGAGACAAATTCTCTTTCATAAATTTAGCATATGAGGGAATTTGAGTAATAAGCTCAGTGAAAGGTACCGTTACCTGCAGCTTCTTTACGACTTTCAAAAAACTTCCCAAATTGCTGCTCATTCTTCGTATTCAGATGTCGGGTCGGAAAGGTAAGCTTAATCGCAATGGGTGGCTCAACGAATTTCTTCTCTTTATTGGAATTGGGTGTCTTGTCAGCTCTATTAGACGACCCATCAGCGATAGGTAACGGATTAGCAACTCCGTCTGGCAGAATAGTCGATCGACTAAACTCACCAGTCGATCGACCATCAACTTCAATCGATCGACTAAAACTCTCTGTCGATCGACTTTTTCCAGCAATCCCAGTATCTACTTCAGCAAATTTAGTCGATCGACCAAAAATACCTGTCGATCGACTTTTTCCAGGCATAGCAGCAGCTTCCTTAGCGCATTCATCTTCCGCATCAACATCCAGATCCTCAACAATAACATCGTTATTCACTCGGGGCATCTCTGGTCCATCATACGTAAGACCACTTCGTAGATGTATCGCATTAACGGTCTCTTGAGGCTTATCAGGCTTAGATGGCAACGCACCTGGCTGCCTACTTGTATTTTGGCTCGATAACTGGGCAATTTGATTGTCTAAGACTATTGTGCGCCAAAAATTGAGCAATTAGAGCTTCCTGCTTTTGTGAAGCCGCCATTTGCTGTTGTAACATAGCTTTAATGTCTGACATATCACTGTTTGAAGCCTGAGGAGGAGGCTCCATCTGTTGAAAATGCTGTTGAGGTGGCCTATTAAAGTTCCCTTGTGGTTGATTACCACGATTTTGTGGGATAATTTAAGGGTTGGTCGGCGGAGGGGTAGGCTGAAACACATTCTGATTTCTCTCAGCGAAGAAATTAGAGTATGGAGTACCTTGCTTGAAAGATTAATAAGCATGAACTTGTTCTAAAGTACTCATACATCCAGCTGCAACATGACCATGAGCACCACATCGCTCACAAGGGACCTCCTGTTGAACCAAAGCATGAACTATCTGCTGATTTCCCAAGGACTGGGATGTCTTTAGTTCGGCAATCTGGGCAGTTAGAGCCTCTAACTGAGTTACAATTGCACTATCCGTACCACCTCCTCTTTTTCTACCTCTTGGATTACCATACTCAGCAGTGTGAGTAGCTATCTGATCAATTAGTTTCCAGGAATTAACATCATTAGTGTTGTCCTGGAATCTCTCGTTGGTAGCTGAATCAAGTAAGGCTCCATGATCATCATACATCCCATTGTAAAACTAGTTGCAGAGGAACCAGATCTGGAATCCATGATGTGGAACATATCGTACTAGTCATTTGAAACGAACCCACGCCTCATTAAAGTCCTCATTAGGACCTTGTTTAAAGCTCGTAAACTGGCTTCTAAGGGCGTTAGTGTTCTGGGGTGGAAGTACCCTTGTAGAATGCAAGAGCTAACGAATTCCAATCTGTAATACTATGAGCTTCCGTATCCAAGTCACGTAGCCACTCTGCTGCATCATCTCGCAGGGAGAAAAGGGAATAGAGTCTGCTCGACTTGGTCTTGAGTCACCCCCGCAGCTAAAGGAAAAGAGCAGCAGTAACTAACAAACTTCTCCATATGTTTAGCGGGATCCTCACCAGCTCCTCCTCCAAATAAATTTAGCTCCATCAGATTAATATAAGATGGACGAATTTCGAAAGTACCATTATCTGTAGTGGGGATATTGAATCCCTTGGGAAGAGAGGCAAGGGTAGGCTCAGAGTGACTTGCTAAAGTCGGCATGATTGAAGTAGGGGCAGAAGTAGACGTGTCTTCCTCTAAAGACTGATTTTCTGCGATAAATGTGGCATAAGCTGAGTCAAGCTTACTCAAGTCTTCTGCTTGATATATCTCCTTCCAAAAGTTTTGTCTATCACGGAGAGTCCTTTCTGGTTCTAGATCAAACGGTATGAGTTCAGACCTGAAAGACATGGGCATAAACAAAACTAGCACTGAAAGGTGAGAAACGGCCTCAAGGAACACATGTTCCTTGAGACAGGAGACAAACTAAAATGAAACAAATAGAAAAATGCGTCGCCTCCCCGGCAACGACGCAAAAATTTGACACGGCTGTCGCAACCCTATAAAAAATAACCAACTGGTCTCTAACTAATACAGCTAGGGAAGTCAGGATCGTATCCACAAGAAGCTATTTGCAGTCTACTTGTTAATTCAAGTCTGTCTAAGTCACAAATCGAGGGTTCGAAATTGATTTGTCTATTAACTAAGGTAAAGCAGAGAAGATAAACTAAGCAAAAGAAATAAGTAGAGAAAATATAGAGAGAAACGACTAGGATGGTCGGTTCACCACGGTCTACAATGGTCTAAGGTAAAGTCAACGGTCAGCAATAAATGGTCCGAAGGGTACTGAACAGGTCCTCTCGGTCCACTATTCGCCCTAGAATTCTAATATAGTTCTCGCCCTAATTAGAGTGTCCTATTGTTCATAGCAAGTCTTCGCCTTTTCCAATCTCTCGATCCAGGTCAAGGTTTAACAAGATGGTCAATTAATTACGCGCACTTAATTAATCAAACCGCTATCAGATGCCACGATTAACAATTCAGACGGAGTAAACTGCTAAACCTAATAACCTAACATAATACCATCATACAACCGCGGATCCCCTAAATCCTAGCATAAGAAGTTTAGCTACGCATAATTGAACTAACTAATTCAACAATAATAATAATAATCGAATTAAAAATGATGACGAAACGTAAATAAAAATTGAACTTAAAACTTGCAACTAATAAAGAAGAAGAAGAAATAAACAATAAGAATAAATTGAAGGATGAAGAACAATTAAAATTACCGAAAATGAAAGAGATGAATTACAAGGTTAGATCCAAAAACAAAGAAGCAAAAGTAACGTTGCAGAGAATTTAGCAGTGTAAAAGATGCCCAAATAAAGTTCTCAGTTTTGCTTTATATAGAAATAGCTGAGAATTATTAATTAAACGACTAATGGGCCCAATTAACGAGTTAAGCAAACACGGCCTGACATGAAAATAGTCGATCGACTAATCCTCTGAGCAAAACCAGTCGATCGACCATTATAGGCTGTCGATCGACTTTTCTGGGAGAATAGCAGCGTCCATCATCACTTTATCATGCTTCCTTACGTCTTCACGTATTCCAAGATGATCATTCCCGAGCTCAACTTCACTAGTAACCAAAATGCAACTTCAGGGACGGGTTTTGGCTCTTTTATAGTCCTTCGGGTTCAAAACTGCAGTAAATGCAAAACAACACAAAGTAGCCAATTCTTGGGAGGATAGTAGCTTACGCTACTCAAAATAGCCTAGAAATGCGTGGAAATGAACATAATAAACGTATGAAATGGGCACGCATCAATGCGGCAATAGATGCCTCGGCCGTGAGCACTGCTGTCTCACGTCACCGACCGACTAAGTACCTTGGAGTGGGCGAACCTAATCTCTTTAGTGATTGGGTAAGAGAGAGGGAAAATGTCTCTGAAGTGGTAAGATACCCTGAGGAATTCAACGTAGAGCAAGCCGCTTTCTACCTAGGAGGTCTAGCGGGAGGATGGTGGTACAAGGAGAGAGATGACATGAGAGAATACTATGAGGAAAAGAGCGAGGTTGCTATTCCATGGGCCGACTTTAAGATGGATATGAGGAATGAGTTTATCCCCGAGCATGTTAGGTTCAAGCTTCGGGCGGAGTTTGACCGATTTGTGATGACCGATGTAATGACGGTGCAAGACTACTACATCTGCTTCAATGAGCTTGCTACCTATGTGGAAGACCTTCACCTTAGCCAATCCCACTTGGCTCTCAATTTTGAAGGAGGGTTGACCTTGAAAATATTAGAGAAGCTTCCACCGGGAGAGTGGACTACCATGAAGGAGGTGTATGCTAGAGCCGGGAATGCGGAAAGACTCATCAATATGACCAAGGATGCTAAAGAGAGGACCGAAGAGAAGAGGAAAACCAAGAGTGAAGGCGGCTGGCATCAACAAAAGAAGTACCTATAATTAGGGGTGGGCACCGGTCCAAAACCGGACCGGAACCGGTATCGACAAAATTCATGGACCGGGACCGGACCGGATTACAAAATTTCCGGACCGGGACCGGACCGAAAAAATTCCGGTCTAAGACCGGACCGGACCGGTTGGACCGGAATTACCCACTTTTTCAAATTTCGGTCCAAAAATTCCGGTCCATTGGACCGGTTCGGAGCGGTTGGACCTGAATAAAAATACAATTTTAAGAACAAAATGCAAATAACAATAATTCCGGGCATTCCGGTCCAAACCGGTCCAGACCGGAAAATACCGTTCCCGGACCGGAATCTTGGAAAATGGTGGACCGGAGACCGGACCGGAATTTTTAATTCCGGTTCCGGTCCACTAGATTCCGGTCCGGACCGGTCCATTTTTCCGGTCCGGACCGGATTATGCCCACCCTTACCTATAATCAAGCAAAGTCTTACTAAGGGGGATCACAAGTGAGCGGTTATGGGAAGCCAGGCGGCTATGAAGGGAGAGCCGCTAGTGAAGGTGGTGTCTTGCGATGTTACAATTGTGGTGGCCTTGTCCACAAAAGGAATGATTGCACTATAACTCCAAAGGGGTCCAACCGGAAGTTTGGACAAGGAAGCTCTTACCACACACCTTCCCAAAGCGGAGCAAGCAACCAGAATTCGGGAGCATGGAACAATCAAAGGAATACAAACTCTAGCTTCAATGGTGGGAATAACTGCAGGAATTTCAATAGAGAGCACCATCCAAGGCAACAAGCTACATTGGGGGTCATACTTCGGAAGCTAGACCGACTAACTCGGCAAGCACGGTGCAAAGGGAGTCTAAAGCTAGTGGCAAGCTCTTTGGCATGGACCAGAAAAGCGCTGACTAGGGTGCTCATGTTGTCTCCGGTACATTTCTTGTTAATTCTCATCCCTGTTTTATTTTGTTTGACTCGGGGGCCACACATTATTTCATGTCTAAGAGTCGTGTGTCGACCCTAGGTTTAGGGGAGGGTGAGTTAGCAAATGATGACATGTCCTTACCTTCGTGAGAGTCCGTGGTATGTTCAAAAGTGTATAGAGGGGTGTGGGTTTTGGTGCATGAAACAAACTTTCCGGTAAACCTTTTTGATTTTTTTTTGTAAAAAACCATAAAGGTCTTAAATTATATTACTAATATCATTGAGAGCTATCCGACGTCCAAAAACGACTACCATGAAACCATGGCATAGCATGTGCTAACATATGTGCTAACTTATTAAAAGTCCTACTAATATACTTAAAAACAATCGACTCAAAACATAAACTAAGCTGTCTTATTTCCTCATAAATCGCAAATAATTCACTTCTACCACGTCTATTCCTTGTCAAATCATCAACCACGATCAGGCAATCGCTTTCAATGACAACTTTTCTTGATTGCATCCTGTTTGCTTCACGCAGGCCCAACAATATCGCTTCAGCTTCCGCCATATCTACTGCACACCCCGAGCCACGTTCCAACACCACAGCCCACTCAACCTCACCCTTCGAGTTCCGACTAACCGCTCCCAACCCCACTCCAACTCCCTCCACGACCCCTGCATCCGTGTTGATTTTGGACACTCCACTAACCGGTGGTTCCCATCTCCCCAACCGACTCCCTTCCATAACACTCGACTTCTTATCGTCTTGCACCGACTCCATCTCCCATACAATACCCCAAATTCTCCTCATGATCCCTCCCACATCCCACCTCTCCTCCTCAAAAACCATCCTATTCCTCCTTTCCCATAAAACCCAACATGTAACAAGGAACAACACCCTCTCCTTCTCCCCCAACTCCCTTAAAGTCGCCTCCACCCAATCCCTCACCAATGTAACACCCCGCCAATCCCCCGTACCGATCCCCACCTCTTCCCAAATCTCCTCACCCCAACCACAACCCCGTATAGCATGAAAGCAAGACTCTCGCTCATTATGGCAGCGAGGACACGCGACATCATCACTACCCAAACGACGTGCAATATTAGCCTTCATTGGAATCGCTTTATAGCACATTTGCCACATAAAAACCTTAATTCGCGGGAGAACGGGTACCTTCCAAATCGCCTTCCATAACCAACCTTCATTTGCAAAATCGGACTGCTCGACCTCCGACGCTCCATCTTCAACTAGTAACCTGTAACCCGTCTTCACAGAATACTCCTCATCACGTGTATGATCCCATACCCAACCATCCACAGCTCCCATCTCACCGAGTCGAATACTCCTAATTCGTTCCGCTTCAAAAGGCAAAAAAAAATCATTAATCTTTGCTTCATCCTACCGGTTTTCACCATCTACCAACAATTCCGCGACCCTCATATCAATATTCGCATCAGCCCATGGAGAAATAACACACCGTGATCTCGTCCCCGGAACCCATGGGTCCGTCCACACCCTGACATCAACCCCCGACCCCACACGACGCCGAACCCCCAGCCCCATAACCTCCTTTGCTCCAAAAATACTCCTCCACATATAACTCGGATTAACTCCAATTTCAGCATCCATAAAAGAACAATTAGGAAAATACTTACCTTTCAAAACCCGTCCCATTAAACTTCCATCCTCACATATTAATCTCCAAGCTTGTTTAGCTAATAAAGCCCTATTAAAATTCTCAAAATCCCAAAATCCGAGCCCTCCCCTCGCCTTGGACCGACACAAAGTACTCCAAGCAACCCACGACATTTTCCTCCTTCCATTATCCGAACCCCACCAAAATCTCGAAACCATAGAGCGTAACTCATCAAAAAAATTGGCCGGTAGTCTAAAAACACTCATTGCATAAGTAGGAATAGATTGGGAAACTGCCTTTATCATAGTTTCCCTACCTGCTCGGCTAAAGAGCATACCTCGCCACCCTTGTAACTTGTTATTCAGCTTATCTCGCACCACCCTAGTGAGAACCTGCTTCGAATGCCCAATAACCGTAGGCAAACCCAAATACTTGTCATGCTCAGCAACAACACGCACTCCAAGAACTGCTTCAACAGCCAGCCGTCTGCACTCCTCAGTACCCTTACTAAAAGACACAGTTGTCTTCTCCTTACTTACTAATTGACCCGATGCCAACTAATACATATTCAGAATCTCCATCACACGCTTAGCTTCCCTCACATTAGCTTTGACAAAGATAATACTATCGTCTGCAAAGAACAGATGCGAAACCACCGGAGCTTGGGGTGCAACCCGAATTCCATGTATGCCCCTCTCTCACATTCCCGCCGTAACAAACTAGAGAGAACCTCAGCACAAAGAATAAACAAATACGGCGAGATGGGATCTCCTTGACGAAGCCCACGTTCTGGCACCACCTCACGCGACGGAACCCCATTAACCAACACTCATACGTGACAGTACGAACACATCGCATCACATTATCAACCCAACAATTATCAAAACCCATAGCCAGAAGGACCCTATGCAAAAACATCCACTCCACACGATCATACGCTTTGGCCATATCAAGTTTTAGAGCTAAATGCCCTCCACTTGTCCTAGAATTCTTCATATAGTGAAACAGCTCAAAAGCAACCAAAATATTATCAGAAATCAATCTCCCTGGAGTAAAAGCACTTTGATTCTCCGACACAAGCATACCAAGAAATAACTTAAGCCTATTAGGTAAAACTTTAGAAATAATTTTATATAATACATTACACAAGCTAATCGGTCGATAGTCCGCAAGTTTATCCGGCGCCTTCTTCTTTGGAATTAAAACAATATGAGTACGGTTTATTGAACAAGGAAACTCACCTCCATTCAGGACACCCAACACCATTCTTGTAACAGAAGGACCAACAATATGCCAGTATGTTTGATAGAAGAGTGCATTCATCCCATCCGGTCCCGGGGCCTTTAAAGAATGCATCTGACTTAGGGCCTCGACCACCTCCTCCGCCCTATAAGTTGCCCTAAAATACTCATTCATCGCAGCAGTCACTCTACCCCGTACCCCATCGAACATCCCCTCAATTTGTTCCGGCCTAGCCGACTCAAACAGCGCCGTAAAGAACCCCTCAGCCTCCACCGTAACCACCTCCCTGCCATCACAAACCGCACCGTTCCTCCCCACAACTCGATGAATAGTATTCTTCTTCTTCCGCTGTTGAGCCTTCCGATGAAAATACTTAGTGTTCCGATCCCCTTCTCTAAGCCAAAGAGCCCTCGACCTCTGTCTCCAAAACACCTCTTCCTGCCGAAGTAGTGAATTTATCTCCCCTATCAACCCTTTTCTTTCCTTAACATTACCAACAGACCGTTCATTCTCATTTAACCATGCCAACCTCTTCCTTTTACGAACCAAATCCCTCAAAATTTTACCAATACTCACCCCTTCCACTTTTTCAACTCGACCGCGCAGCGAGAACTTGTCTCCAAAACATCACCCTCATAAAACTCCCACACACGCCTAATTATATCTTCACACCCCTCTTCTCCTACCCATATCTGCTCAAACCGGAACTGCTTCCCCACCTCCCCCCTCCAACTGCACGCCCATCCAAAGCCTCCGTCTTCATAGCTCTATCCAATCGACACTGTCTATTATCCACCCTACCTTGACCATTGTCATAAGTAAACTCGTAACCCTCATATGATAAATCACACAACCCACATACATCCACAGCCTCCCTAAAATTATTCATCTGCCACTATGCTCTCGATCCACCCCGCATCTCATTAGCATATAAACTATCGTTAAAATCGCCTATACACAACCACGAAGAATGATCTTCCTCAGCTAGCCGTTTAAGCAACTGCCAAGATAGATGCCTATCCTGCACCAATGGCCAACCATAAAAACCGGTCAAGCGCCACGCCACTCCCTCCTCACCAATATTGAAGTCCATATAATGGACCAAAGCCGATCTAAACTTTACACAAACATCCTCACGCCACAAGAAAGCAAGACCACCAGACCTACCCACTCTATCCACGACCATACTACAATAACCCGTCAAACTATCTGTAACACGTTTCATCTCACCACTACTCAGCTTTGTTTCACACAAAAACACCAAAGCTTGGGCCTCCCTTCGAAGCAAGTTTCGAAGACCGCCTACTGCATCGGGGTTGCCCAGCCCCCTGCAGTTAAGGCTCAGACAATTCATTAGGCCCGACGGGGTTGACAAGAATCAACCACCGCCTCAGATACCAACATAGTCACATCCCTGTGAATCGCTTCCTCCCTCAACACTCCCATAGCCTCCCCTACAACCCCATCTCTTCGTCTTTTCCGACTCAAATCTATGCCACAACCCTCATCACTATCGTCTCCCATCTCATCAATTTCCCTCGACCTTTTTTGGTTCTCATTAAAAAGCCCCCTATCAAGTTCCTACTCAATCGAACATCCTGTCCCCACCTCACGCACCCGCCTCCTCCACGACCTACCATCTCCCTTGTCAACATTATCCCCATTCAAACACACCCCAACACCCCAACATCCTTATGATTCTGCCCATCAAACTCCCTGCCCAAACCATCAACAGGCCCCTCCGTCTTTTTCACCAAAGAATACTCCTCAACAGCTATCTCCAAACACCCAACATCCTGCAGACCCCCTCCACTACGCGAATCACCCTCCAAACTCAACCCACCTCCCACAGCTATCAACTCTCCAACCACCGCTCCTGAACCACCCTCCCTTAGCAGCATCGAAGACTCTTCATTACCACCCACTTGCTTCGTAACACGATACGACAATGCAATAGCCTTCAATCTATCCACCATCAGATCAATATTCAATCTCTCACTCCCCTTACCTTCCTCCATCTCTGCCCTGCTCTGAGACACCTTACCCCGACCCGTACTCTGAAAATCTGGCTTCACAATCCTCATACTCGGAGCTCTCAACTCCTCCCCAAACTCCAGATCACTAGTCACATAAGAACCATGGTCACAATCCTTCTCCCCATGACCTAGGATGCCACACCCATAGCAGAAAGTTGGTAATTTTTCATACTTAACTGAAAAAGTAACCAACCTATCAGACGGCAATCGTATACCCACCTCCTTTTTCAAATGAGCACGAACATCATGAAGCACCCTAATCCTAACCACCCTATCAAAAAATGTCAAGGACTCCTCGTCGTGGTTAATATATTCTCCCAGCTGTGCCCCAATACGACGAAGGTTCGTCTCATTAGCTCTACCTTTAAGAGGAAGATCATAAACCCACGACCACAGTGGTAAGTTATGTAATGGTGTATCTATCATCTTACCCTCTAAATTAGGCTCATTAAGGAACCAAATAAATTTATCAAAGTGCCATGGTTGACCATCCATCACCTTCAGCTTGTCTCGCTCTAATTCAAACCGGAAAACAAAGATTCTGTCTTTAACATCCAAAACATTACCAGTAATCCGCCCCTTAGGGTTCCATACTTTAACCATCGTCTCAATAGCAGCTTTTGCATTAATTGCCCTAGAGGACCAGACCTTCCCTATGAGTAAGAAGGATGACACATCTCCATGACACACCTCGCTCTCCACCTCCCATTCAAAGATTCCAGAAACCCTATCATCCGGCTGCCCCATAATACTCTTACCCTTATCCCTACTCGAACTCGCCATCTTATCTCCAAACCCAAAGGCCGCTCAACCTTAAAACAAGATAAAACACAGAAAACGTACCAGAAATTTGAAGAAATTATGAGTAGTTAACACCCTTCACGATCACCAAAGAGAAGGAGAACCCCGAAAACAAGGATTTGACAAAGACTTGGCTAAGAAGAAAGCTTTCATAGGAAACCCTAGAAAGAGTTTTTCTTGATAACGTGTTTTTCTAGAAAGTCCCCACACTTTTGATACTGATTGAAAAAACCTTTTTGAATTTCCTTTAGAGGGGTTTGAAGTACTTTTGGGGATGGATTGGCTAAGTAAGCACAATGCCAATATATATTGTCATCAAAAGAAAATAGCTTTGAAAGGACCCTAGGGTACTAGAGTGTCCTAAAAAGGCTACTTGGTCAAGCCAAAGGTGAAACTCATTACGGTGATGACCTTAAAGACATGTTTGAATAAGGGTTGTTCTATGCTTTTGTGTCATGTGTGGGACACGAGCATGGAAAGACCACAAGTTCAAGATATACCGGTAGTGGGGGTATTTGAGGATGTATTTCCGGAGGAGTTACCCGGATTACCTCCACCGAGGGAAGTATAGTTTAGTGTAGACTTAAAGCCGAGAGCGGGACCAGTACCGAATGGGTCCTAAGGAGTTATAAGAATTGAAGAAGCAAATTTGTGAATTGGCGGATAAGGGGTACATTAGGCCTAGTGTTTCATCGTGGGGATCAACGGTTCTATTTGTAAAGAAGAAAGACGGTACTATGAGGTTGTGTATCAACTACCGAGAGTTGAATAGCATCACCGTCAAGAACAAGTATCCTTTGCCGAGGATTGATAACCTATTTGATCAACTTAGTAGAGCCGACGTATTTTCAAAGATCGACTTGAGATCGGGCTACCATCAATTGAAAATCAATAATGAGGACATTTCGAAAACCGCATTTCGGTCAAGATATGGGCATTATGAGTTAATGGTGATGCCGTTTGAGTTGACAAATGCCCCGACCGTATTTATGGACCTCATGAATAGGGTGTTTAGTCCATACTTGGACAAATTTATGGTGGTGTTTATAGATGACATATTGGTCTACTCCAAGATCAAAGAAGAACATGAAGAACACTTGAGGATCGTGTTGTCAACCTTAAGGGATCATCAACTTTATGCCAAGCATAGTAAATGTGAATTTTGGTTGGAGAAGGTGGCTTTCTTAGGATATGTGATATCAAAGGAAGGAGTAGCCGTGGATCTTACAAAGATTGAGGCCGTGTCAAGGTGGGTAGCACCCAAAAATGTAGCGGAGATACGAAGTTTCTTGGGTCTAGCCGGATATTATCAACGATATGTGAAAGATTTCTCTAAGATCGCTAGACCTTTGACATCATTGATGAAGAAAGAAAATCGTTTCAAGTGGGACGGGAGCTCTGAGATGGCCTTCTTGACCCTAAAGGTGCACCTAACCACGACACCGATGTTAGCCTTGTCGGAGGGAGGTGGGAATTTTGAAGTTTATACCGATGCTTCAAAGAATGGTTTGGGATGTGTGCTTATGCAATATGGTAAAGTTATTGCTTATGCGTCGTGACAATTAAAGCCATATGAGGAGAATTATCCAACACATGATCTAGAGTTGGGAGTCGTTATCTTTGCTTTGAAGATTTTGAGGCACTACCTATATGGAGCAACCTTTAAGGTGTTTTCCGATCATAAGAGTTTGAAGTACATCTACACCCAAAATGAGTTGAATATGAGGCAAAGAAGATGGATGGAGCTTATTGGGGATTATGACATGGAAATAGTATCACTACAAGAATTCTTGTTTTGGGCAATTACAATTAGCGACTGCAAACAGTCGCCAAATCAATATTGGCGACTGAAAATGGTCGCCCAAACACAGTCGCAGGCTTTAGTCGCGAAATGGAATTCGGGCGACAGATTTCAGTCGCCAAATTTGGCGACTGACTAAACGGTCGCCAAATAAGCAAATTGGCGACTGAAAGTCATTGTGGTTGCCAAAATGCCGACTGAAATCAGTCGCCAATGGTTGACTTTCAGTCGCCAATTTGGCGACTACTATGTCATCAGTCGCCAATTTGGCGACTACTGTAAGTCGTCGAATGGTCGCCATTTCCACTGGCAAAGCAGTAGCGGCTGGTTTGGATGCTCTGTTTTGGCGACTGATTTTAGTTGCCAAAAATACATTTTAGTCGCCAATTTGGCTGGGTTTTTACATGAAAAATCAGTTTTCCTACTACCCATTTCATTGCCTAACCTGTATTTTTCCATTTCAATGCTCGTACCTGCATTTTTATTGCTACAACGCCAATGCAAACCAAAGCCACAACACGAATGGAACACCAACAACCAAATATCATATATAAAATGAGAATAAATCTAAGTTCAAGTGTACCACACAAATCCTAATCAAGCCAAGTTCGTCACAAGGCTAGCTTACACTACAATGTTCTTAGGTTTTGGGAAAGGGGCACCTAAATCAAGTACAAGGAAAAGAAGCACTCGCGCAAAACCGCCTCCTACGGATGGATTATTAGTATCTTGCTAATGGTGACGAGGACCGGGGTTGCACGAAGCGAAGAAGGATTCCATCTTATAGAATGTTTCCTTCATTTCCCGCATTTGTTGATCTCTTTTGGCGTTTTGGCGCCTTTCTTCATCAAGTTGTGCTTGTAATACATTGACGATTCCCAGCTCATAGGTTTGCTTAGACTTTGAAGAACTCCTTGCTTTTGGCGCCTTGTATACAACTCCATGAGCTTCTCCGGTTCCATGAAGAGAAAGCTAATGTGGTACCCGACGCCTTGAGTAGGAAGTCGGTTCACCCTTTGTGTACCGCTTTATCCATGCTAAGGCTAAAAGAAAAAGTGAAGAAAATGAGTATTCATATGATACGAAGAGGGGAGGCAGTTGATGACCTAACAATAGAGCCCGAGTTATATGAAGAGATCCGGGAGAAGCAAGCAAGTGATACTAAGATCCAAGAGTGGAGGGGGGTATTGGAAAGAGGTGAAACCTCAAGGTTTGAGTTACATGGAGATGGAAGTCTTAGGTTCAAAGGGAGGTGGTGCATACCAAGTGATGAAGAGCTTAAGAAGAAGATCATAAATGAAGCCCATAACACACCTTAATCGGTGCATCCGAGGGGTGATAAGTTGTATAAGGACCTTAGAAGACATTTTGGTGGTCAAGGAGAACACAAGAGACCACAAGGGAAAGTCCAACCGCTAGATGTGCCGGAATGAAAGTGGGAGTCAATATCTATGGATTCCTTAGTGGGACTACCAAGGACTCAATAGGGGAACAACATGATTTGGGTCATTGTGGATAGGTTAACTAAATCGGCTCATTTCATACCCATGAAATACACTTGGAGCAAGGTGGAATTAGCAAGCGCCTATTGCAAGTATGTGGTCAAGCTCCATGGATTTCCGAAGGATATTGTGCCGGGCCGTTCAAGGTTCATTTCAAGGTTTTGGCAAGAACTACAAAGTTCTTTGGGTACTCAATTGAAAATGTGTAACACCCCCATTTATCCAAAAGCCTTAACTAGGCCTTCCTAGATAAAAGGAGTTGTTATCATCTCGGATTGCCCGAGGTAGTGAATAACAAAGTAAAACAAACTACAATACTTTAGATAAAATAATTGTTTGATGGCCTTATTACAATTTATCAATCCAAATAACTGAATAAGAATATTAAGTCACAAAGTCGCAGCGGAAATTAAATAAGTGCATAATATAAATAATAACTGTCTGGACTAAGTGAGCTAGACAACTGAGGGGTAATATCCGTATAAAACCCTTAAATTTTAGGACTATAACGCAAAATTTAACATGTGATTATTGTCATAAAACAAAAATACAAGAGAGAAACGATAAAGCATAAGAATTAACCTCGGGTCCTTTGAAATGCGGCCTAAGATAGAAATCAACGTAGATTTCCTCCTAATCGTTGCACCCAAGACCGTCTGAGACTATGCCCCTTGTGCTAGAAATGCTCTCTAATTGCCTTGCAATATTGAGAGAGCTTTTGTGAATTTTCTTGATGTGAGATCTAGGATTTTCAGAGGAAAAATGCTCTCAAAACCCTAATGTTTTGCAAAAATGAATGATTAGCTTACAAAAGGAGAGAAAGCTCTCCTTTTGTTCTCTTGGTTCGGCCAAACCGAGTACCCCATGGGGAAGTGGGCTTTCACTTCCTCTTTATTTTAACTCGTGGTCCGACTCGAAAATGCTAAATGTATATGACGCGATTTTATTATAAATCGTCATCGGTTATCGGTTATTAAAATATCGTCTAGTAACATGAATTAGTCGATATAATAATACATGTCCGATAATGACAATATTGTATAATTAATTTATTCAATATACATTAATCAAATATAATCGTTTATATTTAATTTACGAATTAATCGCTTAATTAGCCTAGCCATTATTATTTAATCCGTATTAAATAAAATATCTCAACATCGCGTTTGACTAATTATTAGTCAATAACTCCGACTAACTGCTTAGTCATATTAGGCATCAACATGACTGTATTTTCATACCGTCACATCTCTCAAACGTATCCTATAAGTGTGACTTTTAGGGACCAGTTGATCACCGCCATCTGTATGACAATAACGTCAAACTTATCTAGCAAGCCAACCGTTATTGATAAACGTGGACCAACTGATAATAATACAAAAGTATACCCTTTGATCCTTTTAGAGATTTAAATGTTATTGCACTAACTGTAGAGGACACCAGCCCCAACAAGCTCCCACTTGTCCGTACAAGTGTATGTGTAATAACGTTATCCGCACTATCTGGAGGACACAGTCCAACAAACTCCCACTTGTCCGTACAAGTGTATGTGCGATAACCGATTCTCATATTCATTTAAAATTTCTCCCACTCAATGTAAAACAATTTGCAGATCCGGATCCGCAAAGGTCGTATTTTACAATCGATCTGTATCAAGAGTGGTTTCCCTGACTAGAGAGTAACTTAACTGATAAAACGAATTCGTATTCGAGCATGGCCATGCATTTCGATTCTGACTCCTCGAGTGGCCCTGAGAAATATCGAGTACCTGATAAAGGCTGAATATTTCCTTCAACTCGACTCCTTCTGATCTAAGCACAGCATGAAATGACCCAGAAAAAATCTACTTGGCCCCCTGTTACGGATGACCGTGAGAAAGAAACCAAAGTCACCCAAAATCTGCCTCAGTCTCAAGAGACAGTCGATAGTCAAAAGAATCGACTCTTAGGATCACCATGGAGGTCCTATCCACGACCTGGCACCGAATGTTATAAAACATTTAGGACTCCACGTCGATGTCACAATTGTGTCCTACGAGATATCCGTATAAATCGCCTCTGTGATTGGTCAGTCAACCTTTTGACTTATGGCTCGTTGAACCCACCATCAACCAATGTCACAAAATAATTGCCAGAGTTTTCAGCTCACGTGGGCAATTAAGGACCAAAAATATAATGTTTGTTCAGTTCACTTTGTGGTGTTCAAAATTGTCGTACAAATCCACATGAAAAACAGAATATATAAATATCAAAACGATGATGTCGTCTAGAGTACAAAAGAGAATGAATCTAATCCATAAAAGAGTACTACAACTCAGGAACACGTTTAATTCCCATGGAATTAACATGCCCTTCATGCTTATCTTGTCGTAATGGTTTAGTGAGAGGATCTGCTATGTTATCATCTGTAGCAATCTTTTCTATCACTACCTCCTTTTGCTCCACGCAATCTTGGATTAGATGAGCTTTCCGTTGTACATGTCTAGACTTGTTGCTAGACTTAGGCTCCTTAGCTTGGAAGATCGCACCTCTATTGTCGCAATAGATGGTGATCGGGTCATTCGAACTAGGCACTATAGATAGTCCTTGTAAGAATAGACGCATCCATATCGCTTCCTTTGCGCTTCGGACGCGGCATAGTACTCGGACTCGGTCGTAGAATCTGCTTTGTAACACTTTGTTTGGAACTCTTCCACTGATCGCAGCGCCATTAAGAGTAAAAACGAATCCAGGCTGAGATTTTGAGTCATCTCGATCCATTTGGAAGCTAGCATCTGCAGAATCGGTTGCGCATAGCTTTTGTTCGCCTCCATAAGTCAATGCCCAAGCTTTAGTCCTCCGTAGGTACTTAAGAATGTTCTTGACACCCATCCAATGTGATTCACCGGATGCTTTGTTGGAATCGACTTGTCATACTCAATGCATATGCCACGTCCGGACGTGTACATATCATGGCATACATGATTGATCCTATAGCCGAGGCATAAGGAATCCGTGTCATGCGCTCTTTCTCTTCCGGTGTCTCTGGTGCCTGAGACTTGCTCAAATGCACCCCTGGAGCCATAGGAAGAAACCCCTTTTTGGAGTTAGTCATGCTGAATCTCTCTAGGATCTTGTCTATGTAAGACTCCTGACTGAGAGATAACATCCGACGTGATCTATCTCGATAGATACGGATGCCCAAAATTCTTTGTGCCTCACCCAGATCTTTCATCTGGAAATGGTTCTTTAACAATACTTTTACCGAAGTTAAGAGAGGTATGTCATTCCCAATCAGGAGTATGTCATCAACATACAATATTAGGAAGACAATCTTGCTCCCACTCGACTTGATATATAGACATGGTTCCTCGACCGATCGAGTAAATCCATTTTCTTTTATCACTTGGTCGAAACGATGATTCCAACTCCTAGAAGCTTGCTTAAGTCCATAGATGGAACGCTTAAGCTTGCACACTTTCTTAGGATGTTCTGGATCGATGAAACCTTCGGGTTGTACCATGTACAACTCTTCCTCCAAATAACCGTTTAAGAAGGCGGTTTTCACATCCATCTGCCAAATTTCATAGTCATGAAAAGCGGCAATCGCCGAGATAATCCGAATGGAACGCAAAGATGACTACGGGTGCAAAAATTTCATCGTAGTGCAAACCTGGCACTTGGGTGAAACCTTTAGCAACTAGTCGTGCTTTATAGATATCTTGTTGACCTTCCACAGAATGCTTTATCTTGTAAAGCCATTTGCATTGAAGGGGACGAACCTTAGCGGGTAAGTCAACAAGATCCCATACGTTGTTCTCATACATGGAGTCCATCTCGGATTGCATGGCCTCAAGCCATAGCTTTGAGTCGGAACTAGTCATGGCACCTTTATAGGTTGCGGGTTCACTACTCGTTAAGAGTAGAATGTCATCTATGTCATGTTCCTCGACCATACCAATGTATCTGTCCGGAGGAATAGAGACTCTTCCCGACCTCCTAGGTTCCTCGGAATATTAACCGCAAATGGGGATTGAAGGAACTGATTTCTCCAATGGTTGCTCGGTATTTGGTTCTGGAATCTCCGACAGCTCGAAGGTTCTATCACTCTTTGCATTCTCGAGAAACTCCTTCTCTAAGAATGTCGAACTAGCCGCAACAAATACACGTTGTTCGGTTGGCGAATAAAAGTAATGACCAAGTGTTCCTTTAGGATAACCTATAAAGTATGTCTTGACCGATCGCGGGCCGAGCTTATCCTCGTGTCTCCACTTGACATAAGCCTCGCAGCCCCAAACCCGTATAAAGGACAAGTTGGGGACCGTTCCCTTCCATAGTTCATATAGAGTCTTGTCAACAGACTTTAGACGGACTTGATTAAGTATTAGAGCAAATGACGAAAAGAGCATAACCCCATAATGAGTCAGGCAACACGGTGTGACTCATCATGGATCGAACCATATCAAGTAGTGTTCGATTTCTCCGTTCGGACACACCATTCAACTGAGGTGTTCCAGGTGGAGTTAACTGCAAGGCAATCCCACAGTCTTTGAGGTGTTGATCAAACTCGTGAGAAAGATACTCGCCACCACGGTCTGAGCGCAGTGTTTTAATCTTTCTACCCAGTAGGTTCTGTACCCGATTCTGGTATTCCTTGAATTTCTCAAAGGATTCACTTTTGTGCTTCATTAAGTAGACATAGCCATATCTACTTAAATCATCCGTGAAAGTGATGAAATACCTATAGCCTTCTCGTGCGGTGATTGACATAGGTCCACACACATCCGTATGTATGAGACCTAATAGGTCGTTGCGCATTCCAACACCTTTGAAGGAAATTCGAGTCATCTTACCAATGAGACATGATTCACACGTGCCAAATGATTGAAAATCAAAGGCCGAGATAGCTCCATTCTTTATGAGCTGTTTTACGCGTTTCTCATTAATGTGTCCCATACGGCGATTACCATAGGTATGTTTGATCTTTGTCACCAACCTTTAACTTCTTATTCATTACGTGTAATATTTCGGTGGTCTGATCTAAAACATAAATTCCGTTCATGGAGACTGCCTTGCCATAAATCATATCGTGTAATGAGAAAATGCAAGAATTATTCTCTATTACAAATGAAAAACCAAGTTTGTCAAAATCCGAAATAATGTTTTTAGAAAGACTGGGTACATAATAGCAGTTATATAAAAATAACTCTAATCCGCTAGGAAGCTGGATCACGTATGTTCCCCTCGAGACGCAGACCACTCGTGCTCCATTCCCGACACGCAGTCCACCTCACCCTTTACGAGGGGTTCGATGTTTCGGGCCCCCGCACATGATTACACAGATGAGAACCACAACCAGTATCTAGTACCCAAGTTCCGTAACTTGCGTGGTTAATCTCAATCATATGAATAAAAGTAGAAGAGGAAGAAGACATACCAACAGGTTTAACGCGACCTGCTTTTATGTCCTCATGGTAAACAAGACATATACGCCTCCAATGCCCAGTCTTGTGGCAGTGATGGCATTCCATGTTTTCGGTCTTGCTCTTTGTCGCGCCTGATGAGTTGCTTGCCTCACCAGGCCCACTCTTTCCTGATCCCGACTTCTTAAACTTCGGTTTACCTACCGCTAGGTCTGCCTGAGCTTTGCCCTTACCCTTGCCCTTGTTTGACACAACGAGAACATCCTGTTTCAAGCTCCCACTGAACTTCATATCCTTCTCGGTCTGTACGAGTAGGGAGTGTAGTTCATGAGGACTTTTCTTCAAATCATTCATATAGTAATTCGCTCTAAAGAGCGCAAAACCATCGTGGAGTGAATGAAGCATGCGGTCAATCACGATGTTCTCGCTGATTTTAAAATCAAGCGCCTCCAGTCTCTCGACATTCTCAATCATGCTGAGAATGTGTGGGCTAACCGGTTGGCCCTTCTGGAGTCTCGCATCAAAGAAGCGAGTGGTATGCTCATAGGTCATGATTCTCGGTGCTTTCGAAAATTCCTTAGTGAGCGTGGTGAAAATCTTGTTTGCACCTTGGGCTATGAAGCGTTTCTGCAAATTGGATTCCATTGCAAAAATGAGTACGTTTTTAATCGCACCCGCTTCCATGACGAAATCGTTATACTTGGCGATCTCGTTAGCTCCGGCCGTGGGACCCGGGTTTGACGGGATGGGCTCTGTCGGTGAGCTTCCCGTCACCTGCGGCATTCCGTAATGCCGCCTCCCGATCCGCAAAGTTTGATCCATCATTCTTGATCGAGTTGACTGATTCATCCGATTCATGAAGATCCGAAGCCAGGACTCACGGTCCAATGTGGCACTTGGCATTGGGTCGTCAAGACGGCCACCATTTTGTTATTAGCAGTTTAAGTGATCGTGATCTACACTGAAAAAGAAAGGAAAAACAAAACGAAATAAGCAACTCATCGAGGTGATTTAAGTCTATTAAAAATTCATTTTAATGGTGTAGACTCATTGCACTTGCATAATTGATCTCCCTCAAGAATAATACAAGTGATCCCAAGACTCAATTTCCGTAAATTGATAAGCCAACTGTTTAGCTAGTTCTATCGTTAGAACTCTTGGTCGATAGATTTCCGTAAATCCTATCTATAGTCCACCATAATCACAGGATCGTACGAGTGACCATAGTGTTAGAATAAAATAGGTCAATCAGTTCCAACTTACCCGACGTAGAAGGGGTCATATTATGCCTACCGACGAAGAAGGGATTCATTGGAGTTTGACCTATAAAGACTGTTCTCAATTTTTGTTTATACGAGGAAGATCCCATCAACTTAGTTTTAATTCATTTTAAGTGAACGAAAAACTAGCATTGCGTGAATGAATTGACTTAGGTGATGGCTTAATTAAAACGTGTGATATCTGTATATCAAAGAAAACTAACGCGTGACCTCTATATGAGTCAGTTTTCATGCAATTATTAGGTGGTTTGGTTTTAGGCGGAATATGATGCAATCTATCGTTACGATAAAATAAATAAAAGAATGCAAAACGTAAATAAAAATTCCTAGTGTGGCCTATCCTAGTAAAAAGAACATAATACAACTTTGGAATCCACCGTTGGACCCGAGAAGCTTGTCTTGATGTTCCATCTTTTTCCAAGCAGTGGGAGTGAGCATCTTGTCTCCATCTTTGATCTTCTCAAAATTACAATTAAAATTTACAAAATATAAACCTATTTACATTCTAAATAAAAACTGTAATTACAAAGAAAAAACCAAAACGGAGATACAAGATCTCAAAATACAACCAAGACCGTGTTCCATCATTACGGTAACACGTTCTACTAAGGCCACACTAAGTTACAACTGATTGTAAAAATTAAATACGTAATAAAACATTCAAGGCATTCAAAATAACGATAAATAAAATGCATCAACTAAAAAAATTTATTCGTGACATAATTATGTTAAATTTATCCAAACCACCTTTAATGATTAAAATTATGTGACAAAACCGCTTTAATCAACTTAATTTTAATCCATGATAATCCGTTACTTTAAATCGCTTTAAAATAACTAAATGATACGTGAGTGAACCGTTTCACTATCAAGCGAGTGCACAAAATCCGTATTATGCACATATTGGCCAAAAAAAAAAAAACTCAAATTTTTTTTTCTTTTTTTCTTCACGTCTGGACCGTGAACAGTACCAATTTTTTTTTTTTTTTTTTTTTTTTTATTATTTGTAGCTGATTGCCGAGAGCTCAAAAGAGCAAAAAAAAAAATTCCAGCGGCTCAAAAACCGAGAGCCTCAACAAACAAAAACAAAATCGATTTGTTAAAAACCAATTGCAATTTAACCTAATCCGTATAGAATTGAAACTACAATTGATGAATCTTTAACATATTGCTATGAATATCGATTACAAGAACAATATGCAAAGAACAAATCGAAAACAAAACATCGTCTGATTAGCACGGTTTTCAAAAAAAAAACAACAACAATGTAGACATGGCACGGAATTCAAGAAAAAACAGCCGTGCATTTTTCCTCTGAAAATCCTAGATCTCACATCAAGAAAAGATTATGTGGCCTTGCTCTGATACCACTTGAGGGGTAATATCCGTATAAAACCCTTAAATTTTAGGACTATAACGCAAAATTTAACATGTGATTATTGTCATAAAACACAAATACAAGAGAGAAACGATAAAGCATAAGAATTAACCTCGGGTCCTTTGAAATGCGGCCTAAGATAGAAATCAACGTAGATTTCCTCCTAATCGTTGCACCCAAGACCGTCTGAGACTATGCCCCTTGTGCTAGAAATGCTCTCTAATTGCCTTGCACTATTGAGAGAGCTTTTGTGAATTTTCTTGATGTGAGATCTAGGATTTTCAGAGGAAAAATGCTCTCAAAACCCTAATGTTTTGCAAAAATGAATGATTAGCTTACAAAAGGAGAGAAAGCTCTCCTTTTGTTCTCTTGGTTCGGCCAAACCGAGTACCCCATGGGGAAGTGGGCTTTCACTTCCTCTTTATTTTAACTCGTGGTCCGACTCGAAAATGCTAAATGTATATGACGCGATTTTATTATAAATCGTCATCGGTTATCAGTTATTAAAATATCGTCTTGTAACATGAATTAGTCGATATAATAATACATGTCCGATAATGACAATATTGTATAATTAATTTATTCAATATACATTAATCAAATATAATCGTTTATATTTAATTTACGAATTAACTGCTTAATTCGTCTTAGCCATTATTATTTAATCCGTATTAAATAAAATATCTCATCATCGCGTTTGACTAATTATTAGTCAATAACTCCGACTAACTGCTTAGTCATATTAAGCATCAACATGACTGTATTTTCATACCGTCACATCTCTCAAACGTATCCTATAGGTGTGACTTTTAGGGACCAGTTGATCACCGCCATCTGTATGACAATAACGTCAAACTTATCTAGCAAGCCAACCGTTATTGATAAACGTGGACCAACTGATAATAATACAAAAGTATACCCTTTGATCCTTTTAGAGATTTAAATGTTATTGCACTAACTGTAGAGGACACCAGCCCCAACAACAACTAGGTAGACTCGGTCATTCATCCTCACGCATCCCATGCTCCCAAGTCAGCTAATCTCAAGTACCTGTTCTTTTAATCTGCTCCCCAATTAGCCAAAAATATTAATTTATTCATTACATGACGCTATCAATTAAAGTAGGTATCAAATTTATTTGACATGACACAAATACACGTTAACCAAAAGGCCGAGTAGGATAAATAAACAGTAGAAGTAAACAAGCACAATATATATATATATATATATATATATATATATATATATATATATATATATGCAAATCCCACAACCACTGAGCTCAATCACACTATCCACCAGAGACTCACAGCCTAGAGCCTTCCAATACTCACACTATCCACTAGAGACTAAGCTTGGGGCCTTCTAATTCTCACACAAACCACCAGTGACTAAGCCTGGGGCCCTCCAATCATACTCATCATTAGACAATAATAAAACTTTTAAATGTTCACAATTCGGTATAACTGATCATAGAATATAAATTACACCGCAATTCAGCCAGAAGCTATTTCTCAACCACCACATAATACTCACAAAATAAATACAACACATTAAGACGGTCTAGCTGAGTAGATATCCCACCTTTTCAAGAAATACTCCCAAACAACAATCCAAGCAATGCAAAGCAAAGCAATCAAAAGTAATCCTCAACAAACCCGTCACCTAAGACAAGTTATAATTATAATTACAAACTAATATACACTAATTATAAATTAATTATATTTTCATCAATTATAATATACGCAAATTTACGAAATTAAAACCCGTCTTTAAACAACCAAAACCCAAAAATAAAACCCCCATAACCACGCACCAAAACCGCCTTAAACCACCACCATACACGACCAACAGTCCCCTGCCTCACCGTGGTGTGCCACCCAACACCACGGTGAGCCCTACCTGCCACTTACTGTAACACCCCGGTTTATGAAGGAGCCTTCGCCGAGACATTCCCTAATAAACCGGACTGTTACCATCTCGGTTTCCCGAGGTAGTGAATAACAAATTAAACTCCAAGGCAATTTATATAATTATTTTTAACTTAATTATTACAAAACCTCTTTTACGTCAATTTACAAAGAACTAACATAAATAAAAGTGAAAGTCTTCTAGATGATGATCTAGCTACTAAGTCTTCTGATCCAGTGTCTCACGCCCACCAAGCTCCCGTTCTGTCTCTTAAACCTGTCAAGTCTGCTCGCCAATGTTTGGGTCATCACAGGTGTTCACGAATACACAGGGTCAACCACGAGGTTGAGTAGGGAAAACAATGAAACAACAAAAATATGATATGCATGCTCCTCCGTCACCTCCATCTCCACCTCAACTCATATATCATAACTCATATCTCATAACTCATAACCCGGACAACCTTGACCATACCGATCCCCTAGACTATATATATCGACCGTAGCCGATCCGCCCGGCTCATGAATCGAGGACACCAGGGCAAGTCTGCGAGAACCCGCTGGGCCTTATCACAACCTCATCATCACCACACCATATCACCTCAATATCCTCCATCTCCAATGCATATGAATGCTCCACATTAAACAATGCAATACAAATGTATAACAATGAATGAAATCATGCTAGCTACCAAATGTCGTGATAACACACTCAACACGAACAATTCAGTCAACCATATCATAGCGTAATCAACAACCACGAATCAAGTCACGTTCACAACTTGGTCATATGAAACACAAACAAGCCAACACGATTCAATAACACGATAAGAAGTCAAGTGTATTTCCCTACCTCAATACCGCAATCAAATAGTCGGGTGTCCAGTAATATTCCACAACAATGCTCCCTCTGAAAGATAATTAAATGATAAACAATCACTTAACTATTCCCGTTCCCAAAATAGAAGTTACTAAAAATAGAATTTCTTAAAATGGAAACTTTCCCGATATAGTAACTTTTCTCTTTTAACAAACCCGACTCAAAATCCGTCTCTAATTATTTTAAAAGACTCGGGAATTTAAATTAAATAAATTATTTAAATGACTCGGGAATTAAATTAACTACAAAATACGATAATTTAAACAATAAAGAAACGAATCAAAGCCGACTAAAAACACGCCCAAACCCACGACTTCCAACCCGTTTCCCGAACTCCCACGCGCCCCCTTCCACCGTGACAGCCGCCAGGTCAGACACCGGGTCTGACCTGAGCACCCACCAACACCCTCACCGGGTTCGACTCCCGCCGGTGAGTCAGACCGTGGCCACGAACTCCCCCCTGGTTCACTCCACCTCCCACGGTTGCCACCACAGCAGCCCACAACACAACTCCACAGTCACCGCTGTTGTCAACAGCACTCCACCCTATCACCACCACTCTGCTCACCGTCTAGCCACGCACACAGTCGCCATGGCGCCGCCGTTTCGACCTCCCCCGAGTCCATGGTGGCGCCACCCCAAGCCTAGCATCTAAACTCGCCTGAAAACATAAATAAACTCGTTTTCTACCCCCCCATGTCGATGCCGCCTATCTCTGCCACCACCACCACCTAAAGCCCACCTGACCGCCACCAATAGGGGCGACTCAGACCACCCAACACCATTACCCCGACACCAATCACCCTTATTACCTCCCTGCGGCACACCGAGACAACAACCACAACCTGACAACCAACAAAAGAGAAAAGGGATGGTGACTGCTTATCTAAACCGCCACGAAAACCACCACCAGGGCCGCCTCACCACGTCGACAACCACCCTAAGCTCTTCCCTGCTGCGCCGTCAATGCCCACGCTCTCTCTCTCTCTCTCTCTCTCTCTCGAATTGCGTGAAGGCTGATGTTTGATGCCGAAGAAAAGAGGTAGGCGGGTGAGGGAGTAGGGTTTGTAATGTTAGGGTAGAATTAGGTTAAATTTTAGGTTAGATGGTAAATGGGTCATGGGTAAACGTCATTGAGTAAGTGGGTAAATGTTATGGGTCCGCGTGGTTGGTAAAAGAATTAGTTAACGTGATCTCATTCAGTTAAACCCGTCTTGACAAGCTTACGAATAACTCGACCCTACGATATCAATACGACCAGACAATTACTCGGCTCAATAAACAATATAAAATATGGGGTATTACACTTACCCTTCCGTCGAGCCCAACCAACACCACCAGACGCCACGCCCTACGCTCACCTGTGTACGGCCTAGCTATAACAACACCCACAACCACCACGGTTCATACACTACTCTACAACCACCACCGGCCCCCATACCTCTAATGACCACCACCATTGTCACCTCTGACTCACGATGGTTCCAGTGACGGCCTTGCTTTCCCGTCGAAGCAACAACCACGGTCACGACACCCAATCCAACACCCCATGTACCGTTTAAGAGCAAATCCCCACAAACACCTCCCCTTTCGAAATTTCGGCAACCACGACCCAAGTTACCACCTTTAACCACCCTGGCACCACCATGAAGGTTGGCCCAACACCAGTAACCACTCCTACCCAACCGAGGTGAAGACGGGTCCAAACAAGAGTTCCAAACCCGTTGTAGATACCTCATTTCTGCACCTCCCGCCAACCACCCAGTGATGATTGGGCCGCATGTTTGATACGCGGAACGATTTTATGACAGTTCGTAAGTTCATTGACAATTAATAGCTCAAACACTCGAGTCAACCTCATGGTCATTATATACGTGCCGATACGGTCATTTTGACAGTAATTAGAGTTCATTTGGAGTTCGGGTCAAACCCGCTTCATTTTCTAAGAAACCATTTAAATGTCAAGTCGGAATGTTCCGGAGTGTTCTATAATTCTCTGGATATTTATTCCTAATTAAATTTAATATTTTTTAGGAAATATCTTCCGTATATCATGTTTCACGGAATAAGGAAGTGTATATCTACCGAAATTCCATAAAAAACGCGGAAATCTTTCTTGCTGAGGAGGAAACCTCTGGGAAATGACACAGCAGGCGCTGCGCCTCTTCCAAGGGTCGCAGTGGCTGTTGCGCCTCTTCCACAACGCTCTTTCCGGAATATTTCCGTGATTTGTTTCCATATCTGTGTCATTCCTAAACTCCTTCGTGTGTTTAGTATAAATAGAGATCTTCGGTATCCATATTTGGCATGGAGTGTCCGCCCTTCTCTTCTCTCTTTGCATTCTAGACCACGCTTTTGCTTTTGACGCCTACGTGCTTAATTAATCGACCACGAAAGCTCAGATAATTCTGAGTCCCAGTCACGTTGCATAGACCGACCAATTTGACCAACTCCACTTAATCAATCTAATCAATCTTTTAAATCCTTTAACAAGGGCACTTTCATATTCGCATATTCGAGTCGAGCAATCACTAAGCAATAACTTTGGTCAATCTCATTTCGTCAAACATGTAAGTCTGAGGGTGTAAATCCTATTTTATTTTATTATACTTTTATTTTGTATCATTAATGTAAGGTTTATATCAAAAGCACGTTCAAGACCGTCTTAAAAAAACATCTTTTAAAACCGTACTTACAAAACAGCAAAGATCAGGCGTCGAGAAGAAACGCAGCAGCAGCTGCGCCTCTTCGAAGAATCGCAGCATATGCTGCGCCTCTTCCTAAGGCTGCCGCTGCTCTTGCTCTTCTTCTTCTTCTTCCTCGACCTTCTGCAATCTTTCTTATTTTTCTTCTTTCTTTCTTTCTTTTGTTTGTTCCAGTATATAAACATGTTTTATTAATTCCTTTTCAAATTATAACTTTTAAGTCGACTTGAATCCCTTATAATCAATATTTACGGGTTCTCGTCATCTTATTCAAACCCGGATTTTAGAGGTTCGATTCGTTCATATCGAGTCTCTGGAATTCGTCATTTGTATATAATTTTATTTGTTTGATTTCAATTTATCAGATTCCAATTTCGCTTTCAAGTTCAAAGTTTATTCCTTTATTAAATGCGACACGAGTTCATCATAATCATGTGAACCACTGTAAAGTATCACCTTTAGTTCGTTTTATGACAGTTCCAGATGCATTTAATCTGTTAAACCACTTCCACTTGAGTTCTAAATATCAATAATCGACCTTAAATTCACAATTGAACATTAACAATCCGCGGTTCTGACTTCACAGACAAAGCCCAGCTCAAGAACAGACGCAGATGTTGCGCCTGTTATGGGTTGGCTTCTGTCCCTGAACTATTTCTCGCTTTGACGTAGCTCCTAATTACGTATTAAATAAACTATTAATCGTATTATCGCTCCTAATTTGACATATTTTTCATACTTTTATTTCTGATTTTATTTTCTTCTTCAAATCCTGTTTTGAGCGTGCTTTTGACGTAGATCAAATAAGCTTTGTAATCATTGTATATTGTAATTTTAATTATTGTATTCCATTATTATTTATGTATGATTTATATTGTATGTCTCACATGTAATTAATATAACTTCCAACTTCGACCCACATTGTTTGCTAAATTACGTGTTAACCGACTTAGTCTAATTTGACATGCTAGGATTAATCTATGTTTGTTGCATTGCATGCATTACATCGACGACATATCAAATATGAACGATTTTCCTAATCATTAGTAGAGGCCGCTATCGAGGCGGGCGGGATTAGGTGTTCGAATTAAAGAGCTTCCTAATACGTACCCTCACCCCTTACTCCAGTTATCTCTGGACATCCGTGTCCATTGGCATCTCGAGAGTTATTCTAGACATTGAATGCTAAGGGTAACGAGTTCTTAGTGTTCATGTCATTACTTTGTGTCTTGACATGGCACGAGGTATTCGAACGGTTTCCAATTTTTCCACAATAAATTGATGGCGACTCCACAAATACAGGCTTATTCAACCTTTCACCGGTTTCAATGCCTCACCAATCGGTAACGGCCCATGACGTGCTTTGGCAAACCCAAGGCTCCGTGGGAGAAGTGCCGCCACCTCGAAACCAACGCGAGGGTGTGCGCGGCGCGGGTGGCCCATCTTGACACCCGTGTTAGCTTCTCACGGCACAACCACCCCATAAATTCAGCCCTAGGTCGGTCAAAGGTTGGTTCGGTGAAGTCACGGTGGTTCACGGCAGTGCTATGGTCAGAGTCACGGTCAATGGTGGTCACACGGTGGTTCTATGGCACGGTTTATACGAATAGAAAACACGAGTTTAATTATTTTTGAGACGGTCTTACTTTTGAGACGATAAGTACTTTAGTTCTCCTTCTCCATCTTTCTTCTAGATCTCCTTTTCTCCTCGTTTATTAATTTATTGTATTTATGAGTGAATAAGGTTTATGGTGAGGCTCTCTTCATCTATTTATAGTGGTAGGTTGGGTTGTAGGGAAACAACTAGGAAACTTTCGATTGTTATACTTATTATTATTCTTATAGTATTGTTGTTGTTGTTGTTGTTATTATTATTATTATTATTATTATTATTATTATTATTATTATTATTATTATTATTATTATTATTATTATTATTATTATTATTATTATTATTATTATTATTATTATTATTATTATTATTATTATTATTATTATTATTATTATTATTATTATTATTATTATTATTATTATTATTATTATTATTATTATTATTATTATTATTATTATTATTATTATTATTATTATTATTATTATTATTATTATTATTATTATTATTTGTTGGAGTTAGTGTCCTCCACAATAGTGCGTTAACATAATAAATCTCATTAATGGAATATCATCAGATATTTAATTATTTGATCCTCGTCAGTTGATTAACGTAAATCGATAACGGTTAGCTGACTAGAGTTTGACATTATTGTCGTGAGACGGCGGTGATCAACTGACCCCTTTTGGTCACACCTATAGGAACGAACCCCAATTTATAACTAATTAATTGTATGAGATACAATTTATTTAGTCCCTTGATTTATAGACTAAAAAGTTAGTCGATTATTTTTAGAAAAATTTCGAGTTGCGAATTCGAGGAGCGGCAGTTATTATTTAATTATGCGATAATTGAATAATAAGTTTTGGGAGACGGGTTTTAGTTAATTAATTGTTAATTCACTAAAATTGTACTAATTGATTAATGTGATTAATATTGGTACGTAAATAATATGTGCAGCGGTACACGTATATTTACGGAGTGAATTGGACGAATTAATTATGGAAGTATTTAAACATGAAACGATGTTTAAAATAAAATTACACGGATTTGTGCGACAAATATAAGAACCAACATGGACCTGTAAATGGGCAAGTGGACCGTGTAAAATAAGAGTAGTGGATGATTACTCACATAATCATTTCACCTTATTTTGTATACTACCATAATTATTTTATACAAGATTTTGCATGTGATGTAAGATAAAAATATAAGACAAAGTTTGTCCACTCCAACACTCCTATTTCCACCCGCCACTTCCCTTCCTTTTCACTCCATCTATTGTTCATTTATTTACACTACCTCACTTCTTCACTCAATATACTTTTGCATGTGAACAATTCTCCAACATCTCTCTAAAAATATTACTCATCTTTACTAAGCTTGTTAGTAAAAATATATTATTACTAAGACTAGTTAGTAAGACTAGTTAGTAATATTACTAATAATATCAAGGGTACAATATTAACAAGTTCTAGTTCAATACATGTTATTATTTTTGGGTTAGTTCTTGGGTGCAACAAGAAGGAGATCTTCTCTTTGAAGATTATTAAGGAGGATCATCCATTTGGAATAAGCACAAGAACAAGCTAGTAAGGTGAACTAGTTTGTGCTCTTTTTACCACAAATTCAATGTAAGGAAATTGTTTTCCCTTATACTTTGTTTTTATGCTTTCATATTAGCATGCATGTTACATAGATCACCTAAATAATAATTTATGAGATAAATTAATTTTATTAGAGAGTCTAATATGGATCTATGATCTTTCAAGTGGTATCAGAGCTTAGGCTTGTAATTTGCATGTTGATTTTAAGCATTTTAATGAATTATGAGATAATTTATAAAAACTCAAAAATTGTGTTAGAAGAGGTTTTAGCACGAAATTTTTGGGACATGCATACCTACTGATCTCAAAAGGTTTGTGGTATTTTTTGGTGATTTTTGAAGTTATTTTGCTATTTTTAATGATTTTTGGTAGAAAACCGAGTCAAAATGTCGCATTTTAGTTAAAAATTGACTAAAAATAGTTAAAAGTTGATTCGGTGCATGGATTTTTTATGGTAGTTCATGCATGTTTTCTACTGATTTTATGCAAAAATTTGAAGGTTGGTTCGAATGTTTTGCATGTTTATTGATTTTATGAGATAAAAGTCGATAAAAGTCAAATTAAATAATCATAATTTTGAAACTTTTGATTCTGCCCATGATAAATTTCTGTACATTTAATAATATTATTTAAATTTTAAAAGTGATTTTGCATGTGTGTTTTCACTTTGTTTTGATGTTTATTGGTTTTAGTGGTTAAAAACCGATAAATATCGATCTTTTTCTTTATAATATTTATCCGGATTTTTTGGGCAATTTTTCTGACATTTTGGTGTTCTTGGGAGTGTTCCAGAATGCTAAAAATTTTTGTTTCAATTTTTGGGGTAACTTTTCAATTATTTTGGATTTTTACTTAAATATTATGATTTTACCGATTAAATTAGCAAAATATCACCAAATCAAACTAATTATTTATCATAAAATTAGTGAGGACTAATTTTGAGGTTCAAAATAGTTTGGACAATTAGTTTGGACAATTAGTTTGGACTTAAATGAGATTTAAGAGTTGATTATTGATTTTTACATGTTAAAAATCGATTAAACCCACAAAAACCGAGATGGATACCAACGAATGATAGATAGGGCGATTTTGGCATCATTTTACAGCATTTTAAGCATATTTATATAAGTTGAATGAATGATTGTAATTTATTTAAAGTATTTATCTTGTTGTACCTAGTATGGCCTAGTTAATTTTAATCGTTATTACCCGAAATGAATGGGAATATCGATTTGTTTGTAATTAAATACGATCTCGTATCGTCGATTTTTAATTAATTAATAGTTTTATTTATTTTATTAATTAATGTATAATAGGAATAGCTATGTAATTCATTTGTAATAGTTATTTTTACCGGCGTTTCCAAAAGACGGATTACAACGAGACGAAGTCTATTTTTGGAAGGTGTTCCAAATCCCACAAGGAAGAGCCACTTATGGAATGAAGAGGTAAGGGACCAAGGAGTTGGTTTCCGAAATGTAATAGACTAGTTTTTATTAACTAGGTGGCCATACTAGGATTTATTCATATGCTTACATGTTTGCTTGTTTTATTTTCGCGCATGCCAAAATCGCCATTCACATGCATTTTATTTTCGCGGTTGTCAATTCACATCATTTACATTCACCGAATTAATCCACTTATAAGGAATTTATGACTAAATTGACAAGATCTCTCACATAACTAAAATTGAGATTAGCCTTACCAATTAGTAACACCTATGAATCTCTTGTTCATTAGAGCCACGCTCGCCCAAGCGGGGTGTTCTTTTTACCTTGGGTAAGTAGGGTGGTAAACGGTTATCACATGCTAAAATTGGTTGGACTCAACGGGATATAAGACGGTCTTGTGTTCCGGGGCTAGTAGATGAATTTGAGGAAATTCGTCGACCAAGAGTTCTAGAGGTAGAATTAGTCAACGTGACTTACCGAATTTACGCAATTATGGGATGTTTCGCTCAAGCGATGCTTATTTTTGTTTAATATTTGGGTCTTGGAATCATTTATATAATTTAGTGGGAGGTCATTATATAAATGCTAAAACTTGCTAAACATGTTTTTTTACAAGTAATTTTTAAAACAATGAATGTTAATTTTTCCTTTTTGTTGTAGCATTTTAATTCGCAATGACAACTTTATCAACTCCATCGACTACTTCACTAGGCAAAGATTCATGGCTAAGGTCCGTAATGGACAAATGTATTTTAAAAGATGATGGTAGTAACTTTCTTGAATGGGAATCCAACATCAAAAGTGCCGCGTTGTCCGGCAATGTGCTCACTTACTTGACCGATGCTCCTCCTATCGAGCCCGGTGCAAGAGCTTCATTGGTGGTGCGGACCGCCTAGGATGACTATGTGAGGATGTTGAATGATATTAAGAATGTGTTGATATGGTCAATATCCCCAAAGCTCAAGCTATCATGCATTTCTTTAAATGCGTACGAGATTTTCACTCGTATGATCACTATGTTTTCACAAACACCAAAAGTCCGTCAATACGATGCGGCGGCACGCTTCTTTGAAGCTAAACTTGAGAGGGGCCAAAAGGTTGGTCCCCATGTATTCAAAATGGTCGAATATGTTTACATCCTAGAGCGTCTAGGGTGTAAGATTCCTAAGACTCTTGTGGTGGATCGTATCCTCCACTCACTTCCCACCAAGTTTGCCCACTTTAGGGTAAACTACAACATGAATGACATGGATAAGAGTTAGCATGAAATTCATGCACTCCTCACCCAAGCGGAGAGGGATATGGAGGCTAGTGGGAGTGAAAAAGGAGATGTTTTAACCATGAAGTTAAAGAACATATCCCTTGGAGTCAAGAAAGGAAAAGGGAAGGAAAAGTCCCAATTCAAGAAATCGTCAAAGAAAAATGACAAGGGAAAGGGGAAGGCCGTTGATAATGGCAATCCCAACGCAAAAAGTGTCAAGCTCTCCGAGGCCAAATGTTTCCATTGTAATGGGAAGGGGCATTATAGGAGGAGTTGTCCCAAATACTTGGAGGATCTCAAGGAAGGGCGTGTGACGCCTATTGGTATGATTTCCTCTCTCTATGTGATAGACGTTAATTATGCTTGTACTTTCACTTGGATACTTGATACTGGATGTGGGTCTCACCTTTGTAACCATTTGCAGGGTTTAAGGGACATCCAAGCACTAGCAAAAGGTGATGTGGATCTCCGCATGGGCAATGGAGCTAGAGTAGCCGCCGTTTCCGTGGGGACCTATGTGCTCACTTTAGCTAGTGGTTTAGAGTTATATTTAAATAAGTGTTATTTTGTACCAACTTTAACTAAGAACATCATCTCCATTTCCGCGTTAGACGCGGAAGGCTTTGTTTTATGATTAAGGACAAGTGTTGTACTTTTTTCTTTTAATGATGTGGTTTATGGAAAGGCCATTTCAATTGGAGGCATTTATGTTTTAAATGATGTTAATGACGTTTATCATATGGAAACTAAAAAGATGAAAAAGGGTGATCCAAACGAATCCTACCTTTGGCATTGTCGTTTAGGCCAGATAAACGAAAGACGCATTAAGAGGCTTGCTTCATCAAAAGTGCTCAAACCATTTGGTTTCGAATCTTATGGTACATGCGAGTCTTGCCTTCTAGGCATGATGACTCGTGCACCTTTTGCGGGAAAAGGGACACGAGCTAGTGAGGTTTTGGCTCTCATACATACGGATGTGTGTGGACCATTAACCATCACCGCTAGAGGAGGTTTTCACTACTTCATTACTTTTACTGATGACTTAAGTAGATATGGGTATGTCTACTTAATGAATAACAAGAGTGAAGCCTTTGACAAGTTCAAAGAGTTCCAAAAAGAAGTAGAGAACCAATTGGATAAAAAGATAAAGACCCTACGGTCCGACCGTGGTGGTGAGTATTTAAATATTGAATTTGATTCACACCTAAAAGATTGTGGTATAGTATCACAATGGACTCCTCCTGGCACACCGCAATTAAATGGTGTGGCCGAAAGGAGAAACCGAACTTTACTTGATATGGTCGGTCAATGATGAGTCTAACTGAGCTTCCTAGTTCATTTTGGGGTTTTGCCCTCTTGTCTGCAGTATTTTCACTAAATCGAAGCCCGACTAAAGCAGCCGATAAGACTCCATATGAGATATGGACAGGGAAAGTCCCTCATTTGTCATTCATGCATATTTGGGGTTACGAAGCGTACGTTAAGATCAAGTCTGATAATAAGCTTGCACCCAGGTCTGGCAAATGTCTTTTTTGTAGGATATCCAAGGGAAACACGTGGCTATTACTTCTACAATAAACACGAGAACAAAGTGTTTGTGGCTCGTGATGCTGTCTTCCTAGAAAAGGAGTTTATTTCTAGGAGACAGAGTGGGAGAAAATTTGAACTTGAAGAAGTTCGAGAGCCACAAAATGAGAATGAGGTAGAGGAGAACGTGGAGGATAGCATTCCCTCTTCCTCTGAAACGGTAATTATTCCTAGAAAGTCAAGTAGGATTTCTAATCCACCTGATCGCTACCTTGGAAACATTAAAGAGGATGATGTTTTGTTACTTTTTGAAAGTGATGAACCCACTACCTACAAATCGGCCATGTCTAGTCCCGACTCCTCGCTTTGGCTAGAAGCCATGCGGTCCGAAATGGATTCCATGTACGAGAACCAAGTATGGGACTTGGTGGATTTACCCGAGGGAGTGCGACCCCTTCAGTGTAAATGAATATATAAAATTAAGCTTGGCATGGATAAACATGTGGATGTTTACAAAGCTAGATTTGTGGCAAAAGGTTTCACCCAAGTTCATGGTTTACACTATGACAAAACCTTCGCTCCAGTCGCTATGCTTAGGTCCATTAGGATAATCTTAGCGAATGCCGCATTTCATGATTATGAGATTTGGCAAATGGATGTCAAAAACGCCTTCTTGAATGGGATTCTGGAAGAAGAGGTGTACATGATACAACCTGAAGGTTTTGTTGATACATCTAACCCTAAGAAGGTGTGTAAGCTTAAAAAGTCCATCTATGGTCTTAAGCAAGCATCTAGGAGTTGGAATCATCGCTTTGATCATGTTATTAAACAATACGGTTTCACTAGAAGTGTGGAAGAACCGTGTTTATACATGAAGTTTATTGGGAGTAAGGTTGCATTCCTTGTCCTATATGTGGATGACATATTGCTCATTGGGAATGATGTTCCATCACTCACTTTCGTTAAGGAGTGGCTAGGGAAACACTTCCAAATGAAGGACTTGGGAGAGGCACAACGAATCTTGGGTATCCAGATCTATAGGGATAGGTCCAAGAGGATACTAGCATTGAGTCAAGAAGCTTATATTGACAAAGTTCTTGACCGGTTCAATATGAAAGACTCCAAGAGAGGATTTCTACCTATGGGCCAAGGGATCACTTTGAGCAAGTCACAGTCTCCCTCCACCCCTAAGGAAATTGAACACATGAAGACCGTCCCTTATGCTTCCGCTGTTGGGTCTATCATGTATGCTATGATTTGCACTCGTCCCGACGTTGCGTATGCCTTGAGCATGACAAGTCGGTATCAAGCTAAGCCTCGTGAGAGTCACTGGATAGCTGTAAAGAACATCCTTAAGTACTTGAGAAGGACTAAGGATTCGTTCTTAGTGTTTGGAGGAGAAACTGAGTTGCATGTAAGAGGTTACACGGACGCAAGTTTCCAAACCGATCGGGATGACATGAAATCCCAATCCGGCTATGTGTTTATGCTAAATGGAGGAGCTGTTTCCTGGAAGAGCTTCAAGCAAAGCGTTACTGCGGATTCTACAACAGAGGCTGAGTACCTTGAAGCGTCTGAGGCTACGAGGGAAGCTGTTTGGATTAGGCAATTCATGGAGGGGTTAGGAGTAGTCAATTCCGCCAAAGATCCTATCACTCTATATTGTGATAACAGTGGAGCTATTTTCAAGCCAAAGAGCCTAAGTCTAGTAACAAATCTAGTCAATTGAAAGGAAATACCATGTAATTAGAGATTATGTGGAAAGGAAGGAAATTGACATTTGTAAGGTTGGGACAAATGATAATATTGCTGATCCTTTAACCAAGCCTTTATCAAAGGCTAAGCATGATGATCATGTCGTCGCTATGGGATTGAGACGAGTACCAGATTTTCTTTAGATTATGGATATGTAATAATTGGATAGTGTATCTTTTATTATATATATGATAATCACATTCATTGTTTTCATATTCATTCTTTTATGAATCTTTTATTTAGTGTGACTAAATTTTAATACCTTGTTTATCTGAATAAGTTGTGGAGACAATGTTGAACACTATTTAAGTGAATAAGATGAACATTGTATTTTGTCCCTAGTCACTTAATGAGGTGACGTCTCGGAGTGACTAGATTGTAAGTCGATTGATGGTTGTTCAACACCATAAGGTCATACGTGATGACTAGTCGATTACATAGGCAGAGTGTGTGACACTTTGCCGGACAGTGACCATTTAGAGAGTCCCTAAGTTCTATTATAGACGTCTGGTCGTGGCGGGGATCTCTAAGATGTTCTAATGAGTCGATTCTTTTGACTGGAGACTATTACCTAAGCAAGTGCAGTTTTCGAGTGACTTTGGTTTTTGTCCTAGGTCGTGCCGTGAAAGGAGGCCAAAAGGGCATTTACTAGGTCATGGTGAGCTGTATTGTGCAATAGGATAGATAGGGCATACATGAATTGTCCACCCACGTTGGGTAACTATATCTCAAGGCCACTCGAGGAGTTAATGACTACAAATGCGTGGCCACGCTCGGAAGTAATCTGTGAGAGATTTTTCCGGTCAGGTAGTCACACTCCCGATCGAGAAAAACCACTCGCGATATGTTCATGTGCAAGTGCGACCTGAAAGACACCTTGCATTGAGTGGGAGATTAAAACGGACAAGAGAATTGGTAGCGTACACCTTGTGTCGGACAAGTGGGAGATTGTTGGAGTTAGTGTCCTCCACAATAGTGCGTTAACATAATAAATCTTATTAATGGAGTATCATCAGATATTTAATTATTTAATCCTCGTCAGTTGATTAACGTAAATCGATAACGGTTGGTTGACTAGAGTTTGACGTTATTGTCGTGAGACGGCGGTGATCAACTGACCCCTTTTGGTCACACCTATAGGAACGAACCCCAATTTATAACTAATTAATTGTATGAGATACAATTTATTTAGTCCCTTGATTTATAGACTAAAAAGTTAGTCGATTATTTTTAGAAAAATTTCGAGTTGCGAATTCGAGGAGCGGCAGTTATTATTTAATTATGCGATAATTGAATAATAAGTTTTGGGAGACGGGTTTTAGTTAATTAATTGTTAATTCACTAAAATTGTACTAATTGATTAATGTGATTAATATTGGTACGTAAATAATATGTGCAGCGGTACACGTATATTTACGGAGTGAATTGGACGAATTAATTATGGAAGTATTTAAACATGAAACGATGTTTAAAATAAAATTACACGGATTTGTGCGACAAATATAAGAACCAACATGGACCTGTAAATGGGCAAGTGGACCATGTAAAATAAGAGTAGTGGATGATTACTCACATAATCATTTCACCTTATTTTGTATACTACCATAATTATTTTATACAAGATTTTGCATGTGATGTAAGATAAAAATATAAGACAAAGTTTGTCCACTCCAACACTCCTATTTCCACCCGCCACTTCCCTTCCTTTTCACTCCATCTATTGTTCATTTATTTACACTACCTCACTTCTTCACTCAATATACTTTTGCATGTGAACAATTCTCCAACATCTCTCTAAAAATATTAATCATCTTTACTAAGCTTGTTAGTAAAAATATATTATTACTATATATTATTACTAAGACTAGTTAGTAATATTACTAATAATATCAAGGGTACAATATTAACAAGTTCTAGTTCAATACTTGTTATTATTTTTGGGTTAGTTCTTGGGTGCAACAAGAAGTAGATCTTCTCTTTGAAGATTATTAAGGAGGATCATCCATTTGGAATAAGCTCAAGAACAAGCTAGTAAGGTGAACTAATTTGTGCCCTTTTTACCACAAATTCAATGTAAGGAAATTGTTTTTCCTTATACTTTCTTTTTATGCTTTCATATTAGCATGCATGTTACATAGATCACTTAAATAACAATTTATGAGATAAATTAGTTTTTATTAGAGAGTCTAATATGGATCTATGATCTTTCATTATCATTGTTATTATTATTATTATTATTATTATTATTATTATTATTATTATTATTATTATTATTATTATTATTATTATTATTATTATTATTATTATTATTTTTTTTTTTTTTTTTTTTTTTTTTTTTTTTTTTTTTGCACGAGTACTACACTTACACAGCCCAAGTACACGGTCCAACATCCATTCCCGACTCATCCATTATTTTATTATATTATTCCGCCCCACACACGATCTACTAATTATAAATATCATTATAAACTATTAAAATGCTCAAATCGTAATTATAAATATCATTAAAATACGGGGTATTACAGTCTTCCCCTCCTTAAAAAGAACTTCGTCCCGAAGTTCACACAAAACACCAGACATGCCGAATAATATTCCAACTGGCCGAACAAAATTTGAACCATAACTCAATCATCAAATTGTTAAAACACACTTTAATTATTAAACTTACCATCGAAATGCAATAAAATGTGAGGTGTTACATCATATCCCCCTAAAAAAAGGGTTGCGTCCCCGTAACCAACTAGCTTAAACCAAAAGATTAGGGTACTTGTCCCTCATAGCAGCTTCAGCTTCCCACATAGCTTCTTCCACGTTATGATTAGTCCACAAAACCTTCACTAAAGCTGTCTCTCCATTCTGAGTTTTTCTCACCTTCCCGTCCAAGATTTCCTTAGGCTTTTCAACATAGGACATTTGCTCATCTATCTCCACATGCTCAGGCTCCAGTACATGAGTAGGATAACTCACATACTTCCTTAATTGCGAAACATAGAACATAATATGAACTCTATCCAAAGCCGGAGGTAGTGCCAGTCGATATGCTACCTCTCCAACTCAATCTAAGATCTCATATGGTCCAATAAATTTCTGACTTAGCTTCCCTCTCTTCCCAAACCTCATCACACCCTTAATAGGAGACACCTTTAGCGAAACCTTATCTCCTACCGCAAATTCTATCTCACTTCTCTTCAAATCTGCATAACTCTTCTGACTATCTTGCACATCCCTCATTTTCTGCCAAATTATTTGCACTTGCTCCACCATCTCCTGAATCATTTTAGGTCCCAAAACCACTGCATCGGCCTTATCATCTCAACAAACTGGACTTTATCCTTCTAGTATAGGAAGGTCTCTTAGGCCTTTACCCTTCTAGTACCCCAAACAACGAGGACAGGGTGCTCAAATCATTCATCGATCGAGATCGGACGTTCAAGCTACCATGTGCTGAAAGAGGATTCCCCGAAGATAACAATGATGATTAGGAGTCTAGATATGAGATCGAATCAAAGTTTGAGTCAAAGTGCGAGTCTGAGTCCTAGGCTTTCTTTCCCATAGTTGTTCTAGTATCTTTCTTTGTGTCCATTTCCATTTCTAGTGACAACCTGGGGGCTGTCTGTAATACTCCGTATTTATGAGTCTCTGGGTACTATATCGAGTAGGGATTACTCTGTTGAGTAAGGGTGAGTTGCGTTTTAAAATAGTTTCTGACCTGTTGGGTACTCGATCGAGTAACTGGGATACTCGATCGAGTAAGGGGGCACTCGATCGAGTACCTTAGCTATTCGATCGAGTAGCCGGTTTACGGGGAGTTATTTCTCGGGTTTTGTTAATTATGCGATTAAGGTATATAATCTTTTCCGTCAATGTTCTAAACACTTTTCAAAACCTAAATTACTGTCAAGAGAGAAAGCAAAGTACGTTCTTCACTTTAATCGCATTGTTAGCAAATCCCGGAGTTTGGAAGGTCGATTTTCATTGTTCGTTATACCGTTGAGATCCTTGCGTCGAGAGTAAGACCTATGTACCGTTTTTATGGTATTTCCTTTAAGTTGTTTAAACCCTAATATGGGAATTTGGGAGTTTTGTGTAGATTGTGATTAGGTAGTGTTTATGTGTTTGTATGATAGGAGGAGGTTTTGTAGAAGAGGCTTTTTGATACAGCTGTTGAGTCCGTCTGATAGTTGTGCTTTCCAGGTAAGATTTCCTACTCAGTATTAGTCCCATAATGTGATATTGATGTGTTGTGGTTGATTGAATAATATAGTAATTGTATTGTGACGGTTTGTTGATTGTGATTGTTTGTCTCTGGTTCTCGAGGTGTGTCCTCGGCTGAGTGGGGTCACTTGCGGGAGTGACTTCACGCCCTAGTTTCGCCCTTCGTGGAACCCGCCACGGAAGGGGATGTGCACATTAATGGACAGGGTTATCGCTCATTATGAGGAGCGGGGATTTGGTGGGTACGGCTGCGGTCCCCCACTGGCAGGGCTGGTCCAGTGGACAGTCGGTGATTGAGATTGATGGGACTGATGTGATTGGGTGTGTGACGGCGTGAGATATCTATTTATCATATTGTTGATATATATATAGATTGTGTGATTAGTACTGACCCCGTGTTGTTGTTTGTAAAACCTGCGGTGATCCATTCGGGGATGGTGAGCGATGAATTGAGCGAGTTTGAGTTGAGTCACATGGGATTGCTGGGATGTGCCACTGTCAGATGATAGAAGTCTTCCGCTGTAGCTTAGTCGTTTAGTAAACTTTACATTTAGTTAATTAGACAGTTGGTTTGAGAACTTGTACTCGTATTTTGGGATTTGGCTTAATTTGTACTTTTCACTAAAGTGATACCATTAAATGTTGTTTCGTTATTGTCTTATGATAATCATGCCTCGGGTAACCGAGATGGTAGTATCCTTATACCTGAGTGGTCCTGGTAAGGCACTTGGAGTATGGGGGTGTTACAAATGGTATCAGAGCGACGATCCTGAAACCTGTAACCAATGAATTTAATGAATATAGGGAGTCAATTAGAATGAACCCGGGGTAAAGGTTGTAGGAGCTAATGCAAAGATTTGGGAGACGTCCTAAAGTCGCGAACTCGCCCTACAATTTTTAACCGGTCACCATGGGATATGAGTCGGGATCGCTATGTGTTTATCTTGTGAATTGTGTACCTATATGGTGATGTGTGGCATGAATCAGTGGATGTATGTATGTGGAGAATGGGAATGTGTAGAAAAGATGGTGATGATGTGATTTCGTAAGTTATTGATTGAAAGCATGATAGTTGTTTTACGATATGGCATTATAGAGATACGGGAGGAAAATTTGTATGATTTGAGTTATACATAGAGTTATGTATACATATATGTTGTTGGTAGTGTTGTACGAGTTTATATAGCTGAAAGTTTGAGTAAGAGCATGAATAATTGGTGGAAAAAGATGATAAGTGTTGCATGATAATATGATATTTTTTTTCTTTTTTTAAAGCATGTTGTATGATGGAAGAGATGTTATAATTTTGTTATACTAGTAACATGTGAATATGATACTTGATGTCATATAATTGTAATTTTGTTTACGTAAAGTTATATAATAAAAACATGTGGGTAATACGTGATTGGTAAGTTGAATGATATATGTGCATCGAGTTATTTGTTGCTTGGCTTTTGAAGATAGTAACATATGACTAGGAATACTGGTTTTATGAGTTTTGGATTGGTTTTGTTTGCTTGGTTGTTGTCTAAGTTGTTTGGAAGTAAAAATCAAATAGTTATGTCGTCTGATTACAGCAAAGTTGTCTTTAAACTGTTATAACTTGAGATGCATAAATGATTTTGATGTGATTCCAATTGTAGGTGATATCTTGTCCTTGTCCTTTTACGATTCTAACAATAGGTCACACGCCCAAATCGACCAAGAAACGAGTGAGTTATGACTGTTTTACGAAAACTGGACAATGCTGAGAATTGCGTACGGTACTCGATCGAGTAGCCTTGGCACTCGATCGAGTAGGGGGGCACTCGATCGAGTACCTCAGTTACTCGATCGAGTAGCACCGTGATTTGTTTTACGTGCTTCTGACCTTCACCTACTCGATCGAGTAAGTCCCTTACTCGATCGAGTGGCCTGTACTCGATCTAGTGACCCCTGTTTTGGGTCATATGCTTATCTTTTGACTTCGTTGCATATTATGTTTAATTCAAAGTGGTTATTTTGCTTCTTTATGCATTGTTTTACATGTATGTTGGTCTTGATACGTAAGTTACCCAATCTTATGGGGTGGTGAGTGGCACCTTTTTGTGAGTATGAGTTTGGTGGGAGGAGATGAGCTATATGTGGTTGTGATAGATAGTGGAAAAAGAAAAGAAAGATCGTTATGACTTAATTGAGACATAGAGCATGTTTTCTGAGATGAGAAGAGTGATATGATTGTGTGTTGAGTAACGTAAAAGCAAGTGAATATGGGCAAGGGATGATGTGAGTCTAAGGAACGTGAGAATAAAAAGATTGAAAGTAAGGATGTGGATAGTGGCAGCTTGAGATGTGTAAAGAATTATGGAGGGAGATGGTTAGGAGTCGTGTGGGTTATGGATATATGTAGTGAAAGTTCGTTTTAAAGGGGGTTGAGAAGAGTGGTAAACAGTGAACTTTATGGAGACATGTCGCGAGGTAGATTTGTACACAGTAAGTGAGTTTGGGAGATTTGGTTTATTAAGAGATGAAACTACTATGGGATTTCCTTGGGCATTTAACGGTATGAAATGAATTCTGATTTCTAAAGAGGTACAAAGGAGATACAATTGTTTAAACAGTGAACGTTGATTTTATGGATAGATTAGTGGCAAATGTGAGTGATAGCATAATAAGAGAAGATCCATGGTAAGAAAGAGTGAGATGATATCGATATAAAATAATGGGATTTGAGTTTTGGAGCGATGAGAAGGTAATTGGTGCACTAAAGGGTTAGATAGAAGTAATAAGGAGTTGAGCTATTAAATGGTATTGTTGAGTATAAAGAGAAAAGAAGGAAAAAAGTAAGCTGAGAAAAATGTTCATCGGAGTTATGTAACATAAAAGTAAGGAATCGTCGAGACGTATGATACTATCAAGAGTAAGTAAGTTAATGGTTATACAAAAGTTTCAGGACAACATGATTAATCATGAGTTTCGAGGAATTAAGGGAGTAAGAAGTTGGTAGAATATCTGCATGATATGAGATTTTGGTGGAGAGTTAGATGATGACATAATTAAGAATAGTATTAGGAAGAATGTTGAGGTAATTTTGTTGATGGATTCGATGTTCGTTATTTGGGATGTTAACCAAAGATAGGAAAGAAATCGTGATGTTTAGAGATGAGTGTAAGGTGTTTGATGTCCGGACAGTGGTAGTGTTATGGTTTGTGACTAGTGGTTTAGGGTGATGGTATATTAGAAAGGTAACAATTCTAAAGAGGTTGATTTTGCAGAGACCAGATTGCTATGTATGGTTGTGAGAGAGTATAAGGTGTGGTAATATGAGGCGGTTGTTAGTAGTTGAGTATTACTAGTATGGTTATATTTGGCATGAGTTGATGGTTATGCGAATGGGAGAACGTGTTATGAGGGGCATACGAGTTAAGCTCGGGTGAGAGGTAACTTTTATAAGGTGGTAACTTACGTGATCAGGATTGACTGGTTGGATGTGATTACGGGTCTGTGATATATATATAAATTTTTGTGTGAGGTTTTGACCTCACAAGACGTGATATGGTGTGATTATCATAAAGTTGTTATTTGAATGTTCTGTAATGCATGTTGGGTACGCTAATCTAATTAAATGATGATTAAAAAGGTAATAATTTGAGTGATCTGGCATGACTGGTTATACCTGTATATATTCATGATACATGTCAATCTGTGATATGGTAAGGGGATGATATTCATGAGGTTATTATCTGTTTAATTCATAAAATATATTGCGTTGTGATTTAGTAAAGTGGATTTGAGTAAGTTTTCCTTGTCTGAGAAGTTATTCTGAGTCAGTGTTTATGGGAATTGTATGTAGTTGTGATGTCTATCGATGTGGTTGTTGTGCCTCGGGTGGTGATCCGGGCACGGTACATAGTGTGGTGGTGCGGGTATTTTCGCACTGCGGTGTGGCTGTTGGTGGCGGTGTTGCGATGCCGTCACCGATTGTGGTGGAGTAGGCGGGATGATTATGATACGAGTTCTCAAAAGTACATATCAGTTATACATAGTTGTTGTTTTGTTTGTTGTTGTTTCCGGTGAGTTTCGTTTGGATGAGATAGACTGTTGTTTTGTTTGTTGATGTTTTCTTTACCAGGTTAAGTTTGGGAATAAGGGTAGAGTACGATATGAAATAGAGTTGTATATGTTTTCGTTGTTGTCATGGTATAGTGACATTCTGTTGATGGGACACGGTTGTGAGAGGTTGTTACAGTAATTCTGATCTTGTTCTAGATAAGGCTTTCCTAGACATGGTAATGGCAAGTGATTCGTAAAACATGTGTGGTAATGACCTGAAAGATGCAGGGGGTTCATAATCCTTTGTGGAGACAGTGAGTGTAGGGTGTTGGGGGAATTAATGTCATGTTAAGTTATGTATGAGTTTTGCGGTAATCAAGGAAAGAACTTGAGGATCTAGTGTGAGTGTACATAACGAGTGTGGATCGTGAGTTATGCTTTTGGGAGATAGGTGCTTTACATAGAGAGGTATGTTGTTTTGCAGTAATAATGGAGAGTTAGTATGGTGATTTTGCTACGAGTTTTATGGTATAGGTTAGGTGATGGGCCGAATGAGTTGAGATATGAGAAATGTTTAAGTAAGAGAGCTTTGGATATATACATGGCGAGTGTTTAGATTATAGGTGGCTATCTTTGACTTGCTGTGGTGATGAGGATAATGAGACGATATAGCTATGATTTAGTATTAGTGAGTTACGAGGACGTAACATTTATCTTAACAGGAGTAGGATGCGATAAAAGAGATTTTGATAGTTGTACATATGGTGGTATATTTTTGGAAGTAGAGTGTTGGTGTAGCATAAAGGACGAATATTTGTTTTGTTTTTATTAAAGGTCATGACAGTTGGATGATGATGTTATGAGTGTGAGTAAACTTCGAGGACGAAGTTCCTTTCAAGGGTGGTAGAATGTAACATTCTGTTTGATGTTTATGAGTGTCTTGATAGTGGATTTTCTAGTGGATAATAGGTTAGTGAAACGGAGCTAGCAGCGTTAGTGGACGGTAGTTGGTAGTGTATGGAGTTGGTGTCGGGAGAGTCTATGACGTAGTTGATACGATATCGTGAGCCATGTTGTGGAGGTAGGAATAGTTGGTGGAGTTGGTGTTGAGAGTTCATGTTTTATAGGTTGGGGTTTTGTTTTGAGTTCTTAGTTGCGTTATTGTGTCTTGATCGAGTCAGTATGTTTGTTTTATGTATGGGTTGAACTTCGGGGACGAAGTTCTTTTTAAGGAGGGAAGACTGTAATACTCCGTATTTATGAGTCTCTGGGTACTCTATCGAGTAGGCCTTACTCTGTCGAGTAAGGGTGAGTTGCGTTTTAAAATAGTTTCTGGCCTGTTGGGTACTCGATCGAGTAACTGGGATACTCGATCGAGTAAGGGGGCACTCGATCGAGTACCTTAGCTACTCGATCGAGTAGCCGGTTTACGGGGAGTTATTTCTTGGGTTTTGTTAATTATGCGATTAAGGTATATAATCTTTTCCGTCATTGTTCTAAACACTTTTCAAAACCTAAATTATCACAAGAGAAAGCAAAGTACGTTCTTCACTTTAATCGCATTGTTAGCAAATCCCGGAGTTTGGAAGGTCGGTTTTCATCGTTCGTTATACCGTTGAGATCCTTGCGTCGAGGGTAAGACCTATGTACCGTTTTTATGGTATTTCCTTTAAGTTGTTTAAACCCTAATATGGGAATTCGGGGGTTTTGTGTAGATTGTGATTTGGTAGTGTTTATGTGTTTGTATGATAGGAGGAGGTTTTGTAGAAGAGGCTTTTTGATACAGCTGTTGAGACCGTCTGATAGTTGTGCTTTCCAGGTAGGATTTCCTACTCAGTTTTAGTCCCATAATGTGATGTTGATGTGTTGTGGTTGATTGAATAATATAGTAATTGTATTGTGACGGTTTGTTGATTGTGATTGTTTGTCTCTGGTTCTCGAGGCGTGTCCTCGGCTGAGTGGGGTCACTTGCGGGAGTGGCTTCACGCCCTAGTTTCGCCCTTCGTGGAACCCGCCACGGAAGGGGATGTGCACATTAATGGACAGGGTTATCGCTCATTATGAGGAGCGGGGATTTGGTGGGTACGGCTGCGGTCCCCCACTCGCGGGTGGTCCAAAGGACGGTCGGTGATTGAGATTGATGGGACTGATGTGATTAGGTGTGTGACGGTGTGAGATATCTGTTTATCGTATTGTTGATATATATAGATTGTGTGATTAGTACTGACCCCGTGTTGTTGTTTGTAAAACCTGCGGTGATCCATTCGGGGATGGTGAGCGAATTGAGCGAGTTTGAGTTGAGTCACATGGGATTGCTGGGATGTGCCACTGTCAGATGATAGAAGTCTTCCGCTGTAGCTTAGTCGTTTAGTAAACTTTACATTTAGTTGATTAGACAGTTGGTTTGAGAACTTGTACCCGTATTTTGGGATTTGGCTTGATTTGTACTTTTCACAAAAGTTATACCATTAAATGTTGTTTCGTTATTGCCTTATGATTATCATGCCTCGGGTAACCGAGATGGTAGTATCCTTATACCTGAGTGGTCCTGGTAAGGCACTTGGAACATGTCTTCTTGAGTCTGTGTTAAATACATTCATTACTCATTTCAATAAAAGTACACTTTTCAATCCACGTATTCTTCTCTTCCTTTACCTCTTTTCCTGTGACAACAACATGATTTGAGACATTTTAAAACGAACAACAACATGACAGTCGATGTGAGTACACTTAAATGATGTTCCGTTCCAAGTTGTAGAGGACCCGAAACTCCGTGTCCATTTTCTTACCTACTCCATGTCTGGCAACAGAAACCTCACCATACACCAGTTTAGGAAGAGCCTATCTCAAGAGATTCTAGGACGAATCCAGACCATTTCCCTTGTTAACGATCCATGACGGAAGGCAAGCCCATTCCTCACAATAAACAACCCGTGTTACTAAAGACCAACCTGTTTCACACCAAGGTGCTAGTCTGACCCAAATCCATGGTAGCAAGCAGATCGAAGATAATACGAGCCATGATCAAAGACAAAGACTCAATCAAGAGAAATGACCAAGATCAATATCGAAGACAAAAGAGCCAAAAGAAGAGAAGGCTAAATCAAGTCAATGTCAATATCCAAAGCCAAAGTTATCTTCAAAAAAAAAAAAAACCTGAATCAAGAATCTGAGTCTGAATCAAGAACCAGTGTGAAATCAAACGCTAAATAGAATACTGCTGAAGTCTATATAGAATCAAGACATCGATGAAGATGGTCAGCTAGCACCCTCACTTAGCCCATCACACGCCCTAAGTCTTTCTCAAGACCGTTACAGGGAGATAGTTAGGAATTTTGAGAACCCTCTCAAGCTCATCAAGTATACCCATCCTTTAGGGCCAAGACATGGAAACTTGATCCCGCATCAATTAACCTACCTTTAGTTTCTCAGGCTAAATCATGCCAAGAGACTCCATTTTCAAGCCATATTACAAGCCATAACCCCATAAAGCCTTAACTCCACAAAATCAAGCTCCAGAGATTTGTTCACCAAAGCCTCTTATTTCCGAGCCCCACATTCTAAATATCCAATCCAGTTTCACCTTGACCCAGACACGGAGTCTTCAAATACTTTGCTACCTAGGACGGGACGAACCCATGTTCATCCTTAGGGTCCACTTTCGAGTGCGCTCACACGACAAGAAATTTTTTACAAAATTAGTTATACCTTTTTGGTCTATGATCAGAGGGAGTTATCTCAAATCAATTCTTCGAGTCCCCAAAGGAAAATACTATCCTATCCCATGCACTTTAAGGTCCTGATAACATAAGCTTAGGCACACACCTAAACTATGATCTGGTTTGATTTCACTTCACGTGAATACGTAGACAGTCCTCAAGGACAGAACCATCCCCACTTCCAACCTCAATTATCAACCATTTCACAACCATCCCCACTTCCAACCTCAATTATCAACCATTTCACAACCATCCCCACTTCCAACCTCAATTATCAACCATTTTACAACCATCCCCACTTTCGACCTCAATTATCGACACCCATTTTACAACAATCCCTTTCCATTTAATAACCTTCCAACCACAATTTCCATTTCTACCTCTTTACTGGGGGCTCCTTCTCGTCGCCCAGTCTTCTTTTACCAAATTCCAGAGTCATATTCTCATCCCGGGGGCTTCTCTTCCGAGATGCCACCCGTCCTTTATTCCTCTCTCATTTGAGTCAAACTAGTGCTTGGTCCGGACAATGACAAAGGTCTTAGATCGATTCTTCAATTTATCGTGCCTCAGGGAGGAGTCTCTTTTACAGCAAGCGGCAGCAAAAGATGTCCGAGTAGAAAGCTGATCCATGGCTCTTGCCTTGCCTTATATGCCGTCATCATTCTTGCAATTCTTCTACCTTTGGAACTGATACGCATTGTCGTCCATGCTTGGCTTGGACTTGCGCATACTTAGGCAAAGTTATCCCTGCGTCGTATCGGACTCATCTATGAGTCACGTCAGTCAAACCTAAGTCCACATTTCGCGTCCGTATAAGGTCTGTGTCCACGTCAGTCATATGTCTAAAGCCCATTGAATATGCATAATGCATTACAAGCAACAAATTTCATGCTTTGAACAATTTTCAAAATTTTTGTGTTTCCTCAGGTGCTATGTGCTGTTTTCCTGTTAGATTGCATTGTTGTGTGGCTACTAACCATGCAGATAGTTAATAAGCATAGCTCGCTCCAACTGGGGGATTCGCCCAAGTCTTCTTTCTCCCCAGCATATGGCCCCATTTTGGCGTTCTCTTCGTCCGAATCGGCATTTTCTCTGAAATAGACTACAGACAACCACGACATTTTATTTCCAACAAGCATTTATGATCACTAAGTATAATTCGTTGGCTTCTCCTCTTTATTGGAATTTCGCCTGTAACGACTCGAGCAGATGTATTCCTCTCAACGACGCTAATGGTGCATCGTTGTCAATACCTTTATTCCCCTCAACGACGCTAATGGCGTGTCGTTGTCGATACTTTTATTCCCCCTCAACGACACTAATGGCGCGTCGTTGTCGATACCTTTATTTCCCTCAACGATGCTAATGGCGCGTCGTTGTCGATACCTTTATTCTCCTCAGCGACGCTAATGGCGCGTCGTTGTCGATACCTTTATTTTCCTCAGCAACGCTAATGGCGCGTCGTTGTTGATACCTTTACCTTTCTTCCCAGCGGTGCCAAGGGCGTGCCGTTATCGACCCAACGTATGATTCTTCTATAAGATTTATTAACCTCTTATTAGACATTTCTAATAACTATATATTTATTAGTTAAGTCATAAACTAAAAGGATCTTATGCATGCAAAACAAAATGATACAAACTAAGAAGAAATCGATTAATCTTACATTGAAGGCCGAAATGGTTTATACTAATTGGTCTCCTACCAAGTTAGTCTTCTTAAAGAAAAATCCAAATGCCCAAGAAAACCCTAGATCTAATGGTGGGATATACTCCTTAAGGATTGTACCAAGGAAATCACTCTTAATACAAATACTAATTTGTTACTAGAAATTAGTATATGTGACTTAAAATAACAACTAATATTATTAGTATACTACTTCTAGTAATGAGAGAATAATATTAGAGATTTGTGAGTTTTATTCTTAACGTTTCCCAACAATTATTAGAGAGAATGTGAAAAATTATCCATATAATTTTAAAAGAATGAATAATGAATTAAAGAGAGAAAACATTTTCTCTTTTTGCATGGGGTGGCCGGGTGGGTAGATGGAAGAGTGCCCAATACATTTGCAAGTGTCTCTTCTCAAGAGTTTAGGCATGTAAACCTATCATTAGTAGGTTATGATTATGTTTCCATTTAATTAAATAAACAAAACACAACTAACCCCTATAATCCTCATTTACAGGGCACACCCATTTAAAACGGGTCCATTTTAAGTTTGTCAAATGTTAATTTGTGTAGTGTGACATATTGAACATGTTTCTAGACATGTAGTTTAAATAATGCATTTTTAACTTATTAAAAAATCATTATATAAACAAAATAAATCACATACAAAAAATACAACTAGTAATTCACAATTACAAGTACTTAAAATGGGTCATAGAATTATAAATCACAACAACTTGTATTTATAATAAACCATTCATTCTTATATTAATTGTTTCATAAAAAATAAATAAACCTAAGTAATAAAACAATTTAATTACTCAGTACGAATCTCATTTAATCAAATTACAATAAGATACGTAATATTACTCACAAAATCATTTGTCAATTTTAAGGAATTAATTAACTTGTATCAACATAAAATTAATTAATTAATCAATTAAGAATGTTTCCCTAGAGGCATGACCTTAAGGGATCAACTGATCACCACCGTGATACGACAGTAATGTCAAACTCTAGTCAGCCAATTATTACCGATTAATGTGGATCAGTTGACAATAAAATATTACTTTCCCTTAGCATTTCTTTATATGAGATTTAAACATGTGATCGCATTATTGTCGAGGACACATACTCCAACAAACTCCCACTTGTCCGCGACAAGTGTGCGTCACCAATTCTCTTGACCTATTACTACCTCCCACTCAATACAAGGTGTCTTGCAGTTCGTACGAGCATTTGATCATATCAAGAGTGGTTTCCTCGATCTGGAGAATAACTCTCTGACCGGAATTATCTATCATAGATAACTTCAGAGCGTGGCCACGCATTTTCACTTCATTACTCTTCGAGTGGCCTTAAGATATAAGATAACCCTGACGGGGATGGACAATTCCTATTGCACTCTTCCCGTTGATTAGCCACAGCTCATCATAACCCAAAACATGCCCATTTGATCCCAATTACGAAGGTCGCAGAACATAAATCAAAGTCACTCTGAAACTGTGCCATCTTAGGCGAACAATCTTTAGTCAAAGAATCGACTCATAAGAATATTATAGTAGCTCTCGCCCCGACCAGGCTATAAAAAATTTCCAGAACTCTATAAGCGGTCATAAGCTCGACAGAGTGTCCCTCACAGTCTGCCTATGTGATCGACTAGTCATCTCTTATGACTCTATGGCACTTGAACTTGCCATCAATCGCATCACACTCTAGTTACTTCGAGATGTCACCTCATATAAGTAACTAGGGGCGAATACTATGTTAATCTAATTTACTTTAATGTGGTTCAATATTGTCTCAACAACCCATTTGAATGTAACAAAGTACAAGATGAGTTAACGATAACTCCAACAATAAATGTGATTATCACATACGAGTAGTCAATACCATATTACTACTCTATGTCTTATAATCATAAGTGTATTAGTACACTTGTCAAATGCAATAAAAGTTTAACTTGTGAACATAACATGTGTTCAAGTGTTCAAACTTTGTGAATTGCGATTTCCTTCATATTCATGTTATCCCTTATAGCATGAATTTTACTAAGTTCTTTAATCTATGTAACTTGAAAGAAGCTACGCTATTATCATATAACTTGTGATGTGGGTTTCGGTGGACAACACTAGTTGTAGTTTTTAAAGTACACCACCTAATCAAAACGTACTTAGGTTCATTTCGTAGAATTTTGCAATGGATGACAATAAAATACCCTTTCTAGTCATTTACTCCTTAGGTCAATAAAATCAGCCTAGGATTTTCATAAATCCTAATGAGTTCGGTAACTTGAGGCTGTGTATCCTCAACACACAGCTAAGTATCCTTCCAAACTCCAGAACAGACCATTAGTTCTCCTTGAGAATTCATGACGGTTCCTTGAGGCTTACCAATGACTCTCATATGGGTTAACTTATTATCGACTTATCATGCTCCAAGCATGTGATTCATCTAGGACATGTGCATTATGGCATACATGATTATGCTAATGGCAGAAACATTAGTTATCGAATTCATGTAAACAACAGTTCTTAGGTGCAGCAAATAACCATGACTCCATCATGGTAATTCTATATTCATAGACATGAATAACCTACTTAACATGTTGATATCATTAAGATGAAGGATCATTATCAACATAAGATACCCATCTAAGTGCCAATCTAACACCCCATGTTTTAATAGATTCACTTAATTTGTCCAATAGCATCCAGAATTGAAAACCTAAATACTTCTTTATAAAAGACAGTATATGCTCGTCATTCCCAATGAGTAATATTTTATGCAATTCATGAAGGATGATTGCTCCCACTAAACTTCAAGACTAAACATGACTGTCACCGACTCCCACTCAATTCCACATGTTTCGTTTTTGACAACTCATCCGAAACATGACATGATTTGGAATGATCATTGCTTTTCTAAGTGTTATTTAAAACCATATGAATATGTCATTCACATATTCCTTTCAAAATACCCATTTGGAAAGAGGTTTTAATATCTAACTTATTTTCATAATCAGGTATAGCAATGATTTGAATCTTTAGCATAGTTAACAATTAACTTAGCTTTCGTAGACATCGACATGCCTCTCTATGCAACTCTTAATCATAAATTTCTATTTACTTTCGATTGTTCTCAACAATCCCAAATAAATCAATTTACTTGCATAGATACCATTTTAATTTCATAAGGCTCTCAAGTAAAATGTTGAATTTTAAAATTTCTAGTTATATCCCTTACATAGATAAAATCTATTTTTCCAAAGAACATATTCTTTAGTCTTTTCATAAGTCTCAAGTTTCCTTAAGAACACTTTCTTTTGGTCTCGACACGTTGTTCCCTTAAGAACATCTTCTTTTGGTGTCCTCACGTAGATCCCATCTAGTCAAGGTTTGTGGCTAAATTTACTCTCACTCTATCTTTAGGAAAAATGCACTTTTTCTCCAAATATAGCTTTTGAGCCACAAATAATGATGGTGAAGGAGGAAAAACATATCACATATCAACATTATAGTGATTTATTCGAGATATGTTAAAAGGATAATATAGACTAGACGATTTAAATTTGATAGGTGTATCAAATAAGGTTGTTAACGTTCCCTAGTGTGAGTTCAATAACTCAATATAACTTTATAATTGATCTAACATAAGTAAGTTGTGACTTTAGTCACAATGGCATAAGGAGAATCGAATTCATAGCTTATGGACATATAATGACTCAATCATTATAATTGTCTATTTGATCAATTTAAGTCGATAATCTTATGTTTCTCGATGCAAGTAGTGTATGATGACAAATTTTAGAACGAACGATATGATAAAGTAAGTGGCTTGGATTGCAAACCAAGTCACCAATATCCAAAATACAAACATTGTTTAAGGAAACAACAAAATTTCCAAGTCGAACGAGGAAATAAAAAAGGTTTTAAAATTTCAAAATACAACATGAAAATAAAGACAAAGCAAAATAAAGCCAAGCTTCCATCGATCTAGCACCATGGACGGCTACATATAGCATCCCTCAAGATCTTCTAGGCTTGCTTTTCTTTGCCCTTGTCCTTGCTTGGATGCCTTAATTATAATAAAAAGGGAGTAATCATCACAGCTTGTATCAAAATACTAAAGTTGAGATTGAAACATAAAAGATAGGGATAGTTATTTATCTACTGGAATAACTTTTCCAGCTTTGATATCGCCAAGGTACTTTGGACAATTCCTCTTCCAATGCCCAACACCATTACAATAGTGGCATTTGTCCCCGGAGGGGGCACCCTTCTTGGGCTTAGAGGAGCTTGCTTCGCAAGATTTTCCTTTGTTCTTGTAGGGAGTTTGCTTTTTTCCCTTATTGCCACCTTTCTTAAAATTCCCTTTGCTTTTTCATTAATGTTGAGCACATTCTTGGTGGTGCTAACACTTAGCCCCATGTCCCTCTCGGCTTGCACAAGCATTTTGTGCAATTCATCGAGGGAAACTTTCAGGTTTTGCATATTAAAAATCACCCTGAATTGAACATATGCCTTAACCTTGTTCAAGGAATGAAGAATTCGGTCAATGATGAGTTCCTCGAAAATTTCTACCTTTTGCATTTTTAAAATCTCAACATGCTCCATCAACTTGAGCACATGAGGGCTAAGTTTTTGGCCCTCCTTGATGTTGAGATCAAAGAATGCGGATGCCGCTTCATATTGAATGATCCTCGGAGCTTGTGAAAACATGGTCACAAGCTTCGTATAGATCTCATAGGCGGTGCTAATCTTTATAGCACTCTTTTGGAGTTCGGCCTCCATAGAGAAGATCAACACATTTTTGATTGCGGCCGACTCCTTCTGGTAAGTCTCATAGGCTTGCCTAGCGGCGGGAGTAGACCTTGCGTTAGGTACGGCAGGAGAGGCCTCGGTAAGGTAACGAAGCTTGTCGTCACCCTCCGCGGCCAAGCGAAGTTGTGCGTCCCAATCGGCAGAATTGGACCCATTCTTTTCTAATTTACAACGATCCATGAAGGATCGGAGCTATGAAACATTGGTGAGAGTGTTTGAGCTAGTGTCGCGGATGAAATTGGAGTTGCCATTGCAATTTAGAAAACAATTTCAACCACAAAATAAGAAGTGAAGGAATTAATAAACATCTGTAGTTTTAATAATACTTGTAAACATTTTAAACAAGTTTTAAGCATTTACATAGTGACCTCTACCCAACTATTATAAATGATCCCGATATCCAAATTCATATCAATTCGGGCACGGTGAGCCGATTCATCCCTTATTAATATAACTCGGTGGATTAACTCTTTAATCGATTCTACTTCTAGAACTCTCGGTCGATAAAATTACTTTAATACTCCCTCCAATTTTCTTTTATCTTCCCCTTTCTTTTGGGCACAAAAATTAAGAAAGGGGATGAAAGAAGGAATAAAGTAGAATAAAGTATTGTAAGTTGAGAAATTTATAGTGAAGAGAAAATAATAAAGAATGAATAATGAATAAAGAATAGATAAAGTAATGGGAGTTTTTGATTTTTTAGGAGAGAGAAATTAATAAAAAATGAATGAAACTTACTAAAAAAAGGAAAGAGGGAAGATAATCAAACTTGTGTGAAAAAGGAAAGAGGGAAGATAAAAGAAAATTGGAGGGAGTATTTATCTTTAGCCCGGAACACATGCGACTACGGTCACGAATACTTCCGTTGAGCTCAATCCAAATTTTGATGTAATAACAATTTACTACCCACTTACCCAACGTAACAAGTTTAGCACCCCGGTGAGCCGAGCCTACACTCCTTATGAAATTGGGACTCATGGTTCTACTATTTGGTAAGGCTAATTCTCAATTATTATTTAGTGAGAGGTCATGTCAATTTATTATCTATCTCGTTTTAAGTGAACTAAAGCGGTAAACTACGATAATCATAATTGACACGGTCGATAACTCGATAAAATAATATGCATGTGTAGTTATGGCGATGTGGCTATGCATGCAAACATATCAAACAAATGCAAAGCAAAAAGATTAAATCCGAGTATGGCCTTCCTAAAATAGTAAATCTAATAAACTATTTACAAACTCAAAAACCAACTCCATTGGTCCCTTGAACTTCATATGGCACGCAATTCATGGCAACACCGTCTTTGTCGGACCACCTTCTCGAATGGCACCGTCTTCAAGGAACTCCGGAATAAAATAAATTACATAGCTTACTTTATACATTATAAAAGGAAAAACTAAAATAAAAAATAAAAGTGATACGAGATCACATTAATTACAACCGAATCGATATCCCCATTCATTTCGGGAAATATCAATTAAAAACTAAGTCCATACTAAGTACAAATTACATAATTCAAAATTATATAAAATAAAATATGATAATCATAATAAAAATGCAGCATTAATATATGTATGAAATATGCCATGTGATGTGGCAAATCGCCCTATTTAAGTTAATATCGTATATTGGGTCCGGTTTTATGGATTATTGTGACTAGTAACTTATTAAAATCACACAATATTACATAAATCAAATCTATGTCCAAGTTAATTACCCCAATCTTCTTAGGACTCAAAAATTTAGTCTTCACTAAATATTTGACAATCATTCAACTTGATATTTTATAATTGCTCTTTAAACACTATTATTCATAATAATAAGGAAATAATTCCCAAAAAGTCATAGAAATTCAAAATTTTCAAAATCATAATTTTGTATATTCTGGAAAATTCCCAACATTCCAAAATTTTAATAAAAATTTGCCCTTAGATTATTTTAATTTATTTCACAAATAAATCGTATAAAACATAATTTTAACCCTTTAATTCCAAATTAAACATAAAATTATGCAATAAATCAAAATTAAAATTTTGAATATACAAAGCAAGTTTCTAGAACCTGCAAATGACAAATTTTTAAGTCTAAAAATCGAATTTACACTTATGACTATTAAAGTTGCTATTTATCAATTTATATCCCATAAAAATTAATAACCATACAAATCATACGAAACTTAACATGAAACTTTAGATCTGATGTTTATATCATATATACAACATTGAGAAAAAATTTTATGCCATGAAATTCATTTTAGCTATTTTTGCTAAAATAGTCACTATTTATATGATTTTTACATCATAAATCATGCAAAATAAAACCATTTCATCTCAAAATTTATATACTGTGTGTAAATATTACATGTAACAACATACTAAAATTTCATGGGCATTAACGAAGTCTAACCATTTTTAACCAAAATACCTCAATTTAATCAATTTTTATCATGTAAAAATCATAAAACATGCAATATAAAACCATTTTATACGAAATTTTACATACAATGTGTAAAATATGCATGTGAGGTCGTGTAAAAGTTTCAAGGTCAGAATCATAGTCTAACTAATTTAATCATTTTAAGTGACATTTTATTCAATAAAATGTAATAAAAATACTAAAAATCATATTAAAGAGCAATAAAATACCATAAATCATCAAAATGACCTAAAATCAATTTAGGACCAGAATGTTATTCATGCAAAAAAAATTTTGTGGCCTTTATCATCATAAATCACAAAATACAAGTTTTATATGTTAACATTTTAACTCGAAAAAACAAAACCGATTATGCATGCAACAACTCTTGCTCTGATACCAATTGTAAGATTCATTAACCTCTTATTAGACATTTCTAAGAACTATATATTTATTAGTTAAGTCATAAACTAAAAGAATCTTATGCATGCAAAACAAAATGATACAAAGTATGAAGAAATCGATTAATCTTACATTGAGGGCCGAAATGGTTTATACTAATTGGTCTCCTACCAAGTTAGTCTTCTTAAAGAAAAATACAAATGCCCAAGAAAATCCTAGATCCAATGGTGGGATCTACTCCTTAAGGATTGTACCAAGGAAATCACTCTTAATACAAATACTAATTTGTTACTAGAAATTAGTATATGTGACTTAAAATAATAAGTAATATTATTAGTATACTACTTCTAGTAATGAGAGAATAATATTAGAGATGTGTGAGTTTTCTTCTTAAGGTTTTCCAACAATTATTAGAGAGAATCTGAAAAATTATCCATATAATTTTATAAGAATGAATACTGAATTAAAGAGAGAAAACATTTTCTCTTTTTGCATGGGGTGGCCGGGTGGGAAGAGGGAAGAGTGCCCAATACATTTGAAAGTTTCTCTTCTCAAAAGTTTAGGCATGCAAAACTTACATTAGTAGGTTATGATTATGTTTCCATTTAATTAAATAAACAAAACACAACTAACCTCTATAATCCCCATTTACATGGCACACTCATTTAAAATGGGTCCATTTTAAGTTTGTCAAATGTTAATTTGTGTAGTGTGACATATTGGACATGTAATTTAAATAATGCATTTTTAACTTATTAAAAAATCATTATATAAACAAAATAAATCACATACAAAAAATTTAACTAGTAATTCACAATTATAAGTACTTAAAATGGGTCATAGAATTATAAATCACAACAACTTGTATTTATAATAAACCATTCATTCTTATATTAATTGTTTCATAAACAATAAATAAACCTAAGTAATAAAACAATTTAATTACTTAGTACGAATCTCATTTAATCAAATTACAATAAGATATGTAATATTACTCACAAAATCATTTGTCAATTTTAAAGAATTAATTAACTTGTATCAACATACAATTAATTAATTAATCAATTAAGAATGTTTCCCTAGAGGTATGACCTTAAGGGATCAACTGATCACCACCGTCATACGACAGTAATGTCAAACTCTAGTCAGCCAATCAATATCGATTAATGTTGATCGGTTTACAATAAAATATTACTTTCCCTTAGTATTTCTTAATATGAGATTTAAACATGTGATCGCATTATTGTCGAGGACACATACTCCAACATCTTCCCCGACAGAATCATCAATATGTTCCCCAGCAAGAGTTCGTTGCCGCTCACAGCCCACGTATGTATGGCCGGCGAGCTTACTTACGTAGTCTAATGGACATTAAACGACCTTCCCGGATATTCGATAGACTCTAAAATGTTTCCGACGACAGGTCCTTGGCTCAGACCCCTTGAGCCGCCTCGCGTCGTCATAGTCGTCAGGTTGTAATCTTTGATTGACCTGATGGTTATACTCTAACTTTCACCTTGTCCAAGCCTCAGTCAAAGTGGGGGCTCTGTAGATACCTCATTTCTGCACCTCCCGCCAACCACTCAGTGATGATTGGGCCGCATGTTTGATACGCGGAATGATTTTATGACAGTTCGTAAGTTCATCGACAAGTGATAGCTCAAACACTCGAGTCAACCTCATGGTCGTCATCTACGCGCCGATACGGCCGTTTTGACAGTAATTAGAGTTCATTTAGAGTCCGGGTCAAAAACTGCTTCATTTCCTAAGAAACCGTTTAAATGCCGAGTCGGAATGTTCCGGAGTGTTCTAGAATTTTCTGGATATTTATTCCTAATTAAATTAAATATTTTTAAGGAAATATCTTCCGTATATCGTGTTTCAAGGAATAAGGAAGTTTATATCTACCGAAATTCCATAAAAAAAGCGGAAATCTTTCTTGCTAAGGAGGAAAGCTCTGGGGAAATGACGTAGCAGGTGCTACGCTTCTTCCAACGGTCGCAGTGGCTGCTGGGCCTCTTCCCCAGCCCTCTTTCTGGAATATTTCCGTGATTTGTTTCCGTATCCGTGTCATTCCTAAACTCCTTCGTATGTTTAGTATAAATAAAGATCTTCGTGTTGGAGTATGTGTCCTCAACAATAGTTGCGATCACATATTTAAATCTCATTATAAGAATACATAAGGTATGATACAATATATAGTCAGCTGATCAACATTTATCGGTAACGATTGGCCGACTAGAGTTTGACGTTACTGTCGTTTGACGGTGGTGATCAGTTGATCCCTTGAGGTCACACCTATAGGATGAAACCCAAATTATTAACTGATCAAATGTATTTGTGTAACACCACCATTTATTCAGGAGCCTTTAGCTAGACATTCCCAAATAAATAAGACTGTTACCATCTCGGTTTCCCGAGGTAGTGAATAACAAAGTCCAACTCACCAAAGTACTTTAAATTAAAACTTAATGATTACATGTTTATTACAACTTAACCAACTAAAACTTAATATAAAATAATTACAACTCGCAGCAGAAATAATAAAGTGATCAAATAATCTATGTGGTCTAAACTTCTAGGTAGACTGGCGAAGTCCTCACGCATCCCATAGCTCCCAAGTCAGCTAATCTTTGGTACTTGTCAAATCTGCTCCCCATTATGGTTCATCACAGATGTTCACGAATACACGGTCAACCACGAGGTTGAGTAGGCACTAACTAAACAATGCACAATAATAATATATCCAACTCAGCCAAGATAATCACATGTTATGGTAACACCCATAACCTTCAACCATCTATGTTATACTCCAATCACCTCTACTCCTCCCAAACTCCGTCTTAACGCTTCCTCAGCTCCGAATGTGCACATCTCCCTGTAGTGAGCCTACTAGAGAAGAGATTCTGAGGGGCGGCCAGTGATCAACTGACGCCACAAGGACTAGCGGTTGCTCAGACTGGTCCCTTCAAATAATAACCAAGGACTAGCGGTATATCGGTCCCTTCAACAAATAACTCACAAGGACTAGCAGTTCGGTCCCTTCAAATAATATACAATAATCACCAATACTCATAAACAACCCAACTCCATCTTCTCAATTCCACATTCGCAATCACAATCTCAATATATAAATCAACCATATATATACAAACAATTTACAATCACATAAATATAATTTGAGTAGGATAATCCCTACCTGATAAGCGAATCCAACAAGCAGCTCAAGCAATCCAAACAATTAAAGCAATCCGAACCCAATTATAATTATTCACAACCGTCACCTAATCAAAATAATTATTTACAATTACTAATTATTCTCAACCAATTGATTTAATCATCTTTAATTATATTACTTCAATTATTAATTATCCAATTACTTATATTAATTTACTCAATTAAAATATATTTACATTAATTATTTCCCGTGTAAATTAATATGCAAAACCCGTCTTATAAGAACCCGACTCGACCCAACTAATAAATCTTGCAACAAAACAATTCCCATGTAATTCATGTGGTAATCACACCTCCCCACAACCCGTTTTACCTATGTTTCACTCAACCCCTAAACACCCCTATCCTACGGTCCACACAACCACCATTACCTCCCTTACCCACCACCTACTCAACCACCCACGACCATGAGTCCAGCCTGCCCTAACCACCACTACCAACACCTCCATACGAGGCTCCAAACTCACGCCCTAGCGCCTTTCCACGAACATACCAATTACCGAAAACCCGTCACATCCAACTCCACGTTTAACTACTACCTACAACCACCACCCGCCTCCGACAACTCCACCCAACCTGGCCGCCACTAGACTGCAACCTAACGCACACATACACACCCTAACCGCCTGCCATACCACCACCAGCACCCCACAAAAAGCCGCCATAAACAGACTCCCAAAACCCGACATAACTCGAATACGATAAGCACATACACCACCCTACCACCACCGTGACACCTTGTGGCCACCACCGTGGTTTCCCCTGACTCAAGGTGGTCCCACCACCAGTCACGACCCCACGCAACAAACCATGACCACCCAAAACCGACACCAACAACCCATCATAGCTCCTCCCCTGTTTCGCTTATTCCGGCTAATCACCTGCGCAAACCACCACCCTTAACCGCCCCTGACCACCCACAGTGGTCGTCTCGACCCCATGACCCAGCCCCACCAAACCCAGGTCAGACGAGTCAAAGAAAAGGGTTCGTACCCGTGTCAATTGCTAAACACGACTACTACAAAAACCTCCCGCAAACACCCCACTCCCTCGGTCAGTGGTGGTCAATGGTAGTCAACGATCACTTCCTGGTGGTCCAAGGTCAGTGTCAAGGTCACGACTAGTCTGGAGATGGTCTAAATCACGAGTTATACTAGTTATAAAATCGATGCATTAAACTATGAGACGCTCTTACCTTGAGTTAATTAGCGAAGTTAGTTGAATATCCAACGTTGATCCAATACTCCCGCTTTGTGAATTCTTCAGATTTATTATAAATATAATATGGTCTATGGTTTCAACTATTTATATAGGTAGGTTGAGGTTATAAGAAATTAATTAGGAAATATGTAATTTACCATAATATTAATACCATACACTTATATTATTATTATTATTTGTATTACTAGTATTACTAATATAATTATAACATAATTATTGAGTATTATTATTCTATAAATTATTGTATTTTGTTATTGCTCAATTGTCATCCCAACTCATTTTTCTATTATTTTATTAATTATTTCTATCTAACAACATAATCCGCAATTATTATAATTAATAAATATAACTAATCAATATAATTTATAAAATATAATTAAAATACGGGGTATTACAGTCTTTGCCCCTTAAAAATGAACTTCGTCCCGAAGTTCACCCCCACACTACCCGAAGGACACTATAAATACCGATAAATTTGTCGTTACCATTACTCATGATAAATCCAACGCATCACAATTAAACACACATAGTCTAAACACACATAATAAAATCTTAGGAGTATTACATTATACCTTCCTAAGAATAAACTTCGTCCCGAAGTTTCCCATAAATATTAAGGTGCTACCAAAATAAAGAAAATGCTTAAATAATAGTAGTAAAAATTTTCTAAGTCACTCGATAACTAGGTATTCCTTCCCCCTTGCACTGTAGTAGCTGCTGACTTCCCATAATTGTTCCGATCACCCTCATTTCCTTGGTTGTTGCGATTCTGATTAGTATAGTTGTTACTGAAATTTCTCGGGTTGCTCCTATAACCTGACATACTAGTTTGGTAACTTCTTCCCTGACTCCCATTGTCATTCCTCGGAGTACTCCTACATTTATATGCTCAGTGGCCCATCCGGTTACATGCATAACACTTAACTAACTTCCCCTCACAATCCTTACCTGGATGATTATTCCCACACACCCTACAATTATATATCCTAACCTCCGACCCACGGTTCCAACTAGTGCCCTGACGCGTTTCCCCTCCATTCCCAAACCTTCCTGGTGAGCTAATTCGAGATTTATTATCACCTCTCTTTTTGTTACTGCTCCCACTCCTTTCACCAGTACACTCAGTCTTTCTTTTCTCCCCCTTTTCCTTCTTCTCCTCCTTCAGCATATCAACGATCCTCTCTGCATGTCCAGCTCGCTGATAAACATCATCCATGGTACTTGGTTGACCAGCTGCAAGCCTCTTCTTAATAGTGGTTGTTAATCCCTTTTCAAATCTGAGTGCCAACATCTCATCATTAAAATTCAAATCAACCACATATTCTGACAATTCCATAAACCTATTATAATACGTCTCTACTGTCATCTCCTCAGTCATCTTAAAAGAATCAAATTCGGCTCTTATCTTACTCCTAATATATTCTGGTACAAAAACAGCTCTCATATTCTCCTTGAAACCCCTCCAAGTGATAAAAGGTTCGTCACTCTCCCTCCAAGCTTCTCTTATACCCTCCTTACTACGATTCCACCACAAACCCGCTTTTCCCCTCAAATAGTAAGCATCTTGATCTACTTGCAGCTCAGCAGGACATCCTAGCAACTCAAAAAGGTTGTCAAACTCCCTATGCCAATCCCCAAGTAAAGATGGTTCACCTAATCCGTCATATTTCGTCGGGTTGTGCCTTGCGATACTAGCACTCATCTTTGCTGGATCCTGAACCGATTCCTTAGCCTTTAGTACCGTAGTCAAAGCCTCATTCATAGCTATCAAACGGTCAATCTCCTCTTGGGACATGGTAGAGGGTGTAGGTGTAGATCTATTTGGAGGCATGGTTCTATAAAAGTAAAACAAGACAACATAAGTTTCTACCCGAGTAAAGATGGCGTAACATTTTAAATATTCTATACGTACAAAGATAAGGTTTGGTCAATTATATCATTTAGTACCTCTCCCTAGGTCCTCCTATCATCACTCCCACCTCCCAAATATCATAGGTTAAGAACTGATAAAACATTTATATTAAACTTTTGGTAAAACTCGCGTTTTTAGAAATCAAAGTCAAGCTGTAACTTTCAAAAATCACCATTAAATAATAGTTACATTCCACATTGAGTTTTTATACTTTTCATATAATATAAAGAGTTTTCAAACATGAGAAAAAAAAATTAAGCTCAAATCCCGAATAATCATTTTATAAAGATTTTTACAATTCAGTGTGTCCAAACAGAAACTGATCAGCAATTTGTCAAAAACTTGGGACATCTTATGAAAATCACTATTAATTGTCAAAAATTTACCTTGAAACGTGCCTTATCAATTTAGAAATATATTTGAGTCTTTTAAACAGTAGAGTTGGAATTAAGCAAAAATGTTAAGTAGGTGTTAAATGAGAAATTTTACAAAATTGTTTGTCGAAAACATAACTGTACAGGAACATTCTGACCACTGTCCACTAAATTATTTATTTCTCCCAACCCCTAAAACTTTTTAATATGAGACTAACGACATTGGTAAGATAACTCATTGGGTTATCACTCATAAAAATTTCAACCTTGTATGATGAATGGAGGTCAAATGGCAACTAAATCAAATAGAGGTAAAATCTGACGGAATAAAGTTCAGCTCTAGGTTCCTTTTTACTAGGTCACAAGCCCTCATTAACACCCTCCTACTCCTATATCAACACAACTTGGTCAACAAACTTTCACACACGACTAGTATCTACTCTAAAGCATTCATGTCACAAGTTTAATTATTTCATAAGAATTAGTTAATCATTTCATAATATATTTTAAATAACATGGCTTTGGGATTCACACAACTGCATATCACTAGACATGATTCTACTATCACACAACGTCCAACCACAAAATCAATATCAATTTGTAATTACTTTCATGCTCATGATAAAAATCATTCAACATCAAATCCTCATTTCACCCATTCCACTCTCCTTAAAATCAAGGTTACGTCCCGTAACCACAGTCATCAATGAAAACAATATTCAAACAAGGCAACCAAAACTCCTACGACAAAATAAACAATCTTAATTTTAAATTACCCCACTCTGTAATATCTCTCAAGGGAACCGGTTCAAAACTGGAAGGGCCGGAAGTTTGGTGTAAGGGGCCCTACTCATCCCAAGCCTTAAGGGGCACCTAACAGTTTATACCCGGGTTCATTTTATTAGACACAACCTATATTCATTTATTGTTCATTGGTTAGGCCTGAGGATCGTTTGCTCTGATACCACTTTGTAACACCCCCATTTATTCAGGAGCCTTTAGCTAGACATTCCCAAATAAATAAGACTGTTACCATCTCGGTTTCCCGAGGTAGTGAATAACAAAGTCCAACTCACCAAAGTACTTTAAATTAAAACTTAATGATTACATGTTTATTACAACTTAACCAACTAAAACTGAATATAAAATAATTACAACTCGCAGCAGAAATAATAAAGTGATCAAATAATCTATGTGGTCTAAACTTCTTAGTAGACTGCCCAAGTCCTCACGCATCCCATAGCTCCCAAGTCAGCTAATCTTTGGTACCTGTCAAATATTCTCCCCATTATGGTTCATCACAGGTGTTCACGAATACACGGTCAACCATGAGGCTGAGTAGGGACTAACTAAACAATGCACAATAATAATATATCCAACTCAGCCAAGATAATCGCATGTTATGGTAACACCCATAACCTTCAACCATCTATGTTATACTCCAATCACCTCTACTCCTCCCAAACTCCGTCTTAACGCTTCCTCAGCTCCGAATGTGCACATCTCCCTAGTAGTGAGCCTACTAGAGAAGAGATTCTGAGGGGCGGCCAGTGATCAACTGACGCCACAAGGACTAGCGGTTGCTCAGACCGGTCCCTTCAAATAATAACCAAGGACTAGCGGTATATCGGTCCCTTCAACAAATAACTCACAAGGACTAGCAGTTCGGTCCCTTCAAATAATATACAATAATCACCAATACTCATAAACGACCCAACTCCATCTTCTCAATTCCACATTCGTAATCACAATCTCAATATATAAATCAACCACATATATACAAACAATTTACAATCACATAAATATAAGCTGAGTAGGATAATCCCTACCTGATAAGTGAATCCAACAAGTAGCTCAAGCAATCCAAACAATTAAAGCAATCCGAACCTAATTATAATTCTTCACAACCGTCACCTAATCAAAATAATTATTTACAATTACTAATTATTCTCAACCAATTGATTTAATCATCTTTAATTATATTACTTAAATTATTAATTATCCAATTACTTATATTAATTTACTCAATTAAAATTTATTTAGATTAATTATTTCCCGTGTAAATTAATATGCAAAACACGTCTTATAAGAACCCGACTGGGCCCAACTAATAAATCCTGCAACAAAACTATTCCCACGTAATTCATGTGATAATCACACTTCCCCACAACCCGTTTTACCTATGTTTCACTCAACCCCTAAACACCCCTATCCTACGGTCCACACAACCACCATTACCTCCCTTACCCACCACCTACTCAACCACCCACGACCATGAGTCCAGCCTGCCCTAACCACCATTACCAACACCTCCATACGAGGCTCCAAACTCACGCCCTAGCTCCTTTCCACGAACATACCAATTACCGAAAACCCGTCACATCCAACTCCATGTTTAACTACTACCTACAACCACCACCCTCCTCCGACAACTCCACCCAACCTGGCCGCCACTAGACTGCAACCCAACGCACACATACACAACCTAACCGCCTGCCATACCACCACCAGCACCCCAAAAAAAGCCGCCCTAAACAGACCCCCAAAACCCGACAGAACTCGAATACGATAAGCACATACACCACCCTACCACCAGCGTGGTTTCCCCTGACTCAAGGTGGTCCCACCACCAGTCACGACCCCACGCAACAAACCATGACCACCCAAAACCGACACCAACAACCCACCATAGCCCCTCCCCTGTTTCACTTATTCCGGCCAACCACCTGCGCAAACCACCATCCTTAACCGCCCCTGACCACCCACGGTGGTCGTCTCTACCCCATGACCCAGCCCCACCAAACCCAGGTCAGACGAGTCAAAGAAAAGGGTTCGTACCCGTGTCAATTGCTAAACATGACTACTACAAAAACCTCCTGCAAACACCCCACTCCCTCGGTTAGTGGTGGTCAACGGTAGTCAACGATCACGCCCTGGTGGTCCACGGTCAATGTCAAGGTCACAGCTAGTCTGGAGATGGTCTAAATCACGAGTTATACTAGTTATAAAATCGATACATTAAACTATGAGACGGTCTTACCTTGAGTTAATTAGCGAAGTTAGTTGAATATCCAACGTTGATCCAATACTCCCCCTTTGTGAATTCTTCACATTTATTATGAATATAATATGGTCTATCGTTTCAACTATTTATATAGGTAGGTTGAGGTTATAAGAAATTAATTAGGAAATATGTAATTTACCATAATATTAATACCATACCCTTATATTATTATTATTAGTATTACTAGTATTACTATTATAATTATAACATAATTATCGAGTATTATTATTCTATAAATTATCGTATTTTGTTATTGCTCAATTGTCATCCTGGCTCATTTTTCTATTATTTTATTAATTATTTCTATCTAACAACATAATCCGCAATTATTATAATTAATAAATATAACTAATCAATATAACTTATAAAATATGATTTATAAAATATAATTAAAATACGGGGTATTACAATTTGATACAGGTTGATCAGTCCCTTATAATTATATATATATATATATATATATATATATATATATATATATATATATATATATATATATATATATATATATATAAATTAGGATCAAATGAGTCCACATCTCTTAGGTGAGTCCATAAGTCCTAATTACCCATTAGATTATAATAAAATCAAGGGCTAGGATTAAATCTCAAAATAAAGGACCTATATAAAAGACAACAAAACCCTAATTCCCATTTCACTCATCACAAACACATTTCTCCCTTCTCTCTCTTCCTCCCAACTTCTCTCTACAACTCCACAGCCGCCATCCCTTTCGCTCCTCTAATCCACAACCCCGATACCACGGCCTCACCCTCCCTTTGTTCCGGTGCCTCCCTCGGCCACCACCCCGACACCTGCCGCCTCTCCCTTTTTTTTCAGATCCGAATAAAAGTTGTCCATGTCTGTTGCCTCCGTCGTCCCTCGTCATCTCCTCCTCAACCGCGACTGCAATCATTTCTTCTCTTTTCTCTTTTTTCTGTTTTTTTTTTATTTTTTTTTCCAGATCTGGAACCCAGGGTCGTGGCTTGTGCGTGGTAGGGTGGTCGGCGTGATGGTGATTTGTTGGTGTTAGTGGTAGTTGTGTGTTATGAATGAAATGTTTGGTTGGTTTCTTTGATTTTGATTTCTTTTTCTTTTCTTGTTTTTTTTCAGATTTTGTTACTAACATTTTTCTTTATTATTTTGGGTATTGGTGGTGGTAGTAGCAGTGGGGTTGTGGTGGTTTACTTTTTTTTTTTTTTTTTTTTTTTTTTTCCAGATCTACGGCATAATTTTGGTGGGATGGTTATGGTGTCGTGGCTGTGGGTGGAGCCGTTTGTCGAGGACGGTGGTGCTGGTCTTATGGTGGTCGGTCGTTGGTGGTGGGGGGAGGTCGTTGGTGGTGGTTGTTATGGTTGGTGGCAGTGGTTGTCGATGACGTTGGACCGATTAATGTCCTATTTCATTGAGTAAAGCTTCACTTGACAAGTTTTATTTCCACTTTAATGGATTAAAATCCACTAACATGGACTAAAGTTTCACTTGAATTTCACTTGAATTGGATTAAAGTTTCACTAATATGGACTAAAGTTTCACTTGAATTGGATTACAGTTTCACTAATATGGACTAAAGTTTAACTAAAGTGGACTAAAGTTTCACATGAATTGGATTAAAGTTTCACTAATATGAACTAAAGTTTCATTATATGGACTAAAGTTTCACTTGACACGCACTAAAATTAAGACCAAAATTACATTCGTAAAACATTAATTTACATCTATAAAATTACAATATTAATTAAACTCAAATTTTTATATTAGAAATTATCTAAAAAAATTAAATTTTAATTTTTAGTATTAAAGTTTTATTTGAAAAACATTAAAGTTACATTTATAAATCAGTAAAATAAAATAAATTTTAATTTTTATATTAGAAATTGACTAAAAAATTAAAATTTTAATTTTTAGGATTAAAGTTTCACTCGTAAAACATTAAAGTTACATTTATAAACCAATAAAATTAAATAAATTTAAATTTTTATATTGAAAATTGTCTAAAAAAATTAAAGTTTTAAATTTTAGCAATAAAGTTTCACCGTAAAACACTAAAATTACACTCAAAAATCAATTTTATATATTTAAAATAAAATTTTATAACATAAATTTAGATTTTTATTTATAAAATGAGCTTAAATATTAAAGTTATAATTCTAAAGAATTAAAGTTACACTCATAAATTAAAGTTTCATTTATAAAACATTAAAGTTTTCATCTTAAAATTTTACAATCTCAATCATCAATCTTAGAAGATCAATGGCTAGGATTAGGACTTAGTGGACTCACCAATTTAGGTGGACTCATTTGAACTTGGCTCTCATATATATATATATATATATATATATATATATATATATATATATATATATATATATATATATATATATATATAGAGAGAGAGAGAGAGAGAGAGAGAGAGAGAGAGAGAGAGAGAGAGAGAGAGAGAGAGAGAGAGATAGAGAGAGAGAAAGGCAAGTTCAAATGAGTCCACCTAAAATGGTAAGTCCCTAAGTCCTAATCTAAGCTATTAGATCTTCTAAGATTGATGGTTGAGATTTGAAACTTCTAAGCAATTTTTGGATTGAAACTTTAATGTTTTATAAGCGAAACTTTAATATGTGAATGTAAATTTAATTCTCTATAATTGTAACTTTAATTTTTTAAAGTCATTTTTTAAGTAAAATTTTGATTTTATGTATTTTTGAATAAAACTTTGATCTTTTACAAGTAAAACTTTAATGCTTAAAAATAACATTTAATTTTTTTAGGCTATTTTTAATATAAAAAATTGAATTTATGAAATAATGTAAATTTTGACAAATATTTATTTAATTTAATTGATTTTTGTTGTAACTTTAATGATATACGAGTATAACTTTAATGCTTTAAAGTGAAATTTTAATTTTTTTTTAAACTAATTTTAATATAAAATTCAAATTTATGTAATAATATAATTGTGACTAATATTTATTTAAATTTACTGATTTATAATTATAATTTTAATGTATTACGAGTGAAACTTTAATGCTAAAAATTGAAACTTTAATATTTTTTTATACCATTTTAATATAATAATTTGAATTTAATTAAATTCACTTATTTATAAATTTTATGTAAATATTGTAATTTTATGAAGGTAACTTTAATGATTTACGATTATAACTTTAGTCATATTTTTTAAAACTTTATTTTTTTAGGATTGTAACTTTAAACTAATTTGAATTTATGTAATGTAAGTCTTTGACGAGTCTAATTAGTCCATATCACAGCGTAACTTTAGTCCATATAAGCGTAATTTTAGTCCATATAGCATTGTAACTTTAATCCATATAGGCGTAACTTTAGTCCATAATGGTCAACGAGTGAAACTTTAATAGTCGTGATTTTATATATATATATATATATATATATATATATATATATATATATATATATTTTATGTAATTTTAATAGATGAAGATTTATATTAATAAAGACGATTTGTGTGACTTTAATCTGTACACCGTCATCGACACCGCCAACAACCACCCCAAACGACACCACCCAGATACAAGACCACCACAAGTGGAGGAAAAATCAAAAAAAAAAAAAAAGTAAAACTAAATCTTAAAACAAAAAACGACCACCACCCATCTAACCCACGGCCACCACTATCCACCTCTGACAACCACCGCCAACAATCCAAAAAAAAGCAAATCTAAAAAAAACCACCCACAACCACCATAAACCACCACGACCAAAAACCCTCCACCACCCTCGCCATCTCCAATCACTACCAACAAAAATAAAAAAATAAAAAAATTCAAATAGTCAAATCTGATTCTCACCCACCACCAATAAAAAAAATAAAAAATAACACAATAAAAAAGCGGAAGTGGAGGCCAAAAAGAGGAGATAAGAGGGCGTGGCATTGGTCGATAAAAGGCGGCTGTTTTGTGTTGTAGATCTGGGGTGTGAGGGGAAGAGGGAGCTGTTTTGAAGCGACGGCGTAGCATTGGAGGCGGCAGGGCGGCGTGACATGGGTTGTGGCGTGGCTGTGGAGAGAGAAGCGGGAGTGAGGGAATCAGAGACGTGGAGGGCGGCGGTGGTTGTGTGGCGTGGCAGGAGGTGGTTGAGGGCGGCGGGAGTGAGGGAGGCCAAAAAGAGGAGAGAAAAAAGAGTTAGAGGACGACGGAGGCGGCATATCTGAAGCAAAAAAAAAAAAATTAACGGACGGGAGAGGAGAGGAGGTGCGGGGGTGTGGTGGTGGAGGGTGGCGGCAGAACTGGTGTCGGGTGGTGGCTGTGGAGTTGGAGAGAGAAAGTGGGGAGAAAGAGAGAGAAGTGAGAAATGTGTTTGTGAGGCAGTGAAATGAAAAATTTAGGGTTTTGTTGTGTTTTTATATAGGCCTCCTATTTTGAGATTTAATCTTACCCCTTGATTTTGTTATAATCTAATGGCTAGAATTAGGACTCATGGACTCACCTAAAGAAGGTGGATTCATTTGATCCTATTCTCTCTCTCTCTCTCTCTCTCTCTCTCTCTATATATATATATATATATATATATATATATATATATATATATATATATATATATATATATATATATATATATATATATATATATATATATATATATATATATATATATATAGTTGTGTGGGTTTGTTGAAGTCGAGTTTAGAACTCGAGTCAACGCAAGTTTATTATTCAATTATGCGATGATTGACTAATGAAATTTTATATCTTATTATAATGTGATTAAATAAGATTTAATTTAATAATTAAGCGTTAATTCGTTAAACTAATCGAGGTATTGTATTTTTAGAGGTAGAGGTTATTCGTTGATTATATTTTACAAAGGGTTGTAAATTAATTTAAATTGGACATTATAAGACTCATTATAGTTTAATATAGTGACATAATTACCACTTAAGAGTTCAGTGTATATTAGTTATTAGTTTATATTATATAATTGTTATATGATCAAACTAATATTTATTTTTATAAGATAAATAAATATATGATTCTTATGTTTGTGTGACAAACATTACAAAATCAAAGTGGTCCATTTTACACGATGTTGGCCGAAAATAATATGTTGTTGGACAACATTTTATTTTTGTCTTTTCTTTAATCAACCACTTGTATGTAATCATTCACCTAGTTGCATGCTTATGACAAAGGTCTGCCCTAATATACTCATTACCTATTTGCATGCATATTAAAATAAGGAAAAGTAATTGCTCAATAAGGCAAGTTGGGTGCCGGTTTTGTGAGGCTTAAAAGGGGCAATTTTCTTGCTCATTTTTCTACTTATGATCTTATGCAATTATCTCTCTACATTACACACAACCATATTATTATTATCTCATTACTAGAGTAGTAATAAATAATATTAAGGGATTTAATTTCTTGTAATATCTTTTTAATATTACTAGAAATATTTGGGTGAAATATTGGGTGCAATCAAAAGGAGAGTTTCTAATTTGAAACTTGTAGGATCATCCTTATATTCATAGCTCAAGAACAAGGTTGGAAGGAGTCTATCCTTGTGCCCACTTTTTCGTCTAATTCTAATGTAAGGAATATATTACTTTCTCCCCTTACTCTTATTTTTGTTTGCATGCAACTAGATTCATAACATCTAAATTAACAAGTAACTTAGATCTATAATATAAGAGTCTAATATGAGGGTTAAAGAATCTAACAATTGGTATCAGAGCTTTGGTTGTTGCATGCCAATCGTTTTATAGTTTTTTTACGAGTTATTAAGATGACTAAAATAAAAACCGGAAAATTTGTGTAAGTTAGAGTAACACACAAAATTTTTGATGCATGTATACATTCTTGTCCTAAAATGTTTTAGGTCATTTTAGATGGTTTATGGAAGTTTATTACTCATTTTTATGATTTTTAGTATAATAATAACATTTTAGTGAGTAAAATGGTGGTTTATTAACTAAAAATAGGTAAACTTTGAATCTGACCTTGAAATTTTAATATGATCTCAAATGCATATTTTACTTATTGTATATAAAATTTGAGATTAATTCGATTAATTTTGCAAGATTTATTATTTTAATGGTTAAAATTGGATTAAATTGAGATTATATAAGCAAAAATTAGCTAAATTAATTTCCATGGCATGAGAAAAATATTTTAGGTTGCATTTATATCCTATACATCATATGTAAAGTTGGAAAATTGATTAGATTAATTTTCGTATCCTTTAGGCATTTTATTTGATAAAACCGATAAATCACAACTATATTTTTCTCTAAATTAATTCGAAATTTTTAACCCATATTTTTGACATTATGAGGGTTGTGGTAATATTCCAGAATGTTCAAAAATTTTTATTTCAAATTTTTAGATTATTGTAATTAAATTTGGAATTATTTCATAAATGTTATGATTAAAAGGGTTGAATATGCGCAACAATGTATAACCAAGTTGGATTATTGTCAAATTTTTTGTGAATACTAAATTTTGAGTCCTAATACAGTTAAGATAATTAACTTGGCCTTAAATTTTATTTAAGTATTAATTAAGTGATTTTTAATAAGTTAAATGTCACGTATTTCAATAAAAACCGAGCTATATATGATATAATCTAGTAGCCTAGTAGGGCGATTTGGCACATTCATTTTGCATGATTGAATACATATATTTTGTTGCATATTTTAGGGATGAATGTCATTTAAATTTATGTAATTTTTGAATGATGTAATTTGTCTTTGATACGTGCATTTTATATAGTCTTTTTAGGCCTTTTCATGCACGTATTTCCATGCTTTTATCGTAGTTTTATGCTACTAAATGCCCCGAATATGCTACTTTGGTTTGTTTTGTCTTATTTGCAGGAATGAACCGGAAAGTAGTGAAATCAAGCCTTTTACCGTCCGTTTAGCATGCATTTGGAGGAAGAGTGAATTTGGAGCGGGAATGTAGCTATCTTGAGATGCGCAAAGAAGAAAGATAGCTAGGCGAGCAAAGGAAGAACTTTAAATTGTTAGTGCCTACTTTAAAGAGTCATATGTATAGTTCTACAACAGATATTCAGGTGATTCTAGTTTGATATGAAAGCTTGTCCTCTTAGCTTTCCAACGCCACCGGAATCGCCCTGTTAGCCCAAGTAACGAAGAAATGGCAGCCGTTTGAAGTTCAGTGCGCAACGCAAGAAATTGTTGCTGGAAAGTACTCAATCGAGTACAATTTTGCTCGATCGAGTCCTTTTTCTACTCGATCGAGTAGTGGCATTTTAGGATTTACTCGATCGAGTATATTTTCTACTCGATCGAGTGGATTCTCTTATGGGCTTGGTCTTTTTAGTTTATTTCCGTCATTAGGTCAAGTAATTCCTATTTTCTTATAAATAGGAAGCTAGGACGTCAATTGTACTCTCTCCTTTTTTCCTCTTACTCTGGTTCGGACGCTGTTTTCCCTTTTACTTTGTTCTTCCTTAATTCCGGATTTATTTCAGTAACATTTCTCTCCCTTTTCCTCTTTAATTTAATGTTTATTTCTCTTCCTCTTTTTATTATTTATGTTCTTTATTTAATTATGTCTAGCTAATTCTTTTAATATGTTAGGACTAGGGAAGCCGTGGTAGCAATATGTTAGGTTCGACATGATTAGATTAGTTTTGCGACAAGAATTGTATTAAGCAATATAATTGTGATTAGGTTGAATGAATGCATGCAAGAGACCGATTTATTTAGTTACCCTCGACCTGGATCGAAAGATTGGAAGGGAAGACTTGCTTAATTACAATAGGTGATACCTAATTAGGGCGAAAGCTAAGTTAGGGAGACCCTAGGGCGATTAGAGACCGAAAGGGTATAATCGTAGGTTTAAGGACCGAAAGGTGACGACCTCGCTTTTCTTATCAATAATTTAATCGACTCTGTTGACCCGATAGTGTAGCTGCCACGGTAGATCGATTCCTAGCATATCTCTCTCTTTTATCTGATTTACCCTTGCATTTCATCATTATTTCCTCTTGCTCTTATTTCTCTTGCCTTAGTCTCTTTAGTTTAGTTAACATAATCAAAACCCCCAATTGTGACATTAGACAGATAGAATAGACATGTGAATAGTGACCGCCTCCTTGTGGAGATCGACCCTACTTATCGCTAGCTTCTGTTAGTTATATTTAGGTATTTTATTTTTGGTACATAACGACCGTATCAAATTTTGGCGCCGTTGCCGGGGAGGCAACTATTTATTTACTTGTTTTATTTTGTCTGTCTTTAGCCTCAAGGGACTAATTCCTTGAGGCAGTTCTCATCCTTTTCTTTAGTGTTGTTTTGATAGGTTCTACAGGTCCTACCTAGACAATTCTAGGTAAAAGATCGTCAAAGGGAAGGCTTGAGTACCTTTGATCTTGGCCATGGAGAGCAATGCAACGTCACTTGGGTTCATTCTAGATGACGATTTTGCTGAAGATAATGGATACGGTGAATCTCCTCTATTCAAAGCCGAGTTGGATGCACTTGAGGCTGCGATTTACGGGCTGAAATCCACTGAGGAGGGTGACGAGGAGGCAGCTGAGTCGGTAATTGCTCCTAGCACGGAAGAGGTAATATCTTCCTTTGTCAATGATTCCGTCATTGAGAGCGACCAACCCGAGGTAGTAAACGATAATTTTATTATTGTTTGTTTAAATAGTACATTGCCTCATTTGACTTTCGCTTCGCATTCTGATGCTTTACCCTTTCCCATTTGGTCAATCAATTTAATGCCTTTTCACCGTCCTTATCATCACAAAATTGTTAATCTGAAATGGGGCCTAGATTATCATTAATTGCTCCCGAGTTCCTTTATTTTTTGGACAAATTTAGGAGCTCTCATAGGAAATTTGTTAGACTTAAATGTTTATATACTTTTATTTCCTATGCTTGTATTCCACTGTGGTGCTACTTACATTTTTGTGTAGCACATGCGCAGATGTACGATCTCATGCTGCGCGCTTTGAGCTGTTTTGATTATGACTAATTAGAGAGCCTCGAAGAAAAGAAGGTCAAGCTGGGACCTGTCTGAAACTAGCGCTACCCGGAAGGCAATCCGGAGATTTATTTTTAATTACATTGCATTTTATTTCAGTTTTAGTGTAATAATTGGTCTTCGTACCATAGACTATATCAGTATGCTTGCTTTGTTAGTTTTGCAGGCTATTTTTATTGCGTCTTCTGTAGGAATATACTAAGGATCCCTCGATCGAGTACTTTTTGTACTCTCGATCGAGTGATTATTTTACTCGATCGAGTACCTGCAAAAAAAAAAAAAAGTACTCGATCGAGCTGTTTTGGACGCCCATTGCTTGGATTAGCTTCTTATGACAATATTTGACAGCTGTTAGCGACCTCCCACGTTGCTGGATGGTTTGGGGAGGTCCCTTATTCGCGCAATCTTGTAAGTTTTCCGCATTTACTCTCTTTCTCTTTTAGTTTGCGTTTCCTTTCCATGTTTTGGTACAATGGGGGCATTGTACGGTTTGGTTTGGGGAGGTGATGCATCCATATCTGTGTCTGCATATTGTTTTTATTGCATTTATGTTATCATATTTAATTTATGTATGAATTGTCTGTTATTTTTATAAAATTTGAAAATCTCATAAAAATTGAAAACTTGATAAAATTCAAAAAATTTCACGTTTATTTTAGCATGTAGGTTGAGTCGGAACGGTGGATTTCAGTGATGAAATTGCACTAAAATTGTCTTTTTGCTTAAGCCTTGCAATAAACTGTTATCTTTTAGCTATGTCTTATTGCATATCTACGAGTTAATGTTAAATTTAGCTGAACGAATAGACTTGACCTGAAATTTTGGCAACCTACTTATAATTTCTAAGATTTAGAGCCTTATAAACTGGTGTCATTTATGACCAGTTTCATGTAGGATTGTGAGTAGTTACTCCTTGCATAACATGTATCATTAATTTGCACGTATATGAAATTCAATTGCTTTTTGCCTGCATACATTCGGGTTAGTGGTTGGTGTCACATGCAGGGAGGTGCTTACATTCCCTTTTCTTTCATTTTTACCCATTTAACTCTACATTAGCCAAATTTGCCTGTTGACCCTTAACTACATCCAAATTTAGCCGGCTGTGTCATCTAGTTTAGATTATTTTTGCGGTATATATTTCATTATGCCAAATTTGGTTCATATTATATCGATTTGGAGTTGGTAGAAAAGAAGAAAAGGAGGTTGATGAAAAAAAGAAAAAAAAGAAGTTGAAAAAATAACGTGAAAAAGGAAAAAATGTGAAAAAAAAGAAAAAAAAAAAAGAAGAAACCGAAAAAAAGAGAAAAAAAAAGAAAAAAGATGTTGTTTGATTATGAGACGGTTTCACTCCTATGCTTTATTTACATTTTTTTTAGGACTATTTTCAGTTCGGTTTGGTGAGTTTTGTGCCAATTGAAGGGCATATGCGCTTGATTCTATAATTGAGTTGGAAATGGATGTTGTTATATGGTTTTGTTTAGGTACTAGCTTGATCACCTATACCTCCACATTCCCATAAATGTTTTGTCTTTTCTTACCCATTGCCTCACTTTACCATATTTTTGTAAGCCCTCGGCTGTGACAGGACCTTGTTTGGTTGGAATGTGTGTACGGTAGCTAGAATTGTCTATCATATTAGTTGCATGCATGTTTATGTGGGTCGCAGTTTAGGTGAGCAACTATTTTTCTTTCTCTCTTACATATATATATTCACCCTTTGCTTCATGAGAGAAGAGTGACCCATGAGAGTCCATTATTAAAGGTCTTGCAAGGTCGACGGTTCAGCTTTATTATAAACATCTTATAACTCGTTTGCATTTGACTGTTTGCTATAAGTGTTAGTTGCTTGCATTAAATTGGTTTAAGTGGGCATTTGTAGCTAGCTCTGAGTTATCTTTTCCGTTCCATTAGTTTGAATTTAATTTACTCGAGGACGAGTAAAGATTTGGTTTGGGGAGATTTGATACGTGCATTTTATATAGTCTTTTTAGGCCTTTTCATGCACGTATTTCCATGCTTTTATCGTAGTTTTATGCTAGGAAATGCCCCGAATATGCTACTTTGGTTTGTTTTGTCTTATTTGCAGGAATGAACCAGAAAGTAGTAAAATCAAGCCTTTTACCGTCCGTTTAGCATGCATTTGGAGGAAGAGTGAATTTGGAGCGGGAATGTAGCTATCTTGAGATGCGCAAAGAAGAAAGATAGCTAGGCGAGGAAAGGAAGAACTTTAAATTGTTAGTGCTTATTTTAAAGAGCCATATCTCTAGTTCTACAACAGATATTCAGGTGATTCAAGTTTGATATGAAAGCTTGTCCTCTTAGCTTTCCAACGCCACCGGAATCGCCCTGTTTGCCCAAGTAAAGAAGCAATGGCAGCCATTTGAAGTTTAGTGCGCAAAACAAGAAATTGTTGCTGGAAAGTACTCGATCGAGTACAATTTTGCTCGATCGAGTCCTTTTTCTACTCGATCGAGTAGTGGCATTTTAGGATTTACGCGATCGAGTAGATTTTCTACTCGATCGAGTGGATTCTCTTATGGGCTTGGTCTTTTTAGTTTATTTCCGTCATTAGGTCAAATAATTCCTATTTTCTTATAAATAGGAAGTTAGGACGTCAGTTGTACTCTCTCCTTTTTTCCTCTTACTCTGGTTCGGACGCTGTTTTCCATTTTACTTTGTTCTTCCTTAATTTCGGATTTATTTCAGTAACATTTCTCTCCCTTTTCCTCTTTAATTTAATGTTTATTTCTCTTCCTCTCTTTATTATTTATGTTCTTCATTTAATTATGTCTAGCTAATTCCTTTAATATGTTAGGAGTAGGGAAGCCGTGGTAGCAATATGTTAGGTTCGACATGATTAGATTAGTTTTGCAACAAGAATTGTATTAAGCAATATAATTATGATTAGGTTGAATGAATGCATGCAGGAGACCGATTTATTTAGTTACCCCCGACCTGGATCGAAAGATTGGAAGGGAAGGCTTGCTTAAGTACAATAGGTGATACCTAATTAGGGCGAAAGCTAAGTTAGGGAGACCCTAGGGCGATTAGAGACCGAAAGGGTATAATCGTAGGTTTAAGGACCGAAAGGTGACGACCTCGCTCTTCTTATCAATAATTTAATCGACTCAGTTGACCCGATAGTGTAGCTGCCACGGTAGATCGATTCCTAGCATATCTCTCTCTTTTATCTGATTTACCCTTGCATTTCATCATTATTTCCTCTTGCTCTTATTTCTCTTGCCTTAGTCTCTTTAGTTTAGTTAACATAATCAAAACCCCCAATTGTGACATTAGACAGATAGAATAGACAAGTGAATAGTGACCGCCTCCTTGTGGAGATCGACCCTACTTATCGCTAGCTTCTGTTAGTTATATTTAAGTATTTTATTTTTGGTACATAACGACCGTATCAGTCTTAGTATGGCCTTAGATTTTAATCGGTATTACCCGTAATGTAAGGGAATATCGATTTGGTTGTAATTTTAATGTGATTTCGCATCACCGTTTTGTAATTTAATAGATTTATTTTCATTTTTATTACAAATGTATAATAGGAATAGCTATGTATTTTATTATTATTTTGTAATTCCGGAGTTTCCTAAAGACGGAGCCATTCAGAAAGCAGTTCCGATCAAGATAGTGTTTCCTTGGGAGGCGTGTCACATGAAGTTCAAGGGACCAAAGGAGTTGGTTTCCGAATATGTAATAGATAACTAGTTTTTATTTTTTAGGAAAGGCCATACAAGGAAATTTCTCTTCTTTACATTTTCTTTCTTTATATGTTTGCATGCATGCCAAATCGCCATATCATCTCATGCATTTTTATTTCTAATCATCGACCTTGTCAATTATAATTATCGATAGATCACTAATTTAGTTCACTTAAAAGAGATAGATAATAAATTGACAAGACCTCTAACATTTTATTAAATTGAGACTTAGCCTTACCAAATAGTAGGAACTCATGAATCCCAATTTCATTAGGGGTACAATACGGTATTGAAATACTATACCGGGGTGCTTTCTTTTTACGTTGAGTAAGTGGGGTAATAAAATGTTATCACATTTCGAAATTTGGTTGATCTCAACTGAAGTATTAGAGGGACCGTTGTCTCAATAGGTCCGGGCTAAAGATGAATTTAGTGTAATTTCATCGACCGGGAGTTATAAATGTAGAGTCGGTTAAATGAGTTAACCCACCAAATTATATTAGTAAGGATGTAGAGGGCCCGTTGGCTCACAACCGAGTTAATATGAATTTGGGTCTTGGAATCGTTGGAGGTCATTATAAAAATGCTAAACTTGTTAAAAATATTTACAAGTCTAAAACGATAAATGTTAATTTTTCCTTCATCTCATATTTTGTAGTCAATTGATTTATCACAATGGCAACCTCTAGCTCGTCCACACCACCTCTCACTACCGTTTCATGGCTTCGATCCTTTATGGACCATTGCAAACTCGAAAAGAATGGTTCAAATTTCACCGATTGGGATGCGCAACTTCGTTTAGCCGCGGAAGGTGATGACAAGCTCACATAACTTACCGAGGTTCCTCCCGCTACTCCTAATGCTAGGTCAACAACTGCGGTTAGGGAGGCCTATTAGACCTACCAAAAAGAATCCGCCGCAGTCAAGAATGTCTTGATTTTCTCCATGGAACCCGATCTTTAAAGGAGTGCCATAAAGATGAGCACCGCCTATGAAATCTACACTAGACTTGTGACCATGTTTTCACAAGCTCCTAGGATTATTCAATATGAAGCGACTTCCTAATTCTTTGACCTCAATATCAAAGAAGGACAAAAAGTAAGCCCTCATGTGCACAAAATGATTGAGTATGTTGAGACCCTCAAATTACAAGGGGTTGAGATCCCCGAGCAACTCTTGATTGACCGAGTGCTCCATTCCTTAAGCCGTATCAAGGGCTATGTTCAGTTTAGGGTAAACTATGATGAGTCATAATTATATACATATTTATGCCTCCCCTTAATTGCTTTTGATACGGTTTTCGTGCTAGTTTATATCATTTACATGCCTTTTATGTTAGAATGTCGATACTTCCGCCTTTTGATGTTTAATGCATGAATGATGCATTTGAGGAGCAAAGGAATGAAATGGGCATCGCGGAGTGGGCATGAAGGGATACACGAAGCATGGCACGAGAATCCATAAGAACGAAGGAAGAGAAGTTAAGAAGAAAACACGAAGAAAAGAGCTTCTTATTACAAGTGCCTACTTTGAAGAGACATATCTCGAGTTTTACAATAGATTTTCAACTGATTCCAATTGGAGGTGAAAGCTTATCCTCTTAGCTTTCCAACGCCGCAAAAATCGCTTGTTTCTGACAAGTAACGAAGAAATGGCGGTCGTTTGAAGTTTAGTGCGCGAAGCAGGAAATTGGTGCCTCGATCGAGTCAACCTTGGCTCGATCGAGGAACTTCATGCTCGATCGAGTCACTCTCGACTCGATCGAGGAACCAACCTAATCAACTAAATTTCGCAATGTCGAGAGTTGGGTGTTCTTGAACTTTGGTGCCTCGATCGAGTCACTCTCGACTCGATCGAGGAACCTTCCAGTTTTATAATTCCCGCAACTTTCCTTAAGTCGGTTATGTATTGCTATAAATACCAAAACTCATACCCTAAGTTATTTTATGCTTTATTTTCAGTAGTTTTAGTATAGCTACCTTATAAAAACTCTCTCAAATATTTAGTTTAGTTTATTTATTGTTCTTCCTTCCGGATCTAAGTATTCCTTTATTACGGTATCAATCTTTCTTTAATAATTATTCTATCATTATTGTTCATCTTTTATGTTCTTAATTATGCTTTCTTATATCGTTATTGTTGTTATTATAATTACTATGAGTAGCTAAATCTTCATCTAGGATGAAGGGGATCTAGGTTAATTAAAAAGGGAAATTGCTTAATTGCTAGTGAAATCATTTAAGTTGCCGTTTGATTATTGTTCTTATTCTAGTTAATTAACTTAGGCCTGAGTTGTTAATTAGTGTAGCGAATTAATCCTTTCACCGACCGGGTTAGAATTAATATAGGCTGCGATAATCGAATAGATTGTATCTAATTATAGCGACCGCATGTTAGAATCGATCTAAAGGGCATAATAGAGTCGACCGATCTTATGACCTTAGACAACTTGGTAGATCTAGCAATTGATTAATAGACCCCATATAATTGACCTAGTGAACCGGAAATCCTAGACTTTTAATATTATCGTTATTCATCTTTTATTTACTTTGCAATTAGCTGTTAGAAATCAAATCAAACAAACCCCCGCAATTGGTTACCTTAAGACACTATAAACATCAACAAACTAGATAATCACCGCCTCCTTGTGGATTCGACCCCTGACTTACCGCTAGCTATTTTGTTAGTAGTAGTTTAGGTTTACTTTGATTAAGGTGATACGACTTTAGCCTTATCAAATTTGGCGCCGCTGCCGGGGAGGCAACAATTTTTCTATTTGTTTTTGTTTAGTTTGTCTTTTGTCTCAGGGAACATCAGTTCCTTGAGACCGTTCTAATGTTTTCCATCGAGTTTCTACAGGATGAAGATGAGAACTTCCATGATTACATTCATAGATGGAATGATTGGATTCATTCCCATAATTACGAGGCCAAAATTCCACGGCTTACTATGTGCCTTACCATCATAAAAGGTATGAACAGACAAACCCAAGCCTACATTGACTCCATAGGTATGGGAGATTTTGGTGGTAAGAATATTGAAGATGTCCTTTCTTTCTTTGAATGGCTTGCTATTGAATGTATTAAACCCACTTTTTCATTTCAGCCATACATGAATGAGGGTGTGGGTGAGACCATAGAAACCGTTTTAAAGAATGAAAAGGATATTGAGGGAAACATAGAGGATGAGACCATATGCTCAGTTGATAACCCCTTCTTTGATGATAATCTAGAATCCCTCTATGACGATTTTACAGATAGTGAGTCACATGAGGAAGACTTGACGGACCCCTTAGATTACCCCTTTTGTGATGAGTCTTGGGATCCAGAGAGTGAGGATGCGCGATTCGAAGATCTTGAGGTTAAATGGGACTCATGTGACGATATGTTGACCCTTTCTTTGGATACTTCCCCTTGATTATTGAATTTGATTCTAATTTTGAGTCTAGTGAGGTTCATTTTATTACACCTGCGAGAATGCATATTTTGATGTTTCTCATGTTGAAGATGATATTGATGAATACTCTGCACAAGGGCCTCCTACTAAGGACCCTTCAGATGCTTTGATATTTTTTGAGACATGTGCAGGTGAATCTCCCATTTGGAAAGCTGAGTTGGATGCTTTAGAGGCTGAAATATATGGGATAGAGCCTATCAACAAATGGAACGCGGAGGTATATGAGTCAGTGAATACTCCTAGCATGGTAGAGGTAATATATTCTTTTGCCACCGATTCTGACATTAGGAGTGGTAGACCTCCTGACCAAGAGGTAATTGTTGACGATAATTTCATGAGGATTACTGGTGTGGTGAGTGATAAATTACCTCGTATGACTTCCACTTTGAGTTTTGATACTCCATATTCTCTTGGTTGGACTACCAATTTGATGCGGTTTTGCTATAATTGTCATCAAAAATTTGATATGCTGAGACGGTCTTTAACATTGATTTTATATGCTCCTGTTATATCTTGGTGCTACTTATGCTTTTGTGTAGCACATGCGCAGATTTATGATCGACTATTAAGAGCTTTGAGCTGTTTTGATTGTGCCCAATTGCGGGTAATTGATATATAAAGAAAGGAAGGGGACGGCAATAGGTTCCTCGATCGAGTAAGACGAGGCTCGATGGAGTAACCACGTTTTTGGGTTTATTTCGTAGCTGACTTGATGTGGAATTGCGCGGTTGATTATTTTCCCCTATTTTTGCAGCTGGTTTGGGGGAATCATAAGCTCTTACCCGGTATTCTCTTCCCTTGTACCTTCTTTAATTGTATTATCTATTTCTTTTCCATTGCCTTTGTTAGTAGTGTCCTTTAGGTTGCTGGATTTTTGTGTGATTGCTATGTTGTAGGCGTCACAATGAGGACACTGTGACATTTAGGTTTGGGGGAGGAGTCTTTATTTATGTTGTGTGCTTTACTTATTGTTGTGTGTTTTTATATCAAAAATCCATAAAAATTAAAAAAAATTCAAAATACAAAAACATGTTTTTACCTTTGTTTTAGGTCGAGTCTTGGTGAATTGAATAACAATGATGTTAAATTGCATTGTTTTTGCATTTGAATCCTATATAGTTATCCATGTACATTGTTTTGACTCGTTAGCCATGAAAACAAAGCTCATAATTCAAGTCTTAGCCGTATTTGACATGCCTTATATTGATTAGATTTAACACAATTATGTTGGTAAACTACTTAAATTCTGAGGTCTATAGAGCTTCCTAGGCCAGGAACATCAATAAACTGGTCTCATTGTCAATTAGGCTTGAGTGTGGTTTCTCCTTGTGGAATGTGTAATATCAAATTGCATAAGTGTGACATTGATTTCTTGATACTTTTATTGCTTTCATTTGACTAAGTACATGTGGAAATGCGGTTCTTACCGTTCAAATAAGCCTTACATTACCTTTTGTTAGCCCATTTGAACCCTTGTAGCCAATCTTAAATTACATCCTATGAGCTACAATCCAAGAATTTGCCTACCTTTTTTGACGAAATCATGATTGCTTGTTTATCATGTTTATTTTGCTATTATGGTTGGGTTGGGACTTATTGTTGTCATGTGGGTATAGCAAAATACTTTTAGCGATTGTGTTGTATCTTTGTGTTGGAAAAGAAAAATATGAAGCAAAAGAAAGAAAAAAAAAAGAAAAAGAAAAAAAGAGAGAAAAGGAGAAAATATTGAAAAGGAGAAAAGAAAAAGAAAAGAGATTGCTTCATTTGGTTTTGTCAAGGATCAAAAGGATGGTTGTTAGAGCCTAATATATATTTGGAGAGTAATTTATTAGCTCTCATATGTTGTAAAGTTGAGATCATTTCTCTAAGTTGGGTTCATTTATTATCAAAGATTTGGTTTTTGTTTTGGTTAGCGCTGCGACTACCGTCTTAGCTCCACATATCCATAACGTGCTTTGGCACAAACCATTTCTATCCCTTTAACCCATTTGCCACCCTTATTGTCCTTGATACAAGTACTTTTATCTACATATGATGATTGCATATTAGTTGGGGAAATCCCTATCACATTAGATTGCATGCATGTTTCATAAGTTGAGTGAGTGTTTCTACTTCTTTCTATCTTCACATATAACTCACCCTATATACTTATGAGTGCATGAGTGAATCCGCGAGAATCCGACTAATTTGTCTTGCAAGATCGAAAGGTATTTGGAATTTGTATCTAGTATGGTGACTTGAGACTTGAGCTACGTTTTCTATTTCCCGTACCTTTGAATTTGTTTTATTGGTACACTTTAGTCATTACTTTGTTACAAATATGGATAGCTTGAGATTTGTATGTGCATTAAACATTAACTCTGAGTCGTTTATTCGCCATTTGTATGATTGCCTTTTGTATTGTGTGTTGCTTTGCTTGAGGACAAGCAAAGAGATGGTTTGGGGGAGTTTGATGAGTCATAATTATATACATATTTATGCCTCCCCTTAATTGCTTTTGATACGGTTTTCGTGCTAGTTTATATCATTTACATGCCTTTTATGTTAGAATGTCGATACTTCCGCCTTTTGATGTTTAATGCAGGAATGATGCATTTGAGGAGCAAAGGAATGAAATGGGCATCGCGGAGTGGGCATGAAGGGATACACAAAGCATGGCACGAGAATCCATAAGAACGAAGGAAGAGAAGTTAAGAAGAAAACACGAAGAAAAGAGCTTCTTATTACAAGTGCCTACTTTGAAGAGACATATCTCGAGTTTTACAATAGATTTTCAAGTGATTCCAATTGGAGGTGAAAGCTTATCCTCTTAGCTTTCCAACGCCGCAAAAATCGCTTGTTTCTGACAAGTAACGAAGAAATGGCGGTCGTTTGAAGTTTAGTGCGCGAAGCAGGAAATTGGTGCCTCGATCGAGTCAACCTTGGCTCGATCGAGGAACTTCATGCTCGATCGAGTCACTCTCGACTCGATCGAGGAACCAACCTAATCAACTAAATTTCGCAATGTCGAGAGTTGGGTGTTCTTGAACTTTGGTGCCTCGATCGAGTCACTCTCGACTCGATCGAGGAACCTTCCAGTTTTATAATTCCCGCAACTTTCCTTAAGTCGGTTATGTATTGCTATAAATACCAAAACTCATACCCTAAGTTATTTTATGCTTTATTTTCAGTAGTTTTAGTATAGCTACCTTATAAAAACTCTCTCAAATATTTAGTTTAGTTTATTTATTGTTCTTCCTTCCGGATCTAAGTATTCCTTTATTACGGTATCAATCTTTCTTTAATAATTATTCTATCATTATTGTTCATCTTTTATGTTCTTAATTATGCTTTCTTATATCGTTATTGTTGTTATTATAATTACTATGAGTAGCTAAATCTTCATCTAGGATGAAGGGGATCTAGGTTAATTAAAAAGGGAAATTGTTTAATTGCTAGTGAAATCATTTAAGTTGCCGTTTGATTATTGTTCTTATTCTAGTTAATTAACTTAGGCCTGAGTTGTTAATTAGTGTAGCGAATTAATCCTTTCACCGACCGGGTTAGAATTAATATAGGCTGCGATAATCGAATAGATTGTATCTAATTATAGCGACCGCATGTTAGAATCGATCTAAAGGGCATAATAGAGTCGACCGATCTTATGACCTTAGACAACTTGGTAGATCTAGCAATTGATTAATAGACCCCATATAATTGACCTAGTGAACCGGAAATCCTAGACTTTTAATATTATCGTTATTCATCTTTTATTTACTTTGCAATTAGCTGTTAGAAATCAAATCAAACAAACCCCCGCAATTGGTTACCTTAAGACACTATAAACATCAACAAACTAGATAATCACCGCCTCCTTGTGGATTCGACCCCTGACTTACCGCTAGCTATTTTGTTAGTAGTAGTTTAGGTTTACTTTGATTAAGGTGATACGACTTTAGCCATATCAAACTATAACATGCAAAACATGAAAACCGATCTTCATGAGTTGCACAAAATGCTCGTGCAAGCCAAAAGAGATATGGGGCTTAATGCAAGCACTAGCAAGAATGTGCTCAACATCAATGCAAAGAGTAAGGGAAATTTTAAGAAAAGTGCTAATAAGCGTAAGAAGCCCACTCCCTGATACCCGTCGTTGTGAGTACCAAAAATAATATTTATAAACCTATTAAAACTAACAGAAGCTAGTGGTAACAGGGTCGAACCACAGAGAGGCAGATGTAATTATTAGTTGTCTAAATTCAGTCCAAGGTAACAATGATGTGGGGGTTTGATTGAATTGGTCTATAACTGATGGCAACAAAAGACAATAAACTAAATAGACGGATGAAACAGATATTAAAAAAGGTGCAAGGATGGTCGGTTCACTATAGTTTCGGCGGCAGCAAACTAGGTAGGTCTAAAACAAACACGTGAGACGGGAAAATAAGAGGTCCTCTCGGTCTACTCTCACAGGTATCATCTTTCGATCTCGCTACACGTCCCTAATATCACTAATACTAACTTTCGTTCTGAAAAGTGACTAAAAGGTCTAAACTAACTTATCTTTCGATCTCGTTAATCTAGTCGTCTAAATTAGGTAGGCTATCTCCCTTCCCTATCTTTCGATCTTTATTGGGTCGGTCAAATCCTAGACATTCAACTAGTCGCGTGCACTCGATTCGTCAAACATAGAAATTAAATTAATTAAAACGAAGCATATATCACGAGGCCAGTCGATCGACCAGGGTAGGCGGTCGATCGACCGTGGCGCGATTCAGAGCTCCCTATTCTAATGCCGCCTAACCTACAGTTCCCCTACATCCTAGCACGAATAATTTAGCTACTCATGATATTGATAAAAACAACAACAATATTAACGAAATAAACCACTGAATTCATGCTTAAATTAACGGAACAAAAGATTAGCATAAAACAATAATTATGGCTTCAGGAAACTAATCTATCAATTCTAGCTACAAACAAAATAAGCAATAAAACTGAAATAGTGAATAAAGGAATACCAGTATAAGAATTGCAGGAAAAAAAGACCAGAAAACCGAATGCCGATATAACTTTTATTGAAAGAAATATTTGTAAACTAAAGAACCCTAACAAATTTCGTGATCTAACACTGATGAAAACTGAATGAATGTTCTCAAAACCTAGCATACGTTATATAGAATACAACGTAGTTCTTATTGCCAAAACCTAACTACTATGGCCTGCTTATTCTCGATCTTTTAATTCACGCATATTAGCGGCTTGGTTGATCGACCACTGAGGCTGGTCGATCGATTGGTAAGCTCTAAACAGTGGCTCCTGGAAGTCGTGGTATGGTCGATCGACCATAGGTAGTGGTCGATCGACTGCTTTAGCTGATACTTGACTTCTAAATTCTCGTGGATTTGTCTTTCGGACCTCGAAATGCGCACCAAGATCGTTCCTTGAGTAGATACTTTACGTCAAATGCAGTGCAAGGTACTCGGGGACGGATTTGGCTCAAAATCTACTCATTTCCACATAAATCTGCAATATTACATAAAAATACAAAAGTAGACGAAATGGGGCAAATAGTGGCCTTAAAATACATAATTGAGCTCTGAAATGCGTGTAAAATAGGGTGTAAAACATCATATAATTGACACGCATCAAACTTCCCCAAACCAAACCCTTGCTTGTCCCTAAGCAAGAACTAGACTCGATCCTAAAAACCTAATGGAACGAGTTCAATCTCAGAGCGAAATGCACAAGTAAATCCTAAACCAATTTAATGCAACAACCAACAATCAATTAGAAATGTGAATCATGCAAACGAGTTATGTAGTCGTCAAAAATCACGAACCGTCAACTATAGAGACTTATCAAATTGGACTCTCACAGGTCGCTCAAATCACTCAATAAATACAGGTGAATATATGTGAAAGATAGAAAGAATTCATTTTGTTAGTGACACTCACCTAACTACGACCTATAAGAACATGCCTGCAATATAATATAAAAGTAATCTCTACAACCGTACATATGCATTCCAACCGAACAAATGACCATGACACATGCCGAGGTAAATATGGATATGTGAGGCAATGGGCAAGAAGGGCAAAACATTTATGGGAATGTGGGGGTACAGGTGATTAAGCTAGTACCGTAACAAAACCATATGACAATATCCAATTCTTGCTCAAACTTTAATTGACACGGTGCTATAGCAAGCACAAAACTCACAATCTCCGTAGTAATCAATCAACTAACTCCCCATAAGATACAAATGAAACATGGGAGCAAAAATCGCCATTTGAATAAAGACTTGAATCATGCGAATTGATTTCTTTTCTTCTCGGGCATAGGTCGATCACCAAGTAGAGCAGTCGATCGACTGCATTAAACAGTACAACACTTTTTTTTCTTTTTCGAATCATTTTTTTTGTCTTCTTTTCTTTTTTTTTTCTTTGTTCCTTTCTTTCTTTCCTTTTTCCAACTTCCCAACTTCATCTCAAAATGAGCATATGCCACCAAAAACGTAGTAACAATCCCAAAAACTAAACTACTAGCTTGACAAGGGCATGCTAAATGTAGGATGTAGTAAATGGGACAAAAAGGCTATTTTTGGCAGTGTGTAGCTTATGGGTAAGACGAGAAAAAGGGGACCTCTACCACATGTGTCAACAAACCACAAACCGAATGCACACAGGTATTAAGCAGATTAAGTTCATATTTATGCATATTGATATAACATGTCTCATAAGGAGTAACTACTCACATCCTAGATAAAGTGGTCATAGATGACACCAGTTATGGGCTCTAAATCTCAGAAAATGATGTAGTTTGCCAAATTTCTAAGTCAAGTCTCAAATCCAGCAAATAAATTAACGAAAACTCGTAGACTATGCGATTGATTCTACTAATAACATGTCAATTAGCAAGGCTTAGGCGATAAAACAGATGCAAATGCAATGTCATCATTGAAATACTACCGTTCCGACTCAACCTATATGTTAAAATAAACGTGCAATTTTTTTGAATTTTGTTGAAATTTTTCAATTTTTTTTTTGAATTTTCTGTAAATATGGTGAAATTAAACAACAATGTAAGACAAAATGTAAACGTGAATGCAAAAACATATGAGATGCGACGCAAAACCCTTCCCCAAACCAAATCGCACAATGTCCCCATTGTGCAAAATCATGCAATGAAGAAAAATAAAACGGGAATTTGCGAGAAAATTAAGTAAATAAGAAATGAAGTAAGGACAGGAACTCTCAAGACTTTAAGCGCAGCAAAAGGAAACCTCCCCAAACCAGCGTGAGCTAGGAGGTTTCAGTAGCTAGCAGTGCTACCAATAGGTACCTGAAAAGACAACAAATACCACGCATAAAACCAACAAAACAATTTTGAAGCGATGATTTTGTGCAAAAATAAGAAAATAGAAGAAATCAGAAATATGGCGGAAAATAAAGTGGAGTAGAAAACTCCCTCAATTCCGCAGATCGACCAAACACAGCAGGGGAGAGGTCGTGAACAGGTACAGCAGTGCAGGCTGGTCGATCGACTACATCACCCAGTCGATCCACCAGAGTGAACAGGAACAGAAGCTCGTGGAAGTCACACCTCAGTCGATCGACTAGGGTAGGCGGTCGATCGACTGGAAATACTGCTGTAACTTTCTGATTTCTTCGAATTAGCTCGAGAACTTGAGCTAGTATGGTCTATAATCCTGCATACACACATAATACCGCGCCAAAAATTGCGCAAAACCCAAAGTAACGGTATAAAGTACTAAAAATCCTAAGCAAACTTAAAATGCGAAGTCTCGCGCACACAAAACAATAAAAAGTTCAACGAAAGCAATAAAGTGTATTGTTTTTGAAAAAGTCTTAATCAACTAATAGTTGATCAAGAATGGCCACGGAATGGCCCACTTGGTCGGCTTCTGGCTACAAGAGGTAGCCTCAATAGTGCTCATCTTCTCAGCTGCACTCCTCTCAGCTCCAGCGTCCGCAGAGCTCAAAAGATCAGCATGTCGGACATCTTCCCACTCAATGACCTCTTCGGACTCCTCGAAATCCAGATCAGACTCCGTTGCTTTGACTGGCTCATCTTCGGGCTCCTCATCCGTGCCATAGCTAAGGCATCCTAGACCGCCTCTTTAAACTATTGGCTCCTTCATAGCTGGAGCGACATCCGCTCTTCCTTCCCCAAACCAGCTCCCGCAATGTCTAAAAATGTAAAGAATCTTCCTCCACTTTGCTCCCGGTCTTGGGCGGAGGTGTCACAACAGAGTAGGGACAGGGATAGGCATATCGGAAGTATAAAATAAGATTTCTTTTCGTAAAACCGTATTGCAAGTGACGGGCCACATGGGGTCTTTCTTCCTAGCCGTCTGGGCAAAGACAATGGAGTGCTTCCCTACCTTAAAGGTCAAAGTACCCGAACCAACATCAATAACTGCACCAGCAGTGTGCTGGAATGGTCTACCTAGAATAATAGGAATGTGGGCATCTTCGGGCATATCAAGTACTACGAAGTCAACAGGGAAGAAGAACTTCCCTATTTGCACGGGAATGTCCTCTAAGACTCCTATTGGCTGGACCGTAGAGCGATCACCATCTCATCTTTGTCATGTTCATTCACGCAAACCTATTCAACTTTAATTTCCTAGCAAGACTCAAGAGCATTACACTAATACTGGCTCCTAGGTCACATAAGGCTTTTTCAATAGGAAAGGTGCCAATATTACATGGGACTGAAAAACTACCCGGGTCTTCTAGCTTAAGGGGTGCAGTATGGGTCAAATAAGAGCATGATTCCTCAGTGAGTGCGACAGTGTGCACAGTTTCAAGTGACTTGTTTTTTTTATAAGAGTTGCTTCATGAATTTCATATAAGCAGGCATTTGATTGACTAACTCAAGAAAAGGAACTTGTACGTTTAAGCTACGAATAACATTTTCAAATTTATTAAACAATACCTGTTCCTTCGTCGGGACCAATCTCTCCGGATAGGGGGTTGAAAGTAGCAACTTAGCCCTCTCCTCTAAATCTATCATGCCGGAATCGGTGGATTTAGGCTGAAAATCCACCACCTTCTCCTTGTTGTAGCTTGACCCTTCTTCAGACCGTCTCAAATGTGAGCCATTAATCGACAAAGGGTCGCCGAACCGAACGGACCCATCAGCAGATCGGCTCGGCCTCAATATTTTCGGGCGTGATACCTCGAAACAAGTGGTCCCTCAAGTTATCGGGCATCGGAGGACGAAAAGAGTCACTATCAGCAGCACTGTCAGTCGATCGACCAGGTTGGTCAGTCGATCGACTGACTTCTACAGGAACAATAGGTTTTGGTTGTCGCGGACCAGTCGATCGACTGGGTATGTCAGTCGATCGACTGACATACCTGCTGATCGTCTTTTTCTTATTTTTGTTCGTCACAGCCTTCTCCTTGCTTGGTTCCGCCTCATCCTTTTCAGTGACGTCCTCAACCATAATGGGCCCATCAAGGGTAGACCCACTCCTCAAGGTAATTGCATTTAAGGTCTCCTTTTGATCAGTTTGAGTCGGTAAATATCTCGGAGCTCGAGTTGTATTCTTGCTAGCCAATTGGGCAATTTGGTTCTCCAACATCTTCATCCCGGCCTCTCTAGCTTGGGATTCTTTCAGCAACAAGTTCTTCAGTTCGGCAAAATCAGAATTTTGGGATTGCTATTGCTGCTGAGGAACATAAGGAGGCTTTTGGAATTGTTGTTGCTTATGAGGGGGCACATAATTCTGCTGCTGCTGCTGCTGTGGAGGTTGAGTTGGATTTAAGACATTTTGGCTACTCCACCTCAAGTTTGAATGGACATTTGGCTCATAGTAGGTGTTTGTCTGCCTATAATGTTGAAAGGCAAAGATGACTCAAAGGGATTAGGACAGGTTATGTCCAAACATGTTCCTCGGCTCCACATCTTTTTGCAGACGAAAGGACCGTCTCAAACAAAGATTCATTCATGGTAGATCCCTCCTTTTGAAGCTCCTCCCAACTCGTACTTATCAAATCTCGCTGTGAGAGCCTCTAATGCAGCTATAGAAGGAGATTCAGCAACTCTCCTTTGATTTCCCCTGAAATTTCCATACTCAGCTTTGTGGTTGGCCAAGTCATCAATGATCTTCCACCCCTTAGTTTCTCCCATATTCTCCTGGAATCGGCCACTGGCTGCCGCATCCAGGATAGCCCTCTGATCGTCATAAAGCCGATTGTAGAACTGATTGCATATGCTCCATTTTTCAAATCCGTGATGCGGAATGGTTCGCACCAGCTTCTTGAAACGGACCCATGCCTCGTGAAAGTTCTCATCAGGACCCTGTTTAAAGCTCGTGATCTGAGCTCTAATAGCATTTGTCTTCGAGGCAGAGAAATATTTCTTGTAGAATACCAAGGCCAAAGAATTCCAATCGGTGATCCCATTAGCAGCTCGATCCAGGTCTCTATACCACTCCCTTGCAGCATCGCGGAGTGAGAATATAAACATCGTCTCCTTCACCTGGTCCTGGGTCACACCGGTCGGCGGGGGTATAGAGCAGCAATAATCGATAAATATCTCCATATGCTTAGCTGCATCTTCATTTGCAGCTCCCCCGAAATGGTTTCTCTCAACCAAGTTGATATAAGAAGGCTTCGGTTCGAATTTCCTATCAGCTCCCGCTAATTCGAACCCCTTGTATAGATTTGCAGCTGTCGGCTCAGAGTGACTTGCTATAGTTGCTTCTTCAGCCATCTCTAGAAAAACTGGAGAAGTAACGGTCTCAGCTGATGAAGTAGAAATAGGTGATGAAGGTGGGTCCTCCTCGAACATCTCGTTCTCGTAGTAACTAGACAGAGTACTCAGCTCTTCCTCTGTCGGCAAAATCCTAGATGATCGTCTCAACTCGCGCAAAGTCTTCTCAATCTCAGGATTGAACGGTACTAATTCACCACCCTGTGACCTGCGCATAAGAGGAAACTACAAAAAGAATATGAGAATAGTTTAAGGAACAAATGTCTCTTAAACTAAGAAGCAGACTAAAATAAAACAACTAAAAATTAGAACAATTTCCTCCCCGGCAACGGCGCCAAAATTTGATACCCGTCGTTGTGAGTACCAAAAATAATATTTATAAACCTATTAAAACTAACGAAAGCTAGTGGTAACAGTGGTCGAACCACGAGAGGCGTATGTAATTATTAGTTGTCTAAATTCAGTCCAAGGTAACAATGATGTGGGGGTTTGATTGAATTGGTCTATAACTAATGTCAACAAAAGACAATAAACTAAATAGACGGATGAAACAGATATTAAAAAGGGTTCAAGGATGGTTGGTTCACTATAGTTTCGGCGGCAGCAAACTAGGTAGGTCTAAAACAAACACGTGAGACGGGAAAATAAGAGGTCCTCTCGGTTCACTCTCACAGGTAGCATCTTTCGATCTCGCAACAGGTCCCTAATATCACTAATACTAACTTTCGTTCTGAAAAGTGACTAAAAGGTCTAAACTAACTTATCTTTCGATCTCGTTAATCTAGTCGTCTAAATTAGGTAGGCTATCTCCCTTCCCTATCTTTCGATCTTTATTGGGTCGGTCAAATCCTAGACATTCAACTAGTCGCGTGCACTCGATTCGTCAAACATAGAAATTAAATTAATTAAAACGAAGCATATCTCACGAGGCCAGTCGATCGACCAGGGTAGGGGATCGATCGACCGTGGCGCGATTCAGGGTTCCCTATTCTAATGCCGCCTAACCTACAGTTCCCCTACATCCTAGCACGAATAATTTAGCTACTCATGATATTGATAAAAACAACAACAATATTAACGAAATAAACTACTGAATTCATGCTTAAATTAACGGAACAAAAGATTAGCATAAAACAATAATTATGGCTTCGAGAAACTAATCTATCAATTCTAGCTACAAACAAAATAAGCAATAAAACTGAAATAGTGAATAAAGGAATACCAGTAGAAGAATTGCAGGAAAAAAAGATCAGAAAACCGAATGCCGATGTAACTTTTATTGAAAGAAATATTTGTAAACCAAAGAACCGTAACAAATTTCGTGATCTAACACTGATGAAAACCGAGTGAATGTTCTCAAAACCTAGCATACGTTATATAGAATACAACGTAGTTCTTATTGCCAAAACCTAACTACTATGGGCCTGTTTATTCTCGATCTTTTAATTCACGCAGATTAGCGGCTTGGTCGATCGACCACTGAGGCTGGTCGATCGACTGGTAAGCTCTAAACAGTGGCTTCTGGAAGTCGTGGTATGGTCGATCGACCATAGGTAGAGGTTGATTGACTGCTTTAGCTGATACTTGACATCTAAATTCTCGTGGATTTGTCTTTCGGACCTCGAAATGCGCACCAAGCTCGTTCCTTGAGTAAATAATTTACGTCAAATGCAGTGCAAGGTACTCGGGGACGGATTTGGCTCAAAATCTACTCATTTCCGCATAAATCTGCAATATTACATAAAAATACAAAAGTAGACGAAATGGGGAAAATAGTGGCCTTAAACTACATAAATGAGCTCTGAAATGCGTGTAAAATAGGGTGTAAAACATCAAATAATTGACACTCATCACTCCCTACAAAGGTAAGGGAAAAGCTATTGAGAATAGCTCTCCTAAACCCAAAAAGGGAGCCACATCCAATGATAAGTGCCATTATTGTAATGGCATAGGCCATTGGAAGCGCAATTGCCCCAAATATTTGGAAGACATCAAAGCTGGACGTGTGACTCCAGCAGGTAATATTTCTTCCAAAAGTTTATGTTATTAATATTAGTTTTCCAACTCAACTTTGTATTAAGATACTAGTTGTGTTTGTCACCTTTCTTATTGAATTTAGGGCATGAGAAGAAAGGAAAAGCTAAGCAAGCATGAGAAGGTTCTCCAAGGGAAGCTAGAGTAGCCACCGCATAGATGGAGACCTATGGACTTGGCTTGGCATTTTATTTTGAATATGTCTTCATAATAGTAGTTATGTTATGACATTGTCTTGAAAACTTATTTTGTTTCCATGTTAGACGTGGAAGTTTCTTTTATTTTGCATTTCTGAACAAATATTGTATTCTGTTTTGAGTGACTTGGCTTTCAACCCAAGTCATTTCGGTTTATGGCATTTTAAGTTTTAAGACATCTTTTCTCTTTCTCTATTAATATCTATAACATAAAAACAATAGACTCAACTCAATCGATCATATTGAAAGATGATGATTTGTTCAATATGGTTAAGACCTAAGGAATTTGATTCCCAACTAAAAGATTTATGGCAACATGACATTTCTTATATAATGTAAGATCAATCGATTGAGAATTAAAATCAGTTATTGAACTCATATTTGGGGATTTGAAATCCAATATTAGCGTAAGTTGTTTAAAGTGAAAACGCGCAAGATAAATCACAAACGAGACTCCATACAAGATATGGAAAGAATTAGTCTCTAAAATGGTAACATATCTTAATAGATAACTCAAGGATAACATGGGACCAATGCTCTTTTGCATTCAAAAGAACAAAATTGTTTGTAGCTCATAAAGCTATCTTCTTGGAAAGTAGGTGTATTTCTAAAAGATAGAGTGGGAGAAAATCGCTACAAACTTATGTTGTGAAAAATGACACGAGAAAATGTTCTAAAAGTCATCCACATGTTATAAATAGAGTTGCTTTCAGAAAGTAATAGAACTATTATCTATTGAGTGAATTGTTGCTAGTAAACCAAATCAGAATTTGTTGCAAAGAAGTCTTGGTTTTACAATCTGTGATAGATGCTATACGCAAAGCTAAGAATAATTACTTTAAGATATTGGTCTCTTTGAAGTAAATCCTTCAAGAATAGAATAGCATTGATGAACATGGTGATGTTAATCCAATCAAATCATGTTAGTAATTGCCGCATTTCATTTTGATGAAACATGGCAAGTGATATTAAACCCCTTTTCTAAATAGGTATTTAGAAGAGGATGTGTGTGGCACTGATCTTAGGTTTACGTCCGAGAATCCTAACATGCTAATTAAGCTTAAAGGATCCATATGTGGTTTTAATTAAAGCATTAAGAGATTGTAAAAATCATTTTCCCAGTCATGTGATAATAGAGAATGGTTGCATTTGAATTATAAAAGAACCATAATTATACATGAAGTTTAGTGGGAACTTATTTTCAAATCATGTGATAATTGAGAATGGTTTCACTCGAGTTGTCGAAGAACCATGTTTACACATGGAGTTTAGTGGGAGCAAAATTGTCTACACATAATAATCATTGGGAATGATGTACCGATGTTTACCTCCGTTAAGGGGTGGTTGGGAAATCATTTCCAGATGAAAGATATAGGTGAGGCACATCACATATTTGATATCCGGATCAATAGAGATAGACCTAAAAGAATATTGACATTAAGTCAAAAGTCTTATGTTGATAAGATTCTTCATCATTTCAGCATGGATAAATCCAAGAGGGATTTTATTCCAAAGGGCTGTGGGATTACTTTGAACCGATCACAGTTACCCACTGAATCTGAAATGGTTGAACACATGAAATCGCTTCCCAATGTTTCCACCATTGGATCGACCTAATATCCTAAGATATGCGCAAGCACTGATAAATTGTATGCTTTAAGCAAGACAAGTCAATCCATGTGAGGGTCAATGGATAGCCGCTAGATACATCTTTGAGTTCTTGAGAAGGAATAAGGATTCATACTTATCATTTATAGAAACATGGAGTTTTGTATGAAGGGTTACAAAAGCTCGAATTTCTTAGGTTGATCTTGTTGTCAATTGTCAGAAGTGCGAAAAGCGAGAACAACCTTGAGATGTCAGTCATTGTGAATTTTACAAATAGAGTCTGAGTACTTTATGATAAGGATAAGATGGATTGTAAAGGAATTAGAAGTAAATTCTTTAAACCATGGATCTTGTCACAAGTTATATGATAACAGTGGGAGCATCTTTCAAGTTAAAGAGCTCAAGTCTAGAAATGTACTTAGAAAATTCATGTAATTAAGAGATTACATCGAAAAAAGGAAATTGCAATTTATAAAGTTGGGGTGATGGTTATATTGTATAATTTTCAACCAAGTTTTTATTACAGGTTTGATGAAACCACCATAAAGTAACATGGATTTTATAATCTTAAGATTATGAGATATGAAGCAATAATATTGTATTGATGGTTCATATGTGATAATCGCATTTATCGTTTGGGTTTTATTAAACTCTTTTATTACTTTGTTATATCCAAATAAGTTGTGAGGACAACGTTGAACCCTGTTAAAGTGGACTGGATTAACATAGTATTGACCCCTAGTCACTTATATGAGGTGACTTCTCCTAGTGACTAGAGTGTGAGTCGATTGATGGCAAGTTCCAGTGCCATAGGGTCATAAGAGATGACTAGTTGATCACATAGGCAGACTGTATGGAACACTCTGTCGGGCAGTGACCGCTTATAGAGTTCTTGTAATTTTTATAAAGCCTGGTCACGACGAGAGCTACTATATTATTCTTTTTGAGTCGATTCTTTCACTAAAGACTGTTCACCCAAGTCGGCATAGTTTCTGATTGGCTTTGATTTTTGCTCCACGACTTCCGAAAATGGAGTGCAAATGGGCATCTTTTGGGTCATCATGAACTGCAGCTGAACAAAGGGAACAGTGCGATAGGAATTGTCCACCCCCTTGTCAGGGTTATCCAAATCTCAGGGCCACTCAAGGAGTAGTGAACTGGAAATGCGTGGCCACGCTCGGAAGGTATCTACGGTAGATAATTCCGGTCAAACAGTTACTCTCCAGATCGAGAAAACCACTTTAGATATGATCACATGCAAGTACGACCTGCAAGACACCTTGCATTGAGTAGGAGATGTAATAGGACAAGAGAATTGGTGACGCACACTTGTCTCGGACAAGTGGGAGATTGTTGGAGTATGTGTCCTCAACAATAGTGCGATCACATATTTAAATCTCATAATAAGAATACAAAAGGGATGATACATTATATAGTCAACTGATCAACATTTATCGGTAACGATTGGCTGACTAGAGTTTGACGTTAATGTCGTTTGACGGTGGCGATCAGTTGATCCCTTGAGGTCACACCTATAAGATGGAACCCAAATTATTAACTGATCAAATGTATTTGATACAGGTTGATCAGTCCCTTATATATATATGTGTGTGTGTGTGTGTGTGTGTGTGTGTGTGTGTGTGTGTGTGTGTGTGTGTGTGTGTGTGTGTGTGTGTGTGTGTGTGTGTGTGTGTGTGTGTGTGTGTGTGTGTGTGTGTGTGAGTTTGTTGAAGTCGAGTTTAGAACTCGAGTCAACGCAAGTTTATTATTCAGTTATGCGATGATTGACTAATGAAATTTTATATCTTATTATAATGTGATTAAATAAGATTTAATTTAATAATTAAGTGTTAATTCGTTAAATTAATCGAGTTATTGTATTTTTAGAGGTAGAGGTTATTCGTTGATTATATTTTACAAAGGGTTGTAAATTAATTAAAATTGGACATTATAGGACTCGTTATATTTTAATATAGTGATATAGATACCACGTAAGAGTTAAGTATATATTAATTATTAGTTTATATTATATAATTGTTATATGATCAAACTAATAAAAATTTATGTAAGATAAATAAATATATGATTCTTATGTTTGTGTGACAAACATTACAAAATCAAAGTGGTCCATTTTACACCATGTTGGCTGAAAATAATATGTTGTTGGACAACATTTTATTTTTTTTCTTTTCTTTAATCAACCACTTGCATGTAATCATTCACCTAGTTGCATGCTTATGACAAAGGTGTACCCTAATATACTCATTACCTATTTTCATGCATATTAAAATATAGAAAAGTAATTGCCCACTAAGGCACATTGGGTGCCGGTTTTGTGAGGCTTAAAAGGGGCAATTTTGTTGCTCATTTTTCTACTTATGATCTTATGCAATTATCTCTCTACATTACACACAACCATATTATTATTATCTCATTACTAGAGTAGTAATAAAGAATATTAAGGGATTTAATTTCTTGTAATATCTAGTTAATATTACTAGAAATATTTGGGTGAAATCTTGGGTGTAATCAAAAAGAGAGTTTCTAATTTGAAACTTGGAGGATCATCCTTATATTCATAGCTCAAGAACAAGGTTGGAAGGATTCCATCCTTGTGCCCACATTTTCGTCTAATTCTAATGTCAGGAACATATTACTTTCTCTCCTTACTCTTATTTTTGTTTGCATGCAACTAGATTCATAACATCTAAATTAATAAGAACTTAGGTCTATATTAGAAGAGTCTAATATGAGGGTTAATGAACCTAACACTTCGGTCTCCATATTTGGCACGCGAGTGTCCGTCCTTCTCTTCTCCCTTTGCATTCTAGACCACGCTTTTGCTTTCGACGCCTACGTGCTTGATCAATCGACCACGTAAGCTCAGGTCATTCTGAGTCCCAGTCACATTGCATAGACCGACCAATTTGACCAACTCCACTTAATCAATCTAATCAATCTTTTAAATCCCTTAACAAGGGCACTTTCATATTCGCATATTCGAGTCGAGCTATGACTAAGCGATAACTTTTGTCAATCACTAAGTCTGAGGGTGTAAATCCTACTTTATTTTATTGTACTTTTATTTTGTATCAATAATGTAAGGTTTATATCAAAAGCACGTTCAAGACCGTCTTAAAAACCATCTTTTAAAACCGTAATTACAAAACAGCAAAGATCTGACGTCGAGAAGAAACGCAGCAGCAGCTGCGCCTCTTCGAAGAATCGCAGCATATGCTGCGCCTCTTCATGAGGCTGTCGCTGCTCCTGCTCTTCTTCTTCTTCCTCGACCTCCTGCAATCTTTCTTATTTTTCTTCTTTCTTTCTTTCTTTCTTTCTTTTGTTCGTTCCAGTATATAAACATGTTTTATTAATTCCTTTTCAAATTATAACATTTAAGTCGACTTGAATCCCTTATAATCAATATTTGCGGGTTTTCGTCATCTTATTCAAACCCGGATTTTAGTGGTTCGATTCATTCATATCGAGTCTCTGGAATTCGTCTTTTGTATATAATTTTATTTGTTTGATTTCAATTTATCAGATTCCAATTTCGCTTTCAAGTTCAAAGTTTATTCCTTTATTAAATACGACACGAGTTCGTCATAATAATGTAAACCGCTGTAAATTCTCACCTTTAATTTGTATTATGACAGTTCCAGATGCATGTAATCTGTTAAACCACTTTCACTTGAGTTCTAAATATTAATAATCAACCTTAAATTCACCAATGAACATTAACAATCCGTGGTTCTGACTTCACAGACAGAGCCCAGCTTAAGAACAGACGCAAATGCCGCGTCTGTTCTGGGTTGGCTTATGTCCCTGAACTCTTTCTCGCTTTGACGTAGCTCCTAATTTCGTATTAAATCAACTATTAATCGTATTATCGCTCCTAATCTGACATATTTTTCATACTTCCATTTCTAACTTTATTTTCTTTATTTTCTTCTTCAAATCCTGTTTTGAGCGTGCTTTTGACGTAGATCAAATAAGCTTTGTAATCATTGTATATTGTAATTTTAATTATTGTATTTCATTATTATTTTTGTATGATTTATATTGTATGTCTCACGTGTAATTAATCTAACTTCCAACTTCGACCCACATTGTTTGCTAAATTACGTGTTAACCGACTTAGTCTAATTTCACATGCTAGGATTAATCTATGTTTGTTGCATTGCATGCATTACATCGACGACATATCAAATATGAACGATTTACCTAATCATTAGTAGAGGCCGCTATCGAGGTGGGCGATATTAGGTGTTCGAATTAAAGAGCTTTCTAATACGTACCCTCACCCCTTACTCCAGTTATCTATGGACATCCGTGTCCATTGGCATCTCGAGAGTCATTCTAGACATGGAATGCTAAGGGTAACAAGTTCTTAGTATTCATGTCATTACTTTGTGTCTTGACATGGCACGAGGTATTCGAACGGTTTTAAATTTTTCCACAATAAATTGGTGGCGACTCCACAAATGCAGGCTTATTCAACCTTTCACCGGTTTCAATGCTTCACCAATCGGTAACGGCCCATGACGTGCTTTGGCAAACCCAAGGCTCCGTGGAAGAAGTGCCGCTGCCTCGAAACCAACGTGCGGGTGCGCGCGGCACGGTTGGCCCATGTCCACACCCGTGTTAGCTTCTCACGGCACAACCACCCCATAAATTCAGCCCTAGGTCGGTCAACGATGGTCAAAGGTAGGTTCGATGAAGTCACGATGGTTCACGGGAGTGCTATGGTCAGAGTCATAGTCAATGGTGGTCACATGGTGGTTCTATGGCACAGTTTATACGAATAGAAAACACGAGTTTAATTATTTTTGAGATGGTCGTACTTTGGAGACGATAAGTACTTTAGTTCTCATTCTCCTTCTTTCTTCTAGATCTCCTTTTCTCCTTGTTTGTTAATTTATTGTATTTATGAGTGGATAAGGTTTATGGTGAGGCTCTCTTCATCTATTTATAGTGGTAGGTTGAATTGTAGGGAAACAACTAGGAAACTTCCTATTGTTATAATTATTATTCTTATAGTATTGTTATTATTATTGTTATTATTATTGTTATTATTATTATTATTATTATTATTATTATTATTATTATTATTATTATTATTATTATTATTATTATTATTATTATTATTATTATTATTATTATTATTATTATTATTATTATTATTATTATTATTATTATTATTATTATTATTATTATTATTATTATTATTATTATTATTATTATTTATTTATTTATTTATTTATTTATTTATTTATTTATTTATTTATTTTTTATATAATTATGCGCGCAGCTTTCATTAAAAGTAAAATAAAAGCGTACATGAAATTGATGGGGAGCCGAGAGACAATCTGGGCTCCCACACCCTTAGCAACAGCAAAGCTAAGTCTAGTAAAAATGTAAGCGGCCACCCGAGCCCCCGCATCCTGAGATACCGAGAATTTCTGGATCCGCTTGAGCAAGGGAACAACATCCGAACCCAGCTCCCCAAGTGAAGAGAAAGAGAAAGGAAGGAAACCATAACCCGCTACCGCGCACAAATCCCCGTACTTAGCACACTTATGCTGAGCAGCATCGGCGTCAACCCGGCCAGAAACAAAATCCGTCATCCCAGTCTGAGTCAAAGGAGAAGACCCTATCAAGTCAACGCACACATCACGCCCTATGTCCCAAGAATAAAGCAACAAATCTGCAGGACGAAGAGAGCCACCATGCCCATCAACCAAACCGATATCAACCTCCTTTCCCGCAGTAATAACAGATCTATAACAGATGTCGAAAAGAGTGTTCCGGACGAGGTTATGCCGATGTTTAACGCCCATATATAGTACCAGTACAAGAAATAGCGTGGTCCCCAAAAAAACATCCTCAGCAAAAACCCGAGAGCAAGCAGGACAGGGCCTAGATACTGTGAATAACGGAACACCCAGACGATACCCAAGCACACTACGGTAAGTCCTCCCGTTCATAGTCTGACTCAACCCCGAGATAGGAACCGCTCGTAACCAATCAGAGGAGTGAGAACCCTGCTGAGACTGCCATAAAGCAAGCTGGCGTGGTGTCAAAGAGAAAACAGACTCTGAGGCAGCAGCAACCGTCGCGAAAAAAATGCCTGCCAATTTCTTCATAAGTTTGGGGGCAGCAATTTCACTAGGGTTACCTAAGATACCAGAGCCTGTAGTCGTAGTAAACACCCGCGCGACATCGTCAAAAGCAGGGCCAGCATCTACAATACCAGAAGGGCCGAGGAGCTTAGCCTGCAAACCAGCAGACTACAAACGGGATGCAATAAAAGCATAAAATAAAACATCTCCCGCCGCATAGACACCAAGACAACCAAGATGAAAACGGAATGTAGCAAGACGCCACTGCCAATCCCCAAAACCCGGCCCAGACGCGGTGACAATACGTTCCAAGCTGGAACGAAGAGCGACATCAAAAGGAAGATGGACCGACCCAAAAACACTAGGGAAATAAGTACGAAGTGAGAAATAGAGCTTAGAAATACCAGTACAAGCTCGAAGTAGAATCAACTCACATTGCGGGTCCTCAATCCTCGCAACCAAGTCCATTAGCTCAATGGTCTTAGTTACTCTCTTCGCCACAATCTCACTGCCAAAACCAGGACAAGTACTGACAGGTCCACCCAAAACTGTAACACCAAGCAATGGCCGAGAAATAGAAGGGGGAAAAACCCCAGGAAGTCGACTCCGAGGATTCTCAACAGGCCAAAACACCTCCGTCTTGGAGACATTAAGATGCAGTCGAAAACGAGGGCCATCCACCATAATCAAATCCAAGACCTTCCCCACCTCCAAAGTATCACCCACGATGGTGCCATCATCTAAGTACCACGCCTGTATAGTGAGGTCAAAAGTGTCCCGGATCTTGCATACTAAGGGATGCAAAACCAAAGCGAAAAGCAAAGGACCAACCGGATCACTTTGCTGGACACCCTGACAAGACCACAAGCAGTGCTCCCCATAAAAAAGACGGGCAGGGCTGGAATAACAAAACTCCACCCAACAGGAAAGAACCGGGCAACGACAGCGGACTTCCTGAAGCATGGTCGCACGATCAACAAGGTTGAACGCATTCTGGAAATCAACCAGCAACATAGAAAGCCCCATCTCAGCACCCCGAGCCTCAATGAGCCGGTTTAAGGCATGCAAGATAGCCTCTCCTCCACCGGACACACCCACCCCAAACTGAAGACTAGCAAAATAAGAAGATAAAGAAGGACCAACCATAAAAGCGCCAACCTTAGAGACAAGCCTTCGCCAGACAGTGCCAACAGCAATAGGATGAACACCACCTCCCGGTTTAACAAGCGGCGTGAGAGTGGCGCTGACAATGTACTTACCCAGAGCAAGAGGACACCGGCCCTCAAGAAAAAAGATTAACCACCCTAGTAATAGAAGTGATCAAATCATCAGAGATAGCCACATCAGCGCCACTCAAACAGTCCATAAGGTGCTGGGCACGAAAACCATCCCGCCCACAAGAAGTACCGCGTGGGAAGCTCCGAATCATATCCAAAACCACTGTCGAAGAGGCAACCAGAGGATGATGATCCCTAGACAAAGGAGGCAATGAAGGAGGCGCGGCGACAGGATGCTTCTCACGCAAGGCCACCAGTGTGTCATCGGAATAGGGGGCGACCCCAGAGGAAGAAAGCACCCGGACATCAGCAGTATAGTGGCCATCACAAATCTTCCGCCGATATTGGCGGAGGTTAAGCTCACTCAAATCCAGATCCTCGTCCACATTAAACGAAGAAGGACCCTCATCGAAACACTCCTGCAACAATAACAAACCCCCCAGGTACCCCCAAGCAAGGATAGCCCTGACAATACTCTCCTCCTGACGCTGACGCCGAATAGCAGTCTGACACTCATGATTACTCCGAGGAGCGAAAGTCTTAAGCAAACAAAGTGGTAGAACAAGCAAACGAACCCAGCGGGAGAGATCACAAGGGGAATCAGCCACATCATCCATGGCCCTTTCAAAGCCCGAGCAAACCCAAGACGACACTTAGGAGGAATAGATTTCACGGTGCGAAGGCCCAACGACAATAAATGATCAAGGGAAGATATATACCACTGAACAAGCTCAACACTATCATCAGAAGAAACCGAAGTAGAAGGAGCCAAAGGTCTCGGAATACCATAAATATGAAAACTGCAGAGGCCATCAACACACTCCGGATGCACCACAATATCACCCCGACTATGCCGACATCTAGCGCGAGTGGTACGGGTTTTAAAGCACACCCCACACAACTAGAGCCACATCCGTCTCAAAGTACTCTCGGCATTATAGTAAACAGTCAAACTATCAGTAAGAGTCTGACGCGTAAGTTCCAAAGCACCATCATGACAATGCCGGTCCTGAAAATGCTTCTGCCAAGCAGCCTTAGTAAGGCCCTTACCAAACCCATCTCGACATGCATGAAGACTCGAAAAAGGACAATGGTATCGCACAAGCTCGGGCATGAAGGGAGAAGCAAAACCCCATGCCCTACCTGCACAAAAACCGATATAGCCACCAAAATAATCACCCGAACGAAAACCACCACACAGGCAACCGCACAAGCAGTTAGAGGCAAGACCCACTCCCGGCGAAGATGACCACCAAAACACCACCCACACCGGTGATGGTCAACAACTATCCCAAGCCACCTAAACCCCACGACACTAGCATCGACACCGTACAACAGCTGGTGACAACCAGAAAGGGCAGACAACCAGCAGCACTGATGGTAGATAGCAAACAAGCACAGCGGGAAAGCAAAAGAAAACAGAAGAAGGCTTGTAGCAGCACTCCGTCAACCACCAACACTACCCCCTGAAAAGCACTGCCACACCAAACCACCACAGGCAGGCAGCAAGGACGCCGGCGTAAGAACCAGCAGTGCGGCAGCCAGGCAGCAAGCAATAGTACACCGCAAAAAAGGAAGTATTAAAAAAAAAAGGAAAACCAACCAGTACGCCGACGACGGCCAACTCCACCTGAGAAACACCCCTCTCTGACAAAGGCAACCTGCAGCCCAAGAGAAACCGCCAACACACAGAAACTCGCACTTACCGAAAACCCGAAAAATGTCAGCAACCCGATCAACAACACCACCAACGTACGCACAACGCCGGCAAACACCAGTGTTGATGAAAGGTTGATGGAAGGCAGAGTGGACGCACGAAGAAGAAAGCCAACGTACGTCAAACACAGTAGAGGAAAGCCGCAATCGAAGAAGACAAAGATGGATGCCCTAATCGCGAAATCCTGCGAAAAGCCAAACGGCAAAGAATGCCACACACAGTCACGCACGACGGCGACGTGGGGTCTAATGCCGGCGTGCTGTGGTGGGGTAGTGCCCTGGCGGCAGCCGGTTGCAAAGGAAGCAACCCTAACGCAAGAAATCGCCTGATCGCCTCTCTCCCTCTCTTCTCTCAATTATTGTTATTATTATTATTATTATTATTATTATTATTATTATTATTATTATTATTATTATTATTATTATTATTATTATTATTATTATTATTATTATTATTATTATTATTATTATTATTATTATTATTATTATTATTATTATTATTATTATTATTATTATTATTGTTGTTGTTGTTATTGCACGAGTACTACACTTACACAGCCCAAGTACACGGTCCAACATCCATTCCCGACTCATCCATAATTTTATTATATTATTCTGTCCCACACACGATCTACTAATTATAAATATCATTATAAACTATTAAAATGCTCAAATCGTAATTATAAATGTCATTAAAATACGGGGTATTATAGTCTTCCCCTCTTTAAAAAGAACTTCGTCCCGAAGTTCACACAAAACACCAGACACGTCGAATAATATTCCAACTGGCCGAACAAAATTTGAACCATAACTCAATCATCAAATTGTTAAAACACACTTTAATTATTAAACTTACCATTGAAATGCAATAAAATGTGAGGTGTTACATCATATCCCCCTAAAAAAGGGTTACGTCCTCGTAACCAACTAACTTAAACCAAAAGATTAGGGTACTTGTCCCTCACAGCAGCTTCAACTTCCCACGTAGCTTCTTTCACGTTATGATTAGTCCACAAAACCTTCACTAAAGCTGTCTCTCCATTCCGAGTCTTTCTCACCTACCCGTCCAAGATTTTCTTAGGCTTTTCAACATAGGACATTTTCTCATCTATCTCCACATGCTCAGGCTCCAGTACATGAGTAGGATCACTCACATAATTCCTTAATTACGAAACATAGAACACATTATGAACTCTATCTAAAGCCGGAGGTAGTGCCAGTCGATATGCTACCTCTCCAACTCTGTCTAAGAGCTCATATGGTCCAATAAATTTCTGACTTAGCTTCCCGCTATTCCTAAACCTCATCACACCCTTCATAGGAGACACCTTTAGCAAAACCTTATCTCCTACCGCAAATTCTATCTCACTTCTCTTCAAATCTGCATAACTCTTCTGACTGTCTTGCGCATCCTTCATTTTCTGCCAAATTATTTGCACTTGCTCCACCATCTCCTGAATCATTTTAGGTCCCAACACCACTGCATCAGCCTTATCATCCCAACAAACTGAACTCCTGCACTTCCTCCCATATAAAGCTTCAAAAGGTGTCATGGCAATGCAAGCATGGTAACTATTATTATAGGAAGATTCTATCAAATCCAACCTCTCCTCCCATGATCTACCAAACTCCATCACACAGGCTCTCAACATATCCTCCAATGTCTAAATAGTCCTTTTGGTATCCGTAGCTGGATGAAATGCAGTACTCATCTTCAACCGGGTCCCCATCAAAGATTTCAACTCCTGCTAGAACTTAGATATAAACATGGAATCACGATCAGAAATAATGTCTTTAGGCACACCATGGAATTTCACCACAATCTTGACATAGGCTTTAGCCAACTCAGCTTTACTCCAAGTATCTTTCATAGGAATGAAGTGAGCTCACTTAGTCAATCGATCGCCAATCACCTATATCATATTATTCCCTCTTTGAGTCCTTGTCAAACCAACAATAAAATCCATGGAAAAGCTCTCCCACTTCAATTCAGGCACATCTAAAGATTGAACTTTACCTTGTGGTCTCTTATGCTCTCCCTTCACCTTTTGACACACTAAGCACCTTACAACGAATTCAGCTACTTCCTTCTTCATCTTTGGCCAACAAAAGGTCTTCTTCTAATCTTTATACAACTTGTCTCCTCCAGGATGAACAAAATAAGGCGTAGAATGAGCTTCAGTAAGGATCTTTCTCTTTAATTCGGCATTATCAGGTACACACCACCTCCCATCAAATCTAAGACTGTCATCTACATGAATCTCGAACTTGGAATGAAGCTCTGTGCCCATGACACCACCCACGGCCTTGCGCCACTGGATTCTTGGGTCTTCTTTCTACTTCTCTCTGATCTCAGCATATAACTCAGGCTCAATGGGCAAATCTCCAATGAAATCACCCTTCTTAATCATCGAAATCCCCATTTTCTCCACTTCTTCATGCAACCTCACTCTTGACATAGCAGTGCATAGAGCATGGACAGACTTCCTACTTAATGCATCTGCCATCACATTCGCTTTCCCTTCATGATATATTATTTCCATATCATAGTCTCCAATCGGCGTAATCCATCTTTTTTGTCTCATGTTCAACTCCTTCTGGGTATAAATATACTTCACTCTTGTGGTCAGAAAACACCTTAAAAGTAGCTCCATAAAGGTAATGGCGCCACAATTTTAGTGCAAACACCACACCTCCTAGCTCTAAGTCATGGGCAGGGTAATTTTCCTCATATGGTTTCAACTGTCTCGAGGTATAAACTATCACCTTCTCATTCTGCATTAACACACACCCCAATCCATTCTTCGAGGCATAGGTATATACTTCAAAATTTTCACTTCCTTCAGGTAAAGCAAGAATAGGAGCTGTAGCCAGGCGCTCCTTCAAGGTTAGGAATGCCTTCTGATACCGTCGTAAAGTATCAAAAATTAAATTTATATTCCAAACTACTACTATAGATAGTGGCAGTCAGGGTCGAACCACAAGAAGGCAAGCAATTTAAAGTTGTCTAATTTAAGTCTAAAGTAATAGTTTCGGGGGGTTTGATTTGAATGATTCTATAACTAATGGCAATAAAGTTAAAACTAAATTAAGGCAATTAAATGAGCAATTAAAGAAAATAGATGAAATCAAATATTAAAAGGATGCTAAGATGGTCGGTTCACTGTAGTTTCGACGGCAGTATCCTAGGTAAGTCTGAAATAATCACGTAAGACGGGAAAATAAGAAGTCCTCTCGGTCCATTCTTAACGGGTAGCATCTTTCGATCTAGCTACGGGTCCATAAGTATCACTAGTACTGACTCCCGCCCTGAAAAGTGATTCTTAAAAGCCTAAATTTTACCTATCTTTCGATCTCAGTATAATTTAGTCGTTCAATTGGTAGTCTAATTCCCTCCCCTATCTTTCGATCTAATGGGTCGGTCAATTACTAAGTATTCAACTAGTCGCGTGCACTCGATTTATCGAATTAAGCAATTTAATCAATTAAAACGGAGCTGATCTTATGTGAGCCGGTCGATCGACCAACGGGCTCAGTCGATCGACCAAGACTCGAATCAGGTTTACGAATTTACGCCGCCTACACCACAGGTCCCCTACATCTTAGCACGAGGGGTTTAGCTACTCATGATAGAATTTATAACAACAACGAAATTAACAATTAACGAATTTGGATGCATGATTAAATAAACTAAGCAAATAAGATACATAAACGAAATAAGGCTTTGGGAAACTACTCTATGCAATCTTAATCTACGAATGAATAAAAGCAAACTGAAATTAAGGAATCAGAATTACCGAATGAAAGCAGGATGAAGAATCCGAAAGCACGAATTTTATTAACGAAAAATAAAGCTAATTGTATTAAATGTTTATTAATAAAAACTTGGTATTAAATCCTAAAAATTCGATGCCCCCAAGCAGTCGGAAGGAGTTACGTTATATAGAAGTGTCACGTAAAACCCTTGCCAAACCTAATTACAAGTGGGCTTAGGTTAAAATCTTTTAATTCTCGTCTTTAATTTGCGTCAGAATCGCTGTGTGGTCGATCGACCACTAGGACCAGTCGATCGACCAAGCTTCGCCGAACAAAGAGCTTCTTATCCGATTTAGGAATCGTGCTGCGTCGATCGACTAAAGGCGTGATCGATCGATCGCTTCAACATGTACTTTGCTCCAAAAGCCTCGTAAATTTGTCTTTCAGGCCTCGATACGCGTACCAAGTTCGCTTCCCAAGTCTTTACTTCACGTCAGGTCCTATGCCTAATACTCGGGGACGGATTCGGCTCGATTTTTGCTGAATTCTTCACATTTCTGCAATATTACACAAAAACACGAAAGTAGACGGAAAAAGGGAATATAGTAGAATAAACTACACATTTGAGCTCTGAAATGCGTGTAAAATAGGGTGGAAAACATCATATTTTAGACACGCATCAAACTTCCCCAAACCAAACCCTTACTTGTCCCCAAGCAAGAACTAGACTCGATCTTAAAGCCTAATGGAACGCTTTCATTCTCAGAGCTAAATGCAAACTGCAAAGCCTAAACCAGTTTAATGCTAAAAATCAACAATCAATTAGTAATATGAATCATGCAAACGAGTTATGTAGTCGTTAAAAATTGATGAACTTTAAACTATAGAGACTTATCATATTGGACTCTCACGGGTCGCTCAAATCACTCAATAAATACAGGTGAATATATGTAAAGATATAAAGAAGTAATATTTGTAAAGACTCTCACCTAACTACGACCTATAAAAACATGCCTGCAATCTAATATGAAAATAATCTCTACAACCGTACATATGAATTCCAACCATTAAAGGCCATTGACACATGCCGAGGTAAATTTGGATATGTGAGGCTATGAGTAAGAAGGGGCTAAGACGAATTTGGTAAAAACAGAGTTATAAGCCAAGCTAGTAACTAAGGGAACCAAATTAATAAATCATTCCAACTTCTTGCTCAAGATTAAACGATAAAGCGGTGCTAATAGTAAGCACAAATCTCACATTCTCCATACAAACTTAATTCCTCAAATAATTTTTAATCGCAACATGGGAATATAAAATCACCAACTAATGAAGATTCAATCATGTGATTTTTTTTTTCTATCTTTCTTTCAACTTTTCCTTTCTCATGTTTCCAATATCATCTCAATAAGAGCATATGCAACCAAAAATGAAGTAACAATCCCAAAAACCAAAACTACTAGCTTGACAAGGGCAGGCTAAATATAGGATGTAGTTAATAGGACAAAAAGGCTATTTCTGGCAGTGTGAGGCTTATGGAAAAAATGAATAAAGGGGTGTCCTCTTCCACATGTGTCAACCAACCACAAAACCAAATGCATACAGGTATTAAGTAGATTAAGTTCATATTTATGCATATTGATATAACATGTCTCATAAGGAGTACTACTCACATCCTAGACGAACTGGTCATGAATGTCACCAGTTATAAGGCTCTAAAACTCAGAATATAATGTAGTTTGCCAAAAATCTAAGTCAAGTCTCAAGATTTAGCGAATAATTTAACGAAAACTCGTAGATATGCATATGTGATTCTAATAATAACATGTCAATTAAGCACGACTTAGGCATAAACAGATGAAAATGCAATGTCATCATTGAACTACTACCGTTCCGACTCAACCCATATGCTAAAATAAACATGCAATTTTTTGAATTTTTTTTTTTTGAAAATTTTCAATTTTTTTGAATTTTCTGTATATAAGAGGAAAATAAATAACAATGCAAGGCAAAAATGTAAACGTGAATGCAAAACAGAATGAATGCAACGCAAAATCCTTCCCCAAACCAAATCACACAATGCCCTCATTGTGCAAAATCATATGAGAAAATAATCAAGGGAAATGGGAATTTGCGATAATATTAACTAAAAAGACATGAAGGAGACATGGGGAACTCACAAGACTTTAAGCGCGCAAAAGGAAACCTCCCCAAACCAGCGTGAGCTAGGAGGTTTCAGTAGCCATCAGTGCTACCATAAGGTACCTGAAAACACAAAAGTACCGCGCATAATTCCGAGAAAACAACTAAGGAACGAGAAATATGTGCAAAAGAATAAGAATAGAAGAAAAGGGAATCAGCACGGGAGGTGGTCGATCGACCAAGGGTATCAGTCGATCGACTAGAGCACCTGGGAACAGTGCCTCTGAAGTCCTCCGCATCAGTCGATCGACCAGGGGGTCCAGTCGATCGACTGGCATACCTGGCGATTCAGCCTCTTTTCTTCAATTAACTCAATGAATTGAGTTTATATGGTCTAATAACCTGCAATTGGACATAAATACAACGCCCAAAATTGCGCAAACCCAAAAATAACAGTCTATAGTCTTATAAAATCCTATGCAAACCAAATAAAGCGGAGTTTCGCGCACACGAAAACAATAAATAGTCTAACAAAAAATAGTAAATAAATTGTTTTAAAAGAATTTGATCAACTAATAGTTGATCAAGAATGGCCACAGAATGGCCCACTTGCTCGGCTTCTAGCTACAAGAAGTAGCCTCTACAGTGCTCATCCTCTCAGCTGCACCCCTAACAACTCCAATATCCGCAGAACTCAACGGATCAACATCTCTAACATCTTCCCAATCACCGACCTCGTCTGGCTCATCAAAATCCAAATCGGACTCCGTAACTTTGACGGGCTCCTCATCAGGCTCCTCATCAGTTGCATAGCTTAGATACCCTAGACCGCCTCTCTGCACAATGGGCTCTCTCACAACTGGAGCAACATGCGGCTCTAAATTCCCCAAACCAGCTCCTGCAACAGTCAAAATAGGAGGATCTTCCTCCAATTTGCTCCCAATCTGGGGCGGAGGTGTTATAGCAGAATTAGGCATAGGGGCAGGCATATCAGACAATACAACATAAGATTTAACTACATTGCAAGTTACTGGGTACATAACATCCTTCTTCTTATAGGTCTGGGCAAAAACAATGGACTGTTTTCCTACCTTAAAGGTCAATGTCCCTGAGCCAACATCTATAACTGCACCAGCAGTGTGCATAAATGGTCTACCCAAAATTATAGGAATGTGAGTATCCTCGGGTATATCTAGCACAATGAAGTCAATTGGGAAAAAGAACTTTCCTATTTGTACAGGAATGTCCTATAAGACTCCTACGGGCCGGACCGCAGAACATCAGCCATCTGCACTGTCATGTTTGTAATTGCAAACCTAGTTAATCTCAATTTCTTAGAAAGACTTGAAAACATAACACTAATACTAGCCTCTAGGTCACATAATGCCTTCTCAATAGAAAAGATACCAATATTACATGGGACTGAAAAACTACCTGGGTCTTCTAGCTTATGAGGTGCGGTATGAGTCAAATAGGAAGATGACTCCTCAGTTAGTGCGACATATTGCACAGTATCAAGTGACTTCTTTTTAGACAACAGCTGCTTCATAAATTTCATATAGGCAGGCACTTGATTAACTAATTCTAGGAAAGGAACTTGCACGTTTAAACTACGAATAACATTTCCAAACTTGTTAAACGATACGTGTTCCTTTGTCGGCACCAATCTCTCTGGATAAGATGTTGTAAGAAGCAACTTAGCCCTCTCCTCTAGGTCTCTCATACCGGCATTAGTGGACTTAGGCTGAAAATCCACGACTTTGTCCTTGTTGTAGCTCGAACCTTCTTCAGACCGTCTCATAAATGAACCATTAACCGTCGTAGGGTCATACTTTGGAACCGGAACTGACCCATCAGAATTTGGATCTTGCCTCGATAATTTCGGAGTCGTCGTACCCCGAAATAAGTAGTCCCTCAAGTTATCTGGCATTGGAGGACGAAAAGGTTCACAATCAGACGTATCTTCAGTCGATCGACCATGTAGGTCAGTCGATCGACTGGCTTCCGCAGACCAGAAACTTCAATGTTACCCGAGCTCGTCGATCGACCAGGTGTGTCAGTCGATCGACTGATGTACCTGCTGATCGTCTTTTTCTTACTACTGTTCATTCCAGCTTTTTTCTTACTCGGTTCTGCCTCATCTTTTTCAGTAACATCTTCGACCATAGTGGGCCCATCAAGGGTAAACCCACTCCTCAAAGTCATCGCATTTAAAGTCTCTTTTTTATCCGGCTGCGACGGTAATTGCCCTGGAGCTCTAGTTGCACTTTTGCTTGCCAATTGGGCAATTTGGCTTTAAAACATTTTTGTAGAAGTCTCTCTAGCTAGAGACTCCTTTTGCAGAAAACCTGACAAATTCTGAACCATGTTTTTCAATTCGGAAATATCAGAATTTTGAAATTGCTGCTGTTGAGGCACATAGGGAGGCTTTTGATACTGCTGCTGCTTATGAGGGGGCACATAGTTTTGCTGCTGCTGCTGCTGCGGTGGTGGACCTGTATTAAGGACATTCTGGTTAGTCCACCTCAAATTGGGGTGGACATTAGAGGGATCGGGATAAGTACCAGTCTGCCTAAAGTGTTGAAAGGCAGCACATATTTCATTCGAACTAGTACAAAACTCTGAAACATGTCCCTCTCCTCCACATCTTTTGCATGTAAAGGGACCGTCTGAAACTGCATTAACTTTATATATCCCACCCTTTTGGGATCCCCCAAAATTTAGCTTGTTGAATCTCGCAGTAAGGGCCTCTATTGCAGCTGTAGTGGGAGATTCAGCTTCTCTTCTCTGATTTCCTCTATAATTCCCATGCTCAGCTTTATGGGTGGCTATATCTTCAATAATCTTCCACCCCTTAGTCTCTCCACTATTCTCCTAGAATCTGCCATTAGCTGCAGCATCCAGGATAGCCCTCTGATCATCATAAAGCCCATTATAGAATTGATTACACAGGAACCATTGCTCGAACCCATGGTGCGGAATAGATCGCACCAGTCTCTTGAAACGGACCCATGCCTCATGAAAATCCTCATCAGAACCCTGTTTAAAGCTTGTGATCTGAGCTCTAATCGCATTAGTCTTCGATGCATAGAAATATATTTTATAAAATGCTAGGGCCAGCGAATTCCAATCAGTAATCCCATTAGCAGCTCGATCCAGATCTCGGTACCACTCCCTAGCAGCATCACGGAGCGAGAATATGAACATCGTCTCTTTTATCTGGTCCTGGGTCACACCTGCTGGTGGGGGTATGGAACAACAGTAGTCAATGAATATCTTAATATGCTTAGCTGAATCTTCATTTGTAGCTCCCCCAAATTGGTTTCTCTCAACCACGTTAATGTAGGACGGTTTCGCTTCAAATTTTCTATCCGTCCCAGCTGGCAACGCGAATACCTTATAGAGATTCTCAACTTTTGGCTCGGAGTGACTGGCTATACTTGCTTCTTCAGCCATATCTGGAGATGTAACGGTCTCAGCTGAAGAAGTAGAAATAGGAGACGAAGGTGGATCCTCCTCAAATAACTCGTTCTCGTAAAAAATGGATAGAGTACTCAGCTCTTCCTCTGTCGGAAATACTCTAGATGATCGTCTCAACTCATGCAAAGTCTTCTCGATCTCAGGATCTAACGGTCGTAATTCACCACCCTGTGACCTGCGCATAAGAGGAAACTACAAGTAGAATATGAGAACAGTTTAAGGAACATGTGTCCCTTAAACTAAGAAAAAGACTAAAATAAAAACAACTAAAAATTAAACAATTGCCTCCCCGGCAACGGCGCCAAAATTTGATACCGTCGTAAAGTATCAAAAATTAAATTTGTATTCCAAACTACTACTATAGATAGTGGCAGTCAGGGTCGAACCACAAGGAGGCAAGCAATAAAGTTGTCTAATTTAAGTCTAAAGTAACAGTTTCGGGGGGTTTGATTTGAATGATTCTATAACTAAAGGCAATAAGTTAAAACTAAACTAAGGCAATTAAATGAGCAATTAAAGAAAATAGATGAAATCAAATATTAAAAGGATGCTAAGATGGTCGGTTCACTGTCGTTTCGACGGCAGTATCCTAGGTAAGTCTGAAATAATCACGTAAGACGGGAAAATAAGAAGTCTTCTCGGTCCATTCTTAACGGGTAGCATCTTTCAATCTAGCTACGGGTCCCTAAGTATCACTAGTACTGACTCTCGCCCTGAAAAGTGATTCTTAAAAGCCTAAATTTTACCTATCTTTCGATCTCAGTATAATTTAGTCGTTTCAATTGGTAGTCTAATTCCCTCCCCTATCTTTCGATCTAATGGGTCGGTCAATTACTAAGTATTCAACTAGTCGCGTGCACTCGATTTATCGAATTAAGCAATTTAATCAATTAAAACGGAGCTGATCTTACGTGAGCCGGTCGATCGACCAATGGGCTCAGTCGATCGACCAAGACCCGAATCAGGTTTATGAATTTACGCCGCCTACACTACAGGTCCCCTACATCTTAGGACGAGGGGTTTAGCTACTCATGATAGAATTTATAACAACAACGAAATTAACAATTAACGAATTTGGATGCATGATTAAATAAACTAAGCAAATAAGATACATAAACAAAATAAGGCATTGGGAAACTACTCTATGCAATCTTAATCTACGAATGAATAAAAGCAAACTGAAATTAAGGAATCAGAATTACCGAATAAAAGCAGGAAGAAGAATCCGAAAGCACGAATTTTATTAACGAAAAATAAAGCTAATTGTATTGAATGTTTATTAATAAAAACTTGGTATTGAATCCTAAAAATTCGATGCCCTCAAGCAGTCGGAAGGAGTTACGTTATATAGAAGTGTCACGTAAAACCCATCCCAAACCTAATTACAAGTGGGCTTAGGTTAAAATCTTTTAATTCTCGTCTTTAATTTGCGTCAGAGTCGTTGTGTGGTCGATCGACCACTAGGACTAATCAATCGACCAAGCTTCGTTGAACTGTAGCTTCTGATCTGATTTAGTAATCGTGCTCTGGTCGATTGAATAAAGGCAGCAGTCGATCAACTGCTTCAACAGGTACTTTGCTCCAAAAGCCTCGTAAATTTGTCTTTTAGGCCTCGATACGTGCACCAAGTTCGCTTCCCAAGTCTTTACTTCACGTCAGGTCCTATGCCTAATACTCGGCGACGGATTCGGCTCGATTTCCGCTGAATCCTTCACATTTCTGCAATATTACACAAAAACACGAAAGTAGACGGAAAATGGGAATATAGTAGAATAAACTACACATTCGAGCTCTGAAACGCGTGTAAAATAGGGTGTAAAACATCATATTTTAGACGCGCATCACCTTCTCACAACTCGCATCCCATTTAAACCTATTCTCCTTTCACATCAAGGTAGTCAATGGCTTAGCTATTTTTGAGAAGTCTTTTACAAACCTTCTATAATAACCAGCCAATCCCAGAAAACATTGAATATTCCCTACATTTTTCGGCCTCTCCCACTTGGCAACTGCTTCAATCTTACTTGGATCTATAGACACTCCATATTTTGACACAACATGACCCAAAAACGCCACCTTCTCCAACCAAAGCTCACATTTACTCAACTTGGCATAAAGACTGTTCTCTCTCAAAGTCTACAATAGAATCCTCAAATGCTTCACATGTTCTTCCTTATCCTTAGAATACACTAGGATATCATCGATAAAGACAACTATGAACTGATCTAAATAAGGACTAAACACACGGTTCATTAAGTCCATGGTGACTGCTGGTGCATTAGTTAATCCAAATGGCATAACAACAAATTCATAGTCTCCGTATCTATTTCTGAATGCAGTCTTAGGAATATCTTCATCCTTAATTCTCAATTGGTGGTATCCCGATCTCAAATCAATCTTAGAAAATATTCCAGCCCCACTCAGCAGGTTAAACAAATCATCAATTCGAGATAAAGGGTACGTATTCTTAATGGTCACATTATTCAACTCCCTATAATAAATACATAACCTCATGCTCCCATCGTTCTTCTTGACAAATAACATAGGTGGTCCCCAAGGTGACACACTCGGCCTCACATAGCCCTTATCTAACAACTCCTCCAGCTGCTTCTTAAGCTTCTCCAACTCCTTAAGTCCTATAATTTAAGGTGCTTTAGAAATAGGTCTCGTCCCAGGTTTTAAGTCAATTCCAAAATCTATGTCCCTGTGAGGTGGTAACCAAGGAATATCATCCGGAAACACATCCTGAAAGTCCTTCACCACCTCGATGTCACACGTCTTTAACGCCTCTTCTCGAAGGTCTCTCACATGAAATAAAATCAATTGTCCTTCATTCCTTAAGCAAGATTTTAAGGTAACAGTAGAAATAAGTTTTACTTTAGGCTTAATAACAAACCCCTTATAAGTCACCTTTACTCCCCCAGGTCCACTTAAGGTGACTTTCTTTTGGTGACAATGATGTGACCATAATTAGAGCATATTTAGCCGCCGAATTAGCCTTGTTCCCATGCTTTTTAGTGCATATTTGGGTCATTTATTGTCTTTAGTCCTTTTTTTTGCATATTCTTTGAGGTTTTGTTTCCTTGGTAGGAAAGGAGTGCAAACCTTGCATTTTCATGGCAAAATGAAGCTAAATTGATTGAATTCACTGACCAAGCATCAAAGAGAAGACAAGATTAGAAGGGCTTTGTACATACTGTAGTAGATGGGCAATGATGAGAAAAGATCCTTGCATCCCCGAGTAAATCCTCAAGGATTTTATGAAGGGAAAGGAAGAAAAGATGAAAGGAAGAAGCTGTAAGACAATCCGAGCGGATTGCCCACAATCCACCCGTCCAAGAGGTGCAATCCGAGCGTCTTCCCCAGCTGGACGCCCGTCCAGAAACACCACAATCCGCCCGTCCACCCCTCGACTCCGCTCGTTCAAAACTCCCACAATCCGCCCGTCCCGTGCCCCGGACGCTCGGATTGTGTGTAAGCTATTTCATCTTCTACTTGTTTTATGAAGGATGCGCATATTTTTCTAAGACCGGCGAAAAGGAGACCGGAGTCTCCCTTGAGAGCGGCGATTCCTCAAGGACTTAATCGTCATTTAAGCCCTTAGTAAACCCTAATTTATGTAACTAATTCCCACTATAAATACCCCATTAGGCTAATTAGATTATCATGTTCTTCTTAGCAATCTCTAGTGTAGTTTATATCAATCAAATCTCTCTTTAATCTTGTAATCAACATTTAATCAAGTTATAATACAAATTTCATTTCCTTAATCTCCCTTTGGTTCATCTTTCATTTTTGTTAATTGAATATTACTTGGGTTATTATTGGGAGATTGACAACCTTCCAATCAATCATCAAGTACTTCTATTATTCTTTCCTTTATTATTGGAATCATTAGTAGGTATAATTCTCTTAATCCCTTTTTAATTATTGTTAATTATCTTCATTTATTCATCATGTTTTACTTTGTTGGTGTGATTGACAACCTTGCTAGCATGTTCAACATAATAATGAGTGAGTAGTTTCCTTAGCTAGGGTTAATGGGTAATTAGGGGAAACCAACATGGGGGATGATTCATGCTTAAATTAATATGTTTTCATAGTTTATTTGCTTGCTTGTTGTGATCTCAACTTATGCACATGTTATGTTTGATGAAATGCGAGCCTATGAATCCTTGCATTTTTTACCCATCACCTATCTTTTCAATGAGACTTTTAAGACATAAACCAACTCGAGTCTCATTAGACCATGCATATATTTGAGTAGGGAAGATTAAGTCGACTTGTAGGTGTTGTACAATCTAATCGATTCGACTCCGGGACCCAAACTTTCCTAGGATTGTAAGATATAAACTAACTCGATCCATCACAACAATAATTGCTTGCTTATAATTTGAGAATATGTTTATATGATCAATTCCCATGAATCCCCTATGACCCCATGACACCCTAGTGCCTTTTATCAATTGTTTACACCCCTTTTTAATCATCTTGCTTGTTTACTTTTATTGCTATCCAAATTGTGACACCCTTAGACACCACTAGTTGCAATTGAAAATCTCATCTCAATTCCCGTCCCTTGGGATCCGACCTTTACTTGCCTCTTTACTAATTGTAGAGTTGTTTGTAGAGTTATAAATTGTGTTTTGGTCCAGGTGCTCCTAAAGACAAGTACCGAAAACTAAACCTCCAAGTGAGTTCGACCAAAAATGGCGCCGTTGCCGGGGATGGTGTTAACTTGATTTAGTTTTTCTTATATTTTTATTAGTTGTGTCTTTGTTTGCCTTTGGGAAGTAAAACTCCTCAAGGTTTGTTCTAATTATTTTCAAGTTGTTTAATATTTTGTATGTCTAGAAGATCACAAGGTAACTTGTTATCCTTTGATCACGAAATTAAAAGGACTTTGACAACCAATAGAATACTTGCTAGGAGAACTTTGAGAGGTATTGGTGAGATTGTAGATATTCAACCAAACATTATTGAGTTCATCAACCTTTTTGCAAGAGAAGGTGAGGAGAACCCAACACAAAATCCAACACAAAATCAACCCACAATGCCTAAATTTTCATCACATTCCGTACCAACCGAGGAGAACCTACCCAATGGTACTCCTACATGACAACACTTAACCGGAAATTTCATTGCCAAATCCGCATTTATCCAATTAGTCGAAAGAAGCCAATTTGGGGGGATGCCTAGTGAAGACCCTCACTCTCACATGGAGACTTTTTGCGACTATTGTGATGCGATTTCTTAAACCGGTGTAACTCAAGACCAAATTCGATGGGTCTTATTTCCTTTTTCTCTAATTGCCACCGCAAAACAATGGTTGAAAGGCCTTGATAAGGCTACTATCGTAATTGATTCTTGGAAGAAATTGGCTCTAACTTTCTACAAAAAGTTCTATCCACCGGAAAAGACTAACATGCTAAGAGCTCAAATTACGGGATTTAAGCAAAGAGATGAAGAATCTTTGTATGAAGCTTGGGAGCGATTCAAGGGAATTTGTCGCTCATGTCCTCATCATGGCCTTAGCGAGTGGTTCTTGGTACAACAATTTTGGAACGGTCTTTATGAAGACTCAAGAAACATTCTCAACATAGGATCAAATGGAATGTTCACCGAAGTTGATGACAATCAAACTTGGAACAAGATTGAGGAAATGGCGGTCCATAAATCACAATATAGTAGACCTCGCAAGGCTACTAGAGGAGGAAAGCATGAAGTGGACTCTATTACTCAATTGGGTGCTCAAATTAGTGCTCACATTGATACCATCAATTTGAAGTTCTAAAAGGCTATGGCTAGACTTGAAGAAGCCTCAAAATCACCAAAGCAACATGTTAATGCCATGACGGCATCTTCATCAATCCCAAGTGGGATATGTGAGAATTGTGGAACTTTGGGACATGACCAAAGTGAATGTAGGGGAACAAATGAACAAGTGAATGCTTTTCAAGCATACAAGAGTAGTACCCCTTATTCAAACTATTACAATGAAAACACCAAATTCCACCCAAATCTTTCATACAAAAGCCAAAATGTTCAAAACCCTCAACCAACATACACCCCACCTCCCATGAGAAACCAAAATCAAAGACCCTTTTACAACCAAAACCAAGGTTACCAAAATCAAACTCCATACAATCAACAAAATGACCAAGGTTTTGATGTTTAAAAAGCGGTCCTCCAAATGCAAAAGAATCAACAAGAGTTTTTCACTCAAATGCAAAAGGATACTCAAGCAAAGGAAATCACCATCAACAACATCCTAGCCCACACCAAAATGTTGGAAACCCAATTAACTCAACTAGCATCTTCAAGCTCACAAAGACAAAAGGGGCAATTACCACCTCAAAGTAATCCCCCAAGACATGAAACGGTTCGAGCCATTCACTTGAGAAGTGGTACGAGGTATGAAGCACCGGAGAAGCAAGTTGAGGATAATGTTGTGGAAGCTAGTGACAAAGAAGAAGTTGTGCAAAACTCCAAGGACGGAGAACCATCAAAAGAAGAAGTTTCAAAGAAAAATGAAGACAAGGTAAAGGAGAAGGAGCCCATTGTGATTAGACTTCCTTTTCCGAGTCCTCAAGCCAAGCCCAAATTTGATGACCAACTTGGAAAATTTATGGAGATTGTGAAGAATTTGGAAGTCTAGATTCCTTTCACAGAATTAATCAATCACGTGCCGGCTTTTGCAAAGTACATGAAAGACATCCCTACGAAGAAGAAGTCGATTCGGAAGCTTGAGACTATCGCCTTCACTAAGGTGAGTAGTGCAATACTTCAAGGGAGTTCACCTCCAAAACTTAAAGATTCGGGAAGCTTCGTTCTCAGTACCGTGTACCATTGGCGACACCACGATCAACAAAGCTTTATGTGATCTAGGGGCTAGTGTGAGTATTATGCGGTACTCGGTGAGTAAAAGGTTAGGGATGGGAGAGCTTAAATGCTCCAATATCACACTCCAAATGGCCAATAGATCGACGAAGACACCATTAGGGATATGGGAAGATGTTCCCGTAAGAGTTGGGAAATTTTTCATCCCGGTGGACTTTGTCATTGTTGACATGGAAGAAGAATCTAACATTCCACTCATTCTAGGTAGACCTTTCTTGCACACCGCGGGTGCGGTGATAGATGTGAAGCATGGAGAGCTCACTCTAGAAGTGGGAGATGAAAGCATAACTTTCAATCTTGACAAGACCATGAGAGCTCCCCGTTTGCATGAACTATGTTTTTTGGTTGATCATTATAGCCGGAAGGATGATAGGAAGAAATCGGAATTCCAATGGAAGAAGAAAGTCGATGATGCTCCATTCAAAGAGCAAAGAAATTGTAACAAAGAGCGCTTGAAAAGCTCACCAAAGTCAAGCAATGAAAAAGATGGCCTCATTGGCCAAGACAAGAAAGTGGGAGAGTTGTCTCTATCAACTCAAGAGATCTTTAGTGACCAAGTAGATGAAGTTTGTGGTCTTTGGGATGATGAGTTTGAAGGGATTTTCAATCCCTACATTGGTAATGCTATCGATCAAGACCAACATGAAGGACAACAAGTGCAAAGATCTATTTAAGATCTTTATCATGACAATGAACAAGCTTATGACTACTTCTTCAAGGTGTTGAGTAACATCAATAACACCTTGGATGTAACACCCCGTAAATTTGAAGACCTTTATTATATTTTAAAAGTAATATTTTAATCTATTTTAATTTTATATTAATTTATTTGAAATAAAATTTATTTGATAAAATATAATCTTATTTTATTTTCAAGAAATGTAATTATTTTTGATAGTTTAGAAATGTTTAAAAGTGATTTAAACTATATATAAACCTTTTCCTTTGATAAAATAGGTTTCGAATAAAAGTCGTAAAATTGGGATTTTCCCATTTCTTACGGTCGTTGGGTAAACGAGTTTGGATATTGGGCATATGAGTACTTAATCTTTTAGTAAAATCGTGTTTAAGAACTTTAATATTCTCGGAAATCGCGTTCGACGAATATTTCTAATTATCGTCGAAGCGAACCCAAAACGTAAACAATTGACCACCTTCCCACACTATTTGGATCGACCACCTACCCCCATTTGTCCCATCTTTCAATTCTCATTTCCTCCATAATTCACTCTCTCTCTTCCTTTCATCAAACACCAAATTCATCTCAAAAATCCTCCTTACAATCCCTAAATCCACCATAAATCCTTCATTTCTCCACCAAATCTCATAACAATTATATATTTGGAATCCTCTCTTCAATCATCATCTCCTAGTAAGCTTTATTTTCATTTCCCCCAATTTTGTTTTAAGGCTCATCTTTTAGGGTTTTCGAATTTAAGCTTAATAATTGTGTTTTTGTTGTTCTTATAGGTGAAGAATTTGAAGATGAGTTAGGTGACTCATATGTGGTTGAAGATGAAGAGTAATTTTGGGTTTTAGAAGCTTTCTCAAGTTATTACTTGTCTCTTTGCTAGCTTAAGGTAACTATTCCGAGTCACTCGACGAATTAATGTCACATTAGTAGTTGTATTTGTTGTTTGTTGTTGTTTGTTGTCGTTTGTTGTTGTTTGTTGTTGTTTGTTGTTGTTTGAGACGATCTTGTTGATAAATGAATGAATGAAGTAAGATGAGTATGCTTATGTTTAATTTATGTTACCCATTTGTATATTATTGTTTGGAACAAATTTGGATGAGGAATTATGTGTTGTGACAAGTCCGTGTTTTGGCTGGAACGCGTCAGTACCAGACTGAGACGGTTTCCAATGTTTCCAAAAATATGACAGATTGAACGGCGTCGAAAAATTAGGTGGTTTAGCCACTTGAATCACTCAATTCGGAGTCCGTATGAGTAAATGGCGTCGTTTTATCGATTAAAAATTTATAGAAAAATTTACCCTTGTGTGAGACGGTTATTTATGCTATTTTATTGTGCGAGATTTTGTGGAATTAGTTATTTTGTAAGTTGGAATGTTTTCTTTATGTTGATAGTGTTCACATGATAGAAATTGGAATATTGCATGAGAATGATATTGTAATGAATGTTGTGATTTGGGCCAAGACTCTGAGCTGGGCCAGTTTGACCGAATGAGTTTGGTCAAACTAGGTTTAACCGGTCAGCCTCGATTTGACCAATGACCCGTCGCGGGACTCGGGTCGAGGGTTTATCTTTGAGGTGAGATTGGTTGTTTTATATTATGCCTTGATATTTGTAATTATCATTTCACATGTTGGATGGTTGATGCTTTGGATGCCTTATGCTTGAGTCTTGTAATTATCATTAAGTTGAGATTGGTTGTTTTATGCCTTGATATTTGTAATTATCATTAAGTTGAGATTGGTTGTTTTATATTATGCCTCTTTGTCATTTTAGCTTGTTCTTATGGATTATGGTACTGTTGGTTAGCTGAAATTTGGATTATTATTGATATTGGAGATATCGTTGGTTTGTCAGCTGAATATGCTCTTGCGTAGCCCTTCATATGCTAGGGTGTGTATGATCATTTGTGTGTGCAAGTTTGGACTCTTTGCCCCTCTTTGTTGGAGCTTGTGTCCTCCACAAATTAGTGTGATAACATTTTTAAATCTCTTACAGGTTCACAAGGGTATACTTCGTATATTTAATCAGTTGATTAACGTTTACCTAATAACGGTTGACTTGTTAGAAAGTTTGACGTTATTATCATACAGATGGCGGTGATCAACTGGTCCCTAAAGGTCACACCTATAGGATGTGTTTGAGAAATGTGGTTATAGAAATATAATCACATTGATGCCCAAAATGACTAAAAAGTTTGTCAATGTGTTGATAAGATAATTATTTAATAAAATTAAATAATATTAAGTTGAGACGAATTAACTGTCAATTCGTAAATTAAATATAATAAGTTATATTTCGTTAAATATATATTTAATGTTAGCTTGGACGAATTAATCTGTTAATTCGTAATTAAATATAATCAGTTATGTTTAATATCAACAAGATGAATGTGTCATAGTGGTAATAGTGAGGGTACACCAACCAAGAGGTCATGGGTTCGATCCTCACTAGATGACAATTCAACATATTTTATATATTTTTGGAAAGACCAAAAATAAGGAGAATAATCTCCTTATTTCGGTCAGTTAGGCCGAAAATTAGGAGAGATTTATTCTTTCCTAATTGACTCCTAATTTCGGCTACTATAAGAAAGAAAGGGAGAGAATTATTTCTACCCTAATTCTTTTCTTTGACCTTGCCTCCTCTCTCATCAGAAAAACACAAAAACAACTAAATTTTACAAAAAAATTTAGATCGATTTCTAGCATAATAAAAGGGCATATCTCATATCGTCTTGGGTGCAACTAATAGGCGAATATCAATTTTGATATTGTTCTTAGGCCAATTTTGCTAGGACCGAAGGTTAATTCTAAATCCTTTATACTTTGTTTATGTATTTTGTTTATGACCATTGATCATCATTGTTAAACTCGTTATAATCCTTCTAGTTTAAGGGAAGTATACAGATTATTTCCCACAAGTGGTATCAGAGCATGAGGCCACGATTTTATTTTTGATGATTTTCATAAAATATGTATGTAAACAATGGGGATTTCGAAAAAAAAAATTTAGGGTTTTCGGCTGAAATTTTTTTTGTGCCGAGAGAATTTTTTTTTTCGGCCTGTTTTTCCTTTGTTGATGATTTATTTTCATTTGATTCATATGAATTATTGTTTTAATATGTTCAGATGATAATAAAATGAATTTGTAGGGACCTTGATTTAATTCGGATTAAATTAAATTGTTAATGGAATAATCATGTCGATTAGACAAGAACTTGTTTTTGCTATATAGTTTTAGCATATAAGATTAATCATGTTCATTAATTCACTTGCTAAATCACGTTCTATATGGCAACTGTAAACATTTTCTTCATCGGTTTTGTTTTAGGGCAATTGTTGCCGCAAGTTTTTTTTGTGACGGGTGTTTTATTTTTTGCCGTTGTTGTTGTTTTTTTTTTCGTTCGGTACTGTTCACCGTGAACAGTGCTCATAAAAAAAAAAAAAAACTGTTTTTTGGGTTATTTTTCTTTTTGCCGAATCTAAAAGAAAAAGAAAAGGAAGGTTTTTTCTTTCCTTGTTTTTGCCTTATTTCCGAAAAAAATATTATTGGCTGTTTTTTCCTTTTTCAGCCGTGATCTGAGTTTACAAAATAAAAAAAAATAAAAAATTTCCTTTTTGCCGAGACCCAAAAGGAAGAGAAATTGGATTTTGTTTATTTTATTTTATTTTGGCCAATTAGTTATTGTGAATCGGTTCACAATTTAAAGATACCGAGTTATTTTAAAGCAGTTTAAAATTTTGACGGATAGAATTCATATTACAAGTTTAATATGGATTAAGAATGAAATTAATGTGATTAAATTGCGGAATTGTCATTTAATTTAATTTAAATAGGTGGTTTGGATAAATTAATCAACATAATTAAGGAATTGTGTAATGTATGTTTAATTTATTTTAGTTGATGCTTTTAATTTTGTTGAATGTATCGAATGAATGAATTTTATTTACGTATTTAATTTTGCAATCGGTTGTAATTTGTATTACTTAGTGTGGCCTTAGTCAAATTATGTTTTCGTAATGAAGGAAACATGATTTTTATGTAATTATGAGATCTCGAATCTCCTTTATTTTAGTTTTGGGTTTTGAAATTAGAATGTAATAAATAGGTCAATTATGTAATTTTATTTATTGTAATTTCAAAGAAGACTAAAGATGAAGATTCAAGCTCACTCCCGCTACATGGATCAAGATGGAACATCAAGACAAGCTTCTCGGGTCCAAGGATGGATTCCAAACTTGTATTTATTGTTCATTTTAATGGGATAGGCCACACTAGGACTTTTACTGTTTTTTTTACGTTTTTCATTATTATTGCGTTTCGTTCACATGTTAATAATTGCATCATTTTCCGCCTAAAACCAAACCACCTACTACTAATATGCATGAAAATTGACTCATATAGGTTGTATGTTAGTTTTCATGGACATGATGATGTCACAGTCTTTAAGCCATCACTTTAGTTTAATCATTCTCGCATGCTAGATTATAGTTCACTTAAAATGAATTTAAATAAAGTTGATGGGATCTTCTTCTAAAACGGAAATTGAGATTAGTCTTTATAAGAGCAAACATCTATGAATCCCTTCTTCGTCGGTAGGCCTAATATGACCCCTTCTACGTTGGGTATGTAGTTGTGTTCACTTAGTTTACCTCAACATCATAGTCCGAAGAGTTTCTCGTGATTATGATGGACTAAAGATAGTATTTACAGAAATTTATCGACCAAGAATTCTAACGGTAGAATTAGCTAAAAGGTTAGCTTATCAATTTACAGAGAATTGAGTCTTGGGGTCATTTATATAATTCTTGAGGGAGGTCAATTGTATAAATGTTTTGAGTCTTCGCGTTATGACATTAGTTCATTAGACTTAAAATAAAAACGATGCACATGCTTATTATTTTATTCTTCTTTCGCAGTGTAGAACACGTTTATTATCAATAATACTGTTACAACAAATGGCTGGAAATAACGCAATCCTAATGCCTAGTGCCACACTAGATCGTTCGTCCTGGCTAAAAATGTTCAAGGACCAAATGAATCAGTCCACTCGACTGAAGAATGATGGGTCCAATTTTGCGGACTAGGAGGCAGCACTACGGAATGCTGCCACTGCTGACGGTAAGCTCAGGTATTTAACTGAGCCAATACCGGTCAACCCAAGCTTAAATGCAGGAGTCAACGAGTCACTCGCTTATAGTGATTTCGTTATGGAAGCGGGTGCGATAAAGAACGTACTCATCTTTGCAATGGAAACCAATTTGCAGAGACGCTTCATTGCCCAAGGTGCAAACAAGATTTTCACCACGCTCACTAATTAGTTCTTAAAGGCACCGAGAATCGTTACATATGAGCATACCTGACGCTTCTTTGATGCGAAACTCCAGAAGGGCCAACCGGTTAGCCCACACATTCTTCACATGATTGAGAATGTCGAGAAGCTGGAGGCACTGAATTGTAAGATCAGTGAGAGCATTGTCATTGGCCGAATGCTTCATTCTCTTCATGATGGTTTTGGCCTCTTCAGGGCGAACTACTATATGAACGACTTGAAAAAGAGTCCTCATGAGCTACACTCCCATCTCGTACAGACCGAGAAGGATATGAAATTGAGTGGGAGCATGAAGCAGGATGTTCTCACGATTTACAACAAAGGTAAGGGTAAGGGCAAGGCTCATGGCGACCTAGCTGTAGGTAAGACAAAGTTCAAGAAGCCAGGAAATGGTAAGAGTGGGCCTGGTGAGACTAGTGGCTCACAGGGAAAGCAAAGAGCAAGGGCGGTGACATACAGTGCCACCATTGTCACAAGACTGGACATTGGAGGAGGAACTGTTCCGTTTACAGTGAGGACATCAAGGTAGGCCGCGTCGTTCCTGTTGGTATGTCATCTTATATTCATATGATTGACATTAACCATGCAAGTTTCGGAACTTGGGTACTAGATATTGGTTCTGGATCTCATCTGTGTAATCATTCATCATACCTCTCGAAAAAGGTGATGTGGACCTGCGAGTCGGGAATGGAGCACGAGTTGCTGCTGCCTCGAAGGGAACATATGTAATCCAACTCGCCAGTGGTTTTGAGTTATTTTTAAATAACTGTTACTATATACCCAGTTTAACTAAGAACATTATTTCTGTTTCCGTACTTGCTAAAGACGGCTTTACATTTTCAATAAAGGATAATAGTTGTATTTTCTCTTTTAATGAAATGATTTATGGCAAAGCAGTTTCCATGAATGGAATTTATATCTTAGATCAAACCACGGAAGTATTACACATGAATAATAAGAAATTAAAGGTTGGTGACAAAGATCAAACATATCTATGGCATTGTCGAATGGGACACATAAATGAGAAACGCGTGAAGAAACTCGTCGATAATGGGACTATTCCCACATTCGGTTTTTCTACATATGGCACGTGTGAATCATCTCACATTGGCAAGATGACTCGAATTTCCTTCAAAGGTGTTGGAATGCGCGCTAGTGACCTATTAGGACTCATACATACGGACGTATGTGGACCTATGTCAATTACCGCTAGAGATGGCTATAGATATTTTATCACTTTCACGGACGATTTGAGTAGATACGGATATGTCTACTTAATGAAGCATAAAAGTGAGTCCTTTGAGAAATTCAAAGAATACCAGAACAGGGTACAGAACCAACTGGGTAGAAAGGTTAAAGCACTCCGTTCATATCGGGGTGGCGAATATCTCTCAAATGAGTTTGATCAACACCTGAAAGACTGTGGAATCGCTCTACAGTTAACTCCACCTGGAACACCTCAATTAAATGGTGTGTCCGAACGGAGAAATTGAACCTTACTTGATATGGTTCGATCCATGATGAGTCACACAAGAGTGCACGAATCATTATGGGGTTATGCTCTTTTGTCAGCCGCTCTTATACTTAACCGAAGTCCGTCTAAAGCTGTCGACAAGACTCCATATGAAATGTGGAAGGGAACGGTACCCAACTTGTCCTTTATTCGGGTTTGGGGCTGCGAGGCTTATATCAAGTGGAGACACGAGGATAAGCTCGGCCCGCGATCGGTCTAGACATACTTTATAGGTTATCCAAAAGGAACATTTGGTCATTACTTCTATTCGCCTACCGAACATCGAGTTTTTGTTGCGGCTAGTGCGACGTTCTTAGAGAAAGAATTTCTCGAGAACAAGTCGAGTAATAGAACCTTCGAGCTGTCGGAGATTCCAGAACCAACGACCGAGGAACGGATGGAGGAAGTGGTTCCTCCAAATTATGATAGGTTTAATATTCCGGAGGAACCTAGGAGGTCGGGTAGAGACTCTCATCCTCCGGACAGATACATTGGTATGGTCGAGGAGAATGACATTTTACTTCTAGAAAGTAATGAACCCGCTACCTATAAAGGTGCTATGGCCTGTTCCGACTCAAAGCTATGGCTTGAAGCCATGCAATCCGAGATGGACTCCATGTATGAGAATAACGTATGGGATCTAGTTGATTTACCTAATAAGGTAAAACCTCTATAGTGCAAATGGCTTTACAAAATAAAGCGTTCTGTAGACGCGCAACCAGTTATCTATAAGGCACGACTTGTGGCAAAAGGTTTCACTCAAGTGCAAGGATTGCATTATGATGAGATTTTTGCACCTGTAGTCATGCTACGTTTCATTCGGATAATCTTAGTGATTGCCGCATTTCATGATTATGAGATTTGGCAAATGGATGTGAAAACCGCCTTCTTAAACGGTTATTTGGAGGAAGAGTTGTACATGGTACAACCCGAAGGTTTCATAGATCCTAAGCATCCTAAGAAAGTATGCAAGCTTAAGCGTTCCATTTATGGACTTAAGCAAGCTTCTCAGAGTTGGAATCATCGTTTTGAACATGTGATAAAAGAGTATGGTTTCACTCTATCGGTCGAAGAACCATGCTTATACATCAAGTCGAGTGGGAGCATGATTGTATTCTTGATATTGTATGTCGATGACATACTCTTGACTGGGAATGACATTCCTCTCCTATCTTCGGTTAAAGAATGGTTGAAGAACCATTTCCAGATGAAAGATCTGGGTGAGGTACAGTGCATTTTGGGAATCCGTATCTACCGAGATAGATCACGACGGATGTTATCACTTAGTCAGGAGTCTTATTTGGATAAGGTTCTTGAGAGGTTCAGCATGACCAACTCCAAGAAGGGGAACCTTCCTATAATGATTGGGATGCAGTTGAGCAAGTTTCAGTCACCCACGACGCCTGAAGGGATAGAGCGCATGAGTCGTGTTCCTTATACATCTGCAATAGGATCGATCATGTATGCCATGATATGCACACGTTCAGACGTGGCATATACATTGAGAATGACGAGTCGGTACCAAAAGACTCCAGGTGAAACACACTGGCTAGCTTCCAAACGGATTGAGATGATTCAAAATCTCAGTCCGGGTTCATCTTCACTCTTAATGGTGCTGCGGTCAGCTGGAAGAGTTCCAAACAGAGTGTTGTAGCAGATTCTACTACTGAATCCGAGTACTATGCCGCTTCGGAGGCAGCAAAGGAAGCGATATGGATGCGTCAATTCTTACAAGGGCTTTCGGTAGTTCCTAGTTCGAATGACCCGATCACCATCTATTGTGACAATAGAGGTGCCATCTTCCAGGCTAAGGAGCCAAAGTCTAGCAATAAATCTAGACATGTACTTCGGAAGGCTCACCTGATCCGTGATTACGTAGAGCAAGAAGAGATAGTGATTGACAAGATTGCGACGGATGATAACATCGCGGATCCTCTCACCAAACCGTTGAATTATGATAAGCATGTAGGGCATGTAAATTCCATGGGAATTAAACATGTTCCTGAGTTGTAGTACTTGATTATGGATTTGATACATTATCTTTCTCATATACTATTTATAACTTCATCGTTTTATATATAATATTTTGTTTTTCATGTGGATTGTACTGACAACATTGAACGCCACAAAGTGAACTGAATTACATTATAATTTGTTTTGGTCCGTAATCGCCAATGTGAGCTGATAACTCCGGCTATTATATTGTGCAGTCGATTGATGGTGGGTTCAACGAGCCATAAGTCAAACAGTTGACTGATCGATCACAGATACGAGATTATGACGATACCTCGTAGGACAACTTTTTGTGACAACGTAATGGAGTCCTAAATGTTTAATAAACATTCGGTGCCAGGTCATGGATAGGACATCCATTATGTTCCTAGAGTCGATTCTTTTGACTATCGACTGTCTCTTGAAATTAAGGTAGTTTTTGGGTGACTTTGGTTTCTTTCTCACGGTCTGCCGTAACTGGAGGCTAAGTAGATTTTTTCTGGGTTATTTCATACTGCGCTTACATCTGCAGGATTCGAGTTGAGGAAAATATCCAACCCTTATCAGGTATAGTTATTTCTCAGGGCCACTCGAGGAGTTGTAACTGAAATGCATGGCCATGCTCGAATGTTGATTCGTTTATCAGTTAAGTTACTCTCTAGTCGGGGAAACCACTCTTGATATTGATCGCTTGTAAAATACGACCTTTGTGAATTCGGATTTGCAAATTGTTTTACATTGAGTGGGAGAAATTTTATAGGATATGAGAATTGGTTATCGCACATACACTTGTGAGGACAAGTGGGAGTTTGTTGGAGCTTGTGTCCTCCACAAATTAGTGTGATAACATTTGTAAATCTCTTACAGGTTCACAAGGGTATACTTCGTATATTTAATCAGTTGATTAACGTTTACCTAATAACGGTTGGCTTGCTAGAAAGTTTGACGTTATTATCATACAGATGGCGGTGATCAACTGGTCCCTAAAGGTCACACCTATAGGATGTGTTTGAGAAATGTGGTTATAGAAATATAATCACATTGATGCCCAAAATGACTAAAAAGTTAGTCAATGTGTTGATGAGATAATTATTTAATAAAATTAAATAATATTAAGTTGAGACGAATTAACTGTCAATTCGTAAATTAAATATAATAAGTTATATTTCGTTAAATATATATTTAATGTTAGCTTGGACGAATTAATCTGTTAATTCGTAATTAAATATAATCAGTTATGTTTAATATCAACAAGATGAATGTGTCATAGTGGTAATAGTAAGGGTACACAAACCAAGAGGTCATGGGTTCGATCCTCACTAGATGACAATTCAACATATTTTATATATTTTTGGAAAGACCAAAAATAAGGAGAATAATCTCCTTATTTCGGTCAGTTAGGCCAAAAATTAGGAGAGATTTATTCTTTCCTAATTGACTCCTAATTTCGGTTACTATAAGAAATAAAGGGAGAGAATTATTTCTACCCTAATTCTTTTCTTTAACCTTGCCTCCTCTCTCATCAGAAAAACACAAAAACAACTAAATTTTACAGAAAATTTTAGATAGATTTCTAGCATAATCAAAGGGCATATCTCATATCGTCTTGGGTGCAACTAATAGGCGAATATCAATTTTGATATTGTTCTTAGGCCAATTTTGCTAGGACCGAAGGTTAATTCTAAATCCTTTATACTTTGTTTATGTATTTTGTTTATGACCATTGATCATCATTGTTAAACTCGTTATAATCCTTCTAGTTTAAGGGAAGTATACAGATTATTTCCTACACTCTTTAGGGTAAGTGGGTGTCCTACTTGTCTTGTGTGGTGTGGGCTAAAGTATTCAAGTTGGGACTAGGTCCTAGGTGAGTATTTCGGCTTTCGTCATAGATAGGCCATTATAGTCTTTGACGAGTATATGTTCACCGCTTAATAGCCTTTGTGTCTTAGCTTGGTGGGTTTAGATCCAAGTTAGGGCATGACCTCCTGACGTACTCTTAGAAGTATGTGGTCAGCTTAAGTACTAGCCAACCCTTTGGTGGACTCCTTAGGGGTACTCATGTGGTGTTATCATGGGTCTTGGATGCGGTAGTTTTCCGCATGTCACTAGGTCTGCGCAGGTTTAGGACTAGGGTGTTTACCTTACCTCAAGGTATAGACTCGAGTTACAGAGTGACTATTGACTGTACAAAGAACTTATGCTTGTCTCTAGATATATTGTCCTTTCTTGTTTGATGATTCTATGAATCATAGAAGGTGAGATGCAAGCCGGCTATGGTTGATAGAGTTTGGATTCCTGGATGTTATGTGATTCACATGATAGTGTAGTATGAGTCGGTCTAGTATTCACATGCTAGGACTATGTCTTGTTATATGGTTGTTCACATGATAAGCACGATTGTCTAGCATCTATATGCTAAGGCTATGTGTTATTCATATTCATATTCTTATGTTTACATGTTATATTAATTATGACATTTCGTGGCTGGGAGAACTCGGAGTTACTCCCCACTGACTGTGGCTTTCGTATTTGTATAAAATGCGATTGACAGGTAGGTGATGCATATATGGGGTACATGGATGAGCTAGCGAGCAAAGTAACCTTGGGACCTAGATTGGCTTTATTTTCATTTCTTGAACTATCCGGAGGTAATTTTCATTTCTAACTCCCATAGGGATACATTTGCCAAGTATGATAAGAAAGCCGTTCTACCCACCAAATTCATATGTGAAGATGCCTTGAACAAATTGGGTGTCCTTGAACAAACAAAAGCCTTCTTTGAAGCCATGGGGTTGGGAAAATTGTTTACTACAAGAGAATTGACATACCCCTCCCTTACCTTGGAATTCTTGAGTTCATTGAAAGTGACTAAGGTAGAGACTAGAACATACATCAAGTTTCGCCTTGCCAATGTGAATAGGCGCATCATCTTTGATGTTTTGAGTAAAGCATTAGGTCTTCGTGATACACCATACTATCATAAGATGCCCGAAAAATATGATCCCGCTCCTCTTTGGGAGGCGATTTCCAGGAAGAAATTTGTGAGCTTTCATGCTTGTCGCGCTCGATTAGTCCACCATCCGGGCTTTTGGTGGAAAGATGGCTCAATGTTGATTGTGGTAAGGAAGGCACCGCTTTTATCATAAATGGAGGTCTAGTTACTCTCTTGGCCAAGTACTTTGATCCAAATTTCAACAAGGATAACACCTATGTGGCGATCAAAGGGGGTCATCTCATTGACATGGATGCCATGATTAACAAGTACAAGTGGGTCAAGTACAACTCTCTTGACACCAACTATGGGTGGCTCACCAATGATGCTAGATCTTTCACTTTGACTTCCAAGATATGCCGCTTGAGTGCTCATCGAACAAACTACCTACTTCCACTCTCAAAAGGCGCCGAGTACATCATTCGTCAACAAAGGGGCGAAATTGAAGAGCCCTCCTCCTCCATTGTCACACCACCCTATCCATTCAAATATCAAGAGTTCAAACCCGAAGGTGTTGAAGTGGGCAATGACTACATGACTCTACTTATGCAAGAGATCCATAAACAAGCTTACAATGATCGAGTAGATGCATACTTGGCTCAATATCCACCCCTCCTTCTTTTAGCTAGGCAAGGACTACTTGATCCTTCATGTCCTTTGCCTAGTTGGGCGAATAGGGAAGTCTTCTTTCCAAGCACATCTAGGGGTAAAAGACCGGGTGAAGATGGGAATGTCGATGATGAGGTTGATGATGATGAGGGTGTTGATGAAGAGGTAGATGATGAAGAAGAAGAGGCTAATAAAGATGATGGAGAAAGTGAGCAAGGAAGTGAAGAGAGAAGTGGTGATGAGTCCGCTTCTATGGAGGATAATGATGAAAATGATGATATGGTGGAGGACTAGCAAGCTTTGGAGGCTCCTACCCTCTTGAGGTTTGTCTACCTCTTTCTTTGTTTTATTTATTTTTATCTTGATCATAGTTGGAGAGTCCTAGCAACATGAGGACTAACATCTCGGCAACATTGAAGTGTTCTTTTATTGTTCCCGTTTGAAAAATCCAAAATGACAATTTAGTCTCATGCATTGCATCTTGTGTGCATGAACTACCTCATAATTTAAGACATTAGAAATAATGTCTATCACGGTTTGGGGAAGTACATGCATACGCAACGGGAGGTAATCTAAATTACGCTCTCCGTCATAAACAAAAACCCATACATCATGTAGTGTAGATTAGTATAGCTTGTATTTAGTATAGAATTCATGCATCATATTTGCATAATTTCCTATCATTTTGGCCATTGAGGACAATGCCCATATTAGTGTGGGGATGGGAAATTCTAACTTAACTTTTATTCAAAAACCCCCAAAAAAATCAAATTTTTTTTCGAAAAATCAAAAAAATTGAAAATTTTGAAAATCCAAAAACAAGTTCTTTTCCTTTGTAGTATAGACTTGTATATATTATTGTATATATTGTGTTTGTTCTATCTTTGTTCTCATTGATCGACTACGCCACATCCGAGACATGAGGATATTGAAGACTGCATGGTATGATCTTTCCAATCTCCTTTTTCATCTTTATGTTAATGACTTTGTGGCTTTATTTTGATTGGTGCGGTATAACAATGTGAATTTAGGACTTGCATTTAGATTATATGGCATATTAGTTGGTATAATCACTTGCATTAGGATGTATATGTGTTAGTTGCATCATGGCATGTAGTTGCATGTTAGAATATTTTGTGAAACCGTCTACTTGGGAAGCTTGACAAGTGTATATAGGCCCTAGTAGATGCTTTTTTCTTCTTAAGACTTTCCTTGTTAGAATACTTGTAAAACACCCTAGGATGTGTCATGCTAGTATCCTTTGACCCATGGATTAAGGCCTAGTCAAGAGTACCTTGTGGTGTGATAACTCCTTGGCCACCGTTTATTCCAAGGTGACCCTTGAAACCATGCATCCATCATCCATATTCTACCACATTTTTGTCATCAAAGGGAATGGGCACAAAAAGAAATTGATTTGAGTTCAATGAAATGAAAAGTGAAAGAAAGTTTGCAAAATGCATCAAATGAAAAGAGGAGCAAAAATAGACTCCTAATGCTTCAAATATAAGGCACCCTCACTACATATGGGGTGACCTTGAAAATGTTTCAAAGAAATGCAAAAAGTTGTCAAGTATTGAAAAGCCAAAAATCAAAAGAAATGGCAAAAGAAAGTGTTCTCAAATGTCAAATGCCACAAGAAATTGGGGGGAAAAACAAAAACAAAAGCAAACTCCCAAAATGAAACTCAAATATCTATTGATCCCTTTATCCATCGTATCCATTTTTGTGCATGGTAGAGAGGGGACGACCCTTCTTCTTGTCTAGGCAAGAGGGGGAATTCCGCGATCCTCCAGTGTTTCTAACACCATATGGAGTCTACTCTTGACAAAAGCATTTAACGATTGAGGACAAAGGTACCCTAGCTTGACACAATTTGGAGGTGATTTATTGGTATCCTTCTAGGCTTAGTAGTTTGAAGAAATTGCATCTATGAAGGAGTGTGTACCCTTGAATTGCTTCCCTTGTAGATAACTTCCGCCACTTAGATGAGAAAAGTGGCTATTCTTTTGTAGATGCATCCATTACTTGATTTTGTGTGCTTAATATTTGGATGTGTCGCCATTTTGGCAAGACCCACCTTGCCTTGCAAGAAGGCATCCTACCTCATGGTTGTCTTGTTGTGAGTTGAAGGGGCAGAGTGAGACCCGCTAATTGTCTCATATCGGCTATGCTATTAGGTTAGTTTAAATAACGGTCCTAGTCTTCGTCACCTCTTTACTCGGACGAGCAAAGGTTTGGTTTGGGGATATTTGATGTGACCATAATTAGAGCATATTTAGCCGCCGAATTAGCCTTGTTCCCATGCTTTTTAGTGCATATTTGGGTCATTTATTGTCTTTAGTCCTTTTTTTTGCATATTCTTTGAGGTTTTGTTTCCTTTGTAGGAAAGGAGTGCAAACCTTGCATTTTCATGGCAAAATGAAGCTAAATTGATTGAATTCAATGACCAAGCATCAAAGAGAAAACAATATTAGAAGGCCTTTGTACATAATATAGTAGATGGGCAATGATGAGAAAAGATCCTTGCATCCCCGAGTAAATCCTCAAGGATTTTATGAAAGGAAAGGAAGAAAAGATGAAAGGAAGAAGCTGTAAGACAATCCGAGCGGATTGCCCACAATCCACCCGTCCAAGAGGTGCAATCCGAGCGTCTTCCCCAGCTGGACGCCCGTCCAGAAACACCACAATCCGCCCGTCCACCCCTCGAATCCGCTCGTTCAAAACTCCCACAATCCGCCCGTCCCGTGCCCCGGACGCTCGGATTGTGTGTCAGCTATTTCATCTTCTACTTGTTTTATGAAGGATGCGCATATTTTTCTAAGACCGGCGAAAAGGAGACCGGAGTCTCCCTTGAGACCGGCGATTCCTCAAGGACTTAATCGTCATTTAAGCCCTTAGTAAACCCTAATTTATGTAACTAATCCCCACTATAAATACCCCATTAGGCTAATTAGATTATCATGTTCATCTTAGCAATCTCTAGTGTAGTTTATATCAATCAAATCTCTCTTTAATCTTGTAATCAACATTTAATCAAGTTTTAATACAAATTTCATTTCCTTAAGCTCTCTTTGGTTCATCTTCATTTTGGATAATTGAAGATTACTTGGGTTATTATTGGGAGATTGACAACCTTCCAATCAATCATCAAGTACTTCTATTATTCTTTCTTTATTATTGGAATCATTAGTAGGTATAATTCTCTTAATCCCTTTTTAATTATTGTTAATTATCTTCATTCATTCATCATGTTTTACTTTGTTGGTGTCATTGACAACCTTACTAGCATGTTCAACATGATAATGAGTGAGTAGTTTCCTTAGCTAGGGTTAATGGGTAATTAGGGGTAACCAACATGGGGGATGATTCATGCTTAAATTAATAGGTTGTCATAGTTTATTTGCTTGCTTGTTGTGATCTCAACTTATGCACATGTTATGTTTGATGAAATGCGAGCCTATGAATCCTTTCATTTTTTACCCATCACCTATCTTTTCAATGAGACTTGTAAGACATAAACCAACTCGAGTCTCATTAGACCATGCATATAGTTGAGTAGGGAAGATTAAGTCGACTTGTAGGTGTTGTACAATCTAATTGATTCGGCTCCGGGACCCAAACTTTCCTAGGATTGTAAGATATAAACCAACTCGATCTATCACAACAATAACTGCTTGCTTATAATTTGAGAATATGTTTGTATGATCAATTCCCATGAATCCCCTATGACCCCATGACACCCTAGCGCCTTTTATCAATTGTTTACACCCCTTTTAAATCATCTTGCTTGTTTACTTTTATTGCTATTTAGTTTAGTGATCTTCTACTTCAAACCCCAAATTGTGACACCCTTAGACACCACTAGTTGCAATTGAAAATCTCATCTCAATTTCCGTCCCTTCGGATCCGACCTTTACTTGCCTCTTTACTAATTGTAGAGTTGTTTGTGGAGTTATAAATTGTGTTTTGGTCTAGGTGCTCCTAACGACAAGTACCGAAAACTAAACCTCCAAGTGAGTTCGACCAAAAATGGCGCCGTTTCCGGGGACGGTGTTAACTTGATTTATATTTTCTTATATTGTGATTAGTTGTGTCTTTCTTTGCCTTGGGGAAGTAAAACTCCTCAAGGTTTGTTCTAATTATTTTCAAGTTGTTTGATATTTTGCATGTCTAGAAGATCACAAGGTAACTTGTTACCCTTTGATCACGAAATTGAAAGGACTTTGACAACCAATAGAAGACTTGCTAGGAGAACTTTGAGAGGTATTGGTGAGGTTGTAGATATTCAACCAAACCCTATTGAGTTCATCAACCCTTTTGCAAGAGAAGGTGAGGAGAACCCAACACAAAATCCAAAACAAAATCAACCCACAATGCCTAAATTTTCATCACATTCCGTACCAACCGAGGAGAACCTACCCAATGGTACTCCTACACCACAACACTTAACCGGAAATTTCATTGCCAAATCCGCATTTATCCAATAAGTCGAAAGAAGCCAATTTGGGGGGATGCCTAGTGAAGACCCTCACTCTCACATGGAGACTTTTTGCGACTATTGCGATGCGATTTCTTAAACCGGTGTAACTCAAGACCAAATTCGATGGGTCTTATTTCCTTTTTCTCTAATTGGCACCGCAAAACAATGGTTTAAAGGCCTTGATAAAGCTACTCTCGGAATTGATTCTTGGAAGAAATTGGCTCTAGCTTTCTACAAAAAGTTATATCCACCGGAAAAGACTCACATGCTAAGAGCTCAAATTACGGGCTTTAAGCAAAGAGATGAAGAATTTTTGTATGAAGCTTGGGAGCGATTCAAGGGAGTTTGTCGCTCATGTCCTCATCATGGACTTAGCGAGTGGTTCTTGGTACAACAATTTTGGAACGGTCTTTATGAAGACTCAAGAAACATTCTCAACATGGGATCAAATGGAATGTTCACCGAAGTTGATGGCAATCAAACTTGGAACAAGATTGAGGAAATGGCGGTCCATAATTCACAATATAGTAGACCTCGCAAGGCTACTAGAGGAGGAAAGCATGAAGTGGACTCTATTACTCAATTGGGTGATCAAATTAGTGCTCACATTGATACCATCAATTTGAAGTTCGAAAAGGCTATGGCTAGACTTGAAGAAGGCTCAAAATCACCAAAGCAAGATATTAATGCTATGACGGCATCTTAATCAATCCCAAGTGGGATATGTGATAATTGTGGAACTTTGGGACATGACCAAAGTGAATATAGGGGAACAAATGAACAAGTGAATGCTTTTCAAGCATACAAGAGTGGTACCCCTTATTTAAACTATTACAATGAAAACACCAAATTCCACCCAAATCTCTCATACAAAAGCCAAAATGTTCAAAACCCTCAACCAACATACACCTCACCTCCCATGAGAAACCAAAATCAAAGACCCTTTTACAACCAAAACCAAGGTTACCAAAATCAAACTCCATACAATCAACAAAATGACCAAGGTTTTGATGTTCAAAAAGCGGTCCTCCAAATGCAAAAGAATCAACAAGAGTTTTTCACTCAAATGCAAAAGGATACTCAATCAAAGGAAATCACCATCAACAACATCCTAGCCCACACCAAAATGTTGGAAACCCAATTAACTCAACTAGCATCTTCAAGCTCACAAAGACAAAAGGGCCAATTACCACCCCAAAGTAATCCCCCAAGACATGAAACGGTTAATGCCATTCACTTGAGAAGTGGTACGAGGTATGAAGCACCGGAGAAGCAAGTTGAGGATAAAGTTGTGGAAGCTAGTGACAAAGAAGAAGTTGTGCAAAACTCCAAGGATGGAGAACCATCAAAAGAAGAAGTTTCAAAGAAAAATGAAGACAAGGCCAAGGAGAAGGAGCCCATTGTGATTAGACTTCCTTTTCCGAGTTGTCAAGCCAAACCCAAATTTGATGACCAACTTGGAAAATTTATGGATATTGTGAAGAATTTGGAAGTCTCGATTCCTTTCACGGAATTAATCAATCATGTGCCGGCCTATGCAAAGTACATGAAAGACATCCTTACGAAGAAGAAGTCGATCCGGAAGCTTGAGACTATCGCCTTCACTAAGGTGAGTAGTGCAATACTTCAAGGGAGTTCACCTCCAAAACTTAAAGATCCGGAAAGCTTCTCAATACCGTGTACCATTGGCGACACCACGATCAACAAAGCCTTATGTGATCTAGGGGCTAGTGTGAGTGTTATGTTGTACTCAGTGAGTAAAAGGTTAGGGATGGGAGAGCTTAAATGCACCAATATCACACTCCAAATGGGCGATAGATCGACGAAGACACCATTAGGGATATGGGAAGATGTTCCCGTAAGAGTTGGGAAATTTTTCATCCCGGTGGACTTTGTCATTGTTGACATGGAAGAAGACTCAAACATTCCAATCATTCTAGGTAGACCTTTCTTGCACACCGCGGGTGCGGTGATAGATGTGAAGCATGGAGAGCTCACTCTAGAAGTGGGAGATGAAAGAATAACTTTCAATCTTGACAAGACCATGAGAGCTCCCCGTTTGCATGAACCATGTTTTATGGTTGATCATTATAGCCGGAAGGATGATAGGAAGAAGTCGGAATTCCAATGGAAGAAGAAAGTCGATGATGCTCCATTCAAAGAGCAAGGAAATTGTAACAAAGAGAGCTTGAAAAGCTCACCAAAGTCAAGCAATGGAGAAGATGGCCTCATTGGTTAAGACAAGAAAGTGGGAGAGTTGTCTCTATCAACTCAAGAGATCTTTAGTGACCAAGTAGATGAAGTTTGTGGTCTTTGGGACGATGAGTTTGAAGGGATTTTCAATCCCTACATTGGTAATGCTATCGTTCAAGACCAAGATGAAGGACAACAAGTGCAATGATCTATTGAAGATCTTTATTATGACAATGAACAAGCTTTTGACTACTTCTTCAAGGTGTTGAGTAACATCAACAACACCTTGGACATGACCCCATGATATCTCACTAAGGATGAGAGTTTGGTGGAATCCTCTCTAAACCACCATTTGTAAATATTTCTAACTCCCTAACTTGCATTTTAATTCTTGCATTGCATTTTTTTTTGTCATTTTTGGATTTTTATGCTTTGATCAAGATATTTATCATTTTTTTTGAGAGAAGTGAGGGAGGGACTAATGATTTTATTGATATGTAGTGCTTTAGTTTAGTGTGGGGATAGCAATTGCCTAGGCTATTCATGCCTTAGTAGTGCTCCTACGATGAAGAACACGGGATTTGAAGAATGAAAATGACACGGGATATGCAAGTGCACGGATGGAACTGAATCCGGGTATACTAGGAGGAATCCGACCGTCCTTATGGGAAATTCGCTCGTCTTATGGGAATCCGAGCGTCTATGGGAGAATCCGTCTGTCTAGATGAGCTGCAAAATTGAAAATTTTGGTCTGTTAGAGAATCCGAGCGTCCCAACAGAGAAGACGCTCGTCTGAAAGAATCCGCTCGTCTTTGCAAGAAGACGCTCGTCTTTTTGCCAGTACAGATTGAGAAAATTCGCTGTAACAGAATCCGCTCATCTCTGAAGGAATATGCTTGTCCTGAATTGCAGATATTCGCCCGTCTTCACTGAAAGACGCTCGTCTTTAGGCGAGATTTCCTGAACCCAAAATGAGCAGAATCCGAGCGTCCCGAAGGGAATCCGCTCGTCTACCCCCTACAGATTCAAAATTTCGGGTGTTTTAAATACCCCTTCCCACATTCATTCATTCATTCATACATTCAAAACACTACCCATAAACCCCAAAACCCTCATCCTCTCCATCACCAAAAACAAGATTTCCTCAACCAAATTCAACAAAATCAAATCCAAACTTCCTTACAACAACAATTAATCACTCCTTTTCCAACAATAATCAATCCAAGCACCAAAACTTCAACCTTTGAGTCGATTTTTGAAATACAAAGGCAAATCCTATCATCTTAAAATCGATTTGGGTATAATTGGAAATTGAAGATTTTCAATCTTTTCTTGGTATAATCATCAATGGCAACAACAAAAGGGTCAACAAAGACACTCAAGGCAAAGGCACTCTCAAAAAGGCAGCAATGCCTTCAAGCAAAGAAAGCTTCAATGGCTATGGTGGTTGCTAATGAAAACTTGGAAGTTCAACAACAACAAGATCCTCCGTTGGAAGCAACAACAACAACAACAACTCCGGAAATTGCTCAATTATCAAACTATCCGGAGGTAGTTTTCATTTCTAACTCCCATAGGGATACATTTGCCAAGTATGCTAAGAAAGCCATTCTACCCACCAAATTCATATGTGAAGATGCCTTGAACAAATTGGGTGTCCTTGAACACACAAAAGCCTTCTTTGAAGCCATGGGGTTGGGAAAATTGTTTACTACAAGAGAATTGACATACCCCTCCCTTACCTTGGAATTCTTGAGTTCATTGAAAGTAACTAAGGTAGAGACTAGAACATACATCAAGTTTCGCCTTCCCAACGTGAATAGGCGCATCACCTTTGATGTTTTGAGTAAAGCATTAGGTCTTAGTGATACACCATACTATCATAAGATGCCCGAAAAATATGACCCCGTTCCTCTTTGGGAGGCGATTTCCAGTAAGAAATTTGTGAGCTTTCATGCTTGTCGTGCTCTATTAGTCCACCATCCGGGCATTAGAGTGTGGCACAACGTTATCGGGAATACTATAATTGCAAGAAAAGACACTAATCACTTTACAAATCTCGATTTTGTTGTACTTGAGTCGGCCTTAAATGTTGGAAGGGAATTCACTAAGTCTTACAATGCTCTAAGGCTTTTGGTGGAAAGATGGCTCAATAGTGATTATGGTAAGGAAGGCACCGCTTTTATCATAAATGGAGGTCTAGTTACTCTCTTGGTCAAGTACTTTGATCCAAATTTCAATAAGGATAACACCTATGTGGCGATCAAAGGGGGTCATCTCATTGACATGGATGCCATGATTAACAAGTACAAGTGGGTCAAGCACAACTCTCTTGACACCAACTATGGGTGGCTCACCAATGATGCTAGATCTTTCACTTTGCCTTCCAAGATATGCCGCTTGAGTGCTCATCGAACAAACTACCTACTTCCACTCTCAAAAGGCGCCGAGTACATCATCCGTCAACAAAGGGCGAAATTGAAGAGCCCTCCTCCTCCATTGTCACACCACCCTATCCATTCAAATATCAAGAGTTCAAACCCGAAGGTGTTGAAGTGGGCAATGACTACATGACTCTACTTATGCAAGAGATGCATAAACAAGCTTAAAATGATCGAGTAGATGCATACTTGGCCCAATATCCACCCCTCCTTCATTTAGCTAGGCAAGGACTACTTGATCCTTCATGTCCTTTGCCTAGTTGGGCGGATAGGGAAGTCTTCTTTCCAAGCACATCTAGGGGTGAAAGACCGGGTGAAGATGGGAATGTCGATGATGAGGTTGATGATGATGAGGGTGTTGATGAAGAGGTAGATGATGAAGAAGAAGAGGCTAATGAAGATGATGAAGGGAGTGAGCAAGGAAGTGAAGAGGGAAGTGGTGATGAGTCCGCTTCTATGAGGAAAATGATGACAATGATGATATGGTGGAGGACTAGCAAGCTTTGGAGGCTCCTACCCTCTTGAAGTTTGTCTACTTCTTTCTTTGTTTTATTTATTTTTATCATGATCATAGTTGGAGAGTCCTAGCAACATGAGAACTAACACCTCGGCCCCATTGAGGTGTTCTTTTATTGTTCCCGTTTGAAAAATCCAAAATGACAATTTAGTCTCATGCATTGCATCTTGTGTGCATGAACTACCCCATAATTTAAGACATTAGAAATAATGTCTATCTCGGTTTATGGAAGTACATGCATACGCAATGGGAGGTAATCTAAATTACGCTCTCCGTCATAAACAAAAACCCATGCATCATGTAGTGTAGATTAGTATAGCTTGCATTTAGTATAGAATTCATGCATCACATTTGCATAATTTCCTATCATTTTGGCCATTGAAGACAATGCCCATATTAGTGTGGGGATGGTAAATTTTAACTTAACTTTTATTCAAAAACCCCAAAAAAAAAATCAAATTTTTTTTCGAAAAATCAAAAAATTTGAAAAATTTGAAAATCCAAAAACAAGTTCTTTTCCTTTGTAGTATAGACTTGTATATATTGTGTTTGTTCTATCTTTGTTCACATTGATCGACTACGCCACATTCGAGACATGAGGATATTGAAGACCGCATGGTATGATCTTTCCAATCTCCTTTTTCCTCTTTATCTTAATGACTATGTGGCTTTATTTTGATTGATGCGGTATAACAATGTGAAATTAGGACTTGCATTTAGATTATATGGCATATTAGTTGGTAGAATCACTTGCATTAGGATGTATATGTGTTAGTTACATCATGGCATGTAGTTGCATATTAGAAAATTTTGCGAAACCGTCTAATTGATTTGAGTTCAATGAAATGAAAAGTGAAAGAAAGTTTGCAAAATGCATCAAATGAAAAGAGGAGCAAAAATAGACTCCTAATGCTTCAAATATAAGGCACCCTCACTACATATGGGGTGACCTTGAAAATGTTTCAAAGAAATGCAAAAAGTTGTCATGTGTTGAAAAGCCAAAAATCAAAAGAAATGGCAAAAGAAAGTGTTCTCAAATGTTAAATGCCACAAGAAATTGGGGGGAAAAACAAAAACAAAAGCAAACTCCCAAAATGAAACTCAAATATATATTGATCCCTTTATCCATCGTATCTATTTTTGTGCATGGTAGAGAGGGAACGACCCTTCTTCTTGTCTAGGCAAGAGGGGGAATTCCGCGATCCTCCAGTGTTTCTAACACCATAGGGAGTCTAATCTTGACAAAAGCATTTAACGATTGAGGACAAAGGTACCCTAGCTTGACACAATTTGGAGGTGATTTATTGGTATCCTTCTAGGCTTAGTAGTTTGAAGAAATTGCATCTATGAAGGAGTGTGTACCCCTCAATTGCTTCCCTTGTAGATAATTTCTGCCACTTAGATGAGGAAAGTGGCTATTCTTTTGTAGATGCATCCATTACTTGATTTTGTGTGCTTAATGTTTGGATGTGTCACCATTTTGGCAAGACCCACCTTGCCTTGCAAGAAGGCATCCTACCTCATGGTTGTCTTGTTGTGAGTTGAAGGGGCGGAGTGAGACCCGCTAATTGTCTCATATCGGCTATGCTATTAGGTTAGTTTAAATAATGGTCCTAGCCTTTGTCACCTCTTTACTCGGGACGAGCAAAGGTTCGGTTTGGGGATATTTGATGTGACCATAATTAGAGCATATTTAGCCGCCGATTTAGCCTTGTTCCCATGCTTTTTAGTGCATATTTGGGTCATTTATTGTCTTTAGTCCTTTGTTTTGCATATTCTTTGAGGTTTTGTTTCCTTAGTAGGAAAGGAGTGCAAACCTTGCATTTTCATGGCAAAATGAAGCTAAATTGATTGAATTCAATGACCAAGCATCAAAGAGAAGACAAGATTAGAAGGCATTTGTACATACTATAGTAGATGGCCAATGATGAGAAAATATCCTTGCATCCCCGAGGAAATCCTCAAGGATTTTATGAAGGGAAAGGAAGAAAAGATGAAAGGAAGAAGCTGTAAGACAATCCGAGCGGATTGCCCACAATCCGCCCGTCCAAGAGGTGCAATCCGAGCGTCTTCCCCAGCTGGACGGCCGTCCAGAAACACCACAATCCTCTCGTCCACCCCTCGAATCCGCTCGTCCAAAACTCCCACAATCCGCCCGTCCCGTGCTCTGGACGCTCGGATTGTGTGTCAGCTATTTCATCTTCTACTTGTTTTATGAAGGATGCGCATATTTTTCTAAGACCGGCGAAAAGGAGACCGGAGTCTCCCTTGAGACCGGCGATTCCTCAAGGACTTAATCGTCATTTAAGCCCTTAGTAAACCCTAATTTATGTAACTAATCCCCACTATAAATACCCCCATTAGGCTAATTAGATTATCATGTTCTTGTTAGCAATCTCTAGTGTAGTTTATATCAATCAAATCTCTCTTTAATCTTGTAATCAACATTTAATCAAGTTTTAATACAAATTTCATTTCCTTAATCTTTCTTTGGTTCATCTTTCATTTTAGGTAATTGAAGATTAGTTGGGTTATTATTGGGAGATTGACAACCTTCCAATCAATCATCAAGTACTTCTATTATTCTTTGCTTTATTATTGGAATCATTAGTAGGTATAATTCTCTTATTCCCTTTTTAATTATTGTTAATTATCTTCATTTATTCATCATGTTTTACTTTGTTGGTGTGATTGACAACCTTGCTAGCATGTTCAACATGATAATGAGTGAGTAGTTTCCTTAGCTAGGGTTAATGGGTAATTAGGGGGAAACCAACATGGGGGATGATTCATGCTTAAATTAATATATTTTCATAGTTTATTTGCTTGCTTGTTGTGATCTCAACTTATGCACATGTTATGTTTGATGAAATGCGAGCCTATGAATCCTTGCATTTTTTACCCATCACCTATCTTTTCAATGAGACTTGTAAGACATAAACCAACTCGAGTCTCATTAGAACATGCATATAGTTGAGTAGGGAAGATTAAGTCGACTTGTAGGTGTTGTACAATCTAATCGATTCGGCTCCGGGACCCAAAATTTCCTAGGATTGTAAGATATAAACCAACTCGATCCATCACAACAATAATTGCTTGCTTATAATTTGAGAATATGTTTGTATGATCAATTCCCATGAATCCCCTATGACCCCATGACACCCTAGTGCCTTTTATTAATTGTTTACACCCCTTTTTAATCATCTTTCTTGTTTACTTTTATTGCTATTTAGTTTAGTGATCTTCTACTTTAAACCCCAAATTATGACACCCTAAGAAACCACTAGTTGCAATTGAAAATCTCATCTCAATTCCCGACCCTTGGGATCTGACCTTTACTTGCCTCTTTACTAATTGTAGAGTTGTTTGTGGAGTTATAAATTGTGTTTTGGTCTAGGTGATCCTAAAAACAAGTACCGAAAACTAAACCTCCAAGTGAGTTCGACCCGACAATCAATAAAAGATTTATATTTTCCCAACCAACCCATCCCTAAGATTACCTCAAAACCTCCCAAGGGAAACTCAATTAAGTCAGAATGAAAAATAACCTCCCGAACCTTAATAGGTACTTCTTTATAGACTCGATTACAAGGTATAGACTCTCCTGAAGGTATAGTTACAACATCTTTAATAACATCAAACAAGTCTAGTTCTAAGGCACTAACATGTTCACTTGATATAAGGGAATGGGTTGCCCCCGAGTCAAACAATATGAAGGTTGGTTTAGAATTAGCAAGGAATGTACCCGTGACTGTTAGGTTCATATACGTATTATTAGACGTTTCTAATGGTGAACTAATTAACACTTTAATATGAGTTCTTTAAGATATAGTTCATGCATAACTAAAGTAAGAGATGAAAAGAAAACAATGTTCCTTACATTCTATATGGTTCGAAATTTTAGGCACAAATAAGGACACCTTCCTTATTTGTTCTTGAGCTTAAATGTTATGAATGATCCTCCAAAATCTCAAGTGTAGAGATTCTCCTCTTGTTTCACCCAAAACAATAACCCTTAATGCTAATATACTAATTAACTAGATTAATATATTAGACATCCTTAATGACCCTAATAATATTTGTATTACTACACTAGTAATAATATATTGTAATATTAGAATTTGGTTGAACAATTTTATGAGATCTAAAACTATTTTAGAGAGAATTGGGAGAAGTAATTAAGAATGATAAAATTGCATAAGAGAAAAATGAGAATATTTTTCTCTATTTAGAAGAGGGGAGCCGGTTTTGGTGGTCAAGAAGGCCAATGCATGGACTTCACCCTTTTCATTTTTCTCTTCTCTAAATCATAAATGTGTAAGGCTAGCAATATGTAATCATTGTATTTCATTTTAACAATTAAAATAAAACACCCACTAACCCCAAAAACCCTCTAATTTTTGGTCCACCCATAAAATGGATATCCATTTTATGTTTGTCGATTTGTCATTTGTAATAAGGTAGCTCATGTGTCACACACCATGCCCATAGATATTTCAATGCATATTTAACCCCTTAAATATCATTTTACAAATAAATAAACTACTTGTGACAATTTAACTAGTAATACATGATTACAATTATTAAAATAGGTCATATAAATATAATTCACAATATTTTGCAATTATAATTAATCAAACATTCTTAATTTAATTGTTCACAAACAAAAGAACTTTTTTAGTAATAAAATCTTTTAATTACTAAAATAAATATTATTTAATCAAATTACAATAAGATTCTCATTCTTACTCACAAAACAAATTGTTCAATTTTTAAGGAGTTAATTAACTTGTATCAATATACAATTAATTAACTTATCTATTACGGGAATTGTCCAATAGGTGTGACCTTAAGGGATCAACTGATCACAACCGTCAAACGACAGTAATATCAAACTCTAGTTAGCCAATCATTACGGATTAATGTTGATCAGTTGACTATATAATTGAATCATCTCTTACGTATTCTTATCACGAGATTTAAACATGTGATCGCACTATTGTTGAGGACACTTACTCCAACAATCTCCCACTTGTCCGAGACAAGTGTGCGTCACCAATTCTCTTGTCCTATTACAATCTCCCACTCAATGCAAGGTGTCTTGCAGGTTGTACTTGCATTTGATCATATCTTGAGTGGTTTCCTCGATCTGGAGAGTAACTGTCTGACCGGAATCATCTACCGTAGATACCTTCCGAGCGTGGCCACGCATTTTCAGTTCACTACTCCTCGAGTGGCCCTGAGATTTCAAACAACCCTGACATGGGGGTGGACAATTCTTATCGCACTATTCCCTTCGTATAGCCACAGTTCATCATGACCCAAAACATACTCATTTGACTTCAGTTACGACAGTCGTAGAGTATAAAAAAAAGCCAATTAGAAACTTGGGTGAATAGTCTCTAGTCAAAATAATTGACTCATAAGAATACTATAGTAGCTCTTGCCATGGCCAGGCTTTATGAATTTCCCGAACTCTATAAGCGGTCACTGCCCGATAAAGTGTCTCATATAGTCTGTCTATGTGATCGACTAGTCATCCCATATGACCCCATGGCACTGGAACTTGCCATCAATCGCATCACACTCTAGTCACTTCGAGACGTCACCTCCTATAAGTAAACAGGGGCGCATAAAATGTCAATCCAGTTCACTTCAATGGGGTTCAATATTGTCTCAACAACCCATTTGGATATAACAAAGTAATGGATGAGTTTAAAGAAATTCGAACGATAAATGCGATTATCATATATGAATAGTCAATACCTTATTACTACTTCATATCTTATAATCTATAGTGTACATTTTACACTAGATAAATTGCAATAAAAGCTTGGTAAGTGGATATACCATGTATCCATACGATCCAACTTTATGAATTGTTATTTCCTTCTATTCAATGTTATTTCTAATGACATGAATTTATCCAAGTAGGCGTCTAGCCTTCTTACTAGACTTGGGCTCTTATAATTTTGAAGATGCTCCCACTGTTATCGTATAACTTGTGATAAAGTCTTGGTAGAAGGATCTACTCTTAATCCCTAATATTAACCATCTTATCACAATGTACTCAGATTATGTTTGTAGAACTTGCAATGGTTGAAACTAAAACATTTTTCTAGTTACTTACTCCTAAGTCAATAAAATCAGCCTTGGATTTCGATAAATCCTTATAGGTTTGGAAACTAGAGTTTGTGTAATCCTTCAACACACAACTTAGTATGTCATCCAAATTTAAGAACAAATCCTCAAATCTCCTCAAGAATTTTAATGGATGTTCTTGAAGGCTTTCAAATGACCTTCATTTGAATTAACTTGTTATTGACTTATCATGCTCCAAGCATATGATTTATCAGGGCATGTGCATATAATGGCATATATGATCGTTCTAATGGTGGAAACATTAGCAATCGATTTCATGTGATCAACAACTCATTAGGTTCAGTGAATGACTATGACTCTATCATAGTAATTCCACTTTCATCAATATGAAAAACCTACTCAACCTTGTTGATATTAAACAGATAAAGAATCTTATCAATACAAGATACTTATCTAAGTGTCAATCTAAAATTCCCTATGTCATAATAGATTTGGAATTTTAGAATGCATTATGTCTTCTTTTATTGAGAATTGAAAACCATAACACTCCTTCATAGATGGTAGTGTTATTGTGTCATCCTCAATGAGTAATATGACATTAATTTGGAAGACAATTTCTCCCACTGAATTTTATGTCTAAACATGACAATTTTGACTCCCACTCAAATCCATGTATATGCATGGTTTCTCGACAACTCGAGTGAAACTATTTTCTTATCATATGATTTGAAATGATCATTGCAATCCTTAAGTGTTAACTAAAACCTTGTGCTTATGTCATATACACACCCCTTTCTAAATACCTATTTAGAAATTTGGTTTTAACATCTAACTTGATCACACACACTATGAGGTGTAACAATGATAACATGGATCTTAGCATAGTTACATGTTAACTTAGCTTTGTAGACATCTTTTATGTCTGTCTATGCAACTCTAAACAATTTATCCTTTTGCACAGATTTCATTTTGCTTCATACGACTCTTATGTAAAGTAGAATTGAAATTTCTTGATAAAACCACTTTATAATCTTATTATATGAAGAATATTTTCCTTTGGTCTCCTCACATGTCATGAGTTTCACTTAAGAACGCTTTCTTTTGGTGTCCTCACTAGTTCATAACCAGTCGTATGTTTTTGCTAATTTTTTCCCACTCTATCTTTTGAAAAATACACCTATTTTTCTCGGAAGATAGCCTTATAAGCAACAAACAAATTCAGACTTATAATTGTGAAGGAAGAGAATATTGCATATGATAACCTTAATTGATGACTCTTTTGTAAAGACATTATAATCTAGCTTCAAAGTAGACTAATCCTTATAGAGTAAAGGATTGGACTCATATCCATGTCTTATACAATTTTAAGGTCTTAAGCCCTCCCATGGCTCGTATGGAGTCTTATAAGTGGTGTAGCAAATTGGTTTATAAAATTCCCTATTTTGAGTTCCAATAACTCCTTTTTGACTTTAAAATCGTTCTTTCTTATATCAAATAAGATGTGATATTAAGTAATAAAAGCATAGGTGAGAATCAAATTCATGGCTTATGAACTAATTACAATGATCCAATCGTTGTAATTCTTTTATGATTAATTTAAGTCAATATAATTTATGTTTTGATGTAAAAGTGTATAATGACAAGTTTTAGAACGAAAAAATTTCCATAAACCGAGTGACTTGGGTTGAAAACCAAGCAACTAAAGTTCAAATACAACTACTTGTCCTTGAAGACAAAAGGAAATAAACTAATTTCCATGTCCAACTAGGAAATTAAAAGAGTTCTAAAACAACTTCAAAATACAACAATAAAAGGAAGACTATCAAAATAAAGGCTAAGCTTCCATAGCTCTTCTACTATGGGCGGCTACTTTAGCTTCCTTGAAGAGCCTCCTTAGGCTTGCTTGTCTTTGCCTTTGTCTTTGTTCGGATGCCCTTAAATACAAATTAAAAAGGGTAAGAATCACAACTTATATCCAAATACCAAAGTTGAGATTGAAATCAAAACATAAATGGTAGGGAGAAATTATATTTACCTACTGGAACGATCTTTCCAGCTTTGATATCACCAAGATACTTCGGGCAATTCCTCTTCCAATGTCCTACGCCATTACAATAATGGCATTTGTCCTCGGAAGTAGCACCCTTTTTAGAAGAGCTTTTCTCAATAGCTTTTCCTTTTCCCTTGAAGGGAGTGGGTTTCTTGCTCTTGCTAGCACTCCTCTTAAACTTCCCTTTGCTCTTATTGTTGATCACGAGCACATCTTTGGTTGAGCTAACATTTAGACCCATGTCTCTCTCGGCTTGCACAAGCAATTTGTGCAATTCATGGAGAGAAGTCTTCATATTTTGCATATTGTATTTACCCTAAACTGTACATATGCTTTGACTTTATTCAAGGAATGTAGAACTCGGTCTATAATGAGTTGTTTGGGAATGTCAACCCCTTGGATCTTAAGAGTCTCAACAAGCTCAATCAACTTGAGCACATGAGGGCTAACCTTTTGGCCCTCTTTGATGTTGATCTCGAAAAATGCGGAGGCCACCTCATATTGGATGATCCTTGGAGCTTGCGAAAACATGGTCACAAGCTTGGTGTAGATCTCATAGGCCGTGCTCATCTTAATAGCACTCCTTTGGAGATCGGGTTCCATAGAGTAAATAAAGACGTTCTTGATTACGGCCGATTCTTTTAGGTAGGCCTCATAGGTTTCCCTTACGGCGGAGGTTGACCTAGTAGTAGGTGTAGCGGGAGCGGCTTCGGTAAGGTAGCAATGCTTGTCGTCACCTTCCGCGGCCAAACGGAGTTGTGCGTCCCAATCGGCGAAGTTAGATCCATTCTTTTCAAGTTTACATCGATCCATAAAGGATCGGAGCCAAGAAGCATTGGGGAATGGTGGAGCGTTTGCGCTAGTTGATACAGATGAAATAGGAGTTGTCATTGCTAATTAATCAATTTGACTACAAAATGGAAAATGAAGGAATTATAAACATTTATCATTTTAATAAAACTTGTAATATTTAAAACAAGTCTTAGCATTTACATAGTGACCTTTACCCAACTATGATAAATGATTCTGAGATCCAAAATTCATATTGACTTCGATGTGAGTCAACGGGCCCTCTACACCTTTACTAATATATAACTTGGTGGGTTAACCCTCTTAACCGATTCTACAATTAGAACTCTCGGTCGATGAATTTACGTTAAGTTCATCTTTAGCCCGAACCTATTGCAGCTACGGTCGCAAATACTTTCGTTGAGATCAACCAAATTTTCGAAGTGTAATAACTATTTATTACCCCACTTACCCAACGTCAATTGAAGTACCCCGAAAAAACGTATTGTACCCCTTATGAAATTGAGATTCATGGGCCCCTACTATTTGGTAAGGCTAAGTCTCAATATTTTAAAAGTAAAGGTCTTGTCAATTTATTATGTATCAATTTTAAGTGAGCTAAAAGTCGAATTATCGATAATCATAATTGACACGATCGAAAACTCGATATGATATGCATGTGTTGTTATGGCGATTTGGCAATGCATGCAACATATTAAAAGAAATGCAAAGTAAAATTACTAGTACGGCCTTCCTAAAATAGAAAATCAAATAATCTATTCATATTCGGAAACCAACTCCTTTGGTCCCTTGAATCTTCAAGTGGCACGCCTCCCAAGAACACCGTCTTTGTCGGAACGCCTTTCCGAATGGCACCGTCTTGAAGGAACTCCGGGATTACAAATAATAAAAATACATAGCTATTCCTATTATACATTTATAATATTAAAAACTAGTAAAAATAAAATTGAAAGGAGATCATATTAAATTACGACCGAATTAATATCCCTTTTAAAACTAAGGCCATACTAAGATAAAATTACATAATTCAAAATTACATAAATAAAATATGACATTCAACAATGAAATATGCAGCATTATAATATGTATCTAACATGCCAATTTATGTGCCAAATTGCCCTATTTAACCTTATATTGTATATATAACCCGGTTTTAAGGAAATTCACGATTTTTAACTTATTAAAATCGCTAAATAATACTAAAATCTAATTTTAGTCCAATTTAATTATCCTAAATTTCTTAGGACTCAAAAATTAGTCATTACTCAATTTTATACAATAATTCAACTTGATATAATATTTATGCTCATTTTTTACCCTAAAATCATAACTTTTATGAAATAAATCCAAATTAAATTACACTAATTTTAAAATTTGAATTTAAATTTTTTTTGAACATTCTGGAATATATCCATGACACTCAAGATGTCAATAATTATGGCTTAAAATTTTCGAATTTATTTCGAGAAAATGTAGTTGCGATTTATCGATTTTATCAAATAAAACATCTAAAGCATATGAAAATTAATCTAATCAATGTTTCAACTTTAGATCTGATAAGTGGGATATAAATGAAACCTAAAATAATTTTCTCATGCCATGTAATTTGCTTTAGCTATTTTTGCCAAAATAGTCACTATTTATGTCATTTTTACACTAAAAATTCATAAATTATGCAAAATGAATCAAGTTCATCTTAAATTTTACACACAGTCAGTAAAATGTGCATGTGACAACATATTAAAATTTTATGGCCTGTTTTAAAGTTTAACTATTTTTAACCATTTTACCTCCATTTAATCCATTTTTATCTCATAAAAATCATAAATCATGCAAAATAAAGCAAATTTATACGAAATTTTACATAAAATAAGTAAAATATGCATGTAAGGTCATATAAAAATTTTAAGGTTAGAAACTAAGTCTAACTATTTTTAGCATTTTAAATACCATTTTACCCATTAAAATATAATAAAATCACTAAAAATCATTAAAACAAACAATAAAATACCATAAATCATCAAAATGACCTAAATACATTTTAGGACCAGAATATATAATATGCAATATGATTTTGTAACATTATCTAATAAATCACAAATTATTAGTTGTAATTAAGTTACTAATAACTCGAAAAAACTATAAATCGATTATGCATGCAACATCCTATGCTCTGATACCAATTGTTAGGTTCATATACCTACTATTGGACGTTTCTAATAGTAAACTAATTAACACTTTAATATGAGTTCTTTAAGATCTAGTGCATGCATAACTAAAGTAAGAGATGAAAAGAAAACAATGTTCCTTACATTATATATGGTTCGAAATTTTGGACATAAATAAGGACACCTTCCTTATTTGTTCTTGAGCTTAAATGTTATGGATGATCGTCCAAAATCTCAAGTGTAGAGATTCTCCTCTTGTTGCACCCAAAACAATAACCCTTAATGCTAATATACTAATTAACTAGATTAATATATTAGATATCCTTTATGATTCTAATAATATTTGTATTACTACACTAGTAATAATATATTGTAATATTAGAATTTGGTTGAACAATTTTATGAGATCTAAAACTATTTTAGAGAGAATTGGGAGAAGTAATTAAGAATGATAAAATTGCATAAGAGAAAAATGAGAACATTTTTCTCTATTTAGAAGAGGGGAGCCGGTTTTGGGGGTCAAGAAGGCCAATGCATGGCCTTCACCCTTTTCCTTTTTCTCTTATCTAAATCATAGGTGTGTAAGGCTAGCAATAGGTAATCATTGTGTTTCATTTTAAAAATTAAAATAAAACACCCACGAACCCCAAAAACCCTCTAATTTTCGGTCCACCCATAAAATGATCCATTTTATGTTTGTCAATTTGTCATTTGTAATAAGGTAGGTCATGTGTCACACACCATGTCCATAGATATTTCAATGCATATTTAACCCCTGAAATATCATTTTACAAATAAATAAATTAGTTGTGACAATTTAACTAGTAATACATGATTATAATTATTAAAATGGGTCATATTAATATAATTCACAATATTTTGCAATTATAATTAATCAATCATTCTTAATTTAATTGTTTCACAAACAAAAGAATTTATTTAGTAATAAAATCTTTTAAATACTAAAATAAATCTTAATTAATCAAATTACAAGAAGATTCTTATTCTTACTCACAAACAAATTGTTCAATTTTTAAGGAGTTAATTTACTTGTATCAATATACAATTAATTAACTTATCTATTAAGGGAATTGTCCTATAGGTGTGACCTTAAGGGATCAACTAATCACCACCGTCAAACGACAGTAATGTCAAACTCTAGTTAGCCAATCATTACGGATTAATGTTGATCAGTTGACTATATAATTGAATCATCCCTTACGTATTCTTATCAGGAGATTTAAACATGTGATCACACTATTGTTGAGGACACTTACTCCAATAGTGACAACATGCGCATCCTCCTCAGCTGCTTCATTCCCCATCATGAACAACTTCCCACTACACATTAGCTCCTCCCTGACTTGCTGATGCTGACCTCCTCCATTCATTATCTTCTGAAAATTTCCACTTCCATTGCTTTAATTATTGTTGAAATGGTTCTGATTAGAATAGTTGTTGTTGCTCCTCTGATAGCTTCCACCTCCTGACCTCTGATTATTCCCATAGCTCGGCATGGGAGTTCGAAATCCCCCACTTTGATTCACGTTGGTATATCCCCTTCCTGGCCACACAAACTAACTCTGCAATCAATGATTTTATGTCCCAACTTTCCGCACCTGAAGCAATTGATCTCACTATTACCAATCGGTCCATAATGCCGCAATTTCATCCTCCAGTTAGCGCGCTATTCGAGAAATAAGAAAGGAATTGATTTGCATTCTGCTTCTTGCTTCCAGCACCCTCACTTATAGCCTCGGTCTTCCTTTTTTCACCTTTCTCCTTCTTCTCTTCTTTTAGCATATCAGCAATTCTTTCAGCGTGCCCAGCTCGTTGATAGATCTTATCCATGTTTCCTGGCTCATCTGCTACGAGCCTCTTCTTAATATTAGTTATCAAACCCTTCTCAAATCTCAATGATAGTATCTCCGGAGTAAAGTTGAGATCAGACTAGCTAATTCCATAAACATGTTGCGATAAGTCTCCACTGTCATATCGTCTGTCATCTTGAACGCATCAAACTCCGCCCTCATCCTGCTCTTGATATGCTCAGGAACAAAGGTAGCCATCAAGATCTTCTTGAAACCCTTCCACTTCACATAGTCACTCCCATTATTTGTAGCAGCTTCACTGATGGCCTCCTTGTTACGAGTCCACCACAAACTGGCTTTCCCTCTCAAATAAAATGCAGCTTGGTTTACTTGTAGCTCCCCCGGACAGCCCAACAACTTAAAGATATTATCAAATTCCGACACCATTCCCCAAGAGAGATGGCTTCCCCAAACCATCATATTTGGTTGGGTTATGCCTCGAAATTGTAGCACTCATCTTTGATGGATCCAAAGCTGACCCCCTCGCCTTCAGTGCAGCAATTAAGGCCTCATTTGTAGCAATTAGACGATCTACCTCCTCCTGAGATATGGTAGTGGGTACGGATTTTTTGAAGGCATGTTTCTATAAAACAAAATAAAACACATAAGCTTCCGCTAAAGAAATGTGGCATAAGGGTTTAAAATAAATATCCCTGCAAACAAAACAACATGTGGCTGACTGGACTGGCCAAAAGCCAACTAACCATGGTGATTCCACCCCACGGCCACCACGGCCTTAACTACCCCACGACAAACCGTGAGTCTAACACCCACACCACAATTACTAACATCATACACTTTAACAATTATCTCTATCTAATATGGTTTCGGGGTCACAAAATTCGCATATCACTAGACATGTTGATTCCACTACACATATCACACAACATCCAAGCATGTGAAACATCCAACTAAAATGATTAGCATCTTCATTCTCAAGTATATAAACCAACTGATAATTCAATCTACCACACAATTCATATGATCACCCATTTGCAAAAGTTCCAATATTACTCCTATATCACACGGCCTTAGGCTATTCATACCATCTCACAATACTTACCTCAATCTGCATCCTGCAATAAAGTTAGAAATTCTCATCCTAAGGCAACAATTGACTTTTAAGAATTAATACAACTTCATTTTAATTACCCCACTCTTCAATTTTTCTCTCAAGGTAACCGGTTCAAAACTGAAAGGACCAGAAGTTTGGTGTGAGGGAGCCCTTTCTCATCCCAAGCGTCATCGACACCGCCAACAACCACCCCAAACGACACCACCCAGATACGCGGCCACTAAAAGTGGAGGAAAAAAAAGTAAAACTAAATCTTAAAACAAAAAATGACCACCACCCATCTAACCCACGACCACCACTATCCACCTCTGACAACCACCGCCAACAACCCAAAAAAAAAGCAAATCTAAAAAAAACCACCCACAACCACCATCAACCACCACGACCAAAAACCCTCCACCACCCTCGCCATCTCCAATCACTACCAACAAAAAAAAAATTCAAATAGTCAGATCTGATTCTCACCCACCACCAACAAAATAAAATAAAAAAATAACACAATAAAAATGCGGAAGTGGAGGCCGAAAAGAGGAGATAAGAGGGCGTGGCAGTGGGTGATAAAAGGCGGCTAATTTGTGTTGTAGATCTGGGGTGTGAGGGGAAGAGGCGGCTCTTTTGAAGCGACGGCGTAGCATTGGAGGCGGCAGGGCGGCGTGACATGGGTTGTGGCGTGGCAGTGGAGAGAGAAGCGGGAGCGAGGGAAGCAGAGACGTGAAGGGCAGCGGTGGTTTTGTGGCGTGGCAGGAGCTGGTTGAGGGCGGCGGGAGTGAGGGAGGCCAAAAAGAGGAGAGAAAAAAGAGTTAGAGGACGACGGAGGCGGCAGTGGAGGAAGGCGGCAGATCTGAAGCAAAAAAAAAATTAACGGACGAAAGAGGAGAGGAGGTGCGGGGGTGTGGTGGTGGAGGGTGGCGGCAGAACTGGTGTCGGATGGTGGCTGTGGAGTTGGAGAGAGAAAGTGGGGACAAAGAGAGAAATGTGAGAAATGTGTTTGTGAGGCAGTGAAATGAAAAATTTAGGGTTTTGTTGTGTTTTTTTATAGGCCTCCTATTTTGAGATTTAATCTTACCCCTTGATTTTGTTATAATCTAATGGCTAGAATTAGGACTCATGGACTCACCTAAAGAAGGTGGACTCATTTGATCCTAATTCTATATATATATATATATATATATATATATATATATATATATATATATATATATATATATATATATATATATATATATATATATATATATATATATATCTATATATATATATATATATTAGGATCATGTAAGTCCTCCTCTTACATGTGAGTCCATAAATCCTCCTTATGGCCATTAGATGAGCAAGTTGGAGGGTTGAGATTGAAAACAAAAAAGAGGGATTAATATCAATTAAACATTCTCCCTCTCTACCCATCCTAATTAATCACAAAATCTTAATTAATCACTAATCTAATATATCTACTTTTCCATTCACCATTTCCTCTCTCATCTCACATAATTTCAATTCCCCAACTCTCTAAAAACTCAAATCTTTCAAAAAAACCAAATAAATAAAAAAATTCAAAAAATTACATAAATCAAAAAACTCAAAAAACCAAATAAATTAGCCAGATCTGAGTTCTGACCCGCGGCCTCTCTCCACCACCGACGGCCGCCCCACGCCTCTGCTCTGCCGCATATCTGCCTCTGCCACCCCACCCGCCATCACCATTACCACGGCACAACCACCCACAACAACCCGACAACAACAACACGCTGCACAACCACACAACCCACAACCCGACAACAACCCCTGCACAACCCGACAACCCGCAACACCCCTGCACAACAACAACAACACCACATCGACACCGACACCACTGAACGCAACCACTAACCCACCTTTCTCCTCTTTCAACCTCCACCACAAAAAACAATAAACGAGATCAAACCAACACAACCCGCACCTCCTCCTCTCAGATCCGACATCCTCACAACAACACCTTATCTCGTTTTTTTTTTTAAATTTAGATTTTTTTTTTTCCTTAATTTGGTCGTGTATGACCAGTGCGATTTGTTTTTTTTTTCCGAATTTAAGATTTTTTTTTATTTATTTCTGATTTCTTTTTTTAATTGTTTTTATGTTAGTGGTTTTCAGATCTGTTGGTGTTTTTTTTATTTGTTTTTTAAAATTAATTGGTTGTGGTGGATGTTGGGTATTGTTTTGTTTTTTTTTCTCCCTAATATATCTCATTTTAAATTTCTTTTGTTATACATAATTTTTTTAAAAAATTTGTTTATATTTTTTTTTAGATCATGTGGTCGTTATTGTTGTTGTTAGTGATGTTTGATAGTGGGATTTTGGCTGTGGTGGAGGTTGGTTATTGTTTTGTTTCATTTTGTTTATCTCATTTTAGTAAAAACGAGATCTCATTTTGTTTATCTCATTTTTCCTAGTATTGTTTTAGTAAAAGTCAATTTTTTAGATCTGTGTTTCATTTTGTTTTTCAGTGGTTTTTTTTTTTCCTTATTGTTGCCTTCTTATTATTTTTAAAATTTTAGATCTAGGTTTTTGAAATAGATCGAAAAAAAAGATCTCACATAAGTTGTTTAATTTTGTGAGATCTTCAATTGTTGTTATATTAGATCGTTTTATTTTAGTCTTAGATCTAATAAATTACACTTGTCTCCATTAAAATTACACTTTTTTCTCCTAAAATTATACTTTTTTCTGCTAGAATAACACTTTTTTCGGCTAAAATTACACTTTTTGTTGTTAGAATTACACTTTTTTCTGTTAGAATTACACTTTTTTCTGTTAAAATTACACTTTTCTCCATTAAAATTACACTTTTTTCTGTTAAAATTATACTTTTTTCTGCTAGAATAACACTTTTTTCGACTAAAATTACACTTTTTGTTGTTAGAATTACACTTTTTTCTGTTAGAATTACACTTTTTTCTGTTAGAATTACACTTTTCTTCATTAAAATTACACCTTTTTCTGTTAAAATTATACTTTTTCTGCTAGAATAATACTTTTTCTGCTAAAATTACACTTTTTCTGCTAGAATACACTTACTACTATTGGACTAATGTTACACTCTCCATTGACTTGGTCATATTCTTATATTCTCATTGGACTAATGTTACACTCTCAATGGACTAAAATTACATTCTCAGTGGACTGAAATTATATTTTTCTGGACTAAAATTACACTTTTCTGGACTAAAATAACACTCTCATTGGACTGAAATTACATTTGCTTGGACTAAAAAAATACTTTCCTGGACTAAAATAACACTCTCATTGGATTGAAATTACACTTTCCTTGACTAAAATAACACTTTTTGTCGTTAAAATAACACTCAAAAAATGCTAAAATTACAATAAGTTGTGATAAAATTACAAAAATTTAAAATATTATTCGTCAAAATCAGTCAAAAAACACTGAAGTTAAACTCGTAAGACGCAAAATTCTCGTAAACATTCCTTAAAATTACAAATTTCAAAATAATATCCGTCAAAACCGCTTCGTAGATTAAAGTTACACTTTTTGTTGTTAGAATTACACTCGTAAAATCCTAAAATGTCGAAAACTTGTCTAAAAAAAAACGAAAACAAATTGAAACTGGAAAAGTGTTAACAAAATTTTCATAAACTTTGAAGTATAAGATAAATGGTGGTGTTAATTGTGTATGATAATGAATTAGTATATGTATTATTAAAACTAGAGAGAGAAGTGAATTAATTAGTGTTAAGTGTGTTTCTTACTTTCAATCTCAAGCATCCACCAAGCATGATCTAAGGGATATGGGAGGGACTTATGGACTCAAAAGATATGAAGGACTTATTTGAACTTGACACTATATATATATATATATATATATATATATATATATATATATATATATATATATATGTATGTATGTATATATATAGTAATAAGATCAAATGAGTCATCCTCTTACAAGTGAGTCCATAAGTCTCATTATGGGCCATTGGATCTTGGAAATGGAGGGTTAAGATGAGAACAAAAAAATTAAGGTTAATGCTCTAATTTTGCCATCTTCCTCTAATTTTCTCATTAACTACATTAATCTTCCTCATCTTTCATTCACCAACTCATTATCACATCTCCTCATACTCTCTCTATATCTCACTTCTCCATATTCTCTCCAAAAAAACCAAGAAAAAAAAATCCAAAAAACCAAACAAATAAAAAACCTAAAAAATCCCTACCACCACCAACCGGAAACCACCACAATCGCCAACCGCCACCGCCGCCGCCCGACGTGATTTTTTAATTTTTTTTTCCTTTTAAACTTGATGTTTGGGTGTTCTTTTTATTTTTTTTGTTGTTTTTTTTCTCCTTATATCGTCTTGCTATATAATATTGTTTAAAATTTGTGAGTTTTTTTAAAATTTTAATCTTAGATCTACTAAAATAGATAAATTTTCATTGACCCTTTTTTTTTCCATTTCCGTTTTTTTTTTTTTCAATTTTGATGTTTTGGTCTTTTTTTTTTCCCTGTTATTGACATTCTTACAAAATATAGTGTGATTTTAGTACTAAATCTATTAGTTATGAAATCTCATTTTTTACTTTTTTCTTGTTGATATCACTTTGTTAATATCCGTCTTGTTATATATATTTGCCAAATTTCGTATTTAAAATTTTTTCTTGGTATTGTGTGATTTAGGATCTATTAAACTTACTTGTTCGATTAAAATTACACTTTTTCGGTTAAAATTACACTTTTTTCCGTTAAAATTACACTTTTTTCCGTTAAAATTACACTTTTTTCGGTTTAAATCACAGTTGTTTTCCTGTTAAAATTACATTTTTTAACGTTAAAATTACACTTTATTCTGTTAAAATTACACTTTTTAACGTTAAAATTACACTTTTTTTCGTTAAAATTACACTTTTTCCGGTTAAAATTACACTTTTATCCGTTAAAATTACACTTTTTTCCGTTAAAATTACACTTTTTTCGGTTTAAATCACAGTTGTTTTCCTGTTAAAATTACATTTTTTAACGTTAAAATTACACTTTTTTCTGTTAAAATTACACTTTTTAACATTAAAATTACACTTTTTTTCGTTAAAATTACACTTTTTTTCCGGTTAAAATTACACTTTTCTCCCTTAAAATTACACTTTTTTTCGTTAAAATTACACTTTTTTCCGGTTAAAATTACACTTTTTCCCGTTAAAATTACACTTTTTTCTGTTAAAATTACACTTGTCTTCATTAAGGTTACATTTATCTCTATTATTAAAGTTACACTTATCTCTACTAAGGTTACCCTCTCAATGATTAAGTACGCTTTTGGACTAAAGCTAGAACAATTTGGACTGAAGTTACACAAATTTGGACTAAAATTACACAATTTGGACTAACTAATGGAGTTATTTGTAAATTGTAACTTACACAATTTGGACTAAAGATACACAAATTTGGACTATAGTTATACAATTTGGATTAAAATTACACTTTTATGGACTAAAATTACACTTCCGTGGACCAAAATTGCCCCTTTGATAGACTAAAGTTATACATTTGTGGATTAAAGTTACACATTTTTGAACTAAAATTACACTTTTTTGGAATAAAATTACACTTTTATGGACTAAAATTACACTCATAAAATGATAAAAGATGTACACTGTCAATGTACTAAAGTTACACTTTAGTGGACAATGATTGAAATTGCACAATCTCAATGACTCAAAACTAATGAATTGGGTAACTTTAGTCCAAATTGTGTATTTTTACTCTAAATTTAGTCGTAAATAGTGTTATATTTGTTCAAACAAATTCAAAAATATTCGTAAATAGTGTATTTTCAGTCCAATTTTAGTCGTAAATAGTGTATTTTTAGTCCAAATTTTGTATTTTCAGTCCATAATTGTATAATTTTAGCTCAAATTTAATTGTAAATATTATATTTTAGTCCAAATTTAGTCCTAAATAACTCCATTAGTTAGTCCAAATTGTCCAAATTAGTTAGTCCAAATTATCCAAATTAGTTTGTCCGAATTAGTTAGTCCAAATTGTTCAAATAGTCCAAATTAGTCTGTCTAACTTTAGGCAAAGAGTGTAACTTTAGCCATTGAGATGGTAATTTCAACAGAAGTAAGTGTAATTTTAACAGAAAAAGTGTAATTTTAACAACAAAAAGTGTAATTTTAACAGGAAAAAGTGTAATTTCAATCAAAAAAAGTGTAATTTCAACCAAAAAAAGTGTAATTTTAACAACAAAAAGTGTAATTTTAACAGAAGAAAGTGTAATTTTAACAGAAAAATAGTAATTTTTTTTTAAAAAAGTGTAATTTTAACAAAAAAAAGTGTAATTATAACAGAAATAAGTGTAATTTTAACAGGAAAAGTGTAATTTTAATGGAGAAAAGTGTAATTTTAACAGAAAAAAGTGTAATTTTAATAGAAAAAAGTGTAATTTTAATAGAGAAAAGTGTAATTTTAATAATAGAGAAAAGTGTAACTTTAATAGAAAAAAGTGTAACCTTAATAGAAAAAAGTGTAATTTTAATAAAAAAAAAGTGTAATTTTAATGGAAAAAGTGTAATACCTTAAAAATAAGACTATATTTTAAATATATCTAAGATTAAAATCAACAAATAATAGTAGATATAAGACTAAAATAAAAAGATCTCATAAAATAAAAATAAGAACTAAGACAATATTAAAACAAAAAAAGCAGATCTAAGACTAAAAAGATCTCACAACAATATTTTTCTAAAAAAAAACACTATTTTATTTAAATGTGGTGATCTATTTGAAAAACGAGATTTGAAAATTAAAATCAGAAAAAAAAAATTATAATAAGACGAGATTTGAAAAAAAAATAACAAAACGACATCCTAAATCACGAACAATGGATTATATTTTATCAGTTTTCGAAATTAATTGCACTTTTTAAGTAAATCTAAAAATTGATGAAATATATATAAAAAAACTCCTTTCACGCCCTCACGACCACCACCACCGACCGCCACCGCACCTCACAACTCACCACCCCGACAACCTCCTTTCACTCTCCTTTCACGCAGACCACCACAAGCAGACCACCACTCTCCTTTCACGAACTCACGACCACCACCACCACAACCGACTATCACCACCCCTACAACCTCCTGCCGCCACCACCATGAGCCCTAACAGCCAATAAACAACAAAAAAACACAAAAACCACCACCCTGACAACCTCCTGCCGACTACCATCTTAAACCTAAAATTATTTTTCTGAAAAAAAAAAACACAAAAACATTCAACAACCACCAATAAACAACAAAAACGAAGACCATATCTGAAAAAAGTAACGAGGTAGGTCGAGTGGTGGTAGATCTTGCTTCGTGGTGGTAGATCTCGCTTCAATAGTGGTAGATCTAAATACCAAAAGAAAAAAGAGAGATGGACGAAGAGCAAAATGGTGGTGGCAGTTGGCAGAGGGTTGTCGAGGTGGCCATTTTTTTGGTGGGTGTTGGCAGTGGCAGGAGGTTGTCGGAGTGGATGGAGAGGTTCATGGTGTCGGCGTCGACGCGTTTTAGGGCGGGGTGGTGGTGGAAGGGTGGTCGTTCGATTTAGGGAGGGAGTTGGCAGTGGCAGTGAGGAAGAGGACGGGAGTGTTTGGGGTGGTTGTTGGCTGGGTGTGAGAAAGAGAGAAAGAGAGAAAGAGAGATAGATGGTGGTCGGGTTTTTTTTTTTTGGTTTTTTTTTTGGGTGATGAGAGGAAGAGAGAATGAGAGAGATGTGGTTTTTTGATTTGGAATTAATGAATGAGAGAGTAGTGAATGAATGAATGATAAGAATGAGGAGGAGATTAAGAGTGATTAGGAAGGGAGATTAGCTAGATGCATTTCTAGCCCTCCATTGAGATGTAATCTCCTCCCTCCATCTCCTTCATCCAAAGGCCCATATGAAGACTTAGGGACTCAATAGATGTAAGGGACTTATAAGAACTTTACTATATATATATATATATATATATATATATATATATATATATATATATGTATATATATATATATATATATGTATATATATATATATATATGTATATATATATATATGTATATATATATATATGTATATATATATATATGTATATATATATATATATATATATATATATAGAGAGAGAGAGAGAGAGAGAGAGAGAGAGAGAAGAGATCAACTAAGGCCAAAAGATATATTAAGTCCATAAGTTCTATTATGAGCCATTGGATGGACGGAGATGGAGGGATGAGATCAACCCCAAAAAAGTGTGTTTATAAGCTAATCACACCATCTCTCTCCTCATTCACTAATCCACTCTAATTAATCACTAATTTACTATATATTTGTTTTCCACTCATCCATTTCTCTTTCATCTTACACATTTCATTTCTCTCTTCTCTCAAACTCTAAAAAAAAAAAACCCAAATAAATAAAAAAAACCCAAAAATCCAAATAAATAAAAAACCCAAAAAATCCAAATAAATCAAAAAACTCAAATAAATCATTCATTCCTCTCTTCCTCATTCACCACCACCCACCACCACCCCACCCGACACCAACTAACCACCCACCAACCCGCCGCCACCCCACCGCCGACTTTTTTTTTTTTTTTTTTTTTTTTTTTTTTTTTTTTTCGTTTTGTGTTAATTTGTATGTTTTGAGTTGTTTTTTCCATTCATTATTTTTTTTGTCTTTTATTTTATTTTAGTTGTCTTTTATTTTGTTAGTTCTCATTTTTTATTCATTTTCTTAAATCTCTTCTTGTTATACGTTTTTTTAAGATTTCGTGTTTTAAATCTCGTTTTTTTTTTGTGAGATACTTTTTTTTCATCTAAGACAAAAATGGACTAAAGTTATACAAAAATGAACCAAAGTTATACAAAAATAGACCAAAGTTATACAAAAAAAGACTAAAGTTATACAAAAATTGGACTAAAGTTATACAAAAATGAACCAAAGTTATACAAAAATGAACCAAAGTTATACAAAAATGGACTAAAGTTATACAAATATGGATTAAAGTTATACAAATATGGGCTAAAGTTATACAAATAAGGACGAAAGTTATACAAAAATGAACCAAAGTTATACAAAAATGAACCAAAGTTATACAAAAATGAACCAAAGTTATACAGAAATGGACTAAAGTTATACAAATATGGATTAAAGTTATACAAATATGGGCTAAAGTTATACAAATAAGGACTAAAGTTATACAAAAATGGACAAAAGTTATACAAAAATGAACCAAAGTTATACAAAAATGGACTAAAGTTATACAAACATGAACCAAAGTTATACAAAAATAGACCAAAGTTATACAAAAAAAAGACTAAAGTTATACAAAAATTGGACTAAAGTTATACAAAAAATTGGACTAAAGTTATACAAAAATGAACCAAAGTTATACAAAAATGAACCAAAGTTATACAAAAATGAACCAAAGTTATACAAAAATGGACTAAAGTTATACAAATATGGAATAAAGTTATACAAATATGGACTAACTTTAGTCAATTTTTGTATAACTTTGGTTCATTTTTGTATAACTTTGGTTCATTTTTGTATAACTTTAGTCCAATTTTTGTATAACTTTAGTCCAATTTTTTGTATAACTTTAGTCCATTTTTTGTATAACATTGGTGCATTTTTGTATAATTCTGGTCTATTTTTGTATAAATTTGGTTCATTTTTGTATAACTTTGGTTCATTGTTGTATAACTTTAGTCCAATTTTTTGTATAACTTTGGTTCATTTTTGTATAACTTTGGTTCATTTTTGTATAACTTTAGTCCATTATTGTTGTATGACTTTAGTCCAATTTTTGTATAACTTTAGTCTTTTTTTGTATAACTTTGGTCTATTTTTGTATAACTTCAGTCCTTTTTTGTATAACTTTAGTCCAATTTTGTATAACTTTAGTCCTTATTTGAATAACTTGTGTCCTTATTTGTATAACTTCAATCATTTTTTGTATAATTGTAGTCCAAATTTGTATAACTTTAGTCCAAAATTGTATAACTTTAGTCCTTATTTGTATAACTTTAGTCCTTATTTGTATAACTTCAAATTCAAATTTGTGTAATTTTAGTCCAAAATTGTATAACTTTATTCCATAAGAGTACAACTTCAGTCCAAAATTGTATAACTTTAGTCCAAAATTGTATAACTTTAATGCACGCAGTGTATAACTTTAATAGACAAGATGTATAACTTTAATGCACCCAGTGTATAACTTTAATGTTTTAAGTGTATAACTTTAGTCGTAAATAGTATAACTTTTATAAAAACCAAATAAATATGAAAAATCGTAATTAATCAACAAATATTAAATCTGAAAAAAAATTAAATAATAACAAAAACCAAAAAAAACTCATAATAACAAAAATAAAAAACCAAATAACAATAATAAAACCAAAAAACCAACAACCCAACCCAACCCGAAATCTGAAATAAACCAAATAACAATAAAAAAAAATCAAATTTAAATATCGTGTGTATAACTCTAATGCACGCAGTGTATAACTTTAATAGACAAGATGTATAACTTTAGTCCAAAAAATCAAATAACAATAACAACCAAATAAAAAAATAACAACCAAATAAAACCAAATATGTAACACTAACAAAAAAAATACCAACAATAATAAATATCGGTTTTATTTAATTTGTTGTTGGTGGTCGTTTGTTGTTGGTTGTTGTGTGTTGGTTTTCGGGAGGCTCGGCTTTCAGATCTATCGTCATATTTTTCAAATATCTGTTTTTTTGGTGGATTATACGGACTATATTTTTTTGGTGGTTTTTATTTTAGATCTAGTAATGTTGATTTTTTTTCTAGGTTATACGGACTATATTTTTTTCAGATTTGTTATTTAAAATCTCGTCCTATTATTATATTGTCTTGTTATATATTTTACAAATCTCGTCTTGTTGATATCCGTCTTGTTATTTATATTTGCCAATTTTCATATTTTAAATTTTGTCTTGCTATTGTGTGATTTAGGATCTATTAAAATTACACTTTTCCTATTAAAAGTACACTTTTTCCTGTTAAAATTACGCTTTTTCCTGTTAAAATTACACTTTTTTAACAATTTTTTCTGTTAAAATTACACTTTTTTCTGTTAAAATTACATTTTTTCTGTTAAAATTAGACTTTTTCTGTTAAAATTACACTTTTTTTGTTGTTAAAATTAAACTTTTTTTTGTCAAAATTACACTTTTATTTTGTTAAAATTATATTTTTCTGTTAACATTACATTTTTTTCTGTTAAAATTACACTTTTTTTTTGTTAAAATTACACTTTTTTTGTCAAAATTACACTTTTTTTTGTTAAAATTATATTTTTTTCTGTTAAAATTACACTTTTTTCTGTTAAAATTACACTTTTTTTTGTTAAAGTTACACTTTATCTCTAGTAAGGTTACCCTCTCAATGACTAAAATTACACTCTTTGACTAAAGTTAGACGGACTAATTTGGATTATTTGGACAATTTGGACTAACTAATTTGGACAATTTGGACAATATGGACTAATTTGAACTATTTGGACTAACTAATTGAGTTATTTACGACTAAATTTGGACTAAAAATACAATATTTACAACTAAATTTGGAGTAATCATACACTATTTACGACTAAATTTAGAGTAAAAATACACATTTTGGACTAAATTACACAATTCATTTATTTTGAGTCATTGAGATTGTGCAATTTCAATCATTGTCCACTAAAGTGTAACTTTAGTAAATTGATAGTGTGTATCTTTTATCACTTAATTTTAGTCCATAAAAGTGTAATTTTAGTCCATAAAAGTGTAATTTTAGTCTACCAAAAGTGTTATTTTTGTTCATAAAAGTGTAATTTTATGCCACGGAAGTATAATTTCAGTCCAAATTTGTGTAATTTTAGTCAAAATTGTGTAATTTCAGTCCAAATTGGTGTAATTTTAGTCCAAATTATGTAATTTCAGTCCAAATTGGTGTAATTTTAGTTCAAATTATGTAATTACAGTCCAAATTGGTGTAATTTTAGTTCAATTTATGTAATTTCAGTCCATTAGTCTGTCCAAATAGTAGAAATTTAGTCCCAAGAGTATAACTTTAGTCATTAAGAGGATAACCTTTAACAGAATAAAGTGTAAGTTTAACAGTAAAAAGTGTAATAAAGTTTAACAGTAAAAAGTGTAATTTTAACAAAAAAAAGTGTAACTTTAACAGAAAAACGGTAAAAATGTAATTTTAACAGAAAAAAGTGTAATTTTAACGGAAAAAAGTGTAATTTTAACAGAAAAAGTAATTTTAATAGATCCTAAATGACACAATACCAAGACTTGGTACTAGTGAAACAAATCAAAGATCTAGTGAAAAAAAAAGTAAACAATGAGATTTCATAATTAATAGATTTGGTACTAAAATCAAACTATAATTTGTAAGAATGCCAATAACCGGAAAAAAAAGACCAAAACATCAAAATTGAAAAAAAATAAAACGGAAATGAAAAAAAACGGTCAATGAAAATTGATCTATTTTAGTAGATCTAAGATTAAAAAAATTAGACAAAAACCCTAGAGAAAAGAGCATGAGCGACGACTGAAAAGAAGACTACGTAGGTCTGAGATTGACTCCCATGCTAATGGCAAGGAAGTCAAATCTACAATGACAAAGGGAGATGACACTAAGAGGAAGGAGTGTCCCAGGGGCCAATTCCTTGGCCGTAGAAAACTCTGAACAGGAAGAAGTAGAAAACTCGGTTTCGCATGAAACTAGGGCAGGACCAGATGTTGATGAGGAACGTAAGACAAAGAATATAAATGAGATTAATGGAATCCCTGAACTAGTAGTTGAAACGGATGAAGAGGAAGAAGAAGAGGAAGAAGATGACATTGAGAATGAGGAGGAGGAGGAAATTGTGCAGGAGACAGTAGAACAGAGTCCTATTGTAAGCGAGGAAGAACCAAAAGCAGAGAATGATGATATGTTGCAATTACAATTGGAGGATGTTGAAGAAGAAATTGAATATTGGAGTCAGGCGGTGGTGTGCTTTATTCTGGGAGCAAATCCGCCGTGGGAGGTGGTTGAGGGTTTCATAAGGAGGATTTGGACGAAATTTAACATTGACAAAATTTCGTTCATGCCAAATGGTATTTTTTTGGTTAGATTCAAATCAATGGAAATGAAAGAGAAAGTCTTGAGTTCAGGACACTACCTTTTTGACAATAAACCAATGATTGTTAAGGCGTGGACTAGGGACATGGAAATGACAAAGGATGATGTGAAATCAGTCCCTGCCTGGGTTCAAATACATAAATTATCTCTGAAGTTTTGGGGTAAAGGGTTACCTAAAATAGTTGGTTTGATTGGGAAGTACGTTAAATGTGATGCAGCTACTCAGGATAGAACAAGGTTGGGGTATGCACGGGTTATGGTAGAACTGTTGGTGGACCAAGAGCTGCCTGCACAGGTTGCGTTTAAGGATGAAAAAGGCATGGTCATCAGAGTTGACATAGAGTATGAGTGGAGACCTGTTAAATGTAAGAAGTGCCAAGGCATGGGGCATGAAATGGAGCATTGTAGAAAAGGAAATCAGGGAGATAATGGGAAAAAACCAGTTAAACAGGAATGGAGAGTCAAGCAGACTGTTGGGATACAACCAGTTGCAGTACCACAGGAGGGCAATCTGCCATTGATTAAGACAAACAATCCAAAGGTAACTGGTTTTGTAACCCCTCGAAAGAGATTAGTCAGAATGCATAGAGAGGAAGGAGACAGGAGTGGATATAGTGCTGAGACTTTTGGTGCTCACTCCTACAAAGAAGTTCTGACATCTCCATCAAAAAAGAATGGTTCTGATATTGGTAATGGTCGTCCTACTTCTCCTATGTTAATTAATGGATAGAATAGGATTTTGGAATGTGAGGGGAATGAATAGAGTTAATAAGCAAAAATTCATTAATTTTTTTATGCAAAATAAGGGTGTTGGTTTGTTTGGTTTGTTAGAAACTAAAATAAAGAGCAAGGTGTTTAGTAAAGTTGTAAATAATTTTAATAATTGGTGCATTTCAACTAATAATGGTTATCATCAGAATGGGAGAATATGGATTCTTTGGGATCCTAAGGTTTTCAGAATACAGTTCCTTGAATAGAATGCTCAATTCATTCATATGAAAGTTGAGGCATTGATAACCAGGAGTACTTTCTATCTTACAATGATATATGCATTTAATGGCATTCAAGAGAGGACTCCTTTGTGAGATCATCTGAGAAAGATTGCTGATCATGCTGATGGTCCTTGGGCCATGGCTGGTGATTTTAATTGTGTGCTGTCAGCTACTGAGAGGGTGGGAGGAAATACTGCTACTACTGAGATTGAGCCTTTCAGAAGTTGTATTGAGGATTGTGAAGTAGTAGATATTCAGGCTACTGGCTCTTTGTTCACCTGGAATAATAAGCACCAGCCTGAGGATAGAATCTACAGTAGGATTGACAGGTTTATGGTTAATAAAGCTTGGAGTGATCATTTTCCTGAGCTATATGCTAACTTCCTCCCTGAAGGTATGATGGATCATGCTCCTTGCTTGATTTACAGTTCTAACCAGGTCCATAAACCCAAGAGCTTCAAATTCTATAACATGTGGGGTGCTTCTAAGGAGTTCGTGCCTCTCATCAAAAGATGCTGGAGTTCTACAATTCAAGGTACACTCTTTTCAGGGTGACAAAAAATTTGAAGTTGCTGAAGCCTGCTCTGAAAGTCTTGAATAGAGAGAAATTTAGTGACATTGAGAATGCCACAGCTATCAAGCAGAGTAGAGTAGCTGAATTGGAGGGTATGATAGGGAGGGATCCCTCTAATGTGTTCCTTGTAACTGAGGAGTTTGAAGCATCTAAAGAGTTGAGGGAGCTGACTGTGACTAGGGATAGTTTTTTGGCTCAGAAATCTAAAATACATTGGCTGCAGCAGGGGGATACCAACAGCTCCTATTTCCATGGAATGCTAAAAAAAATATGGAATGGAAATAGGGTCCTGATGATTGAGGATAGGACTGGGCATTTGTGTGATACTACTGAACAGATACAAAATGCTTTTCTGGAATATTACCAGGGATTGCTTGGAGATAGCAAGGAGACAAAAAGGGCACACAGGAGAATTATACAAAAAGGGAATAGATGCAATGATGATCATCATGCAATGTTGTGTAGACCAGTCACTGGTAAGGAGGTTATGGATATTGTGTTTGGCATTCCTGACATCAAGTCACCAGGACCTGATGGTTTCACAAGTAAATTCTTTAAAGATGCTTGGAATGTGACAGGTGGAGATGTAGTATCTGCAGTCCAAGATTTTTTTATTCACAAGAAGATCCTCAGGCAAGTCAATGCTACAACTCTTACTCTTGTCCCCAAATGTGAGAGACCTCTGAGTGTCCATCAGTTTCGTCCTATAGCATGCTGCAATGTCATTTACAAAATCATATCAAAGCTGCTATGTTCTAGGTTAGCTGATGTCCTGCCAAGCATCATTGATCAAAACCAGGGGGCCTTCATACAAAATAGGAGCATCCAAGAGAACATACTTATTTGCCAAGACCTGATAAGGTTGTATGAAAGACCTAATGCTACTCCAAGATATATGTTTAAGATAGACCTGCAAAAAGATTATGACACAGTGGAATGGACTTTTGTTGAACAGCTGTTGGATGCTTTTAACTTCCCCACTGATTTTAAAGAGATGGTGTTGCAATGTATCACTACTGCAAGCTTCTCTTTATCTCTTAATGGGGACATGTTTGGGTATTTTCATGGTAAGAGGGGTCTTAGACAGGGGGATCCCCTTTCTCTCCTTATCTTTACCTTATGCATGGAGTATCTTACCAGGACTCTGAAATTTGCAGCAGAGAAGTATGAGGTTAAATACCACCCATTATGCAAAGAAATCAAACTGGCCAATCTTATGTTTGCTGATGATGTGCTTATGTTCAGTAGAGGGGATGCCTGTTCCATGATGTTATTACTCAGATCTTTCTCTACTTTTTCCAAGGCATCTGGACTACAGGTGAGTGCTGCTAAATCGAATGCTTATTTCCAAGGAGTACCAGAGGACATCAAACAGGATATTCTGAGAGTGTCTGGGTTTGTGGTGGGCAGGCTGTCGTTTAAGTATCTTGGGATGCCTATACAAACTACCAGATTGAAGAAAAGTGACTGTGAGTGTTTGGTAGAAAAGATCTGCAGTAGAATACACAATTATGGGGCAAAAAAGATCTCCTATGCTGGGAGATTGGTGTTGGTAAAGTCAGTGCTCTCAACTTTGCATTCATATTGGGCTTCAATGTTTGTGCTCCCAAAAGGAATCATCAGTAGAATTGAAGCTACATATAGGAATTTCCTATGGGACAACAGCTCGGATTACAGGAAGGTCCCACTGGTAGCTTGGGAAAAAGTATGCTGTACTAAAGAAGAGGGAGGATTAGGGATCAAAGACCAGGAAGCTATGAACAAGGCTCTGATAGGCAGACTGGTTCACTGGATAATGGAAGAGAGGGACTCTATTTGGGTGAAGTGGGTTTATCAGAATTATCTAAAAGGAAAAGCTTGGCTGGATTACACACCTTCTGTTAACTCCAGCTGGGTTTGGAGAAGGATATGCAAGGTCAAGGAAGAGATGATAGCTGGTTATAATGAGGGTACTTGGACTGCACAGGCCAAGTATACCCCTGCTATGGGTTATGAGTGGTTTAAGGATAGGAGACCTGCTGTCTCCTGGTCTAAATGGATCTGGAATGAGCATGTAGTGCCTAAGCATCAGTTTGTTGGGTGGTTATATGCACATGGAGCTATGAGAACGAAGGATAAACTGATTAGTTATGGCTTGGAGATTGATGACAGATGTTTCTTATGCAACCAGACTGCTGAAAGTCTAGACCATCTATGGTGTGACTGTATTTACAGCTGAAAAGTAGTGCAAGAGATGAGTCAGAGGTTGAAGATTGTGTTCCCTGTCACTGATGTGTTAGGCTGGTGCACACAGTTGACAGGTTCAGCTATGCAGAAGGGGGTGAAGCTTGGCCTGTTATGGGGGATGGTGTATCAAATATGGCAGCAACGAAACAAGAGCAGAATGGAGGGGATAGTGATGAGACCTGAAAGAACAGTCAGTCAAATTATTGAAGAGGTTAAAGCAAGGATACGAGGAAGAGACTTCAGAATGATCACGAAGACGGACCTAGATTGGTTACATAGTAAGGAACTATATGTACTGGAAACTTAATGATGCTTGAGAATATCTTGTACCATATTTTTTGACTTTTAATAGAAATACTCATATTTTACCAAAAAAAAAAAAGATTAAAATAAAAAAACTCACAAATTTGAAACAATATTATATAGCAAGACGATATTTGAGAAAAAAACCAACAAAAAAATAAAAACAACACCAAGATTAAAATTAAGAAATCAAGTTTTTTTTTTAAATAAAAAAAAAAATTGACGTCGTGACGACGGTGGAGGCGGCGGCGGTAGTGGTGGTGGCGGCGGCGGTGGTGGCGGTTGGCGACTGTGGTGGTTTCCGGTGGGTGGTGGTAGGTGGATGGTGAATGAGGAATAGATGACTAAATGATTTATTTGGATTTTTTGGGTTTTTATTTGTTTGGTTTTTTGAGTTTTTTTTTCTTGATTTTTTTGGAGAGAATATGGAGAAGTGAGATATATAGAGATAGAATGAGGAGATGTGATAATGAGATGATGAATGAAAGATGAGGAGGATTAATGTAGTTGATGAGAAAATTAGAGGAAGATGGCAAAATTAGAGCATTAACCTTAATTTTTTTTGTTCGCATTTTAGCCCTCCATTTCCAAGATCCAATGGCCCATAATGGGACTTATGGACTAACATGTAAGAGGAGGACTCATTTGATCTTATATATATATATATATATATATATATATATATATATATATATATATATATATATATATATATATATATATTTAGTTGTGTGAGTTTGTTGAAGCCGAGTTTAGAACTCGAGTCAACGCAAGTTTATTATTCAATTATGCGATGATTAACTAATGAAATTTTATATCTTATTATAATGTGATTAAATAAGATTTAATTTAATAATTAAGCGTTAATTCGTTAAATTAATCGAGGTATTGTATTTTTAGAGGTAGAGGTTATTCGTTGATTATATTTTACAAAGGGTTATAAATTAATTTAAATTGGACATTATAGGACTCATTATATTTTAATATAGTGACATAATTACCACTTAAGAGTTAAGTGTATATTAGTTATTAGTTTATATTATATAATTGTTATATGATCAAACTAATATTTAATTTTGTAAGATAAATAAATATATGATTCTTATGTTTGTGTGACAAACATTACAAAATCAAAGTGGTCTATTTTACACCATGTTGGCCGAAAATAATATGTTGGACAACATTTTATTTTTGTCTTTTCTTTAATTAACCACTTGTATGTAATCATTCACCTAGTTACATGTTTATGACAAAGGTCTGCCCTAATATACTCATTACCTATTTGCATGCATATTAAAATAAGGAAAAGTAATTGCCCACTAAGGCAAGTTGGGTGCCGGTTTTGTGAGGCTTAAAAGGGGCAATTTTGTTGCTCATTTTTCTACTTATGATCTTATGCAATTATCTCTCTACATTACACACAACCATATTATTATTATCTCATTACTAGAGTAGTAATAAATAATATTAAGGGATTTAATTTCTTGTAATATCTATTTAATATTACTAGAAATATTTGGGTGAAATCTTGGGTGCAATCAAAAGGGGAGTTTCTAATTTGAAACTTGGAGGATCATCCTTATATTCATAGCTCAAGAACAAGGTTGGAAGGAGTCCATCCTTGTGCCCACATTTTCGTCTAATTCTAATGTAAGGAACATATTACTTTCTCCCCTTACTCTTATTTTTGTTTGCATGCAACTAGATTCATAACATCTAAATTAACAAGTAACTAGATCTATATTAGAAGAGTCTAATATGAGGGTTAAAGATCCTAACAATTGGTATCAGAGCTTTGGTTGTTGCATGCAAATCGTTTAATATTTTTTTTTACGAGTTATTAAGATGAATAAAATAAAAACCGGAAAATTTTTGTAAGTTAGAGTAACACACGAAATTTTTGATGCATGTATACATTCTGGTCCTAAAATGTTTCAGGTCATTTTAGATGGTTTATGGAAGTTTATTGCTCTTTTTTATGATTTTTAGTATAATAATAACATTTTAGTGAGTAAAATGATGGTTTATTAACTAAAAATAGGTAAACTTCGAATATGACCTTGAAATTTTAATATGATCTCAAATGCATATTTTACTTATTGTATATAAAATTTTAGATTAATTTTGGAAGATTTATGATTTTAATGGTTAAAATTGGATTAAATTGAGACTATATAACCAAAAAATAGCTAAATTAATTTCCATGGCATGAGAAAATTATTTTAGGTTGAATTTTATCCTACACATCATATGTAAAGTTGGAAAATTGATTAGATTAATTTTCATATGCTTTAGGCATTTAATTTGATAAAACCGATAAATCACAACTATATTTTTCTCTAAATTAATTCGAAATTTTTAACCCATAGTTTTGACATTATGAGGGCCGTGGTAATATTCCAGAATATTCAAAAATTTAAATTTCAAATTTTTAGATTATTGTAATTAAATTTGGAATTATTTCATAAATGTTATGATTAAAAGGGTTAAATATGAGCAACAATGTATAACCAAGTTGGATTATTGTTAAATTTTTAGTGAATACTAAATTTTGAGTCCTAATACAGTTAGGATAATTAACTTGGCCTTAAATTTGATTTAAGTATTAATTAAGTGATTTGTAATAAGTTAAATATCACGTATTTCCATAAAAACCGAGCTATATATGATATAATCTAGTAACCTAGCAGGGCGATTTGGCACATTCATTTTGCATGATTGAATATATATATTTTGTTGCATATTTTAGGGATGAATGTCATTTAAATTTATGTAATTTTTGAATGATGTAATTTGTCTTAGTATGGCCTTAGATTTTAATCGGTATTACCCGTAATGTAAGGAAATATCGATTTGGTTGTAATTTTAATGTTATTTCGCATCACCATTTTGTAACTTAATAGATTTATTTTCATTTTTATTACAAATGTATAATAAGAATAGCTATGTATTTTATTATTATTTTGTAATTCCGGAGTTTCCTAAAGACGGAGCCATTCGGAAAGGAGTTCTGATCAAGACAGTGTTGAAAGGCCATACTAGGAAATTGTCTCTTCTTTACATTTTCTTTCTTTATATGTTTACATGCCAAATCGCCATATCATCTCATGCATTTTTATTTCGAATCATCGACCTTGTCAATTATAATTATCGATAGATCACTAATTTAGTTCACTTTAAAGAGATAGATAATAAATTGACAAGACCTCTCACATTTTATAAAATTGAGACTTAGCCTTACCAAATAGTAGGAACTCATGAATCCCAATTTCATTAGGGATACAATACGGTATTGAAATACTATACCGGTGTGCTTTCTTTTTACGTTGAGTAAGTGGGGTAATAAAATGTTATTACATTTGGAAATTCGGTTGATCTTAACGGAAGTATTAGAGGGACCGTTGTCTCAATAGGTCCGGGCCAAAGATGAACTTAGTGTAATTTCATCGACCGAGAGTTGTAAATGTAGAGTCGGTTAAATGATTTAACCCACCAAATTATATTAGTAAGGATGTAGAGGACCCATTGGCTCACAACCGAGTTAATATGAATTTGGGTCTTGGAATCGTTGGAGGTCATTATATAAATGCTAAACTTGTTAAAAATATTTACAAGTCTAAAACGATAAATGTTATTTTTTCCTTCATCTTATATTTTGTAGTCAATTGATTTATCACAATGGCAACCTCTAGCTCGTCCACACCACCTCACTACCATTTCATGGCTTCGATCCTTTATGGATCGTTGCAAACTCGAAAAGAATGGTTCAAATTTCACCGATTGGGATGCGCAACTTCGCTTAGCCGCGGAAGGTGATGACAAGCTCAAATACCTTACCGAGGCTTCTCCCGCTACTTCTAATGCTAGGTCAACAACCGCGGTTAGGGAGGCCTATGAGACCTACCAAAAAGAATCCGCCGCAGTCAAGAATGTCTTGATTTTCTCCATGGAACCCGATCTTCAAAGGAGTGCCATAAAGATGAGCACCGCCTATGAAATCTACACTAGACTTGTGACCATGTTTTCACAAGCTCCTAGGATTATTCAATATGAAGCGGCTTCCTAATTCTTTGACCTCAATATCAAAGAAGGACAAAAAGTGAGCCCTCGTGTGCTCAAAATGATTGATTATGTTGAGACCCTCAAATTACAAGGGGTTGAGATCCCCGAGCAACTCGTGATTGACCGAGTGCTCCATTCCTTAAGCCGTATCAAGGCATATGTTCAGTTTAGGGTAAACTATAACATGCAAAACTTGAAAACCAATCTCCATGAGTTGCACAAAATGCTCGTGCAGGCCGAAAGAGATATGGGGCTTAATGCAAGCACTAGCAAGGATGTGCTCAACATCAATGCAAAGAGTAAGGTAAATTTTATGAAAAGTGCTAATAAGGGTAAGAAGCCCACTCCCTACAAAGGTAAGGGGAAAGCTATTGAGAATAGCTCTCCCAAACCCAAAAAGGGAGCCACATCCGATGATAAGTGCCATTATTATAATGGCATAGGCCATTGGAAGCGCAATTGCCCCAAATATTTGGAAAACATCAAAGCTAGACGTGTGACTCCAGTAGGTAATATTTCTTCCAAAAGTTTATGTTATTAATATTAATTTTCCAACTCAACTTTGTATTAAGATACTAGTTGTGTTTGTCACCTTTCTTATTGAATTTAGGGCATGAGAAGAAAGGAAAAGCTAAGCAAGCATGAGAAGGTTCTCCAAGGGAAGCTAGAGTAGCCACCGCATAGATGGAGACTTATGGACTTGGCTTGGCATTTTATTTTGAATATTTCTTTATAATAGTAGTTATGTTATGACATTGTCTTGAAAACTTATTTTGTTTCCATGTTAGACGTGGAAGTTTCTTTTATTTTGCATCTCCGAACAAATATTATATTCTGTTTTGAATGACTTGGCTTTCAACCCAAGTCATTTCGGTTTATGGCTTTTTATGTTTTAAGACATCTTTCCTCTTTCTCTATTAATATCTATAACATAAAAACAATAGACTCAACTCAATCGATCATATTGAAAGATGATGATTTGTTCAATATGGTTAAGACCTAAGTTATGAATTTGATTCCCAACTAAAAGATTTATGGCACCATGACATTTCTTATATAATGTAAGATCAATCGATTGAGAGTTAAAATCAGTTACTGAACTCATATTTGGGGATTTGAAATCCAATATTAGCGTAAGTTGTTTAAAGCGAAAACGCGCAAGAAAAGATATGGAAAGAATTAGTCTCTAAAATGGTAACATATCTTAATAGATAACTCAAGGATAACATGTGCCTAATGCTCTTTTGCATTCAAAAGAACAAAATTGTTTGTAGCTCATAAAGCTATCTTCTTGGAAAGTAGGTGTATTTCTAAAAGATAGAGTGGGAGAAAATCGCTACAAACTTATGTTGTGAAAAATGACACGAGAAAATGTTCTAAAAGTCATCCACATGTTATAAATAGAGTTGCTTTCAGAAAGTAATAGAACTATTATCTATTGAGTGAATTGTTGCTAGTAAACCAAATCGGAATTTGTTGCAAAGATGTCTTGGTTTTACAATCCGTGATAGATTCTATACGCAAAGCTAAGAATAATTACTTTAAGATATTGGTCTCTTTGAAGTAAAGCCTTCAAGTATATAATAACATTGATGAACATGGTGATGTTAATCCAATCAAATCATGTTAGTAATTGCCACATTTCATTTTGATGAAACATGGCAAGTGATATTAAACCGCTTTTCTAAATAGGTATTTAGAAGAGGATGTGTGTGGCACTGATCTTAGGTTTAAGTCCGAGAATCCTAACATGCTAATTAAGCTTAAGGGATCCATATGTGGTTTTAAGCAAAGCATTAAGAGATTGTAAAAATCATTTTTCCAGTCATGTGATAATAGAGAATGGTTGCATTTGAATTATAAAAGAACCATAATTATACATGAAGTTTACTGGGTGCTTATTTTCAAATCATGTGATAATAGAGAATGGTTTCACTTGAGTTGTCGAAGAACCATGTTTACACATGGAGTTTAGTGGGAGCAAAATTGTCTACACATAATAATCATTGGGAATGATGTACCAACGTTTACCTCCGTTAAGGGGTGGTTGGGAAATCATTTCCAGATAAAAGATTTAGGTGAGGCACATCGCATATTTGATATCCGGATCAATAGAGATAGACCTAAAAGGATATTGACATTAAGTCAAAAGTCTTATGTTGATAATATTCTTCATCATTTCAGCATGGATAAATCCAAGAGGGATTTTATTCCAAAGGGTTGTGGGATTACTTTGAACCGATCACAGTTACCCACTGAATCTGAAATGGTTGAACACATGAAATCGCTTCCCAATGTTTCCGCCATTGGATCGACCTAATGTCCTAAGATCTGGGCAAGCACTGATAAATTGTATGCTTTAAGCAAGACAAGTCAATCCATGTGAGGGTCAATGGATAGCCGCTAGATACATCTTTGAGTTCTTGAGAAGGAATAAGGATTCGTGCTTATCATTTATAGAAACATGGAGTTTTCTATGAAGGGTTACAAAAGCTCGAGTTTCTTAGGCTGATCTTGTTGTCAATTGTCAGAAGTTCAAAAAGCGAGAACAACCTTGAGATGTCAGTCATTGTGAATTTTACAAATAGAGTCTGAGTACTTTATGATAAGGATAAGATGGATTGTAAAGGAATTAGAAGTAAATCCTTTAAACCATGGATCTTGTCACAAGTTATATGATAACAGTGGGAGCATCTTTCAAGTTAAAGAGCTCAAGTCTAGACATGTACTTAGAAAATTCATGTAATTAAGAGATTACATCGAAAGAAGGAAATTGCAATTTATAAAGTTGGGGTGATGGTTATATTGTATAATTTTCAACCAAGTTTTTATTACAGGTTTGATGAAACCACCATGAAGTAACATGGCTTTTATAATCTTAAGATTATGAGATATGAAGCAATAATATTGTATTGATTGTTCATATGTGATAATCGCATTTATCGTTTGAGTTTTATTAAACTCTTTTATTACTTTGTTATATCCAAATAGGTTGTGAGGATAACGTTGAACCCTATTAAAGTGAACTGGATTAACATAGTATTGGCCCCTAGTCACTTATATGAGGTGACATCTCCTAGTGACTAGAGTGTGAGTCGATTGATGGCAAGTTCAAGTGCCATAGGGCATAAGAGATGACTAGTTGATCACATAGGCATAACTCTTCTGACTGTCTTGCGCATCCCTCATTTTATGCCAAATTATTTGCACTTGGTCCACCATCTCCTGAATCATTTTAGGTCCCAACACCACTGCATCAGCCTTATCATCCCAACAAACTGGACTCCTGCACTTCCTCCCATATAAAGCTTCAAAAGGTGTCATGGCAATGCTAGCATGGTAACTATTATTATAGGAAAATTCTATCAAATGTAACCTCTCCTCCCATGATCTACCAAACTCCATCACACAGGCTATCAACAAATCCTCCAATGTCTAAATAGTCCTTTTGGTATCCGTAGCTGGATGAAATGTTGTACTCGTCTTCAACCGGGTCCCTATCAAAGATTTCAACTCCTGCTAGAACTTAGATATAAACCTGGAATCACGATCATAAATAGTCTTTAGGCACACCATGGAGTTTCACCACATTCTTGACATAGGCTTTAGCCAACTCAGCTTTACTCCAAGTATCTTTCATAGGAATGAAGTGAGCTGACTTAGTCAATCGATCCCCAATCACCTATATCATATTATTCCCTCTTTGAGTCCTTGGCAAACCAACAATAAAATACATGGAAAAGCTCTCCCACTTCCATTCAGGCACATCTAAAGATTGAACTTTACGTTGTGGTCTCTTATGCTCTCCCATCACCCTTTGACACACTAAGCACCTTACAACGAATTCAGCTACCTCCTTCTTCATCTTTGGCCACCAAAAGGTCTTCTTCAAATCTTTATACAACTTGTCTCCTCCAAGATGAACAAAATAAGGCGTAGAATGAGCTTTAGTAAGGATCTTTCTATTTAATTCGGCATTATCAGGTACACACCACCTCCCATCAAATCTAAGACTGTCATCTACATGAATCTCGAACTTGGAATGAAGTTCTGTGCCCATGACACCACCCACGGCCTCGCGCCACTGGATTCTTGGGCCCTCTTTCTGCTTCTCTCTGATCTCAGCATATAACTCAGGCTCAATGGTTAAATCTCCAATGGAATCACCCTTCTTAATCATCGAAATCCCCATTTTCTCCACTTCTAATGCAACCTCACTCTTGACATAGCAGTGCATAGAGCATGGACAGACTTCCTACTTAATGCATCTGCCATCACATTCGCTTTCCCTTCATGATATATTATTTCCATATCGTAGTCTCCAATCGGTTTAATCCATCTTTTTTGTCTCATGTTCAACTCCTTCTGGGTATAAATATACTTCAAACTCTTGTGGTCAGAAAACACCTTAAAAGTAGCTCCATAAAGGTAATGGCACCACAATTTTAGTGCAAACACCACGGCTCCCAGCTCTAAGTCATGGGCAGGGTAATTTTCCTCATATGGTTTCAACTGTCTCGAAGTATAAACTATCACCTTCTCATTCTGCATTAACACACACCCCAATCCATTCTTCGAGATATAGGTATATACTTCAAAATTTTCACTTCCTTCAGGTAAAGCAAGAACAGGAGCTGTAGCCAGGCGCTCCTTCAAGGTTAGGAATGCCTCCTCACAACTCGCATCCCATTTAAACCTATTCTCCTATCGCATCAAGGTAGTCAATGGCTTAGCTATTTTTGAGAAGTCTTTTACAAACCTTTTATAATAACCATCCAATCCCAGAAAACTTCGAATATCCCCTACATTTTTCGGCCTCTACCACTTGGCAACTTCTTCAATCTTACTTGGATCTACAGACACTCTATATTTTGACACAACATGACCCAAAAACGCCACCTTCTCTAACCAAAGCTCACATTTACTCAACTTGGCATAAAGATTGTTCTCTCTCAAAGTCTGCAATACAATCCTCAAATGCTTCACATGTTCCTCCTTATCCTTAGAATACACTAGGATATCATCGATAAAGACAACTATGAACTAATCTAAATAAGGACTAAACACACGGTTCATTAAGTCCATGGTGACTGCTGGTGCATTAGTTAATCCAAATGGAATAACAACAAATTCATAGTCTCCATATCTAGTCTAGAATGCAGTTTTAGGAATATCTTCATCCTTAATTCTCAATTGGTGGTATCCCGACCTCGAATCAATATTAGAAAATATTCAAGCCCCACTCAACTGGTTAAACAAATCATCAATTCGAGGTAAAGGGTACGGATTCTTAATGGTCACATTGTTCAACTCCCTATAATAAATACATAACCTCATGCTCCCATCCTTCTTCTTGACAAATAACACAGGTTCTCCCCAAGGTGACACACTCGGCCTCACATAGCCCTTATTTGACAACTCCTCCAGCTGCTTCTTAAGCTTCTCCAACTCCTTAAGTCCTATAATTTAAAGTGCTTTAGAAATAGGTCCTGTCCCAGGTTTTAAGTCAATTCCAAAATCTATGTCCCTGTGAGGTGCTAACCCAGGAATATCATCCGGAAACACATTCTAAAAGTCCTTCACCACCTCGATGTCACACGCCTTTAACGCCTCTTCTCGAAGGTCTCTCACATGATATAAAATCAATTGTCCTTCATTTCTTAAGCAAGATTTTAAGGTAATAGTAAAAATAAGTTTTACTTTAGGCTTAATAACAAACCCCTTATAAGTCACCCTTACTCCCCCAGGTCCACTTCAGGCGACTTTCTTTTGGTGACAATCAATAAAAGTTTTATATTTTCCCAATCAACCCATCCCTAAGATTACCTTAAAACCTCCCAAGGGAAACTCAATTAAGTCAGAATAAAAAATAACCTCCCCAACCTTAATAGGTACTTCTGATGTGACCATAATTGGCGCATATTTAGCCCCCGAATTAGCCTTGTTCCCATGCTTTTTAGTGCTTATTTGGGTCATTTCTTATCTTTAGTTCTTTGTTTTGCATATTCTTTGAGATTTTGATCCCTTGGTAGGAAAGGAGTAAGAATCTTGCATTTTCATGGCAAAACGAGACTAAATTGATCGAATTCAATGACCAAGCATCAAGGAGAGACAAGATTAGAAGGCCTTTGTACATACTATAGTAGAAGAGCAAAGTTGAGAAAGGATCCTTAAGTCCCCAAGGAAATCCCCAAGGAATTTGTGAAGAAAAGGGAAGAAAAGAAGAAGATTTGTTGCTGACTGACAATCCGAGCGGATTGTCACCAATCCGTCCGTCCGGCCGACAATCCGAGCGGCTTTGCCTTAATCCGCTCGGATTCCACCTCCACAATCCGTCCGGATTCCCCTGAATCCGCTCGGATTCCAACGCCAGAATCCGCCCGTCCCGACCCTATTCCGCCCGGATTCCAGCACAGCACGGATTGTCTTCTCCAAGCTACGAAGAAAGAAGCCCTTCTCTCGAAAAATACCGGGTCCTCCTTGCTCAACTTAAAAAGTGTAATTACTAGTTTAGCCCTTAGTTAACCCTAATGCATCCTCCCTAATTTCCACTATAAATACCCCATTAGTCTAATTAGAGGAGCATGTTCTTCTTATCAATAATTAGTATAGTTAATATCAATCAAATCTCTCTTTAATATTGTAATCAAGTATTAATCAAGTTTTAATCCAAGTTTTAGTTCTTTAATCTCTCTTTTGTTCATCCTTTATTTTGGGTAATTGAAGATTATTTGGGTTATTGTTGGGAGATTGACAACCTCTCAATCAAGCATTCAAGTACTTCTTTTATCTTTGCTTTATTATTGGAACCATTAGTAGGTATAATCTCTTAATCCCTTTTTAATTATTGTTAATTGTAACACCCCCATACTCCAAGTGCCTTACCAGGACCACTCAGGTATGAAGACATTACCATCTCGGTTACCCGAGGCAATGATAATCAAACAACAATAACGAAACAACGTTTATTATAAATAGTTTAACGAATAGTTACAATCCACGAAACCAACTAAAAGTGCGATACATTATTCTCAAACGACTGTCTAACTGAAAAGTAAATAAACTAAAGGCTACGCGGAAGACTCCTATCATCATGTCGTGGCATCCCAAATGCTATCCCAAGACTCATCTCAATACTCAATGCTCAATATCTGCTCACCATCCCCAAATGGATCACCGCAGTTTACAAAACAACACCGGGGGTCAAGACTAATCACACAATCAATATAGATAACAATAATAAGATAAACAGACAAATGAACTCGTCACACACACACACACACACCACCAACTCCCATCATCTCAATCTGACCCCACCCGACCACTGCCCGATGGGGGACCGCAGCCGTTCCCACCTAAGCCCCGCTCATCATACCGAGCGATAACCCCGTCCATTAATGTGCACATCCCCTTCCGTGGCGGGTTCCACGAAGGGCAAAACTAGGTGTGAAGTCACTTCCGCAAGTGACCCCACTCGGTAGAGAACGCATCTCGAGAACCATCAACAACAATCACAACCACAAACACAAGACAATCATTATATCAAACAACCAAATACAAAGACATCACCAATATCCCATTATGGGACTAATACTTTGAGTAGGAAATCCTACCCGAAAGCACAACAAGCGGACGGTATCTACAATGAGTCAAAAAGCCTCTTCTACGAACCCTCCTCCTATCATATAACACATATAGACTACACATCACATACTACACACAAAACCCCAATCTCTAAATTAGGGTTTAACCAATCTTAACAAAGCATTATAAAAATTATGTTAAAAGCTTACCCTCGACGCAAGGAACTCAACGATACGAATTACGACAAGAACTGACCGTCTGAACTCCGGGAATTGCTAAGAATGCGATTAGGAAGATGAACTGGTTGCTTTCTCTCTTAAACAGGGTTTTAGGTTTTGTAAAAGTGATTTAAAACAATGACGATTATGTTTAAATACCTTAATCGCATAATTAACAAAACCCGAGAAAACTCCCCGTAAAAATAGGACACTCGATCGAGTACCCAAGGTACTCGATCGAGTACCCCTTACTCGATCGAGTACCCCACTCGATCGAGTACCCAACAGTCGAAACTATTTTATTTCGCAACTTGCCCTTACTCGACAGAGTAAGGGCTACTCGATAGAGTACCCCAAGACATATAAATACGGAGTATTACAGTCTTCCCTCCTTAAAAGGAACTTCGTCCCCGAAGTTTAAACCACTACTAAACAAAGGTACTCCCATAAGCTTCCCGACTCGAAGGTCAAACATAATTCAACGTAAAACATGATACTAACCCAACTCATCCCGACAAACATACCGACACAACATATAAAAGGGTTATAAAACTCTTAAAAACTGCTCGCGATCATCTCCTACCCCCCTAAAAGAAACAACGTTACGTCCTCGTAACCATACATACCTGATCAAAGAGGAAAGGGTAACGCTCTTTCATAGCTTCCTCTGGCTCCCATGTAGCTTCCTCGGTCTCGTGGTTAGACCAAAGGATCTTAAGCAAAACTGTCTCACCACTCTCACGGTCTTTCTAACCTTTCGGTCTAGAATCTGCTTAGGCACCTCAAGATATGATAAGGACTCATCTAGCTCTAAGCTCTCTGCCTCCAACACATGTGACGGGTCGCTCACATACTTCCGCAGCTGTGATACATGAAACACATTATGCACTCTCTCCAACGCAGCTGGTAAAGCCAAACGATAAGCAACTTCCCCAACTCGCTCTAAGATCTCATAAGGCCCTATAAACTTCTGACTTAGCTTGCCTTTCTTCCCAAATCTCATAACTCCGCGCATCGGAGACACTTTCAGAAGAACCTTGTCCCCAACTTGAAACTCTATGTCCCGACGATGTAGATCTGCATAACCCTTTTGTCGAGTAAGGGCAAGTTGCGAAATAAAATAGTTTCTGACCTGTTGGGTACTCGATCGAGTAAGGGGGTACTCGATCGAGTACCTTGGGTACTCGATCGAGTGTCCGGTTTTACGGGGAGTTTTCTCGGGTTTTGTTAATTATGCGATTAAGGTATTTAAACATAATCGTCATTGTTTTAAATCACTTTTACAAAACCTAAAACCCTGTTTAAGAGAGAAAGCAACCAGTTCATCTTCTTAATCGCATTCTTAGCAATTCCCGAGTTCGAGACGGTCGAGTTCTTGTCGTAATTCGTATCGTTGAGTTCCTTGCGTCGAGGGTAAGCTTTTAACATAATTTTTATAATGCTTTGTTAAGATTGGTTAAACCCTAATTTAGAGATTGGGGGTTTTGTGTGTATTATGTGATGTGTAGCCTATATGTGTTATATGATAGGAGGAGGGTTCGTAGAAGAGGCTTTTTGACTCAGCTGTAGATACCGTCTGCTTGTTGTGCTTTCCGGTAGGATTTCCTACTCGCATTAGTCCCATAATGGGATATTGGTGATGTGCTGTATTTGGTTGTTTGATATAATGATTGTACTGTGTTTGTGGTTGTGATTGTTGTTGATGGTTCTCGAGATGCGTTCTCGGCTGAGTGGGGTCACTTGCGGGAGTGACTTCACGCCCTAGTTTCGCCCTTCGTGGAACCCGCCACGGAAGGGGATGTGCACATTAATGGACAGGGTTATCGCTCGGTATGATGAGCGGGGCTTAGGTGGGAACAGGCTGCGGTCCCCATCGGCAAATGTCCAAAGGGACGTCGATATTGAGATGATGGGAGTTGGTGGTGTGTGTGTGTGATGTTCACCTATCTTTTATCTTATTATTGTTATCTATATTGATTGTGTGATTAGTAGATCGACCCCGGTGTTGTTTTGTAAACCTGCGGTGATCCATTCGGGGATGGTGAGCAGATATTGAGCAGGTATTGAGATGAGTACTGGGATAGCTGGGATGCCACGACATGATGATAGGAGTCTTCCGCTGTAGCCTTTAGTTTATTTACTTTCCAGTTAGACAGTCGTTTGAGAATAATGTATCGCACTTTTAGTTGGTTTCGTGGATTGTAACTATTCGTTAAACTATTTATAGTAAACGTTGTTTCGTTATTGTTGTTTGATTATCATTGCCTCGGGTAACCGAGATGGTAATGTCTTCATACCTGAGTGGTCCTGGTAAGGCACTTGGAGTATGGGGGTGTTACAAATGGTATCAGAGCAACGATCCTGAAACCTGTAACCAATGAACTTAATGAACATAGGGAGTCAATTAAAATGAACCCGGGGTAAAAGTTGTAGGAGCTAGTGCAAAGGCTTGGGAGACGTCCTAAAGTCGCAGGGGTCGCCCTACAACTTTGAACCGGTCACATGGGGGAAGTGTTTGTCGAGTTGTATGTGTGTTTGGTTAACTTGTTTACAAATGTGATGGAATATGTTGATTGTTGGATGTTCGAATTGGAAGTTGAGGAGGTGAAAGAAAAGTGATGATATATATAGAAACTGTTGATGAGATGATAGCATGTTGAATGTTTTACAACGTGGCAATTAATAGCATGATTGTTATGATATAATATGTGATTTATAAAGTTAGCATGTTAGCATATGACGTAATATGCGGGTAGCTCTTACAATTAGGGTTACTCGATCGAGTGGGGTGACTCGATCGGGTGGGTTTTTGCGATTTTGAGTCCGAATCGAGTTTTGGGGCACTCGATCGAGTAACTAGGGGTACTCGATCGAGTAGGGGGTCACTCGATCGAGTAGCCTAGATACTCGATCGAGTAGGAAAAAGAGATCGAAGGTTTGTTTGGTTCGGGTTTGGGTACTCGATCGAGTACGTGGGGCACTCGATCGAGTAGCACGTTACTCGATCGAGTGTGTTTGGGAACTCGATCGAGTGGGTTATGGGCATCGTGTTTTCGTGTTTTGAGGTTTAGTACGTGTGTTTATGTTTACCCCTTTCTTATATAGCTTCAAGATGCCGCCCAAGAGAATCGCTTTGTACTGTACGCGAGAGCTGAGCTTATAACCGTGGATGACATCGTTAAGATGTTAGAGCACCAGGATGCTCTTCTTGAGACCACAAGAGAGTGAATGAGGACAAGGATAAGAGTAAGGAGAAGGAGGTTGATCATTCTAAAATCAGCCTCTATATTATGAGGTTTAACCCGAAAGAGTACAAGGGGTTGGGGAACCTAACCTTCTTGATAGTTAGGTGAGAGAGATGGAGAACATCTTAGACTTGGTTCATTGTCCTGATGAGATGAGGGTGGAACAGGCTGCGTTCTATCTGAGGGAGGCAGCAGGCAAGTGGTGGGATTCAGTGAAGGTGAGTGCTAAGGAGATATACACCAACCAAGGCTTACCTGCTATACCTTGGGAGGAGTTTCGTAGGGTCATGAGGAAGGAGTTCGTACCGGAGCATGTAAGGAGTAAGTTGAGGAAAGAGTTCGATAAGTTTAAGATGACCATTGAGATGTCTCGTGGCCGAGTACTACGAGACATTCAATGAGAAGTCCAGGTATGCTGAGGATATGGGTTTGAGTGAGGAAAACCTGGCATTGAGGTTTGAGAGAGGGTTGACTACCACGATTATGGATAAGTTACCCGTGGGAATCCTTACCGATGTTAAGGAAGCTTATGAGAGGGGCCGGAAGAGCCGAGAGGTTGGTGGAGATGGCTCAGGAGAGGTCAGGTGGTGAGAAGAGGAAGTTCGAGAGCGAGGGTGGTGGCCAATCGAATCACAAGAAAGGCAACCACAATCGAGTCTAAAGGATTTTCTTCTCGGGTCGGGGTTCGATCTTTGGGGCTTCCTTTGGGCGTGGCCGTGGAAGTGTGAGTAATAGTTGGGGAGTGACCTGCTTTGGTTGTGGTGGTGTAGGCCACAAGAGACATGAGTGCACGAGTGCACCGGATCTTTCGATGACACTGCACGAGCTTCGCGAGCAACAGATGGGTGGATCATGGTCAAACCGGGAAGTCGAGTTACAGTGGGAGGCAACCGCAACGGCGGTAATTCTTATCAGAAGACACCGACGAACAACAACAACAATCAAGGGTCGGTGCTAAGCCGACCGCATCGCCAAGATCTTGTCCCAGGGAGGTGGACAGAAGACCAGTGGCAAGTTATTCATGATGGAGAAGAAGGCAGCTGAGGAAGATGCGCACGTTATCACCGGTACATTCCTTGTTAATGGTATTCCTACGTTTGTTTTGTTTGATTCGGGGCTTCTCGGTCGTTTGTGTCTTGAGTCATGTAAAACAGTTGGGTTTGAGAGTATATGAGTCTGTTAGTGAGCAAGTTTTCATACCTTCGAGTGAGCCTGTATCGTGTGGGAGGTTGTTTAGAGATGTATCTTTGATAGTTGGGCAAGTTGATTTCCCTGTAGACTTGCTAGAGTTTCCTTTTAACGGTTTTGAGATGATAGTTGGGATGGATTGGTTAGGAAAGTATAAAGCTAAGATAGACTGTCATCAAAAGAAAGTGTCCTTACGAGGTCCTAAGGGTGTTAGTGTGTCTTATCGTGGGTTTCTAGTCAAACCCAAAGTTAAGTTGATTGCAATTGTCACCTTGAAGTCTTATCTGAGGAAGGGATGTCCGTTGATCTTGTGTCATGTGAGAGATGACCGGATAGAGCGTCCGACGATTGATGAGATACCAGTGGTGGGAGAGTTTGCGAGATGTTTTTCCGAGAGGAGATTCCGGGTTGCCACCGAAGAGGGAGATAGACTTCACCGTTGAGTTGAAGCCAGGGACGGGGCCAATCTCTAAGGCACCGTACCGTATGGGTCCTAAGGAGATGGAGGAGCTTAGGAAGCAGTTGGATGATTTGATAGAGAAGGGATACATTAGACCAAGTGTATCGCCTTGGGAGCACCATTCTTTTCGTGAAGAAGAAAGATGGGAGCTTGAGGTGTGCATAGATTACGGGAGCCGAACCGTGTGACGATAAAGAACAAGTATCCTTTGCCAAGGATAGATGACCTGTTTGATCAGTTGAGCGGTGCAACAGTCTTTTCTAAGATTGATTTGAGGTCGGGGTATCATCAGGTGAAGATTAGAGAGATGGATATACCAAAGACAGCTTTCACGTCAAGGTATGGCCATTATGAGTATGTGGTGATGCCGTTTGGGTTGTCTAATGCGCCGGCAGTGTTTATGGATTTGATTAATAGAATCTTCAGACAGTTCTTGGACCAGTTTGTAGTAGTGTTTATCGATGATATCTTAGTCTACTCTAAGACTAAGGAGGAGCATGAGGAGCATCTGAGGATCGTGTTGCAGACTTTGAGGGATCATGAGTTGTATGCTAATGTAATACTCCGTATTTATATGTCTTGGGGTACTCTATCGAGTAGCCCTTACTCTGTCGAGTATGGGCAAGTTGTGAAATAAAATAGTTTCTGACCTGTTGGGTACTCGATCGAGTAGCTGGGGTACTCGATCGAGTAAGGGGGTACTCGATCGAGTACCTTGGGTACTCGATCGAGTGTCCGGTTTTACGGGGAGTTTTCTCGGGTTTTGTTAATTATGCGATTAAGGTATTTAAACATATTCGTCATTGTTTTAATTCACTTTTACAAAACCTAAAACCCTGTTTAAGAGAGAAAGCACCACTTCATCTTCCTAATCGCATTCTTAGCAATTCCGGAGTTCGACGGTCGGTTCTTGTCGTTTTTCGTGTCGTTGGATTCCTTGCGTCGAGGGTAAGCTTTTAACATAATTTTTATAGTGTTTTGTTGGGATTGATTAAACCCTAATTTAGAGATTGGGGGTTTTATGAGTAGTAAGTGATTGGTAGTCTTTATGTGTTATGTATTAGGAGGAGGATTCGTAGAAGAGGCGTTTTGATACAAATTTGTAGATACCGTCTGCTTGTTGTGCTTCCAGGTAGGATTTCCTACTCAGTATTAGTCCCATAATGGGATATTGGTGATGTGTTGTATTTGGTTGTTTGATATAATGACTGTGTTGTGATTGTGGTTGTGTTTGTTGATGGTTCTCGAGATGCGTTCTCGGCTGAGTGGGGTCACTTGCGGGAGTGATCTCACGCCCTAGTTTCGCCCTTCGTGGAACCCGCCACGGAAGGGATGTGCACATTAATGGACAAGGTTATCGCTCGTACGATGAGCGGGGCTTAGGTGGGAACGATGCGGTCCCCCATCGGCGGTGGTCCAAAGTGGACGATCGATATTGAGATGATGGGAGTTGGTGGTGTGTGTGTGTGTGTGTGTGTGTGACATTTCAGCTGTCTGTTATCTTATTGTTGTTATCTATATTGATTGTGTGATTAGTACTGACCCCGGTGTTGTTTTGTAAACCTGCGGTGATCCATTCGGGGATGGTGAGCAGATATTGAGCGGTATTGAGATGAGTCTTTGGGATAGCTGGGATGCCACGACATGACGATAGGAGTCTTCCGCTGTAGCCTTAGTTTATTTTACATTTCAGTTAGAACAGTCATTTGAGAATCTTGTATCGTACTTTGGTTTGGTTTTGAGGATTGTATTTATTCATTAAACTATTTATAATAAATGTTGTTTCTGTTTTGTCTATTTGATTATCATACCTCGGGCGACCGAGATGGTGATGTCTTCATACCTGAGTGGTCCTGGTAAGGCACTTGGAGTATGGGGGTGTTACAAATGGTATCAGAGCGACGATCCTGAAACCTGTAACCAATGAACTTAATAAACATAGGAAGTCAATTAAAATGAACCCGGGGTAAAAGTTGTAGGAGCTAGTGCAAAGGCTTGGGAGACGTCCTAAAGTCGCGGGGGTCGCCCTACAACTTTGAACCGGTCACATGGGGAAAGTGATTGTCGAATCATATGTGTGCTTGGTTAACTTGTTAACAATGTGATGAAGTGTGTATTGTTGGATGTTGAAGGAGAAGTTGAGAATGTGAAAGAAAAGTAATATATGTGTAGACTTGATGTTGGAATAACATGTTGGATGTTTACAATGTGGCTTTAATAGCATGATGAATTGATCTTGTTGATAGTAGAATAGATGCGTAGCATATTTATTATGATGTAATATGGTTTTATAAAGTTTAGCATGTTAGTATATGACGTAACATGCGGGTAGCTCTTACGAGTTAGTGTTACTCGATCGAGTGAGACTGACTCGATCGGGTGGGTTTTTGGCGATTTTGAGTCCAGAATCGAGTTTTGGTGCACTCGATCGAGTAACTAGGGGTACTCGATCGAGTAGGGGTCACTCGATCGAGTAGCCTAGATACTCGATCGAGTAGGTAAGAGATCAGAAGGTCTGTTTGGTTCTGGAGTTTGGGTACTCGATCGAGTACGTGGGGCACTCGATCGAGTAGCCCGTTACTCGATCGAGTGTGTTTGGGAACTCGATCGAGTGGGTTCTGGGCATCGTGTTTTCGTGTTTTGAGGTTTAGTACGTGTGTTTATGTTTACCCTTTCTTATATAGCTTCAAGATGCCGCCTAAGAGAACTGCTTTGTACGCGAGAGCTGAGCTTATGACCACGGATGACATCGTTAAGATGTTAGAGCACCAGGATGCTCTTACCGAGACCCCAAGAGAGTGAATGAGGACAAGGACAAGAATAAGGAGAAGGAGGTTGATCATTCGAAAATCAGCCTTTACATTGCGAGGTTTAACCCGAAAGAGTACAAGGGGGTTGGGGAACCTAATCTGCTTGATAGTTGGCTGAGAGAGATGGAGAACATCTTAGACTTGGTTCATTGTCCGATGAGATGAGAGTGGAACAGTGCGTTCTATCCGAGGGAGGCGCGGGCAAGTGGTGGGATTCAAGAAAGTGAGTGCTAAGGAGATATACACCACCCAAGGCTTACCCGCTATACCTTGGGGGAGTTTCGTAGGGGTCGTGAGGAAGGAGTTCGTGCCGGAGCATGTGAGGAGTAGGTTGAGGGAGGAGTTTGATAAGTTTAAGATGACCACCGAGATGTCGGTGGCCGAGTACTACGACATTCAATGAGAAGTCCAGGTATCTTTGAGGATATGGGTTTGAGTGAGAGAACCCGGCGTTGAGGTTTGAGAGTGGGTTGACTACCAAGATTATGGATAAGTTACCCGTTGGAATCCTTACCGATGTTAAGGAAGCTTATGAGAGGGCTGGAAGAGCTGAGAGGTTGGTGGAGATGGCTCAGGAGAGGTCTGGTGGAGAGAAGAGGAAGTCTAAGAGCGAGGGTGGTGGCCAATCTAATTACAAGAAAGGCAACCACAATCAGTCTAAGGGATTTTCTTCTGGGTCTGGGTTTAGTGCTGGGGCTTCCTTTGGGCGCGGCCGAGGGAGTGTGAGTAATAGTTGGGGAGTGACCTGCTTTGGCTGTGGTAGCGTAGGCCACAAGAGACATGAGTGCACGAGTGCACCGGATCTTTCGGAGACTGCGCGAGCTTCGAGCAACAGACCGGGCCGGATCATGGCCAAACCGGGGAAGTCGAGTTACAGTGGAGGCAACCGCAACGGCGGTAATTCTTATCAGAAGACACCGATGAACAACAACAACAACAATCAAGGGTCGGGTGCTAAGCCGACCGCATCAGCCAGTACTGGTCCAGGGGAGGTGGGCGAAGACCATGGCAAGTTATTCATGATGGAGAAGAAAGCAGCTGAGGAAGATGCGCACGTTATCACCGGTACATTTCTTGTTAATGGTGTTCCTATGTTTGTTTTGTTTGATTCGGGGGCTTCTCAGTCGTTTATGTCTTCGAGTCATGTAAAACGATTGGGTTTGAGAGTATATGAGGTCACAAGGTGAGCAAGTTTTCATACCTTCGGGTGAGTCTGTATCGTGTGGGAGGTTGTTTAGAGATGTATCTTTGATAGTTGGGCAAGTCGATTTCCCTGTAGACTTGCTAGAGTTTCCTTTTAATGGCTTTGAGATGATAGTTGGAATGGATTGGTTAGGAAAGTATAAAGCTAAGATAGACTGTCATCAAAAGGAAGTGTCCCTAAGAGGTCCTAAGGGTGTTAGTGTGTCTTATCGTGGGTTTCTAGTCAAACCCAAAGTTAAGTTGATTGCAAATTATTACTTTGAAGTCGTATCGAGGAAGGGATGTCCTTTGATCTTATGCCATGTGAGAGATGACCGGATAGAAAGTCCAGCAGATTGATGAGATACCGATGGTGGGAGAGTTTGCGAGATGTTTTCCGGAGGAGATTCCGGGGTTGCCACCGAAGAGGGAGATGGATTTCACCGTTGAGTTGAAGCCAGGGACGGGGCCAATCTCTAAGGCACCGTACCGTATGGGTCCTAAGGAGATGGAGGAGCTTAGGAAGCAGTTGGATGATTTGATAGAGAAGGGATACATTAGACCAAGTGTATCGCCTTGGGGAGCACCAGATTCTTTTCGTGAAGAAGAAAGATGGGAGCTTGAGGTCATGCATAGATTACCGGAGCCGAACCGTGTGACGATAAAGAACAAGTATCCTTTTCCAAGGATAGATGACCTGTTTGATCAGTTGAGTGGTGCAACATCTTTTCTAAGATTTATTTGAGGTCGGGTACCATCGGTGAAGATTAGAGAGGTGGACATACCTGAGACACTTTTACGTCAAGGTATGGCCATTATTAGTATGTGGTGATGCCGTTTGGGTTGTCTAATGCGCCGGCAGTGTTTATGGATTTGATGAATAGAATCTTCAGAACGTTCTTGGACCAGTTTGTAGTGGTGTTTATCGATGATATCTTAGTCTACTCTAAGACTAAGGAGGAGCATGAAGAGCATCTGAGGATCGTGTTGCAGACTTTGAGAGATCATGAGTTGTATGCTAAGCTGTCCAAGTGTGAGTTCTGGTTAGAGAAAGTTGCTTTTCTGGGGCATGTAATCTCTAAAGATGGGGTAGCTGTGGATCCGGCGAAGATTGAAGCGAAAGACAAAGTGGGAAGCACCAAAGAATGTTCTTTGAGGTTAGGAGTTTCTTGGGTTTAGCTGGATACTACAGACGGTTCGTGAAAGATTTCTCCAAGATAGCTAGACCGATGACAGCGTTGATGAGGAAAGAGAACAGGTTTCGTTGGGATGAGAGTTGTGAGACGGCGTTCCAAACATTAAAGGAGCGTTTGACCATAGCTCCTGTCCTAGCATTACTGAAGGGGAGCGAGAATTTCGAGGTTTATACAGATGCCTCGAAGAATGGGTTGGGATGTGTGTTGATGCAGAATGGTAAAGTGATTGCCTATGCTTCTAGGCAGTTGAATCCTTATGAGGAGAACTACCCTACTCATGATCTGGAGTTGGGTGCAGTGGTGTTTGCTCTCAAGATTTGGAGACATTACCTTTATGGAGCAATCTTTAAGGTATTTTCTGATCACAAGAGTCTTAAGTATATCTTCACGCAGAAGGAGTTGAACACGAGACAGAGGAGGTGGATGGAGTTGATTGGCGATTACGACATGGAGATTATCTACCATGAAGGGAAGGCCAATGTTGTAGCTGATGCTTTGAGTACTAAGAGTGTACATTCCTTGTGTACAGCTCTATCTTTGATGAGGCTGAGGGATGAGGTAGCGAGCTTTGGGATACACATGATACAGAAAGGAGAGGCCATGGGTGATATGACAAAGATCTGACTTGAGTTTTATGATGATATTCGGGATAAGCAGGCTTTGGATCCTAAGGTAGTTGAGTGGAGAGCTGGAGTAGAGAAAGGGACAGTGTCCCGCTTTTCTATTCATACAAATGGTAGTTTGAGGTTTGATGGTAGGTGGTATGTTCCTAATGATGAGGAGTTGAAAAAGACGATCATGACAGAGGCTCATTGCACACCATATTCAGTTCATCCAGGTGGAGACAAGTTATACAAGGATTTGAAGAAAACGTTTTGGTGGCACTGGATGAAGAAAGAGACAAATGAGTTTGTGTCCGTTGTTTGACATGCCAGAGAGTTAAAGGGGAACAGAGAAGACCACAAGGTAAGATTCAGTCTTTAGAGGTGCCTGAGTGGAAGTGGGAATCCATTTCCATGGATTTCCTTGTGGGTTTGCCTAAGAGTCAACAAGGTAACAACATGATTTGGGTGATAGTGGATCGTCTGACCAAGTCAGCTCACTTTGTTCCAATGAAAGATACATGGACTAAGGCACAATTGGCTATGGCCTATCGAAAGAACGTGCTTAAGTTACATGGAGTCCCTAAGGACATAGTGTCCGACAGAGATGCGAGGTTTATATCAAGGTTTTGGAAAGAGTTGCGGGAATCGTTGGGAAATGACTTTGAAGATGAGTACAAAGATTTCATCCTGCGCGAGATGGGCAGACTGAGAGAACAATCAAGACTCTTGAGGATATGTTGCGAGCTTGTGTGATGGATTTTGGTGGTAGCTGGGAGCAAAGGCTGGACTTGATAGAGTTTTCTTACAACAACAGCTATCACACCAGTATTGGTATGGCACCGTTTGAGGCTTTGTATGGGAGGAGATGCAGGAGTCCAATCTGTTGGGACGATAGTGCCGAGGCAGTGGTTTTAGGACCAGAGATGGTGCATGAGATGGTGGAACAGATTAAGATGATCGAGAACGGATGAGAGCGACCCGGGATCGACGTAAGAGTTATGCGAGATCTACATCGTCGGGACATAGAGTTTCAGGTTGGGGACAAGGTTCTTATGAAAGTGTCTCCGATGCGTGGAGTTATGAGATTTGGGAAGAAAGGCAAGCTAAGTCAGAAGTTTATAGGGCCTTATGAGATCTTAGAGCGAGTTGGGGAAGTTGCTTATCGTCTGGCATTACCAGCTGCGTTAGAGAGAGTGCATAATGTGTTTCATGTATCGCAGCTGCGGAAGTATGTGAGTGACCCGTCACATGTGTTGGAGGCAGAGAGCTTAGAACTGGATGAGTCTTTATCATACCTTGAGGTGCCTAAGCAGATCCTAGACCGAAAGGTTAGAAAGACTAGGAGTGGTGAGACAGTTTTGCTTAAGATCCTTTGGTCTAACCACGAGACTGAGGAAGCTACATGGGAGGCGGAGGATTTCATGAAAGAGCGTTACCCTTTCCTTTTTGATCAGGTATGTATGGTTACGGGGACGTAACCTTGTTTCTTTTAGGGGGGTAGGAGATGATCGCGAGAGTTTTTAAGAGTTTTATACACCTTTTATATGTTGTGTCGGTATGTTTGTCGGGATAAGTTGGGTTAGTATCATGCTTTACGTTGTGTTTTGTTTGACCTTCGAGTCGGGAGGCTTATGGGAGTACCTTTGTTTAGTAGTGGTTTGAACTTCGGGGACGAAGTTCCTTTTAAGGAGGGAAGACTGTAATACTCCGTATTTATATGTCTTGGGGTACTCTATCGAGTAGCCCTTACTCTGTCGAGTATGGGCAAGTTGCGAAATAAAATAGTTTCTGACCTGTTGGGTACTCGATCGAGTAGCTGGGGTACTCGATCGAGTAAGGGGGTACTCGATCGAGTACCTTGGGTACTCGATCGAGTGTCCGGTTTTACGGGGAGTTTTCTCGGGTTTTGTTAATTATGCGATTAAGGTATTTAAACATATTCGTCATTGTTTTAATTCACTTTTACAAAACCTAAAACCCTGTTTAAGAGAGAAAGCAGCCACTTCATCTTCCTAATCGCATTCTTAGCAATTCCCGGAGTTCAGACGGTCGGTTCTTGTCGTTTTTCGTGTCGTTGGATTCCTTGCGTCGAGGGTAAGCTTTTAACATAATTTTTATAGTGTTTTGTTGGGATTGATTAAACCCTAATTTAGATATTGGGGGTTTTATTAGTTGTAAGTGATTGGTAGTCTTTATGTGTTATGTATTAGGAGGAGGATTCGTAGAAGAGGCGTTTTGATACAGCTGTAGATACAGTCTGCTTGTTGTGCTTCCAGGTAGGATTTCCTACTCAGTATTAGTCCCATAATGGGATATTGGTGATGTGTTGTATTTGGTTGTTTGATATAATGACTGTGTTGTGATTGTGGTTGTGTTTGTTGATGGTTCTCGAGATGCGTTCTCGGCTGAGTGGGGTCACTTGCGGGAGTGATCTCACGCCCTAGTTTCGCCCTTCGTGGAACCCGCCACGGAAGGGGATGTGCACATTAATGGACAGGGTTATCGCTCGTACGATGAGCGGGGCTTAGGTGGGAATGACTGCGGTCCCTCATCGGCGGTGGTCCAATGGACGATCGTCGATTGAGATGATGGGAGTTGGTGGTGTGTGTGTGTGTGTGTGTGTGTGTGACATTTCAGCTGTCTGTTATCTTATTGTTGTTATCTATATTGATTGTGTGATTAGTACTGACCCCGGTGTTGTTTTGTAAACCTGCGGTGATCCATTCGGGGATGGTGAGCGAGATATTGAGCGGTATTGAGATGAGTCTTGGGATAGGCCGGGATGCCACGACATGACGATAGGAGTCTTCCGCTGTAGCCTTAGTTTATTTTACATTTCAGTTAGAACAGTCATTTGAGAATCTTGTATCGTACTTTGGTTTGGTTTTGAGGATTGTATTTATTCATTAAACTATTTATAATAAATGTTGTTTCTGTTTTGTCTATTTGATTATCATACCTCGGGCGACCGAGATGGTGATGTCTTCATACCTGAGTGGTCCTGGTAAGGCACTTGGAGTATGGGGGTGTTACAGCTAAGCTGTCCAAGTGTGAGTTCTGGTTAGAAAAAGTTCCTTTTCTGGGGCATGTAATCTCGAAAGATGGGGTAGCTGTGGATCCGGCGAAGATTGAAGCAGTGACAAAGTGGGAAGCACCAAAGAATGTTGCTGAGGTTAGAAGTTTCTTGGGTTTAGCTGGATACTACAGACGGTTCGTGAAATATTTCTCCAAGATAGCTAGACCGATGACAGCGTTGATGAGGAAAGAGAACAGGTTTCGTTGGGATGAGAGTTGTGAGACGGCGTTCCAAACATTAAAGGAGCGTTTGACCACGCTCCCGTCCTCGCATTACTGAAGGGAGCGAGAATTTTGAGGTTTATCTGATGCCTCGAAGAATGGGTTGGGATGTGTGTTGATGGAGAATGGTAAAGTGATTGCCTATGCTTCTACGCAGTTGAAGCCTTATGAGGAGAACTACCCTACTCATGATCTGGAGTTGGGTGCAGTGGTGTTTGCTCTCAAGATTTGGAGACATTACCTTTATGGAGCAATCTTTAAGGTATTTTCTGATCACAAGAGTCTTAAGTACATCTTCACGCAGAAGGAGTTGAACATGAGACAGAGGAGGTGGATGGAGCTGATTGGCGATTACGACATGGAAATCATCTACCATGAAGGGAAGGCCAATGTTGTTGCTGATGCTTTGAGTAGGAAGAGTGTACATTCCTTGTGTACAGCTCTATCTTTGATGAGGTGAGGATGAGGTAGCGAGTTTTGGGATACATATGATGCGAGAAAGGAGATGCCATGGGTGATATGACAAAGACATCCGGAGTTTTATGATGACATTCGGGATAAGCGTGCTTTGGATCCTAAGATAGTTGAGTGGAGAGTGAGTAGAAAAGGGACAAAGTCCCGGTTTTCTATTCATACAGATGGTAGTTTGAGGTTTGATGGTAGGTGGTGTGTTCCTAATGATGAGGAGTTGAGAAAGACGATCATGACAGAGGCGCATTGCACACCATATTCATTCATCCAGTGGAGACAAGCTATACAAGGATTTGAAGAAAACGTTTTGGTGGCCTGGATGAAGAAAGAGACAAAAAGAGTTTGTGTTCCGTTGTTTGACATGCCCGAGAGTTAAAGGGGAACAGAGAAGACCACAAGGTAAGATTCGGTCTTTAGAGGTGCCTGAGTGGAAGTGGGAATCCATTTCCATGGATTTCATTGTGGGTTTGCCTAAGAGTCAACAAGGTAACAACATGATTTGGGTGATAGTGGATCGTCTGACCAAGTCAGCTCACTTTGTTCCAATGAAAGATACATGGACTAAGGCACAATTGGCTATGGCCTATCGAAAGAACGTGCTTAAGTTACATGGAGTCCCTAAGGACATAGTGTCTGACAGAGATGCGAGGTTTATATCAAGGTTTTGGAAGGAGTTACAGGAATCGTTGGGAACAGCTTTGAAGATGAGTACACATTTCATCCCGCGACAGATGGGCAGACCGAGAGAACAATCAAGACTCTTGAGGATATGTTGCGAGCTTGTGTGATGGATTTTGGTGGTAGCTGGGAGCGGAGGTTGGACTTGATAGAGTTTTCTTACAACAACGCTATCACACCAAAGATAGGTATGGCACCGTTTGAGGCTTTGTATGGGAGGAGGTGTAGGAGTCCAATCTGTTGGGACGATAGTCTTTGAGGTAGTGGTTTTAGGACCGGAGATGGTGCATGAGATGGTGGAACAGATTAAGATGATCGGGAACGGATGCGGCGGCCAGGATCGACAAAAGAGTTATGGAGATCTACATCGTCGGGACATAGAGTTTCAAGTTGGGGACAAGTTCTTCAAAATGTCTCCGATGCGCGGAGTTATGAGATTTGGGAAGAAAGGCAAGCTAAGTCAGAAGTTTATAGGGCCTTATGAGATCTTAGAGCGAGTTGGGGAAGTTGCTTATCGTTTGGCTTTACCAGCTGCGTTGGAGAGAGTGCATAATGTGTTTCATGTATCGCAGCTGCGGAAGTATGTGAGCGACCCGTCACATGTTTTGGAGGCAGAGAGCTTAGAGCTAGATGAGTCCTTATCATATCTTGAGGTGCCTAAGCAGATTCTAGACCGAAAGGTTAGAAAGACCAGGAGTGGTGAGACAGTTTTGCTTAAGATCCTTTGGTCTAACCACGAGACCGAGGAAGCTACATGGGAGCCAGAGGAAGCTATGAAAGAGCGTTACCCTGTCCTCTTTGATCAGGTATGTATGGTTACGAGGACGTAACCTTGTTTCTTTTAGGGGAGCAGGAGATGATCGCGAGCAGTTTTTAAGAGTTTTATAACCCTTTTATATGTTGTGTCGGTATGTTTGTCGGGATGAGTTGGGTTAGTATCATGTTTTACGTTGAATTATATTTGACCTTCGAGTCGGGAAGCTTATGGGAGTACCTTTGTTTAGTAGTGGTTTGAACTTCGGGGACGAAGTTCCTTTTAAGGAGGGAAGACTGTAATACTCCGTATTTATATGTCTTGGGGTACTCTATCGAGTAGCCCTTACTCTGTCGAGTAAGGGCAAGTTGCGAAATAAAATAGTTTCTGACCTGTTGGGTACTCGATCGAGTAGCTGGGGTACTCGATCGAGTAAGGGGGTACTCGATCGAGTACCTTGGGTACTCGATCGAGTGTCCGGTTTTACGGGGAGTTTTCTCGGGTTTTGTTAATTATGCGATTAAGGTATTTAAACATAATCGTCATTGTTTTAAATCACTTTTACAAAACCTAGAACCCTGTTTAAGAGAGAAAGCAACCAGTTCATCTTCCTAATCGCATTCTTAGCAATTCCCGGAGTTCAGACGGTCAGTTCTTGTCGTAATTCGTATCGTTGAGTTCCTTGCGTCGAGGGTAAGCTTTTAACATAATTTTTATAATGCTTTGTTAAGATTGGTTAAACCCTAATTTAGAGATTGGGGGTTTTGTGTGTAGTATGTGATGTGTAGCCTATATGTGTTATATGATAGGAGGAGGGTTCGTAGAAGAGGCTTTTTGACTCAGCTGTAGATACCGTCTGCTTGTTGTGCTTTCCAGGTAGGATTTCCTACTCAGTATTAGTCCCATAATGGGATATTGGTGATGTGCTGTATTTGGTTGTTTGATATAATGATTGTACTGTGTTTGTGGTTGTGATTGTTGTTGATGGTTCTCGAGATGCGTTCTCGGCTGAGTGGGGTCACTTGCGGGAGTGACTTCACGCCCTAGTTTCGCCCTTCGTGGAACCCGCCACGGAAGGGGATGTGCACATTAATGGACAGGGTTATCGCTCGGTATGATGAGCGGGGCTTAGGTGGGAACAACTGCGGTCCCCATCGGCGTGGGTCCAAAGTGGACAGTCAGTATTGAGATGATGGGAGTTGGTGGTGTGTGTGTGTGTGTGTGTGTGTGACAGTTCAGCTGTCTGTTTATCTTATTATTGTTATCTATATTGATTCTGTGATTAGTACTGACCCCGGTGTTGTTTTGTAAACCTGCGGTGATCCATTCGGGGATGGTGAGCAGATATTGAGCAGGTATTGAGATGAGTACTGGGATAGCTGGGATGCCACGACATGATGATAGGAGTCTTCCGCTGTAGCCTTTAGTTTATTTACTTTCCAGTTAGACAGTCGTTTGAGAATAATGTATCGCACTTTTAGTTGGTTTCGTGGATTGTAACTATTCGTTAAACTATTTATAATAAACGTTGTTTCGTTATTGTTGTTTGATTATCATTGCCTCGGGTAACCGAGATGGTAATGTCTTCATACCTGAGTGGTCCTGGTAAGGCACTTGGAGTATGGGGGTGTTACATTAATTACTTTCATTTATTCATCATGTTTCATATTGTTGGTATGATTGACAACCTCGCTAGCATGATCAACATGATAATGAGTGAGTAGTCTCTTAGCTAGGGTTAATGGGTGATTAGGGGAAACCAACATGGGGAATGATTCATGCTTAAATTAATATGCTTTCATGTTTTATTTGCTTGCTTGTTTTGATCTCAACTCATGCACATGTTATATTTGATGAAATGCTAAGCCTATGAATCCTTGCATTTACTATCATCTCCTATCTTTTCAATGAGACTTGTAAGACATAACCCAACTCGAGTCTCATTAGACCATGCATGTTGTTGAGTAGGGAAGATTAAGTCGACTTGTAGGTGTTGTACAATCTAATCGATTCGGCTCCGGGACCCAAACTTTCCTAGGATTGTAAGATATAACCCAACTCAATCCATCAAAACAATAATTGCTTGCTTATAGTTTGAGAACATGTTTGTATGATCATATCCCATGATTCCCCTATGATCCCATGACACCCTAGTGCCTTTAATCAATTGTTTACACCCCTTTAATTCATTTTGCTTGTTTATTTTCATTGCTATTTTAGTTTAGTGACCTTCTACATCAACCCAATTTGTGACACCCCTTAGACACCACTAGTTGCAATAGAAATCTCATTTCAATACCCGTCCCTTGGGATCCGACCTTTACTTGCCTCTTTACTAATTGTAGAGTTGTTTGTGGAGCTATAAATTGTGTTTTGATTCGACCGTGACCCAACGACCACATCTTAATTTGTGAACACTTAGCGGGATCGCATCAAAAATGGCGCCGTTTCCGGGGACGGTGTTTGTTTGATTTAGATTTCTTTTTATTGTTATTAGTTGTGTCTTTCTTCGCCTTGAGGAAGTAAAACTCCTCAAGGTTTGTTCTAATTATTTTCGAGTTGTTTGATATTTTGCATGTCTAGAAGGTTACAAGGTGATTTGTTATCTTTTGACCGTGAAATCGAAAGAACCTTGACGAACAATAGGAGACTTGTTAGGAGGAATTTAAGAGGTATTAGTGAAGTTGTTCAACCCACTAGTGAGTTTGTCAATCCTTTCGCAATAGATGGAGAAGAAAACCCATTACACAATACCCCACAAAATCCACCTACAATGCCTAAATTCTTGTCACACTCCGTACCCACCGAGGAGAATCTACCAAATGGTACTCCTACACCGCAACATCTAACCGGAAATTTTATTTCCAAGTCCGCCTTCATCCAATTAGTTGAGAGGATCCAATTTGGGGGGATGCCTAGTGAGGACCCTCATTCTCATATGGAAACCTTTTGCGACTATTGTGATGCTATCTCTCAAACGGGCGTGACTCAAGACCAAATTAGATGGGTCTTATTTCCTTTTTCCTTAATCGGCACCGCGAAGCAATGGTTGAAGGGCCTTGATAAGGCCACCCTTGGAATAGATTCTTGGAAGAAGTTGGCTCAAGCTTTCTACAAAAAATTCTACTCACCGGAAAAGACTAACATGCTAAGAGCTCAAATTACGGGTTTTAAGCAAAGGGATGAAGAGTCTTTGTATGAAGCTTGGGAGCGGTTAAAGGGAATTTGTCGCTCATGTCCTCACCATGGACTTAGCGAATGGTTTTTGGTGCAACAATTTTGGAATGGTTTATATGAAGATTCTAGGAACATTCTCAATATGGGATCAAATGGAATGTTCACCGAAGTTGATGACAATCAAACATGGAACAAGATTGAGGAAATGGCGGTCCATAACTCACAATATAGTAGACCTCGCAAGGCTACTAGAGGAGGAAAGCATGAAGTAGACTCCGTTACTCAATTGGGTGCTCAACTTAGTGCTCACATTGACACAATCAACTTGAAGTTTGAACAAGCTATGGCTAGACTTGAGGAAAACTCAAAATCATAAAAGCATCATGTTAATGCCATGACGGCATCCTCATCAATCCCAAGTGGGATATGTGAGAATTGTGGAACTTTGGGACATGACCAAGGTGAATGTAGGGGAACAAATGAACAAGTGAATGCTTTCCAAGCATACAAGAGTGGTACCCCTTATTCCAACTTTTACAATGAAAACACCAAATTCCATCCAAATCTCTCATACAAAAGCCAAAATGTTCAAAACCCTCAAATAACATACACTCCACCACCCATGAGAAACCAAAATCAAAGACCCTTTTACAATCAAAACCAAGGTTACCAAAATCAAAATCCATACAATCATCAAAATGACCAAGGTTTTGATGTCCAAAAAGCGGTCCTCCAAATGCAAAAGAATCAACAAGAATTTTTCACTCAAATGCAAAAAGATAGCCAAGCAAAGGAAACCACCATCAACAACATTCTAGCTCACACCAAGATGTTGGAAACACAATTGACTCAACTAGCATCTTCAAGCTCACAAAGACAAAAGGGGCAATTACCACCTCAAAGTAATCCCCCTAGACATGAAACGGTTAGTGCCATTCACTTGAGAAGTGGTATAAGGTATGAAGCACCGAAAAAGCAAGTTGAGGATGAAGTTGTGGAAGCTAGCGAAAAGGAAGAAATTGTGCAAAACTCTAAAGATGGAGAATCGTCAAAAGAAGAAAGTTCAAAGAAAAATGAAGACAAGGCCAAGGAGAAGGAGCCCATTGTGATTAGACTCCCTTTTCCAAGTCGTCAAGCCAAGCCCAAATTTGATGATCAACTTGGAAAATTCATGGAAATTGTGAAGAATTTGGAAGTCTCAATTCCTTTCACGGAATTAATCAATCACGTGCCTGTAACACTACGGATTTTCCTTGGTGACTACTCGACCGAGTAGAACCTACTCGGCCGAGTAGTGCTGAGGTTGTGTATTGTTTTGGTTCTGCCGAGGAACACTCGGCCGAGTAAAGTGAACACTCGACCGAGTATGGGACACTCGGCCGAGTATACACTTACTCGACCGAGTGTCCGGTTTGGCGAAGTGTTATTTCGACGGTTTGATTAGGGAGCGTTTAAGATTTATTTTATATCCGCGTCAGTTTTCAAAATATCATTTCTACTTCATCATTCTTACGTAACCCTAATCTCTCCCTAATTACTCCTTAATCACCCCTTTGCTTTGTTGATTGCGAAACCTTCGGAGTCCTTACGTACATTTCCTCATCCTACTGTTGGTAAGTGTTATTCTATGTTGTTTGTATTCGTTGGGGTTCTTTTGTGTGTTTACGGAATTGGGGAAATATGGGGATTGTGCAATGTGTAATTGTGTGATATGATTATGTTATAGGAGAAGACTTCGTAGAGGAGCCTTTCTGAGTGTTCAAGTCCTTTCCCACTGTTGATTGCTAAGGTAGGGTTTCCCTACTCAGTTTACTGTCAATTGATTTGAGATTGTGCTTGTTGTAATTGTTGTTATTTGCTGATCATCGGAGTATGGGGATTGTTGTGACGATGTTGGTATGAGCGGATTGAGATGGCTGTGATGTCATGTGATTGTGATTGTGGTGGAGTCACTTGCGGGAGTGGCTTCACACCCTAGTTCGCCCTCCGTGGAACCCGCCACGGGAGGGGATGTGCACATTAAGGGACAGGGATTGTTAGTCGCTCGTTGATGAGCTGGACTAGGTGGGGATGGGCTGCGGTCACCCATCGCGGCGAGGATTACCTTGCGATGGGTAATGCTGGCGGGGCTACACACTTCGGTGTGTAGTCGGTTCTTGTGTGAGATCGATGATCACCGGTTGTATTGTTGTTGTCTTGTATTGATTGAGTAGTACTGACCCCGTGTTGTTGTTTTGTAAAACCTGCGGTGATCCATTCGGGATGGTGAGCGATTGTGACAGTAATCGAGATGTTTAGCTATGGGACAACGTCATGGGAGTCACCACGTCAAGTCTAGCTTCCGTTGTTATGAGTTTAGATGTCTTGGATTTCATTTATATCGAGACCTTGTACGTTTATTTTGAGTTGGTCTGAGATAATGTAATCTTTAACTTATATACTTTGATAAATGTTGTTTGGAAATTGTAACTTTGATATACTAACCTCGGGAAACCGAGATGGTAACAGCCTTTCATGCTAGGGTAGTCCTTGGTAAGGTACCTTGGTATGAGGGGGTGTTACAAAGTGGTATCGAGCCCGACGATTTAGGCACCTAAAACTAATGAACTCAATGAACTTAGGGAGTCTAAATAAAATGAACCCGGGAGAGTTGTTTGGAGCTACCGCAAAGACTTGGGAGACGTCCGAGTCGCACTAAGGCCCTTACGATCTCAAGCCGTCACATGGGGGAAACTGTTGTATGTTTGAGTTATGTGTGTTTGATATCTGTAGTTTGAATCTTGTGCATGGTTGGATTAAATGAGGAAAGAAGTGGAATATGGTAGTAGTTGAAAGATGTATCGACGATTTGTTGATGTTGAAACTTTGAGCATGGAATATGTTGGCATGTTAAGTGTTGGAACATGGTAAAAGATGAAAAGTGAATTGTGAAATTGTATCTGGTTGATATTGAGCATGAAGAATGTGATCATGTTACCTGTTTAATACAATGTTGAGCATAAAGTATGGTAGTGGTACATGTGCATATGAATATGATGATTTTAATGCTTGATTGTTGGTAGAAGCATGTGATTAAGGTCATGCGTCTGTATATGTAAATGTGGTGTTTAATTTTAATGTGAATATGATAAATGTTCAACGATGTACTGGTTTTTAGAAGCATTGGGTCGTTATTGCTTGTTTTATGCATGTTAAAGTTGTTTTGAAAAGAAATTTTTGATTTGTATACAAATCGATTTTGGAAGGGTTGTCTTAAAACTGTCATAAGTCGAGTTCTAGAAAAGATATTGCTGTGATTCCAAGTTGAGGTGATAGCTTGTCCTCTTACGATTCTAACGATAGGTCACACGCCCAGATTGACCAAGTAACGAGTGAGATATGATTGTTTTACGAAAACCGGACGGTCTTGAGAATCTGCGCCTATACTCGACCGAGTAGTCCCTACTCGGCCGAGTGTCTTTTATACTCGACCGAGTATTCCATATTCGGCCGAGTAATCTTTCTGTGATAATACTGTTTAGCGTCTGGAGTCGTGAACTCGGCCGAGTAGTCTTATACTCGACCGAGTAAGGTCTACTCGGCCGAGTATTCCCAATACTCGACCGAGTAATCCTTCTAACGGCAATTGAGTTGCTTCGGTCGAAAACTCGACCGAGTAATATAGTTACTCGACCGAGTACCTTGTACTTGACCTAGTATGTTATGTACTCGACCGAGTACCTCGTTGAAGGCCACTTTGAGTCGGTGGCTATGTTCTTACTTTTGTTTTGAGTCGGTGGCTATGTTTTTACTTTTGTTTTGAGCCGGTGGCTATGGTTTTCATTGTTTTGAGTCATAGGGTATATACACATGTATGTTTTGAGTCTTAACGCATTCTTTTATATGAGAGACGGTCTTGATACGTAAGTTACCTAAGGTATGACGGGGGAGAATGCGGGTTATGAGAGATAAGTGTTGGATAAGGAAGACATGTGTTAATGTGGTTGTGAGAGATAGTGAAAAAAAAAAAAAAAAAAAAAAAAAATGATGAGCTAATCGAGGTAAAGAGCATGTTTTGTGAGATATGATGAGTGAAATAGTCGTGTATTGAGTAGTATAAAAGTAAGTGTATATGGGCAAGGGTGATGTAAGTGCAAAGAAGCATGAGAATGAAAGATTGAGATGAGAGATACGAATAGTGACATTTCGGGATGTGTAAGGACCTATAGAGGGAGACGGTTAGCATTGTGTTGCTTAAGGATATATGTAATGAAAGGTTGCTTTAGAGGGATGGAGAAGAGGGTTATATAGTGAACTTAGATAGAGTTATGTCGCGACGTGGATTTGTAGATGGTGACCAAGTTTGGGAATTTGGAATTTTCACGATGTGAGCCTAGTGAGTAATTCTTTGGGCAGCTAACGTTATGAGATGAATTTTGGTTTCCTAGTGATGTAAAAAGGGAGATGCAATTGTTTGAACCTTAAACGTTGATTTTATGGATAGATTAGTGACAATTGGGAGTTATAGTATAATGAGAGAAGACCCATGGTAAGAAAGAGTGAGATGATATCGACATAAAATAATGGGGATTGAGTTTGGAGCAATGTGAAGGTAACCGGAGCACTTAAGAGTTAGACAGAAATAATGAAGAGTTGAATCATTAAGGGAGTTTGTCGAGGGTAAAAGAAAAGAATAGGGGAGTAAAACTAGGAACATGTTCACTGAGGATATGTGATATAAAAGTAAGGAATCGTAGAGATGTATGATACTATCATGAGGATTTGAGTTACAGTTATATAGAAGTTCCAGGACAACATGATAATCATGAGTTTCGAGGAATTAAAGAAAGCAAAAGTTGGGTAAAGAATTTGCACGATATGAGATTTTGGTGGTGAGTCGGGTGACGATACGATTACGGATGAAATTGGAAATAGTGTTGAGGTGATTTTTGTTGATATATTTGATGTTTGTCGTTTGGGATGAGAACCAAAGGGAGGAAAAGGATTGTTATATTAAGAAGTGATAGTAAGAGAGTAGTCACATGAAAAATGTTGGTGTCATAGTATTGTCACTAGTGGTTGAGGATGATGTTATTTTGGGGAAGTTAGTTGTTCTAATGAGGTTGATTTTGTGAAGGTGATTAATGTTTGGTTGTGAGGGATTTTAAGGTATGGATATATGAGGTATTCGTTAGTAGTTGGGTACAGATGATATGGCTACGTTCGCCGGGTGGTGATAATTGTGTGTAAAAGAAGATATGTTATGAAGGGCACCTGAGTTAAGTCCGGATAAGAGGTATTCATTGTCAAGTGGTAACTTACGTAATCAGGATTGGCTATTTGGATGTGATTATGGGTCTTAGGAGTATGTAAATGTTTGTGTGAGGTTGTGACCTCACGAGATGCGGTATGGTGTGATAGTCATAAAGTTGTTATATGAATGTTTGTAATATATGTTGGATACGGTAACTTAATGGAATGATGATAAAAAAAAAAAAAGTGATAGTTTGGGTGGTCTGACAAGACTGGTTATACTTGCATGTGTATTCATGATATAGGTTTAATCCATGAAAAGTATGGATGGTATGCATGAGATTCTTGTCTATTTATTCCGTATTATGTATGGTGTTGTGATCTGGTAAAGCAGTTTTGAGTAAGTTTGTTGTCCAAGATGTTATATTGAGTCGGTGTTTATGGGATTGTGTATGGCACGGTACTTACTTTTGTTGTGATGCGGGTATTTTCGCACTTTGTGGTGCGGCTTGTTGGTGGCAATGTTGCGATGTTGTCACCGGTTGTGGTGGAGTAGGTGAGATGACTATAATACGAGTTTTAAGTAAGTGCATACCAGATTAAACATAGATTGTTGTTTTGTTTGTTTCTTGTTCCTTGTGAGTTTTGGTTGAACATAAAGACTGTTGTTTTGTTTTGTGATGTTTCTTACCGATTTCGGTTTGGGAATGAGGGTAGAGTATGATGTGAAAGAGAGTTGTATATGTTTTCGTTGTTGTCATGGTATAGTGATATTCTCATTGATGGGACACGGTTGTGAGAAGTTATTACGGTAATTTTTATCTTGTTTTAAGATGAGGCATCGGTAGTCATAGTCATGGCAAGTGATTCGTGGAATATGTGTTGTAATGATCTGAAAGCGACAAGTGGTTCATAATCTTTTGTTGAGATAGTGAGTGCGGGATATTGGGAATTAGTGTCATGTTCGATTATGTATGAGTTTTGCGGTAATGAAAGAAAAGAACTTGAGGATCTAGTGTGAGTGTACGTAACAAGTGTGGAGTGTGAATTATGCTTTTGGTGATATGAGTTTTATATAGTTTATATAAAGATATATGTCATGTTGCGGTAATGTGGAAGAGTTGAAGTTTTGGGTTAAGTTAAGGATTTTGAGGTATAGGTTAGGGGGTGTGACGAGTGAATTGAAGGATGAGAGTTGTTTAAGTAAGAGAGCCTAAGATATATGCATGGCGACTGCCTGATTATAAGTGGTTATCTTTGACATGTGGTGGTGATGAAGATAATGAGAGGTATAACGAAGGATCTAGTATTAGTGAGTTACGGGGACGTAACATTTATCTTAAGAGGAGTAGGATGCGATAAAAGAGATTTTGATGGTTGTGCATATGGTAGTATAATTGGAAGTAGAGTGTTGGTGTAGTATAAAGGACGGATATTTGTGTTGATTTTATTAAAGGTCATGACCGTGCTTGTTGTAGTTCGATGTTTAGCAACGAGAGAATATTTCAACAGTGTTGACAGTTGAATGATAATGATTATGAGTCTAATAGTTTTGACAGTTGGAAGATGATGCTTATGTGTTTGAGTAAACTTCGAGGACGAAGTTCGTTTTAAGGATGATAGAATGTAACATTCCGTTTTGATGATTGATCTTCTTTTGTGGATTGAGTGCTATTGAGTGTTATGGAAGTAATGTTATGGAGTCAGTATTGAGAGCCTATGCTATAGTTGAGATGATATCGTGAGCCATGTTGTGGAAGGAAGAGTAGTTTGTGGAGTTGGTGTTAAGTGTCCATGTTTTATAGGTTGGGTTGGAACTTTGCGGTCGTGTTTCGTTTTGTTTGTTGTTTTGCTTTGACTCGGGATAATGATTTTTGTGGTGACTTGTATAGTTCCTTGGTGTTGTTATATGTGGTTGGTGTAGCCTTGTGGCGTAGTGTTGTGCTTTATTTTATAGTAGAGTGTGAACTTCGGGACGAAGTCCTTTTTAAGGGGGGAAGATTGTAACACTACGGATTTTCCTTGGTGACTACTCGACCGAGTAGAACCTACTCGGCCGAGTAGTCTTTGAGGTTGTGTATTGTTTTGGTTCTGCGAGAACACTCGGCCGAGTAAAGTGAACACTCGACCGAGTATGGGACACTCGGCCGAGTATACACTTACTCGACCGAGTGTCCGGTTTGGCGAAGTGTTATTTCGACGGTTTGATTAGGGAGCGTTTAAGATTTATTTTATATCCGCGTCGATTTTCAAAATATCATTTCTACTTCATCATTCTTACGTAACCCTAATCTCTCCCTAATTACTCCTTAATCACCCCTTTGCTTTGTTGATTGCGAAACCTTCGAGTCCTTACGTACATTTCCTCATCCCTCTGTTGGTAAGTGTTATTCTATGTTGTTTGTATTCGTTGGGGTTCTTTGTGTTTTACGGAATTGGGGAAATATGGGGATTGTGCAATGTGTAATTGTGTGATATGATTATGTTATAGGAGAAGACTTCGTAGAGGAGCCTTTACGAGTGTTCAAGTCCTTTCCCACTTTGTTGATTGCTAAGGTAGGGTTTCCCTACTCGGTTCTTGTCAATTGATTTGAGATTGTGCTTGTTGTAATTGTTGTTATTTGCTGATCATCGGAGTATGGGGATTGTTGTGACGATGTTGGTATGAGCGGATTGAGATGGCTGTGATGTCATGTGATTGTGATTGTGGTGGAGTCACTTGCGGGAGTGGCTTCACACCCTTGTTCGCCCTCCGTGGAACCCGCCACGGGAGGGGATGTGCACATTAAGGGACAGGGATTGTTAGTCGCTCGTTGATGAGCTGGACTAGGTGGGGATGGGCTGCGGTCACCCATCTGGCGCGAGGATTACCTGTTGCGATGGGTAATCTGGCGGGGCTACACACTTCGGTGTGTAGTCGGTTCTTGTGTGAGATCGATGATCAGCTGGTTGTATTGTTGTTGTCTTGTATTGATTGAGTAGTCGACCCGTGTTGTTGTTTTGTAAAACCTGCGGTGATCCATTCGGGGATGGTGAGCGGTGTGACGAGTAATGCGAGATGTTTAGCTATGGGACGGTCATGGGGAGTCACCACGTCAAGTCTAGCTTCCGTTGTTATGAGTTTAGATGTCTTGGATTTCATTTATATCGAGACCTTGTACGTTTATTTTGAGTTGGTCTGAGATAATGTAATCTTTAACTTATATACTTTGATAAATGTTGTTTGGAAATTGTAACTTTGATATACTAACCTCGGGAAACCGAGATGGTAACAGCCTTTCATGCTAGGGTAGTCCTTGGTAAGGTACCTTGGTATGAGGGGGTGTTACAGTGCCGGCCTATGCGAAACACATGAAAGATATCCTCACAAAGAAGAAGTCGATCCGGAAGCTTGAGACTATCGCCTTCACTAAGGTGAGTAGTGCAATACTTCAAGGGAGTTCACCTCCAAAGTTAAAGGATCCGGGAAGCTTCTCAATACCGTGTACCATTGGCGACACAACGATCAACAAAGCCTTATGTGATCAAGGGGCTAGTGTGAGTGTCATGCCGTACTCGGTGAGTAAAAGGTTGGGGATGGGAGAGCTTAAATGCACCAACATCACACTCCAAATGGCCGATAGATCGACGAAGACACCGTTAAGGATATGGGAAGATGTCCCCGTGCGAATTGGGAAGTTTTTCATCCCGGTGGACTTTGTCATTGTTGATATGGAGGAAGATTCCAACATTCCAATCATCCTAGGAAGACCTTTCCTACACACACATGGTGCGGTGATTGATGTGAAACATGGTGAGCTCACTCTAGAAGTGGGAGATGAAAGCATAACTTTTAATCTTGACAAGACTATGAGAGATCCTCGTTTGCATGAACCATGTTTCATGATTGATCATTATAGCCGAAAGGATGAAAGGAAGAAATTGGAACTCCAATAGAAGAAGAAAATTGAAGATGCTCCATTCAAAGAGCAAGTGAATTGTGACAAGGAGAGCTTGCAAAGCTCATCAAAATCATCCAAGGAAGAAGAGGATGGCCTCATTGGCCAAGAGAAGAAATTGGGAGAGTTGTCTCCATCTAAGCAAGAGATTTTCAATGATCAACTTAATGAAGTTTGTGGTCTTTGGGACGACGAATTTGAAGGGATTTTTAATCCCTACATTGGTAATGCCATCGATCAAGACCAACAACAAGGGCCAAGGTCTATTGAGAACCTCTACCATGATAATGAACAAGCCTTCGATTACTTTTTCAAGGTGTTGAGCAACATCAACAACACCTTGGACATGCCCCCTTGACATCTCATCAAGAATGAGAGTTTGGTGGAGTCCTCCCTAAACCACCACTTGTAAATATTTCTAACTCCCTAACTTACATATCAATTCTTGTATTGCATTTTTGTCATCTTTGGATTTTTATTTACTTTGATCAAAATAATTGTCATGTTTGAGAGAAGTGAGGGAGGGACTAACGATTCAATTGATGTGTAGTGCTTTTAGTTTAGTGTGGGGATGGCAATTTCCTAGGCTATCCATGCCTTAGTAGTGCCCCCACAATGACAAACACAAGACTTGAAGAAAGAATGGAAGAATGGTAAAGGAAAATGCAGTGTGCACGGATGGAACTGAATCCGTGTACACAGGGGAAGAATCCGAGCGGATTCCTCAGAATCTGCCCGTCTTCAGTAATCCGAGCGTATTGCAGAAAAGACGCCCGTCCTGAGCTGAGCTAAATTTTGAAAAATTCTTGATCGGATCAATCCGGGCGTCCCGAGAAGCAATCCGCCCGTCTTGTAGAAATCCGCCCGTCTTGTAAGAAAGACGTCCGTCTTTGGTTGAGGAAAACAAGCAAAATTTTCTGGACTGAAATCCGTCCGTCTTTAAGCAAATCCGCCCGTCCCGTGTTCAGCAAATCCGAGCGTCTTCTTCTGAATCCGCCCGTCTTTAGGCGAGTTTTGCAAAGTCCAGAAAGAGCAGAATCCGCACAGATTGGGCAGAATCCGCACGGATTGCCCCTGCAGATTCGAAAATTTCGGTCTCTTTAAAACCCCTCCCACCTTCATTCATTCATTCATTCATTCATAAACACTACCCACAACATCAAAACCCTCATCCTCTCCATCACAAAAACAAAAACCCTCAACAACATTCACCAAATACAAATCAAACCATCCCTCCAACAACAAATCAATCACTCCTTCTTCAACAAAAATCAAAACCAGGCACAAAATCTTCAACCTTTGAGTCGATTTTTTATTTCATAAAGGCAAAGCCTTTCACCTTCAAATCGATTTGGGCATACTACAAATTGAAGATTTTTCATTCTTTTCTTGGTTAGTTCATCAATGGCAAGGACTAAGGGAGCAACAAAGGCAACAAAGGCACCAAAGGCTAAGCCACTCTCACAAAGGCAAAAGGCTCTTCAAACAAAGAAAGCATTGGCTATGGTGGTAGCAACACCAAACTTGGAAGTGCAACAACAACAACAACCTTCTATGGGAGCAACAACACCTTCTACTTCGGTAATTGATCAACTTTTGCATTATCCGGAGGTAACTTTTATTTCCGATACCCATAGAAATACCTTTGTCAAGTTTGCTATGAAGTCATTACAATCCACCAAATTCATATGTGAAGATACCTTAGAAAAATTGGGTGTTCTTGAGCAAACTAGAGCCTTTTTCAATGCCATGGGGTTGAAGAAATTGTTTGAAACAAGAGAATTGACATACCCCTCCCTTACCTTGGAATTTTTAAGTTCCTTGAAAGTCACCAAAGTTGAGAATAAAGAGAATCTCGAGTTTCGTCTAGCTAATGTTAGTAGACGCATTACCTTTAGGGAATTGGGTGAAATTTTGGGTCTTAGTGATGAACCGAGTTATTTTAAGAGTTATGGAAAGTATGACCCCGAACCTCTTTGGGAGGCAATCTCCGGGAAGAAATTTGAGGATTTTCATGCGAGTCGTGCTCTTTTGGTCCACCATCCGGGCATAAGAGTATGGCACAAGGTCGTGGGTAACACCATAATTGCTAGGAAAGATACCAACCATTTCACAAGACTTGATTTTATTCTCCTTGAATCGGCTTTGAATATCGGAAGAGTACACACCAAGCCTTACAATTCTTTGAGGCTCTTGGTAGATAGATGGCTCAACATTGATTGTGGGAAGAAGGGCACGACCGTTATTGTCAATGGCGGCCTAGTCACTATCCTAGCCAAGCACTTTGATCCTAACTTCAATAAGGATAACAAGTACAAAGCAAAGGAGGGTGGCCATCTTGTTGATATGCATACTATGATTCACAAGTTCAAGTGGGTTGCCCATAACCCCCTTGACACTAAGTATGGATGGCTCACTAGTGAAGCTAGATCATTCACCTTGCCTTCGAAGATTTGTCGTCTAAGCGTCCACCGGACCAATTATCTACTTCCCTTTTCCAAAGAGGCCGAGTATATCATTCAAAAACAAAAGGGTGATCTTGAAATGCCTTCCTCTTCCATTGTCATACCACCTTACCCCTTTAAGTATGAAGAGTTCAAGCCGGAAGGAGTTGAATTTGGGAAAGACTATGTGACTCTTCTCATGCAAGCAATGCACAAGCAAGCCTATGAAGATCGGAAAAATGCCTACTTGGCTCAATATCCACCCCTCCTACACTTAGCTAGGCAAGGACTACTTGATCCATCTTGTCCTTTGCCTAGTTGGGCACGATAGAGTCTTATTTCCGGGTGCATCTAGGGTCGTTTTGGGTGACAATGAGGTTGTTGGTAATGATGAAGAAGTTGATGATAATATTGAGGAAGAAGCAAGTAAAGAAGAAAAGGATGGTGAAGATGATGATGAGGAAGAAATTGAAGAAGCAAATGACAAGGAAAGTGGCAATGTGACCACTTCTAATGAGGGAAGTGATGGTGATAGCATGATGGAAGATTGGCAAGCCTTGGAGACTCCTACCCTCTCATGGTTTGTCTATTTCTCTCCTTGTATTTTATATAATTTTGATCATTGTTGGAGTAGTCCTAGCCCCATTAGAGGACTCACACCTCGGTACCATTGAGGTGTTCTCATTCTATTGTTCCCATTTTCAAAATCCAAAATGACAAATTAGTTTCATGCATAACATAGTGTGTGCATGAACTACACCCATCCTTGGACATTAGCAATAGTGTCTCACTCGGTTTGGGGAAGTTAATGCATACACAACGGGAGGTAATATAAATTATCCTCTCCGCCATAACAAAAACCATGCATCATGTAGCATAGCTTAGTATAGATTGCATTTAGTATAGAAATCATGCATCATCTTTGCATAATTTCCATCATTTTGGCCATTGAGGACAATGCCCATATTAGTGTGGGGATGGGAATTCTAACATTTAACCCTTATTCAAAAATCAAAAAAATTGAAAAATTTCAAAAATCATAAAAATTTGAAATTTGAAAACCCAAAAACATGTTTATTTCCTTTTGTAGTCTTGTATATAATGTCTTGTATATATTGTGTTTGTTCTATCCTTGTTCACATTGATTGACTACGCCACATCCGAGACATGAGGATATTGAAGACCGCATGGTATGATCTTTCCAATCTCCTTTTTCCTCTTTATGTTAATGACTATGTGGCTTTATTTTGATTGATGCGGTATAACAATGTGAATTTAGGACTTGCATTTAGTTTATATGTCATATTAGTTGATAGAATCACTTGCATTAGGATGTTTATATTAGTTGCATCATGGCATGTAGTTGCATGTTAGAAATGTTTTGAAAAATGCTTATTTAGGAACTTTTACAAGAGCAACTAAGCCATTATAAATACTTGTTCAACTTAAGACTTTGCCTACTAGAATGGTTGTAAGACACCCTAGATAGTGTCATACTAGTATCTTTTGACCCATGACCCAAGGCCTAGTCAAGGGTTTGCATGTGAGTCACCTATCCAACCCCGTGATGCGATGTGGACTTGGTTAACTTGTCTAGGTGACCTTGTTTGACCTTGTGGTAAGGCAACCCAAAAATATTTTCTATCAATAAGCTTGAAGTGCTCATTTCAAAGAAATTTTGTCATGTGGAAGTAATGTAATGCCAATGAAACCTCAAATGTTATGAATTGTTGAGAAATTTAAGTTGTTTTGATGGAGGCGTACCACTTCGATGTGCTTTGGTGCGGGATCCATTGAATTGGGCCCCCATACGGTTGTGAATTCGGTCGCCCAGAGACAGAGTGACTATCACCCCGAAAAGCTATTGTCTAGAGGATAACCGGTTGCCTAATAAGCGATTGGCGAAAGCAAAGGACACTAGCCCGGAAGGGACAAACCCCATCTTAAATTTTTGAAATGTGAAAGTGAAATGAGGACAATTTTGAATACTAGTCATATCCACCCGTTGTGAATAAAGATTTGAGCATTTCATTCCCAAAAAGCCTTTTGTCAAGCCACTTGGTCGAGTTTGGGACGATCCATGACCTTTACTTTTGTAGAGAATTCGAGACTTGTCATGTCATATGCTACTAGCATCATAGGGATCATCATTCCACCACCATCCGATCGCTCTTGACGAAAGAATTTGGAAATTGAGGACGAAAGTAGTCTAGTTTAACACCATTTGGAGGTGATTTAGTGCCATCCTCTTAGACTTAGTAATTTGTTGAACTAGTATTTGTGAAGGATTACATGCTCTTAAATTTGTTCCTCTTTAGTGCCTCCGCCACTTGATGAGGGAGTGGCTATTCTTTTTGTAGATGCATCCTTTATGTGATTTTATGTGCTTAATGTTTGGATGTGTCGTCATTTTGGCAAGACCCACCTTGCCTTGCAAGAAGGCATCCTACCTCATGGTTGTCTTGTTGTGAGTTGAAGGGGCGGAGTGAGACCCGCTAATTGTCTCATATCGGCTATATTATTAGGATAGGTTAGTATTGGTCCTAGTCTTTGTCACCTCTTTACTCGGGACGAGCAAAGGTTCGGTTTGGGGATATTTGATGTGACCATAATTGGCGCATATTTAGCCCCCGAATTAGCCTTGTTCCCATGCTTTTTAGTGCTTATTTGGGTCATTTCTTATCTTTAGTTCTTTGTTTTGCATATTCTTTGAGATTTTGATCCCTTGGTAGGAAAGGAGTAAGAATCTTGCATTTTCATGGCAAAACGAGACTAAATTGATCGAATTCAATGACCAAGCATCAAGGAGAGACAAGATTAGAAGGCCTTTGTACATACTAAAGTAGAAGAGCAAAGTTGAGAAAGGATCCTTAAGTCTCCAAGGAAATCCCCAAGGAATTTGTGAAGAAAAGGGAAGAAAAGAAGAAGATTTGTTGCTGACTGACAATCCGAGCGGATTGTCACCAATCCGTCCGTCCCGCAGCAGCACAATCCGAGCGGCTTTGCCTTAATCCGCTCGGATTCCACCTCCACAATCCGTCCGGATTCCCCTGAATCCGCTCGGATTCCAACGCCAGAATCCGCCCGTCCCGACCCTATTCCGCCTGGATTCCAAAGACAAAGACGGATTGTCTTCTCCAAGCTACGAAGAAAGAAGCCCTTCTCTCGAAAAATACCGGGTCCTCCTTGCTCAACTTAAAAAGTGTAATTACTAGTTTAGCCCTTAGTTAACCCTAATGCATCCTCCCTAATTTCCACTATAAATACCCCATTAGTCTAATTAGAGGAGCATGTTCTTCTTATCAATAATTAGTATAGTTAATATCAATCAAATCTCTCTTTAATATTGTAATCAATTATTAATCAAGTTTTAATCCAAGTTTTAGTTCTTTAATCTCTCTTTTGTTCATCCTTTATTTTGGGTAATTGAAGATTATTTGGTTTATTGTTGGGAGATTGACAACCTCTCAATCAAGCATTCAAGTACTTCTTTTATCTTTGCTTTATTATTGGAACCATTAGTAGGTATAATCTCTTAATCCCTTTTTAATTATTGTTAATTACTTTCATTTATTCATCATGTTTCATATTGTTGGTATGATTGACAACCTTGCTAGCATGATCAACATGATAATGAGTGAGTAGTCTCTTAGCTAGGGTTAATGGGTGATTAGGGGAAACCAACATGGGGAATGATTCATGCTTAAATTAATATGCTTTCATGTTTTATTTGCTTGCTTGTTTTGATCTCAACTCATGCACATGTTATATTTGATGAAATGCTAAGCCTATGAATCCTTGCATTTACTATCATCTCCTATCTTTTCAATGAGACTTGTAAGACATAACCCAACTCGAGTCTCATTAGACCATGCATGTTGTTGAGTAGGGAAGATTAAGTCGACTTGTAGGTGTTGTACAATCTAATCGATTCGGCTCCGGGACCCAAACTTTCCTAGGATTGTAAGATATTACCCAACTCAATCCATCACAATAATAATTGCTTGCTTATAATTTGAGAACATGTTTGTATGATCATATCCCATGATTCCCCTATGATCCCATGACACCCTAGTGCCTTTAATCAATTGTTTACACCCCTTTAATTCATTTTGCTTGTTTATTTTCATTGCTATTTTAGTTTAGTGACCTTCTACATCAACCCAATTTGTGACACCCCTTAGACACCACTAGTTGCAATAGAAATCTCATTTCAATACCCGTCCCTTGGGATCTGACCTTTACTTGCCTCTTTACTAATTGTAGAGTTGTTTGTGGAGCTATAAATTGTGTTTTGATTCGACCGTGACCCAACGACCACATCTTAATTTGTGAACACTTAGCGGGATCGCATCAACTTCTTTATAGACTCGATTACAAGGTATAGACTCTCCTGAAGGTATAGTTACAACATCTTTAATAACATCAAACAAGTCTAGTTCTAAGGCACTAACATGTTCAGTTGATATAAAGGAATGGGTTGCCCCCGAGTCAAACAATATAAAGGTTGGTTTAGAATTAGCAGGAATGTACACGTCACTGTTAGGTTCATATACCTATTATTAGACATTTCTAATGGTGAACTAATTAAAACTTATAATTTTGAAGATGCTCCCACTGTTATCGTATAACTTGTGATAAAGTCTTGGTAGAAGGATCTACTCTTAGTCCCTAATATTAACCATCTTATCACAATGTACTCAGATTCTGTTTGTAGAACTTGCAATGGTTGAAACTAAAACATTTTTCTAGTCACTTACTCCTAAGTCAATAAAATCAGCCTTGGATTTCGATAAATCCTTATAGGTTTGGAAACTAGAGTTTGTGTAACCCTTCAACACACAACTTAGTATGTCATCCAAACTTAAGAACAAATCCTCAAATCTCCTCAAGAATTTTAATGGATGTTCTTGAAGGCTTTCAAATGACCTTCATTTGAATTAACTTGTTATTGACTTATCATGCTCCAAGCATATGATTCATCAGGGCATGTGCATATAATGGCATAAATGATCGTTCTAATGGTGGAAACATTAGCAATCGATTTTATGTGATCAACAACTCATTAGGTTCAGTGAATGACTATGACTCTATCATAGTAGTTCCACTTTCATCAATATGAAAAACCTACTCAGCCTTATTGATATTAAACAGATAAAGAATCTTATCAATATAAGATACTTATCTAAGTGCCAATCTAAAATTCCCTATGTCATAATAGATTTGGAATTTTATAATGCATTATGTCTTCTTTTATTGAGAATTGAAAACCAGAACACTCCTTCATAGATGGTAGTGTTAGTGTGTCATCCTCAATGAGTAATATGACATTAATTTGGAAGACAATTTCTCCCACTGAATTTTATGTCTAAACGTGGCAATTTTGACTCCCACTCAAATCCATGTATATGCATGGTTTCTCGACAACTCGAGTGAAACTATTTTCTTATCACATGATTTGAAATGATCATTGCAATCCTTAAGTGTTAATTAAAACCTTGTGCTTATGTCGTATACACACCTCTTTCTAAATACCTATTTAGAAATTTGGCTTTAACATCTAACTTGATCATACACACTATGAGGTGTAACAATGATAACATGGTTCTTAGCATAGTTACATGTTAACTTAGCTTTGTAGACATATTTTATGTCTGTCTATGCAACTCTAAACAATTTATCCTTTTGCACAGATTTCATTTTCTTTTGGTCTCCTCACATGTCATGAGTTTCACTTAAGAACGCTTTCTTTTGGTCTCCTCACTAGTTCATAACCAGTCGTATGTTTGTTGCTAATTTTCTCCCACTCTTCTTTTGAAAATACACCTATTTTTCTCGGAAGATAGCCTTATAAGCAACAAACAAATTCAGACTTATATTTGTGAAGGAAGAGAATATTGCATATGATAACCTTAATTGATGACTCTTTTCTAAAGACATTATAATCTAGCTTCAAAGTAGACTAATCCTTATAGAGTAAAGGATTGGACTCATATCCATGTCTTATACAATTTTAAGGTCTTAAGCCCTCCCATGGCTCGTATGGAGTCTTATATGTGGTGTAACAAATTGGTTTATAAAATTCCCTATTTTGAGTTCCAATAACTCGTTTTTGACTTTAAAATCGTTCTTTCTTATATCAAATAAGATGTGATATTAAGTAATAAAAGCATAGGTGAGAATCAAATTCATGGCTTATGAACTAATTACAATGATCCAATCGTTGTAATTCTTTTATGATTAATTTAAGTCAATAAAATTTATGTTTTGAAGTAAAAGTGTATAATGACAAGTTTTAGAACGAAAAAATTTCCATAAACCGAGTGACTTGGGTTGCAAACCAAGCCACTAAAATTCAAATACAAATACTTGTCCTTGAAGATAAAAGGAAATAAACTAATTTCCATGTCCAACTAGGAAATTAAAAGAGTTCCAAAACAACTTCAAAATACAACAATAAAAGGAAGACTATCAAAATAAAGGCTAAGCTTCCATAGGTCTTCTACTATGGGCGGCTACTCTAGCTTCCTTGAAGAGCCTCCTTAGGCTTGCTTGTCTTTGCCTTTGTCTTTGCTCGGATGCTCTTAAATACAAATTAAAAAGGGTAAGAATTACAACTTGTATCCAAATACCAAAGTTGAGATTGAAATCAAAACATAAATGGTAGGGAGAAATTATATTTACCTACTGGAACGATCTTTCCAGCTTTGATATCACCAAGATACTTCGGGCAATTCCTCTTCTAATGTCCTACGCCATTATAATAATGGCATTTGTCCTCGGAAGTAGCACCCTTTTTAGAAGAGCTTTTCTCAATAGCTTTTCCTTTTCCCTTGAAGGGAGTGGGTTTCTTGCTCTTCCTAGCACTCCTCTTAAACTTCCCTTTGCTCTTATTGTTGATCACGAGCACATCTTTGGTTGAGCTAACATTTAGACCCATGTATCTCTCGGGTTGCGCAAGTAATTTGTGCAATTCATGGAGAGAAGTCTTCATATTTTGCATATTGTAGTTTACCTTAAACTGTACATATGCTTTGACTTTGTTCAAGGAATTTAGAACTCGGTCTATAATGAGTTGTTTGGGAATGTCAACCCCTTGGATCTTAAGAGTCTCAACAAGCTCAATCAACTTGAGCACATGAGGGCTAACCTTTTGGCCCTCTTTGATGTTGATCTCGAAAAATGCGGAGGCCACCTCATATTGGATGATCCTTGGAGCTTGCGAAAACATGGTCACAAGCTTGGTGTAGATCTCATAGGCCGTGCTCATCTTAATAGCACTCCTTTGGAGATCGGGTTCCATAGATTTCCGATTATTTGAGGTAGGCCTCATAGGTTTCCCTTACGGCGGAGGTTGACCTAGTAGTAGGTGTAGCGGGAGCGGCTTCTGTAAGGTAACGAAGCTTGTTGTCACCTTCCGCGGCCAAACGGAGTTGTGCGTCCCAATCGGCGAAGTTAGATCCATTATTTTCAAGTTTACATGGATCCATAAAGGATCGGAGCCAAGAAGCATTGGGGAATGGTGGAGCATTTGCGCTAGGTTATGCGGATGAAATAGGAGTTGTCATTGCTAATTAATCAATTTGACTACAAAATGGAAAATGAAGGAATTATAAACATTTATCGTTTTAATAAAACTTGTAACATTTTAAACAAGTCTTAGCATTTACATAGTGACCTTTACCCAACTATGATAAATGATTCCGAGATCCAAAATTCATATTGACTTGGATGTGAGCGGGTCCTCTACACCTTTACTAATATATAACTTGGTGGGTTAACCCTCTTAACCGATTCTACCATTAGAACTCTCGGTCGATGAATTTACGTTAAGTTCATCTTTAGCCCGAACCTATTGCGGCTACGGTCGCAAATACTTTCGTTGAGATCAACCAAATTTTCGAAGTGTAATTACTATTTATTACCCCACTTACCCAACGTCAATTGAAGTACCCCGAAAAAACGTATTGTACCCCTTATGATATTGAGATTCATTGGCTCCTACTATTTGGTAAGGCTAAGTCTCAATCTTTTAAAAGTAAAGGTCTTGTCAATTTATTATCTATCAATTTTAAGTGAGCTAAAAGTCGAATTATCGATAATCATAATTGTCACGATCGAAAACTCGATATGATATGCATGTGTTGTTATGGCGATTTGGCGATTTGGCAATGCATGCAACATATTAAAAGAAATGCAAAGCAAAGTAAAATTACTAGTATGGCCTTCGAAAAATAGAAAATCAAATAATCTATTCATATTCGGAAACCAACTCCTTTGGTCCCTTGAATCTTCAAGTGGCACACCTCCCAAGAATACCGTCTTTGTCGGAACGCCTTTCCGAATGGCACCGTCTTGAAGGAACTCTGGGATTACAAATAATAAAAATACATAGCTATTCCTATTATACATTTATAATATTAAAAACTAGTAAAAATAAAGTGATACGAGATCATATTAAATTACAACCGAATCAATATCCCCTTTAAAACTAAGGCCATACTAAGATAAAATTACATAATTCAAAATTACATAAATAAAATATGACATTCAACAATGAAATATGCAGCTTTATAATATGTATCTAACATGCCAAGTTATGTGCCAAATCGCCCTATTTAACCTTATATCGTATATATAACCCGGTTTTATGGAAATTCACGATTTTTAACTTATTAAAATCGCTAAATAATACTAAAATCTAATTTTAGTCCAAGTTAATTATCCTAAAGTTCATAGGACTCAAAAATTAGTCATTACTCAATTTTGGACAATAATTCAACTTGATATAATATTTATGCTCATTTTTAACCCTAAAATCATAACTTTTATGAAATAAATCCAAATTAAATTACACTAATTTTAAAATTTGAATTTAAAATTTTTTTGAACATTATGGAATATATCCATGACACTCAAGATGTCAAAAATTATGGTTTAAAATTTTCGAATTTATTTCGAGAAAATGTAGTTGCGATTTATCGGTTTTTTCAAATAAAACATCTAAAGCTTATGAAAATTAATCTAATAAATATTTCAACTTTAGATCTGATTAGTGGGATATGAATTCAACCTAAAATAATTTTCTCATGCCATGTAATTTGCTTTAGCTATTTTTGCCAAAATAATCACTATTTATGTCATTTTTACACTAAAAATTCATAAATTGTGCAGAATGAATCAAGTTCATCTTAAATTTTACACACATTGAGTAAAATGTGCATGTGACAACATATTAAAATTTCATGGTATGTTTCGAAGTTTAACTATTTTTAACCAGTTTACCTCCATTTAATCCATTTTTATCTCATAAAAATCATAAATCATGCAAAATAAAGTAAATTTATACGAAATTTTACATAAAATAAGTAAAATATGCATGTAAGGTCATATCAAATTTTAAGGTCAGAAACTAAGTCTAACTATTTTTAGCATTTTAAATACCATTGTACTCATTAAAATATAATAAAATCACTAAAAATCATTAAAACAAGCAATAAAATACCATAAATCATTAAAATGACCTAAATACATTTTAGGACCAGAATATATAATATGCATTATGATTTCGTAACATTATCTAATAAATCACAAATTATTAGTTGTAATTAAGTTACTAATAACTCGAAAAAACTATAAATCGATTATTCATGCAACATCCTATGCTCTGATACCAATTGTTAGGTTCATATACCTATTATTAGACGTTTCTAATGGTGAACAAGTTAACACTTTAATATGAGTTCTTTAAGATCTAGTGCACGCATAACTAAAGTAAGAGATGAAAAGAATAACATGTTCCTTACATTGTATATGGTTCGAAATTTTGGACACAAATAAGGACACCTTCCTTATTTGTTCTTGAGCTTAAATGTTATGGATGATCCTCCAAAATCTTAAGTGTAGAGATTCTTCTCTTGTTTCACCCAAAACAATAACCCATAATGCTAATATAATAATTAACTAGATTAATATATTAGATATCCTTTATTATTCTAATAATATTTGTATTACTACACTAGTAATAATATATTTTAATATTAGAATTTGGTTGAACAATTATATGAGATCTAAAACTATTTTAGAGAGAATTGGGAGAAGTAATTAAAAATGATAAAATTGCATAAGAGAAAAATGAGAACATTTTTCTCTATTTAGAAGAGGGGAGCCGGTTTTGGGGGTCAAGAAGGCCAATGCATGGCCTTCACCCTTTTTCTTTTTTCTCTTCTCTAAATCATAGGTGTGTAAGGCTAGCAATAGGTAATCATTGTGTTTCATTTTAACAATTAAAATAAAACACCCACGAACCCCAAAAACCCTCTAATTTTCGATCCACCCATAAAATGGACATCCATTTTATGTCTGTCAATTTGTCATTTGTAATAAGGTAGGTCATGTGTCACACACCATGTCCATAGATATTTCAATGCATATTTAACCCCTTAAATATCATTTTACAAATAAATAAATTACTTGTGACAATTTAAATAGTAATACATGATTACAATTATTAAAATGGGTCATATAAATATAATTCACAACATTTTGCAGTTATAATTAATCAATCATTCTTAATTTAATTATTTCACAAACAAAAGATTTTTTTAGTAATAAATTATTTGAATTACTAAAATAAATCTTATTTAATCAAATTACAATAAGATTCTTATTCTTACTCACAAACAAATTGTTCAATTTTTAAGGAGTTAATTAACTTGTATAAATATACAATTAATTAACTTATCTATTAAGGGATTTGTCCTATAGGTGTGACCTTAAGGGATCAACTAATCACCACCGTCAAACGACAGTAATGTCAAACTCTAGTTAGCCAATCATTACCGATTAATGTTGATCAGTTGACTATATAATTGAATCATCCCTTACGTATTCTTATCACGAGATTTAACCATATGATCACACTATTGTTGAGGACACTTACTCCAATAGTGAAAACATGCACATCCTCCTCAGCTGCTTCATTTCCCATCATGAACAACTTCCCACTACACATTAGCTCCTCCCTGACTTGCTGATGCTGACCTCCTCCATTCATTATCTTCTTAAAATTTCCACTTCCATTGCTTTAATTATTGTTGAAACGGTTCTGATTAGAATAGTTGTTGTTGCTCCTCTGATAACTTCCACCTCCTGACCTCTGATTATTCCCATAGCTCCGCATGGGAGTTCGAAATCCCCCACTTTGATTCACGTTGGTATATACCCTTCCTTGGCCACCCAAACTAACTCTGCAATCAATGATTTTATGTCCCAACTTTCCGCACCCTGAAGCAATTGATCTCACTATTACCAATCGGTCCAGTTCGGTCCATAATGCCGCGATTTCATCCTCTAGTTAGCGCACTATTCGAGAAATAAGAACGGAATTGATTTGCATTCTGCTTCTTGCTTCCAGCACCCTTACTTATAGCCTCAGTCTTCCTTTTCTCACCTTTGTCATTCTTCTCTTCTTTCAGCATATCAGCAATTCTTTCAGTGTGCCCAGCTCGTTGATAGATCTCATCCATGTTTCCTGGCTCACCAGCTACGAGCCTCTTCTTAGTATTAGTTATCAAACCCTTCTCAAATATCAATGATAGTATCTCCGGAGTAAAGTTGAGATCAGACACATATTCAGCTAATTCCATAAACATGTTGTGATAAGTCTCCACTGTCATATCTTCTGTTATCTTGAACGCATTAAACTCCGCCCTCATCCTGCTCCTGATATGCTCAGGAACAAAGGTAGCCATCAAGATCTTCTTGAAACCCTTCCACTTCACATAGTCACTCCCATTATTTGTAGCAGCTTTACTTTACTGATGGCCTCCTTGTTACGAGTCCACCACAAACTGGGTTTCCCTCTCAAATAAAATACAACTTGGCTTACTTGTAGATCCCCCGGACAGCCCAACAACTTAAAGATATTATCAAATTCCGACACCATTCCCCAAGAGAGATGGCTTCCCCAAACCATCATATTTTGTTGGGTTATGCCTCGAAATTGTAGCACTCATCTTTGATGGATCCAAAGCTTACCCCTTCGCCTTCAGTGCAGCAGTTAAGGCCTCATTTTTAGCAATTAGACGATCTACCTCCTCCTGAGATATGGTAGTGGGTACGGATTTCTTTGAGGGCATGTTTCTATAAAACAAAATAAAACACATAAGCTTTCGCTTAAGAAATGTGGTATAAGGGTTTAAAATAAATATCCCTGCAAACAAAACAACATGTGGTTGACTGGACTGTCCAAAAGCCAACTAACCATGGTGATTCCACCCCCACGGCCACCACGGCCTTAACTACCCCACGACAAACCGTAAGTCCAACACCCACACCACAATTACTAACATCATACACTTTAACAATTATCTCTATCTAATATGGTTTCGGGGTCACAAAATTCGCATATCACTAGACATGTTAATTCCACTACACATATCACACAACATCCAAGCATGTGAAACATCCAACTAAAATTATTAGCATCTTCATTCTCAAGTATATAAACCAACTGATAATTCAATCTACCACACAATTCATATGATCACCCAATTGCAAAAGTTCCAATATTACTCCTATATCACACGGCCTTAGGCCATTCATACCATCTCACAATACTTACCTCAATCTGCATCCTGCAATAAGGTTAGAAATTCTCATCCTAAGGCAACAATTGACTTTTAAGAATTAATACAACTTCATTTTAATTACCCCACTCTTCAATTTTTCTCTCAAGGTAACCAGTTCAAAACTGAAAGGACCAGAAGTTTGGTGTGAGGGGGCCCTTTCTCATCCCAAGCCTAAGGGGCTTCTAACAGCTTCTACACGGGTTCATTTTATTAGACACACTTACGTTCATTGGGTTCATTAGTTTAGGCCTCAGGAACTTGTCTCTGATACCACATTATAACACCCCCCCATTTATCCCAGAGCCTTAACTAGGTCTTCCTAGATAAAAGGAGCTGTTACGATCTCGCATTGCCCAAGTTAGTGAATAACAAAGTAAACCAAACCACAATACTTTAGATAAAATAAATGTTTATTGGCCTTGTTACAATTTATCAATCCAAATAACTGAATAAGAATATTAAGTTAAAAATCACAGCGGAAATTAAATAAGTGCATAATATAAATAACAACGGTCTGGACTAAGTGAGCTAGACAACTAGGTAGACTCGGCCATCCGTCCTCACGCATCCCATGCTCCCAAGTCAGCTAATCTCAAGTACTTGTTCTTTTAATCTGCTGCCCAATTAACCGGAAATATTAATTGGTTCACTACAGGACGCCATCAAATAAAGCAGGCATCAATTTTATTTGGCATGACACCAACACAGGTCAACCAAAAGGTCGAGTAGGATAAATAAACAGTAGAAGTAAATAAGCACAATATGTATATAACTAAAAATGCAAATGCCACAACCACTGAGCTCAATCACACTATCCACTAGAGACTCACAGCCTGGGGCCTTCCAATACTTACACTATCCACCAGAGACTAAGCTTGGGGCCTTCTAATTCTCACACAAACCACTAGAGACTAAGCCTAAGGCCTTCCAATCATACTTATCCATACACAAAAATAAAACTGTTAAATGCTCACAATTCAATATATCTGATCATAGAATATAATTCACACCGCAATTCAGCCAGAACCTGTTTCTCAACCACCACATAATACTCATAAATTAATGTAACACCCTCATTTATTTAGGAGCCTTTAGCCAGACATTCCCAAATAAATAGGACTGTTACCATCTCGGTTTCCCGAGGTAGTGTATAACAAAGTACAACAAACCAAAGTACTTTAATTTAAAACTTTAGTGAATACATGTTTATTACAATTTAACTAACTAAAACTTAGAATAAAATAATTACAACTCGCAGCGGAAATAAATAAAGTGATATAAATTGTTCTATGTGATCTAGACTTCAACTATGGTCCAAGTCGAGCTCTCTTCCCAATGCTCTCATGTCAGCTAACTCAAAACCCGCTATTTAAATCTGCTCCCCATTTAACCGGAAATATTAAATGGTTCACCACAGGATGCCATCAATTAAAGCAGGCATCAATTTTATTTTGACACAGAAGCAAACACGTCAACCAATGGTTGAGTAGGATAAAATACATTAAAACAACCAATCTATAATAATCTCACAACTGACAACATGCCAAATTCCAACCTCAACTGTTCACATCTCATATCTCGACATCAACTGTCCACGTTATCCACTGTGAGACTAAGCACTGGGGCGGTCAAATACTCACACACGTTATCCACTAGAGACTAAGCCTGGGGCCTTCCAATTAATCACACAAGTTATCCACGGAGACTAAGCCTGGGGCGTCAATCAACACTCACGTTATCCACCGGAGACTAAGCACTGGGCGATCCAATTCTCATAAACCGTTCCACAATATAATCGTATATAATATGCATAACTCCAACAACCAACAATATTAATCACTCAATTAACTTAATTGAACAAGAAATCATAAAACAATCACCCTTCCAATAACATCCATGCATTAAACACGATAAACAGATATAGTTGAGTAGATTATCCTACCTCGTCAGCAAATTCCAATAACGCAATCCGAGTAAATATAAATCCAATTAACACAGCTTCTCACAACTCCGACACCTAGACAAGTAATTATTATAATTTAATTATTAATTATTCAATTCATTATATTAATTTAATTAATTATAATTTAATTTAATTAATTATTTTCCCGTGTTAACGATTACGTAAACCTGACTCAAAATTAAATAAACCAACATGTAAACCCACACTATCACGTGGTTAAGAACCACGTAGTAACAAGAAGCACAACATTCCTACCACCAAGGCAACCCGTGTAACACCCCCGCTCAGACACCCTCCTTTAACCCACCTATTACGCCAACTCCAGCCACCGTCAGAACCACCCAACATGCCTCGACCTAGCCCGCACCTAGGCCAACCCCGACAACCCTTAACCGCCACCTGAAACACCCCCTGCAACCCCAGCTAACACGCCCTAATCGGCCACAGAAAACCCAACACGAGAACAACGAAACTTAACCAATTAACCATCCTACCGCCACCACGACCACCCGTGGCCACCACCGTTGTCTCCCTTGACCCACGGTGGTCCCACCACTAACACCTACCACTCACGGCAGCTCACAACCACCCAGAACGACACCAACAATCCCCTTAAAACCCCTCCCCTGTTCTCACGTTTTTCCGGCCGCCACCCGCAAAAACCATCACTTGCCGCCACGCAAACACCAACAACATGGTCGAATACCTCCCCCCATCAAAACCCTACCATGCCCAGGTAAAGACTCGGCCATTAGAGGGTTTAATTACCTACTACAAATACCCACGACCTAACCCACAACACTCCCTGACCAGCCACCTTTAGCCGCCTGCCACCGCCACCCTAGGCCATCCCTGACACCACCACTACACCCATTCCAACCCTTGCAACCCCACGAACCACCTCCCAAAGTTTGGTCTCATTCCGTCAAGGTTTGGGTCAGTTTCTAAGTGTCTTAAGATCGTCTGACATTCAGCTGTATAAGAAAATAAAACAAGATTAGAAATTGTTACCTATTAATATCTCTTGCGAATTCCGTCTCCAAAAGCTCTTCCTCTTAACTTGTGATTTATTTCTCAGATTTATCATGGTATTATGGTATTTATAGGGTAAGATTAAAGAGTATGTGAGGTCAATTAGGAAACTTATTATAATTACCTATTCCAATTAATATAGGAATTACTATTATTATAATTATCATTATATTATTATTATCACAATTATATTATTATTATTACATATATCTTAGGTAGGATTCCCTTATTTTATCTTTACTAATCTATTATTGTCATAAATTATTATTAGTAATAATATAATTACTACCTTTCCATATTATATTATAATTATTTTCCGATGCAAATCCCGATTATACTCTAACCTTATTATACTAAATTTCAGTCCAATTACTTAATGTCACATGGTCCAATACTCAATTATTAGCTAAGCCCAATTCCCGACTTGTTTTACTTATTTTATTATTTAATTATCGTCTTACTTGTAATTCATTATTAGAAATGCCTTTAATTAATTATTAAATTACATAAACTATTCTCATAACTTATCATTAAAATACGGGTATTACAATTAAATACAACACATTAAGACGGTCTAGCTGAGTAGATATCCAACCTTTTCAGCAAATACTCCCAAACAGCAATCCAAGCAAAGCAAAGCAATCAAAAGTAATCCTCAACAAACCTGTCACCGAAGACAAGTAATAATTATAATTACTAACTAATATACACTAATTATAAATTAATTATACTTTTATCAATTATAATATAGGCAAATTTACGAAATTAAAACCCGTGTTTAAACAACCAAATCGCACGAACAAAACCCCCATAACCATGCACCAAAAACGCCTTAAACCACCACCATACACGGTCAACAGTCCCCTGCCTCACCGTGGTCTGCCACCCAACCCCACGGTGAGCCCTACCTGCCACTTTCCCTTCCGTCGAGCCCAACCAACACCACTAGACGCCACGCCCTACACCCACCAGTGTACGGCCTAGCTATAACAACACCCACAACCACCAGGGTTCATACACTACTCTACAACCACCACCGGCCCCCACACCTCCACTGACCACCACTATCGTCACCTCTGACTCATAGTGGTTCCATTGGCGGTGTCCCTTTCCTAACGAGGGAATAACCACGTCACGACACCCAATCCAATACCCCATGTACGGTTTAAGAACAAATCCCTATGAACACTTTCCCTTTCGAAATTCCGGCAACCACCACCCAAGTTACCACCTTTAACCACCCTAGCGCCACCATGAAGGTCGACCCAGCACCAGTAACGACCCCTACCCAACCCAGGTCAAGACGGGTCCAAACAAGAGTTCCAAACCCATATTACCTTCTCATGGCACAACCACAACAACCACATCAACCACCCCATAAATTCAGCCCTAGGTCGGTCAAAGACGGTCAAAGAAAGGTCCGGTGAAGTTACGGTGGTCCAAGGCAGTGTTATGCTCAGAGTCACGGTCAATGGTGGTCACACAGTGGTTCTATGGCATGGTTTATACGAATAGAAAATACGAGTTTAATTATATTTGAGACGGTCTTACCTTTGAGACGATAATTACTTTAGTTCTCCTTCTTCTTCTTTCTTCTAGATCTCCCTTTCTCCTCTTTTGTTAATTTATTGTATTTATGAGTGAATAAGGTTTATGGTGAGGCTCTCTTCATCTATTTATAGTGGTAGGTTGAGTTGTAGGGAAACAACTAGGAAACTTCATATTGTTATACTTATTATTATTATTCTTATAGTATTATTATTATTATTATTATTATTATTATTATTATTATTATTATTATTATTATTATTATTATTATTATTATTATTATTATTATTATTATTATTATTATTATTATTATTATTATTATTATTATTATTATTATTATTATTATTATTATTATTATTATTATTATTATTATTATTATTATTGCACGAGTACTACACGCACACAACCTAAGTACACGGTCTAACATCAATTCCCTACTCATCCATTATTTTATTATATTATTCCGTCCCACACACGATCTACTAATTATAAATATCAATATAAACTATTAAAATGCTCAAATCATAATTATAAATGTCATTAAAATACAGGGTATTACAGTGAGCACAGCTTCCACCCGATAACGGATGGATAAACCGAGAGAATCAAACCTTGAAAGACATGTTGAGAGCATGCGTTTTGGAATTTGCGGGCTCTTGGGAATATAGGTTTCATTTGATCGAGTTCTCTTACAAAAATAGCTACCATGCTAGGATTGACATGACACCATTTGAAGCCTTGTATGGGAGGAAGTGTCGAAGCATAATATGCTTGGATGATAACACCGAGGCCATCTTGTTAGGACCTCAAATGATCCAAGACATGATAGACCAAGTTCATATAATCCGAGAAAAGATGAGAGCGGCACAAGATAGGCAAAAGAGTTATGCCGACTTGAGAAGAGGTGACATTGAATTTGCGGTGGGAGATAAGGTCTTGCTTAAGGTTTCTCCCATGGGAGGAGTGATGAGATTCGGGAAGAGAGGAAAGTTGAGCGAAAAGTTAATAGGGCCTTATGAGATATTGGATAAAGTCGGAGAATTGGCCTACCGTTTAGCACTTCCTCCGGCACTGGAGCGAGTTCACAATGTGTTTCATGTGTCTAAATTCCAGAAGTACATAAGTGATACTTCACATGCACTTGAGGCGGAAACGAATGAGTTAGATGATGCCTTAACTTATGTGGAAACGCCCAAGGAGATCTTAGACCGAAAGATAAGGAAGACAAGACATGGTGAGACGGTGTTGGTGAAAGTATTGTGGTCTAACCATCTAGTAAAGGAGGCTATGTGGGAGGCTGAGGAGACCATGAGAGAGTGGTATCCTCACATTTTCGAGCAGGTATGAGTTTGGTTACGAGGTCGTAACCTTGTTTCTAGAGGGGTGGGGAATATTATGCAAGTACAAGTTTTCTTTCTTTGTTTTACTTAAGTCGTCATCACCTCACCTTATAGTCTCTTGGTTAGTCATATCCGTACTAGTCTCGTGTTGTGTTGACCTACCACCATGCACATATGGGGCTTTATGGGAGAGAGCGTATTGGTAGAGTCTAGTGTCGGGTGTGAACTCCGGGGACGAAGTTCTTTTTAAGGGAAAAAGATTGTAATACCTCGTAGTTTCTAAGGCTGTACTCGACCGAGTAGGCAGTTCACTCGACCGATTATAGCTCACTCGACTGAGTGAGGGACCGAGTATCATTTGGGGAGTTTCTGGAAGTTTTTGCAATAGGGTCACTAGACTGAGTAGCGGTTCACTCGACCGAGTGGAGCTTCACTCGACCGAGTGCCCTGTCACTTTCCATTGTTGTACACGAGAAGTGGTAGGTGGCCTTATCACCTCTAAGGCTGTACTCGACCGAGTAGGCAGTTCACTCAACCGAGTATCATCTGGGGAGTTTCTGAAACAGGGTCACTCGACTGAGTGGCGGTTCACTCGACCGAGTGGACCAAGCACTCGACAGAGTGCCCTGTCGCTTTCCATTGTTTTACAAGAAAAGTGGTAGGTGGCCTTATCACTGATACGTGCATTTTATATAGTCTTTTTTAGCCTTTATTGCACGTATTTATATGCGATTCTCGTAGTATTAAGCTACAAAATGCCTTGAATAGTCTACTTTAGTTCGCTTTGCGTTATTTGCAGGAACGGACCCGAAAGTAGCGAAATCATGCCTTTTTATGCCCCTTAGCGTGCATTTATGGAGATGGAAGAATTGAAGCGGAATTACTATGCCTCAGGAAGCGTGAAGTGGTCTCGGAAGCTAATCAACGAAGTATGGAGCTGGTCAGTGGCAGTGTACTCGATCGAAGGCTTTTGTTAGTCTTTCTGTTCGATCGAGTAGATATGGGTGGTGAGAAGACCTCGATCCAGAGCTTGCTGTTCTCAATCGAGAGGTGGTACTTTGAGGTTCCTCGATCGAGTATGTTAAGTACTTGATCGAGAAGTTCTGCTGAGGATTTGCTCGATCGAGGAGAATGAAGTTGCTCGATCGAGAGCTTTGCTAGTATACGCGAGATTTTATTGCGAGAACTTATTTATTTTGATAATTACGTGTTTAAAAAATATCATTCCTATATAAAGGAAAGACGTCGCATAGGTTAGGGTTATCTTTTCATTAATCTCAGAAACTTTTTATTACTCTTAAGCATTCATTTAGCAGACACTTTTATTTCTCTCTTGTTCGACGTTACTTCGTTCTATTGCCGGATCTTATACTTTGTAATCCTTCTTACTCTCTTTATTCAATTTAATCTTTCTTTGCATATCTTTAATCCTTGTTCTTAATTTCTGCTTTAATTAGTATTATTATTGGTTTATGTTATTTCTTATTAATCATATTTATATCATGTCTTCCTTTATTTCATTAATCATTGTTAATTCTATCATCGCCATGAGTAGCTAATTCTTCTGTTACTAGGATTAGGGGAGCCATGGTAGTAAAGCAATGATGTTATAATTAGATTAGTCGGTTTTGATTGTGAGAACTGATTCATAGCAATTTAATTGTAATCGTTTAGTTGAGTTCACGCTTCTAATCTAGTTAATCCGGTTAAATTCAGATCTAGATCGAGAGATTGTAATGAACAGACCTGTTATGAACAGTAGACTACACTAATGAGGGTGAAAGCTAAGTTAGTAGTATTTTAGGGCGGATAGCGTACCAAAAGGACCTTTCTATTACCCTTCTCACATCAGACCGACTGATCTTACCTTTAGTAGAATTGTGTGATACCATGGTGAACCGACATCCTAGCATTTCTCTCTTTATTTGATTACAACTTATTTCATTTTACTACTTTTATTGTTTTCTCTCTTTTTGCCATTTAATTCAAGTTATTAGTTTAGAAATCAAATCAAAACACCCCAATTTGTTACCGTGACAAACTAGAATAACAAGTAGATATAATAACCTCCATGTGGAGTACGATACCCAACTTACCTCTACTATATTAGTTGAGCCGGTTGGTTTATTTTTGATAGGGTTGCGACAGCCGTGTCAATCACCTTTAAGCATCATATTTTCAGATTTCCCTTGACCCATACAACTCTCTATCTTATCTTTTACTCTCCAAAACCTCTCATAATAATTACTCACCTTATCCACAAGATTCAACACACATCTTTTAATATTTACTTCCCAAATCCTTCTTCTTGCCATTTATTCATATTGTGGTAAAATTATATTCAGTCTTTTCCTTTTTGTCTTTAATTAGTAAACCCTAATTTCATTAGTATGTGGTTTTAAGGAGTTAATTCGGGTTATGACTAATTAAATGGGGTAATTAGAGGTTAATTAGTATTGTTATTGTTGTACTATGTTATAGTAATAGTTAGCTATGGATTATGTAGGAGGAGACTTCATTGAGGAGCACCTTTAGCCCCTTAGCTTGAAGTTTGTGGAAGACTAGCAAGAGGTAGGGTTTCCCTACTTAGCTTTGGTGATATGAATGTTTATATGTGCATTGTTTGGCACTAGTAACATAGTAGATGCATTATAACATGAGTAGTGGTAATTAGGGTTTGATGGTATGTTATTGTTTGGAAATGTTCATACATATGGAAATTTGGGTAAGTATAGCTAGTCTCACATTGTTGGGTAGATTGTATTATAACATGTACATGAGGCATTGGTATAAAAAGGGTTAGTTAATGATGAATTGAGCATTATTATCATGTCATAAGTTGTGTTGTTTGTGAAACATACTACTTGTTTGTGATTGTCAATCTATGTGGTATTGTTTGTTGGAGAGCATGTTGGTATTTGGCATTGGTTGTGATACACGGTTATTGAGGAGACGTAAGACGGTTGGGAGATCGTCTTACGCTTGAGTCACCTCTTGGAGCTTCCCATTCCAAGAGGGATATGCACATTAAGGACTTGAGTTTGGAGGGACTCGTGTGGTTGTGACACGACGTCTGGCAGGGGATCCGAGTCGCTCTCGAGCCCAGTACCACAGACATGTTCCGAGTACCTAGTTATGAGATGCGGTGTCGTGAGCGTGTCCCTGATATCGGTGTCGTGAGCGTGCCCCATCAATTTGCTCAAACGGGAGGGCGCCTGGTATAGGCTCTTGACCATTTGCCCTCCCAGATTTAGAGAGTCAGCGTTGGTTTTCCTACTTGGGCAAAAATCCGGGGGTCTTTCGCTTTGAATAGGAGAGTGTCATTTGGCTACTCTTTGCGGCTCACCTACCCCTCGCACTTTCCCTTCATATGCTGAACTAATGAGTTGCGAACTTTGTTGCTCACTTGTGTACCTTACCCCTCGCAACTTTTCGAAGATTTATTTTTAAAATCTAAAAAAAATGAAAAATTTTCAAATTTTCAAAAACATGTCATTTCCTTTAATTTCTAAACCAAAAATTACAAAAAATTTGAAAATCCAAAAAAATGTTTTGTATACATTGTTGTTTTCTTTCTTGTTACATGATGTGCCTAAGTACAATTGACAACATTTGAGGCATATTTTAAGGAGGTAAAAGACCGCTTGATATGTTGATTATGTGTTCCAAATTTTGGGGATGGGTGGTTGTGTACCTATGTGCTGCTAGTTAGAATTGCATTTAGTTATGTGGTTTGCATGTAAGTTATCATTATATTATTGTTTCAATTGTTTATTTTAGATGCATCCATGACATCATATTCACATGCTAGTTCATCTTGTATAAGTGCATGAATAGTTTAGGATTGCTTTTAGAGTCTAAGTCTTGTTTGCATTCATATTTCTTAGAAATAAAACAAAAAAAATGTTTTGAGTTCTAGTAGATCAATTCTTTTTTTTAGTTTTCAACTCTTGTAAAGAAAATGACTTGTAAACACTTGAACCAACATTTTAGCAATGTGCATAGTCCGATTGTGTCATGGGTGTTTGGCGGGTGAGTAATACCCCCATACACCAAGGTGCCTTACCAAGAACACCTAATGCATGGAAGTGCTACCATCTCGACTACCCGAGGCAATGTATATCAAATAGACCCTAAAGAAACATACTTAATTAAGTAAATAAGTTTAAGTGATTACAAACTAAAAGCAAAACTGTAAAGTAAATACAAACGTTCCAAAAACCAACCAACTGAAAAGAAACTAAGTTCAAGACACAGCGGAAGACTCTAGTGACACATGTGATGACTCCATCCTAGCTATCCCTCGCGCAAGCCATCTCATACCTGCTCAATAACTGCTCACCCTCCCCGAATGGATCACCACAGTTTTCAAAACATTTAAAACGGGGTCAGTTACTGATTACATAACAAGATACACAATATACAAACAACACACTACTCTCAACTCCATTATATCTCCACACTCCTGACTACACAATAAAGTGTGTAGTCCTGCCAGAATACCCATCGCAACAAATATTCCACGCCGCCAGTGGGGGACCGCAGCCGTACCCACCAAATCCCCGCTTATCTATTCCGAGCGATAACCCATGTTCCTTAATATGCACATCTCCTCCTGTGGCGTGTTCCACGGAGGGCAAATCAAGGGCGTGAAACCACTCCCGCAAATGACTCAACTCAGCCAAGGACACGCCTAGCGAACCATAGACAAACACAACACAACCAATTATACAACAACAATACCAATACAATCCAATATGTTAAAGATCAACAATAAACACAACCATCACCAACAACTATGTAACCAATAACCGAGTAGGGAAAACCTACCTGGAATAAGCAAATCACCAGATCGTCAAAAAGCAGCTATTCAATATTGCTCCTATACGAAACCACCTCCTATAAACACATAATCATATCATCACTATCTAATACATATCATACTCCCAAAATACCCAATTTGGGTTTTAAACAAAATCAACGAAAAGGCATAAAAACTATACAAGGATCTTACCCACGACACGATGAACTCAACGGCGTAAAGAACACGACGATCCGACGACCCTAGCCTTTGGGATTTTATAGCAATGCGAAGAAAGGATGTAACGTAACTTGTTTTATCTCTTGAAAGGTTTTAGAAAAGATAAAAGTGACAAAGGAACTGACGGAAAGTTTTAAATATCAGTCACGCGTTGCTAACAAAACCCGGCTAAGATAACCCGTAGAACCGACTTACTCGATCGAGTAAGTCACTTACTCGATCGAGTGACCCTTACTCGATCGAGTGCCACACTTACTCGATCGAGTACCCATCAGCAGAACACTGTTTCGAAAACCAAACTCACTTACTCGACAAAGTAAGCCCTACTCGATAGAGTACCCAAAAACATAGAAAACTGTAGTATTATAGTCTTTCCTCCTTAAAAGGAACTTCGTCCCCGAAGTTCAACCCATACTCAAAAACAAAACATACTAACTCAACCACGACACAACAACGCAACTAAAAATTCAAAACAAAACTCCCAACCACAACTCAAAACGAGTCAAAGCAACTACTAACTATACCTAAACTAACATAAATATACCAAAACCTCATGCGATCACCTCCTACCCCCCCTAAAAGAAACATGGTTACGTCCCCGTAACCACACATACCTGATCAAAAAGAGACGGATACCGCTCCCTCATAGCCTCTTCCGCCTCCCAAGTAGCTTCCTCAACCTCATGATTAGACCATATGACTTTAAGCAACATCGTTTCCCCGGACCTAGTTTTTCGAACCTTGCGATAAAGAATCTGTTTTGGCACCTGAAGATAAGACAAGGACTCATCCAACTCTATGTTATCCACCTCTAGCACATGGGAGGGATCACTCACATACTTCCATAACTGAGACACATGAAACACATTATGCACACGATCCAAAGCTGCTGGTAACGCTAACCGGTAAGCAACCTCTCCCACACGATCCAAAATCTCATATGGTCCGATGAACTTCTGGTTCACCTTCCCTTTCTTACCAAACCTCATAATCCAATGCATAGGAGACACTTTCAGAAGAACTTTGTCCCCAAATTGAAACTCTATGTCACGGCGATGTAGGTCTGCATAACTCTTTTGTCGATGGGCCGCTTTCATCTTTTGCCTAATCACCTTAACCTGTTCTATCATCTCCTGTGCCATCTATGGTCCGAAAACCACTGCCTCAGCTCTATCATCCCAGCAAATCGGACTCCTACACCTCCTCCTATACAGAGCCTCAAACGGTGCCATCTCAATACTCGTGTGATAGCTGTTGTTATAAAAAAAAACGCAATCAAATCCAACCTATCCTCCCAGCTACCACCAAACTCCATCACACAAGCTCGTAACATATCCTCCAAGGTCTTGATAGTTCTCTGTGTCTGCCCATTTGTTGCAGGATGAAAAACAGTACTCATCTTCAAGGTAGTTCCCATCATCCCCTGTAACTCTTGCCAAAATCGAGAAATAAACCTCGCATCCCGATCTGATACAATATCCTTAGGGACTCCATGTAACCTCACCACATGTTTCCTGTACCCATTGGCCAACTAAACCTTACTCCAAGTATCTTTCATAGGAATAAAGTGAGCTGACTTAGTCAAACGCTCGACCATCACCCATATCATGTTGTTACCCTGTTGGCTCCTCGGTAAACCCACTATAAAGTCCATAGAGATAAATTCCCATTTCCACTCAGGTACCTCAAGAGAATGTATCTTACCTTGTGGTTGTCGTTTCTCTCCCTTAACTCTCTGATAAGTCAAATATCGAGCCACAAACTCAGCTGTTTCCCTCTTCATCCCAGGCCACCAGAAAGTCTTCTTCAAATCTTTATACAACTTGTCACCACTTGGACGTACTGAATACGGTGTGCAATGAGCCTCTATCATGATTATCTTTTTCAACTCCTCATTATTAGGAACACACCACCTCCTATCCAATCGAACACTCCCATCCGTATGAATAGAGAACCGAGACACTGTCCCTTTCTCTACTCCAGCTCTCCACTCCTCAATCTAAAGATCAAGAGCCTGCATCCTACGAATATCATCATAAAGGTCTGGCTCCACTGTCAAGTCTCCTCTAGCATCCCCTTTTTGTATCACATGTATCCCCATCTTCCCCACCTTATCTCAACCTCATCAAGGACATAGCTGTGTATAGAGAATGCACACTCTTCCTACTCAACGTATCGGCAACCACGTTTGCTTTCCCTTCATGGTATATGATATCCATGTCATAGTTCCCTATCAGCTCCATCCACCTCCTCTGTCTCATGTTCAGCTTCTTTTGAGTAAAGATATACTTGAGACTCTTGTGATCTGAAAACAATTTAAAGGTTGCTCCATAAAGATAGTGCCTCCAAATCTTGAGAGCAAACACAGCTGCACCCAACTTTAGATCATGTGTCAGATAGTTCTCCTCATAAGGCTTTAATTGCCTAGAAGCATAGGAAATTACTTTCTCATTCTACATCAACACACATCCTAACCCATTCTTTGAAGCATCTGTATATACCTCAAAGTTCTGACACCCTTCAGGTAAAGCTAAGACTGGAGCTGTGGTCAAACGCTCCTTTAATGTTTGGAACACCCTCTCACAACGTTCATCCCAATGAAACCTGTTCTCTTTCCTCATCAACGATGTCATAGGTCTGGCGATCTTTGAAAAGTCTTTCACGAATCGACGATAGTACCCTGCCAAACCCAAGAAACTCCTGATCTCTGCCATATTCTTCGGTGCTTCCTACTTAGACACTGCCTCTATCTTTGCCAGATCCACAGCTACACCATCCTTGGAAATCACATGCCCCAGAAAGGCAACTTCCTCGAGCCAGAACTCACACTTAGACAACTTTTCATACAGCTAGTTGTCACGCAAAGTCTGTAACACCAACCTCAAATGCTCCTCATGCTACTCCTTAGTCTTGGAATAGACTAAGATATCATCTATGAATACCACTAGAAACTGATCCAAAAATTGACTGAAGACCCGGTTCAACAAATCCATAAACACTGCTGGTGCATTAGATAACCCAAACGGCATCACCACATACTCATAGTGACCATACCTCAATGTCAAAGCTGTCTTTGGTATGTCCTCATCCCGAATCCTCACCTGATGGTAACCTGATCACAAATCAATCTTTGAAAAGACTCCGGCCCCACTCAACTGGTCTAATAGATCATCTATCCTTGGCAAAGGATACTTCTTCTACACTGTAACCCTGTTCAGCTCTCTGTAGTCGATGCACAACCTCAAACTCCTATCCTTCTTCTTCACAAACAGAACTGGTGCTCCCCACGGCGATACACTAGGTCTAATGTATCCCTTATCAATCAAATCATCCAGTTGTTTCTTCAGCTCCTCCAACTCCTTAGGACCCATGCGGTACGGGCCTTAGAGATTGGTCCCGTCCCTGGTTTCAGCTCCACACTGAAATCTATTTCCTTCTTTGGTGGCACACCTGGTATCTCCTCCGGAAAAACATCTGGAAACTCTCCCACCATTGGTCTCTGATCAGCTGTCGAACTCACCTTACTATGGTCTCTCACATGGCATAGAATCAAAGGACACCCCTTCCTCAGATAAGACTTCAATGTCACCGTTGCAATCACTTTGACTTTGGGTTTGACAACAAACCCACGATAATACATACTAACTCCCTTAGGACCTCTCAAAGAGACTCTCTTTTGGTGACAATCTATTCTAGCCTTGTACTTACCCAGCCAATCCATACCAAGTATCATCTCAAAACCATCCATAAAAAATTTTAACAAATCCACTGGAAGGTCAACCTACCCAACTATCATAGATACACCCTTATACAACCTCCCAACAGATACAGACTCACCAAACGGTATAACAACCGAAAGATCATAGATCCTAATTAGACTCTCTAATTAAAATTAAAATTATCTCATAATTTGTGTTTATGTGATCTATGGAACATGCATGCAATATAAAAGCATATTAATATAAAAGATGAGGAAAATAATATTCGGTATATTGAAAAATGGTAGTATTTGGGCACAACCAAGATCACCATCTTGGTTGTTCTTGAGCTATTTATCAATGGCAAGATCCTTCGTAACCCAAGCTTCCAAAGAGAAATCCTCCTCTCAAAAGCACCCAAGAACTTACCCAACAACCTTACTAATATTAACTAGATTATAGTAAGATTACCCTTGATAATATGTAAATATTACTAACAATCTTAGTAACAATTTTTGTTTACTAACAACTTAGTAAAAAGTTTATATTAATTTTAGAGAGAAAAGACCAACAATTTCATTCACATGCAAAATACACAAAAATGAAGTAGTGTGTAAAATGAGCAATTGTTGGTCTATATGGAGGAGGAAAACCAGTGGGAGTAGGTGGAGTGAGGGAGTGTACTTGTTTTATTTTTGTCCAATCTTATATCACATGAAAATGATCATAAGATGACTTATGGAAGAAAACAAGCAAAGTGAAATGATTATGTTTATAATCATCCACTTCACTCTATTTACACGGTCCAATGTCCCATTTACGGGTCCATTTTGGTTCTTATATTTGTCGCACAAATACGTGTAAATTTTACTTTAAACATCAGTTTATGTTTAAATACTTCCCGATTAATATCGTCTAAAACACTCCGTAAATATACGTGTACAGCTACACATATATTTTACGTACCAATACTAATCACATTAGTCAAATAGTACTAATTTAACAATTAACTACTTAATCATTAATTCCCGTCTCAAATAATTTGTTATTTAATTATCGCATAATTAAATAATAATTTTCGTGCCTCGAGTTCACAACTCAATATCTCTCTAAATTAATTAATCAACTAACTCTTAGTCAATTTATCAAGGGACTAATTAAACTGTATCTGATACAATTAATTAGCGTTCGTGTTGGGGTTCGTTCCTTTAGGTGTGACAGAAAGGGATCTGCTGAACACCACCGTCTCACGACAGTAACGTCAAACCCTAGTTCGCCAACCGTTACCGATATACGTTGATTAGCTGACTAGTATTGCCAATGAATATCCCATGCATATTCTTTAATGAGATTAAATAATATTCTCATGCACTATTTTGGAGGACAAAAACTCCAACAATCTCCTACTTGTCCGGGATAAGTTGTGCGATGATTATAACACACAATTGTGGATAATCTCCTTATCCCAACAATATCCTACTTGTACTCTACAAGGGTGTGTTACCGATTCTCTTGTCCATTTTAACAACAATCTCCCACTCAATGCAAGGTGTCTTTCACGTCGCACTTGCACATGAACATATCGTGAGTGGTTTTCTCGATCGAGAGTGTGACTACCTGACCGGAAAAATCTCCCACAGATTAATTCCGAGCGTGGCCACGCATTTGTAGTCATAGCTCCTCGAGTGGCCTTGAGATGTTTAAACCCAACGTGAGTGGACAATTCCTGTCTGCCATATCTATCCTTTTGCACAATACAAATAACCATGACCCAGTAGATGTTCTTTGGCCTCCTTTCACGGCACGACCTAGGACAAAAACCAAAGTCACTTGAAAACTGCACTTGCTGAGACTATAGTTTCCAGTTTAAGGAATCGACTCATAGGAATATCATAGAAGTCCCTGCCACGACCAGGCGTCTGTAATAGATCTAAGGGACTCTAAAAATATCACTGCCCGGCAAAGTGTCCCACAGTCTGCCTATGTAAACGACTAGTCATCCTTATGACCTTATGGTGCTGAACCTACCATCAATCGTCTTACAATCTAGTCACTCCGAGACGTCGCCTCATTAAGTGACTATGGGCTAATACAATGTTCATCCTATTCACTTGAATTGGGGTTCAACATTGTGTCCACAACAAATTCGGATAAACAAGGTATTCTTGTTTTCAGTCAAACTAAATAATTAAGTTCTTAAAGAGACTCAAACTGTGACACTCTCATATACCAATGAGCCTTACTAAGACCTTCCCTAGCATATAAGGACATCACCGTCTCGGTTGCCCGAGGAAAGTAATCATCAAAGGTCAATAAAAGAACATTTAAACTGTTTACAAGTGTTACAACCAAACTGCTAAAAGAAAGATACAACTCATCACTATAAACTATATCCTGTCGTAACTCGTGAGGACTCATCCCAGCCCGGACTCCAGCAACCATCCAAAACAACACCTGCTAAGACTGACTGCTCACCATAAGGGATCACGGCAGACACAACAAAATAAACAAGACAAACCAAACAAGGTCAGTAACTGAGACAAGACACAACAAACATAACCAACCTATAACAACCACAACCAAACACACACACAGTCACAAACACTCCAACCAATCTTTGTCACCGACTGTCCACTGGACCAGCCCTATAATACTACGGTTTTATGAGCCTCTGGGTACTTTATCGAGTGGGCCTTACTCTGTCGTGTAAGGGTGTTTTGGTTTTTAGAAAAGTATTCTGCCTGTAGGGTACTCGATCGAGCATCCTGGGTACTCGATCGAGTAAGTGGCACTCGATCGAGTACGTCAGCTACTCGATCGAGTAGCTCGGTTTACGGGTGATGTTTTGTCGGGTTTTGTTAATAACACGGATTAGTATTTAAATCGTTCCATCATATTCATAATACACTTTTACAAACCTAACTACATTGAAAAGAGATTTAAGTTACGTTCTTCGCATTTATCCGTGTTATTGACAAATCCCGGAGCTTGAGAGGTCGGATTTCATCGTTCTTTACATCTTTGTGATCCATGCGTCGAGGGTAAGATCTACGTACCGATTTTATATTATTTAATCAAGTTTGTTTAAACCCTAATTTGGGGGATTGGGGATTTGTGTTAGTTTTTGTATGGTTAGTGATTATGTGATGATATGTTAGGAGGAGGATTCGTAGAGGAGGCTTTTTGATACAGATGTTGAGATCGTCTGCGTGTGTTGCATTCCAAGTAGGGTTTCCCTACACAGTATTAGTCACATAATGTGTTGGTTGTTGGTTGTGATTGTTGTATAATATCGTATTCGTATTGTGACGGTTGTTGGAATTGGTTACTGTTGATAGTTGTAATTGTTTGTATCTGTCTGTGGTAATCGGGGTGCGTCCCTGGCTGAGTGGGGTCACTTGCGGGAGTGGCTTCACGCCTATTATTCGCCTTCTGTGGATCCCGCCAGAGGAGGGATGTGCACATTAATGAATTTGGGTTATGCGCTCTATGGTATGAGCGGGGCTTAGGTGGGAACGGCTGCGGTCCCCCACTGGCGGAGTGGAGTTAACTGTTGCGACGGGTACTTTGGCAAGACTACAAACTTTTGTGTGTAGTCAGTGATGAGGAGTGATTATGGAGTTTGGGTTATGTAACGGTTGAGATGTGTTGGTTTCTGTCTTATAGTGATTATATATTTGATTGTGTGATTAGTACTGACCCCGTCTTTGTTTTCAAAAACTGTGGTGATCCATGCGGGGATGGTGAGCAGTTGTTGAGTAGGTATGAGTCGAGACATATGGGCTAGCTGGGATGAGTCACCACGAGATGATAGAGTCTTCCACTGTAGCTTGATATTTTGTCAGACATTTTATTTAGTTGATCATCAGTTAGTTTAAGAACATGTAACCGTATTTTTATCAGTTGGTTTTGGATTTTATTCACTAAACTTTATACTATTTAAATGTTGTTTCTTTATTGTATTTTGATTATCATTGCCTCGGGAAACTGACATGGTGACATCTTTATACCTGAGTGGTCCTGGTAAGGCACTCGGAGTATGGGGGTGTCACAAGCCCTGCTAGTGGAGGACCGCAGCCGTTCTCACCTAAGCCTCGCTCATCATATCGAGCGATAACCCTGTCCCATTAATGTGCACATCCCCTCCCGTGGCGGGTTCTACGGAGGGCGAAACTAGGGCGTGAAGCCACTCCCGCAAGTGACTCCACTCAGCCAAGGACGCACCTCAAGAACAAGAGATAATCAACCACAGACAGCTACAATACATCAACAACCAACAACCAACAAACTGTACACACCAACCGATTACCACATATACTCTGCCACACAATTCCAACAACACAACAACCGACACACTAGACCATCCACAGAAACTGAGTAGGCGAACCTACCTTTAACCAAAAGCAGAGATTCCTCGATCAGCCATACGACATCAACCAAGCAAGCAATCCCTAAAGAATTAGTACACAAGCCTATTATTATGACTACCACCATACAAAGAAGTACAAAAACAAAGATGATGATGACGACATACCTACGCATCTCCCAACGGTGTTAAGACCGCTACCCGACTCAAGTAACCCATCCTCAAGGTACTAGCATCCTCAAAGGCTCCCATGGAAGGTATTTGGTGAAGGGAAGAAGAAGGGGCGACATTTAGGTTTAGAAGAAAGAGGCGGAAATGATTTGCGGTTTTAAGAAAACACGATTACAAATCCTCGCTGAAAAGACGCTACTCGATGGAGTGGCCCCTACTCGATCGAGTGTCCAATCTACTCGATCGAGTAGCCTCTACTCTATAGAGTGCCTCTCGCATCAAAATGAAAACAAGGCTCAAGGTAACTCTGGCACGTATCCCTAGGGTCTATTACCTGCCCCCAAGGTCAGTCAACGCCGGTCAACGGGTCCCTAAAAGGACGGGTATTACAGTCTTCCCCCCTTAAAAAGAACTTCGTCCCCGAAGTTCAACTCACCTTCTCCAAAAGCACAAGACACGGAAACAAGGTCGACACCACCGTTCTTCCAACATAGGTCACTACTCTCTAGAAGTACCATCCCACCACGTCATCATCATCAACTGTCTAATACCATATACACAAACTCCTACGAACCACAACGTCAATTACCAAATTTACCACATGTACTAACACAATTAACAACCATACTACAACTCCGAACTTTTAGCCACGCAACTATGGAACTATACTCCCACTAGTCCATAATTACCAACACAAAACATGTCACATAACACAAAGATGTTACCTAACAAGCCTATTACAACGCATGATTCAAAGTTGTACCATTCCGCTACTCAACTTTTACTTAAACATACTTAACTTGTACAACCAACTTACAAATTACTCATCAAACGATGAAAACAATTATAACTCATGCTGGAAATATAACAGGAACAATAGAAAACATTATAAACAAATAACAAGATTATTATGATATCGGCCTTTCTATTTTGCGACATTACTCTTCCCCTTTAAAGAGGAACTTCGTCCCCGAAGTTCACCACCGAATTATTACACACATTACTAATACGTATACCTTCTCATTTACCCCGCACATATAATTCCTTTTTGACATTACTCATTATTCATAGCAAACATGACGTTATAAATGCATCCGCTACTGTACTCGAATATTTAGCAACAATCACGAACACATGTACGTATCAAGTCGTAAATAAAGGAAATACGCGAACTCCGTGAAATATATAACGAGACTTTTCGATAATAAATGAGTTAGGCTACTAAGCTAGTAGACATTGAAGATGTAAAAAGAATGCAATAAAAGTAACTATTACTTTCACTATTCGTCACAAAACTGCATTCAAAATCCAAGCACGTTTTCCAACATATCAAATTAACGGTCCAGACATGTTACTAATTGTCAACAACCATGTTAAACATCAACACATGTAAGAATATAACCATTAAAACAATTATAATTATCGAAATGTCTCTGAAACAGTGCTACTCGATCGAGTGTATATTGTACTCGATCGAGTGTCTTAGCTACTCGATCGAGTAGCCTGAGATCATAATGCTCTTTTCCTGTCACACCTGCAGCTACTCGACCGAGTGAGGGGCACTCGGTTGAGTGGCCACAGGTCAAAAGCTACTCCAAAACTTCCCGACACATCACAAGGTAAGTAAATATATGCATAACATCTCATAAACGCGAGTCGGGTTGACAACCCGACTCTAAAATCCTGCAATCAAGTCTAAGCTAAGCAGATACGGCCTTATGGCCACCAATACATCCCAACGTAAAAAGTTCGAAATGAAATAAACTAACATCCAACATAACCAACAACCATACTCAAAAGAAAAGAAAGGAGTATCACTCCTGCTGCTGTTGCTGCTCCTCCATGACGTAATCCTCCACTCCGTCACCACCTGAAGTACCTGCCCCCAATGCCCCAAGACACGCACCATCCCCTGCTCCACCCTCTGGACTCACATACCATGGGGTCAAACCGCTAAAAGCAAAAGATTGTGGTGTTCCCCACGCGGACATGTCCACTCTGTAGAAGTTGAAAACCCCGCAGTAGTCTCCAACTCCACTCCACCACACCGGATGCGGTCCCTCGGTCGCAATACTCTGAGCATATGCCATCTCATGCATGTTCTGGAGCGTCAAGGTAGAGGACACTCTCTCTGCCAAGTAGCTCGAACGTGTCTCAGGGTATCAAGGTAGGGATAGCAAGGAAATGGGTGCTGAGGTGGTGCTGCTGGCTGTGGCTGGGTCTCAGTCGTCCTCTCCCTCACACGACGTGGTCCTCTCCCTAACCTTGGTCTATCCTCCGCCACTCTCACATTCTCCCCCTTCCTCGGCTCGGGCATAACCTGAAGGATCATATCATCTATGAGGTACGTCTGTCTCGGCCGGGGTGCATCCTCATCCTCCTCCTCATCAGAATCAACCGCATCCAAAGGCTCAGTCGGTGGGAGGTGCTCAGAAGCCGGTATCCTCATCCAGCTCATACCCCACACCCTCCATGCTAGGTTACCATCCACCAAGGTTCTCAACCATTTCAGGTCGAGGAAATCATCTTTATCCATGGTAGGCACCGGGGTGCCTAAGGGAACGTACTCAGAGAAAGCCTCAAAAGAAGCTAGCTTTTCAGCTAACCGGGTGGCAATAGCACCACAACTCAGGTACCTGGTACTAGAAGAGGCCATCAAGGCAAGACTGGCACAAACCATAGCGGGAGCATTGAAGACCACCTTCTCGGTCCGCTCGGAGTTAAGATAGGCCATCAGAAGCAGCAACTCGTGAGAGTTCACCTTACTCATATCCGACCTCTCGTATTGAAGGTTCGACACAACACGAAGGAAGATTCTCAAGGTAACATGTTGCACATCATTAATCAACATGTTACTAGTGATGGGAGCTGACTTCCCGGTGATACAGGGCATAAGACGGCAAACTCCGCACTCAGACGGTATGTCACGAAGGGCATTGATACGTGCCTAATGTATAGTCTTTTTAGCCTATTTCAGCACGTATTTCTATGCATTTCTATACTGTTTTTATGGTATTTTGCCCCGAATTGGCTACTTTGGTGTATTTTGTCCTTTTGGAAGGGATGATCGCGAAAGTAGTGGAACCACACTCCTTCTTGTCCTTTTTGCATGCATTTAGAGGAGACGGGATTGTCCCAGAGTGAGACACTGCACTTGGAAGCGTCATGGCACGCATTACGAGACACTTAGGTGAAGACGTGAGCTGAAATGAAGACATAGCCACTCGATCGAGGAGTCTACTGGTCGATCGAGTGGTTTCTACACCCCCTGTTACTCGATCGAGAGGTTTACCAGTCGATCGAGTAAGCTGCACCAAGACCAAGTCCTCGATCGAGTAACCTGTTGGTCGATCGAGTAACCTTTGCTGAGAAGTTGGTCGATCGAGTGGTTTAATCCACTCGATCGAGTGGTTTTCGTCATTATGGGCTTTTAATCAGTCCGTGTTTTGTTTTATCTCGCGAAACATTATTTCCTTTTGCTATTTAAGCACATTACTAGGTTAATTAGATCTTATCTCATATACTATCAAACTCTTTTACTGAAACCTTAGTACGTTGCTTTTGCCTTTCCCTACTGTTACTTTACTTTGGGTTATTATTGCTCGGATTCAGTTGTTCTTTACGCCGGATTCGCACTGATTGTAATCCTTTCGCTCTCTTTATTAATAATAATCATTTGTTTGCTTTAATTTCTCATTTGTGTTCTTGTTTTCCTTTGCCCTAATTTTCATTATTGCAAGTTTTAGTTTATTTATAATGTTCACTGCTGGTAGTTTGTTTGCTGTTAGTTTAATCGCCGATATGAGTAGCTAAACTCCCTTCATGTTGGGATTAGGGAATCTACGGTAGAAAGATGACGATTTAGTAGATGAATTAGACAAATTAATCACGAGACTCTGTCACTATAGCAATTTAACTGTAATTCCCGACCTAGTTGAGTGCACGCTTCTATGTCACCCATTAATCCTGCTAAAATTAATCCTGGATCGAAAGATTGGACTAAATAGGCCTGCTATAAACAGTAGACTACCCTAATGAGGACGAAAGTTAAGTTAGTGGTATTTTAGGATAGAAAGTGGACCGAAAGGACCTTTTAACATCCGTCTCACATTAGTTCGTCTGAATCATTTACAGTTGAGTTATCGGACTACCGTAGTGAACCGAAATCCCGACATGTCCCTCTCTTCTTGATAGTTTAATCATATTTTATTGCTTTTATTACTCTTTGCCTTATTTCTCTTCCCTTCAGACTTCGTAGTTTAGAACCAATTTCAATCAAACCCCCAATTGTTACCATAGGATTAGAAATAGACAGCTATAATTACGTTACCTCCCTGTGGATTCGATACTCGACTGCCTCTGCTACATTTTAGTTGAGACCGTTAGGTTTTATCTTTGATAGGGTTGCGATAGCCGTGTCAAATTTTGGCGCCGTTGCCGGGGAGGCAATTGTTCAAATTATTAGCTGCTTTATTTTTAGTCCTTTTCAGTCTAAGGGACACCCGTTCCTTGGACTATTCTTATTTTCTGTTGTAGTTTCTTCTTATGCCCAGGTCGCAAGGTGGTCCACTACTACCATTCGATCCTGAGATTGAAAGATCTATGCACGTAAAGAGGAGATTGTTTCAAGATCAACAGTTAGAGGAAGAGTCTAGTTCTCGTTCCAACTTTTACGAGAACGAACTGTTCGAGGACAACCCACCGTCTTCTCCAGTTTCTAATTCATCAGTTGAAACCGTTATTTTTCCAGACTTTCCCGAAATGGCCGAAGAAGCGACCATTGCCAGTCATTCTGAACCCACAGCTGAGGATCTTTACAAGGGGTTCGAGCTACCAGGGGAAGCTCGGAAATTCGAGCCGAAACCTTCTTACCTTAATATGGTTGAGAAGAATCAGTTCGGTGGGGCTACAAACGAAGATGCGGCGAAGCACATGGAGACTTTTATTGATTACTGCTGCTCCATACCCCCACCTGCTGGCGTGACAGCTGATCAGATAAAAGAAACCTTGTTCATCTTCTCACTCCGCGATGCTGCGAGGGAGTGGTATAGGGATTTGGACTGAGATGCTCACGGCATAACTGATTGGAATTCATTGGCTTTAGCATTCTCTAAGAAGTACTTTTCTGCATCGAGGACTATTGCCATTAGAGCTCAGATAACGAGCTTCAAACAAGGGCCTGACGAGAACTTTCACGAGGCATGGACTCGATTTAAGAAGCTAGTGCGAACCATACCGCACCATGGTTTCGAAAAGTGGAGTCAATGCAATCATTTCTATAATGGATTGTATGACGATCGTAGAGCCATTTTGGATCTGCATGACCAATGGCCGATTTGCTTTAAAACTTGGGAGCAACCAAAGGGTGGAAAATCATAGATGATTTGGCCATCCATAAGGCTGAATATGGGAACTCGAGAGGAAATCAAAGAAGAGCTGCTGAATCTTCTTCTATTGCTGCACTTGAAGCTCTTACTGCAAGGTTTGACAAGTATGAGCTAGGAGGAGTTTCCAAGGGAGGGATGTATCAGGTTAATGCTATGACTGACGGTCCTTTCGTCTGTAGAAGATGTGGGGGAGAGGGACATGTTTCAGATCCTTGTCCCAATTCCTATGAGTCATGCGCTGCCTTTCAACATTAAAGGCAGAACAACAGTTACTACGAGCCGAATGTCCACCCCAATTTAAGGTGGAGCAATCAGAACGTGCTCAACCCCACTGCTCCTCCAACCCAGCAACCGTACATTCCTCCACACAAGAATCAATAGGGCTATCAGAAGCCTCCTTCTTTCAACCCTCCTAATCAAGGTACATCATCTCCAAGTGGGGTGAGTGAAATGAGCGAGTTAAAGTCTATGATGCAGTCCATTTCAAAGCAATTACAACAAAAGGACACGTCATTCAAGGCACTTGAGACTCAAGTTGCCCAACTTGCTGCAAATCAATCCTCGAGAAAGCCGGGTCAATTACCGACTCAAAATGAGAAGAATCCAAACGAGACGGTAAACCTAATAGAATTGAGAAGCGGTCTTTCTTATGAGGGACCAGAAGTGAAGAAATCATACCCTAGGGAAGCCATTACTGATGGTGAACAGTGTTCTGCCAAGAAAAAAAGGCTCACGACAAAGGAATTACTCGATCGACTGAAGACTGGTGTTCGATCGAGTAGAACTGAAGAAGAAGACCCTCGATCGAGTGATTTTTCCACTCGATCGAGTGAACAGGAAGAGGAAGTTGGTCGATCGAGTGGAAATGTTACTCGATCGACTGACATTGGAGAAGAAACTCCTCGATCGATTGAAGAAGTTGTTCGATCGAGTAGTATTGATGACGGGAAGCTTATTCGAGAGCCTGCTAGTGCTCGTTTAAGCGAGAAATCACCGGAAAGACCTCGTTCGAGAGGTAAGAGGCGTCCAAAGGATACCGAACTTGCACCGGAAGACACTTTGGAAGCGATAAACAAGGGGCTCGAGATACCAATCACGGTTCCCTTCCCGAGGCGGCTGCAGAATACCAAAGTTAATCAACAGTTTGGCAAATTTGTAGAACTTTTGAAGAGCTTGGAAGTCTCCGTACCGTTCACTGAATTGCTGACTAAGGTACCCTCTTATTTAAAGTTTATGAAAGAAATTTTAGCACGTAAGAGGACTATTAATGACAATGAGACCGTAGCTTTGACTGAGGTGGGGTCAGCCCTATTTCAAAATAAGTTACCCCCTAAGCAATCAGACCCGGGTAGTTTTTCGATTCCGTGTCATATCGGTATGCAGTTGATTGATAATGCGCTATGCGATTTAGGCGCTAGCGTAAGTGTCTTACCTTTGTCTCTGGCTAAGAGACTTGGTTTGACAAAACTGAGTTGCACCAACATGACTGTCCAGATGGCCGACCGTAGTCTATCACGGCCATTAGGTATAGTAGAAGACGTACCTGTTCAGATCGGGAAGTTCTTTATTCCCGTTGATTTTGTCGTCTTAGACATCCACGAAGATGCACACACCCCTATCAATTTAGGGAGACCATTTTTGTCCACTGTCCGCGCAGTTATAGACGTCAGGGGGAAGACTTTGACCTTTCAGGTAGGGGATGAGGAGCTGATTTTTCATCAGTCCAAGTTCCGGAGAACTCCCATGCAAGCTCAGCCTTGCAATGCTCTCTCTTCTATTGTTCCTATTATTGACACACCAGATGAAAATTTGGAGAATATTGTTGTTATTGTTAACCCTCCGCCTCAAATTGAGAGCAAGAAGGAGGAAAGTTCGTCTGTTTTCCTTACTGCAGGTACAGATGAAAGCAATAAAGGAGTTGTCAAAGGACGTTGTGCAACTGTTGTCAATCAAACTGGAGCCAAGGGTGCCGAAGAAGATGACAGAGGAGCGAGAACGAAGAAAGTTCGAACCTACGTGGATTGGAACTACATTCCTCCTACTGTTGCAAATAGTGATTCAAGCTCATGGAAACTCAAGAGGTCGGTCAGTATTGCTGAGGTGACGTCCTCCAGTCAGAGGCCCACGAAGGGGCTACTGAAATTTGATGATTAGTTTAGACAGTTTTTTAGCGTATACGTAGACCATAGACTGTGTTTTTTGCGTTTTTGGTATTTTTGGGAAAACTTTCCACTTGTTTTATGCAGGTTTGGGGAAGTTTCACGCAATTCAAGGAAGAAAAGACAAAATTCAAGAGCCTACGAGAGGAAAGCCTTCGATCGAGTACTTTTTGTACTCGATCGAGTGGAAAAAGGGTCGATCGAGTAGTCTATTTACTCGATCGAGAAGGGCCAAAAGAGGAACCGGTCGATCGAGTGCATTGTACTCGATCGAGCAACAGGGACATCAAAAGTCCTCGATCGAGTGATTTAAAACCACTCGATCGAGGGGTATGAACAGGACACGGGAGTTTCCTAAACTTAAACTCTTTATTTCCTTTTCTAGTTCATTTCTATCCCTAATCCCGTCTAACCCCCCTCCCTAATTGCGATTTCCATTCCCCCAAATCCCCATTTTCTTGCCCAAATCACCAAATCCGCCACCTACAATTCCTTCCTTGCATAATAATCTTCAAAATCCCCTTGTTTTTCCCCCTATTTGTGCTCGTTTTCTCGGTATTTAAGGGGATTTAGGGTTTGCGGTTTTAAGCTTGTTAAATCGCCATTGTTGCTTGTTTATTTGAAGTTTAATTGCAATTGTAGGATCATTCTCACCAAGTAAGCATTCCTTTTACCTTTTTTGCATTTTAATTTCAATTACTTTGATTATTATGAGGTAAAAATCGAATTAGGGTTTGAATATCCATATTTAGTCGAATTTTTTCGACTTAATTGTGTTTGTGTGCCCTTATTTAGCTTGCTTGATGATCATATCTCAATTCCTCACTGTTTTCACATGTTTAGTTCGAAATTTACGCGAGTTCCCGTGATTAGGGCTTCTAAGTCGAATTTTTCGACTGTCAGACGGTCTATATGCTTTCTTGCTTGTTAAACTTCAGCTCTTGCATACTTGTTGTTGTAGTTAACTGCTTTTTCCGTCTCCTATCGCCTTTACATGCTGTACATTGTTAGGATTCAAGCACTGTGAGTCGAAATTTTTCGACTGCTAGGGGACTTACATGCTATCATGCGGTTTTCATGCTGTTTTTAGTCTCCGTTAGCAGTCATCACATTGTCATTTTATCATCACTCACGTACTGTACTTCGAATTTGTTGAGGATTGTTGGATTTTATCTGCTGAGAGTCGATTATCTTTCGACTGATAGGGCCTTTATGTGCTGTCACATGCTGGTTAACGTGTTATTTTAGCCACGGTTAGCAGCCGTTTTTCTTATCATGCCCTTTACCATGTTGCAGGATGGATACCGGTTCTTTACCTTCTACTAGTACAGCCTCCAGTCCATCCTCGAGCGAGTCAGTGGCCCCTGCTGTTGCCACTGGCTCCACCTTAATCTCACCACCGCAGCCTTCAGCTTTGTTTCGCCCCTACCAGGCCTTTGTCTATGCTGGACAGAGGATTCACGCCTCGTTTCCCGACGCCTGGTATGCTGCCACCTAGGCCGAATCAGCCGGCTAGCCAGTTAGCCATTACTTCCAGCCCTTCAGGGGCCATTGTTACAGGAGAGTCCGCTCTTACTCCCTTACCGGGATTGCCCACGGTACGCTTTGCCTCCGCGGATCACCGGACTCGGTTATCCGCTTTACTTCGTTGCCCTCTCTCCTCCACCCGTTTCATTGCACGGACTGACCTAGAGACCTTAGGAATTTATGAGGAGGTCTGTAGTTTGTTGAACGGGACGGGTATGTCGGGTCTGATTACCATGCAGGAAGCTGCTATTCGTGTCCCTACATACAAGTTTTTCAGCTCCTACTCTTTTGACACCGACTCTTACGATTCCAACCCCTCTAGTCCTTGCATTCACTTCCGACTCCGCAATGAGTCGCACCATTGGACTTTGGCTAGGTTTGGGGAGGTTCTTGGCCTCGTTAGTGACGGTCCCACCGACCCACCACGGGATCTCCTTCAGCCACTCTGGGCTGCACTTACTCACACTCCTTACGCCTCGCGGAAGGGAGCTCACGTTCACTTACCTGCTCCCCGTTACTTTTTGCGACTGATAGGAGAGACCATCTTTGGGCGACCTGAGCCCAATAACGTGACCAACACTGAGCTAGCGATTCTCGCGGGGAACCTTAACATTGACTCCAGTACCCCGTTTGTTCTGAACATTGCTTACTTGGTAGCTCAGCATTGGAACGGGATTGGGACGAGGGTCAAGACCTCTGTTGTCTGCGGCGGGTTAGTGACTCGGATTGCCCGCCATCTTTACCCCACCGAGCCTGGATTTACTGCGCCTCAAAAGCAGGCTTACCTTGACTTGGCTGCCATGGTTGACTTCGCCTGGTTCCTGAAGAAGGGCGCGAGGACGTGGAAGATTTGTGGTTCCACGTCTGTTACCTTGTCGTGCCCTACCCTTCCTCCACTTTTACCGCTCCCGACTGCTGCTGAGGGAGCGAAGCCACCTCCACCCACTTACCACCTTACCTTCACCCCTCCTTCTTCTTCTAGGAAGAGGAAGCGGGAGGCCGGAGAGTCATCTACCCCTCAGGTTCAGACTCCGGCTCAGACTCAGACTGGACCCACACAGACTCCCACGCCTGCACCTCCATTTACCCCTCCTCCTTCCGTTCGCCTTGCCGCCAATTTCGTTTGCCCTCCTGTTTTAGGGGCGCCCGAGGTTATGGACCAAGGGCGTCGTGATGCCCTGCTTCTGGATATGTGCAGGTACCTTACTGAGATGAGACGGGATATGGCCTTGGCTGTATTCCCGCTCTACGAGTTCCATATCCTAGCACGGCGACCGGTTCACGCAGGGTGGCCGCATCCCTCCTTCTACCGATACCCAGAGGATGGGTACCCTCCACTCCCCTCTGACTCAGAGGACGAGGCGGAGGAGACACCGGTAGCACGAGAGGTGCGGTTGCGGGCCGAGCAGTGGCAGTGTGAGCCGCCGAGAGGAGGCGAGTGACCCCCCGTTTACACCAGGTCCGGAGGACGTGGCTGGAGATGACGATTAGAGTTTCCCCTAGTTTGTTGCTGGTTTGGGGAAACCGTTTTGTTGGGTCGGAGTACCATGGAGGCGGTGCCGACGACGCCGAGTAGCTACTGGTCTACTCACTTCTCCAGTTTTCTGGCCGGTTTGGGGAAGTTCGTTTTTGTATGTTCTCTTACTCTTTTTATTTCGTCTCCTTTATTTTTATTTTGTTGGTTGTATATTCCCGTTCCCCATTTTTCTCATTGGTGTATCTTTGCCGGAGGACAACGAGGGCGTTGTCCGTTTTGGTTTGGGGAGGGTATTGTATCCTTTTGAGTCTGCATCTGCATTTGTTTTGCATTCACGTTTAATTTTTCAGCTTGCATTGTTGTTTATCTTCAATAAAAAAACAAAAAAATCCAAAAAAATTTCAAAAATTTCAAAAATTCAAAAACATTTCACGTTTACTTTTGCATATAGGTTGAGTCGGAACGGTAGATTCCCGTGATGAAATTGCACTATAACTTGTCATTTTACTTGAGCCTTGCACTTTTATTAATAGTTATTAGCCTTGTCATACGCATAATCTACGAATTTCTGTTCAAATATAAGCTGACTGTTTAGACTTGACCTATAAACTGGCAAACTATTTAAAAATTCTGAGTTTTAGAGCCATAACTGGTGACATTCATGACCAGTTCATTAGGAATTTTGAGAGTAGTACTCCTTGCATAGCATGTTCATCTCATTCGCACATTTATGACATTCAATTTCTCGTCAAATGCACATATTCGGGTTTGTGGTCGGTGTCACATGCAGGGAGGATCTTGCAATTTCCCCTTTCTTTATATCTTTCACCCATTTAGCTCCACGTTAGCCAAAACTTGCCTTTTTGACCCATTAGCTACATTCCAAACTAAGCATGCCTAGTCAAGCTAGTTAGTATGTTCTTTTGTGGTATGTTTTCCATTGCAGTTTGGTCCGTAATTCTTGTTTGGAGTTGGTGTTTGTATTAAGGAAGGAGGAAAGAAAAAAAAAAGGTATTGAAACGAAAAAAAAAAAAAAAAAAAAAAAAAAAAAAAAAAAAAGAAAAAAAAATAAAAAAAAAAAAAAAAAAAAAAAAAAAAAAAAAAAAAAAAAAAAGAGCTGAAACGAAAAAAAAGAAAGAAAGAAAAATTGTGAAAATAGTTGTGCCCTCTTGTCAGAGTTGAGAAGATGTTTGAAGACGTACAATCGACAAGGGTTGTTGTTTCAGTTAGTTATTTCAGACGGTGTCTTTAAAAGGGAAGTTTGTGACCGTCTGACTCCTCCGTTCTATCCCATATTTTTTGAGGAGATTGTGCTTTGAGTCTAGTGAGTTTTGTGCCAAGTGAAGGGCGCTTGTACTTGGTCTTTTAGTCAGTTGAGATCCGGATGGTTTCATTATGGTCTTGTTAGGAACTAGCTTGACGCTTTTACCTCCACTTTTCCATAACTTGTTTTGCCTTTTCTCACCTGAACCTCACTATTCCCATATTATTTGCAAACCCTACGTGACGGACATTATCGGTTGGAATTTGTGCATTAGTACTTGAATTGTCTTTCATTTTTGTTGCATGCATGCTATGTAGGTCGCAGTTAGGTGAATGACTGTCTTTTCTTCCCTCTTTTACATATAACATTTGCCTTTTGCTTCATGAGAGAAGAGTGACCACGTGAGAGTCCAGTTTTGTTGGTCTTGCAAGGTCGATAGGTCAGCTTTATTTCTGAACAGCTTATTTTTCGTTTGCGTACTGACTGCTTGGCTTTAAATGTTGAATTTTGTTGCATTAAACTGGTTCAAGTAGACAAGTTAAGCTAGCTCTGAGTTATCATTTCCGTTCCATTAGTTTAGTTTTGAATTTACTCGAGGGCGAGTAAAGATTTGGTTTGGGGAGATTTGATACGTGCCTAATGTATAGTCTTTTTAGCCTATTTCAGCACGTATTTCTATGCATTTCGATACTGTTTTTATGGTATTTTGCCCCGAATTGGCTACTTTGGTGTATTTTGTCCTTTTTGTAGGGATGATCACGAAAGTAGTGGAACCACATTCCTTCTTGTCCTTTTTGCATGCATTTAGAGGAGACGGGATTGTCCCAGAGTGAGACACTGCACTTGGAAGCGTCATGGCACGCATTACGAGACACTTAGGTGAAGACGTGAGCTGAAATGAAGACATAGCCACTCGATCGAGGAGTCTACTGGTCGATCGAGTGGTTTCTACACCCCCTGTTACTCGATCGAGAGGTTTACCAGTCGATCGAGTAAGCTGCACCAAGACCAAGTCCTCGATCGAGTAACCTGTTGGTCGATCGAGTAACCTTTGCTGAGAAGTTGGTCGATCGAGTGGTTTAATCCACTCGATCGAGTGGTTTTCGTCATTATGGGCTTTTAATCAGTCCGTGTTTTGTTTTATCTCGCTAAACATTATTTCCTTTTGCTATTTAAGCACATTACTAGGTTAATTAGATCTTATCTCATATACTATCAAACTCTTTTACTGAAACCTTAGTATGTTGCTTTTGCCTTTCCCTACTGTTACTTTACTTTGGGTTATTATTGCTCGGATTCAGTTGTTCTTTACGCCGGATTCGCACTGATTGTAATCCTTTCTCTCTCTTTATTAATAATAATCATTTGTTTGCTTTAATTTCTCATTTGTGTTCTTGTCTTCCTTTGCCCTAATTTTCATTATTGCAAGTTTTAGTTTATTTATAATGTTCACTGCTGGTAGTTTGTTTGCTGTTAGTTTAATCGCCGATATGAGTAGCTAAACTCCCTTCATGTTGGGATTAGGGAATCTACGGTAGAAAGATGACGATTTAGTAGATGAATTAGACGAATTAATCACGAGACTATGTCACTATAGCAATTTAACTGTAATTCCCGACCTAGTTGAGTGCACGCTTCTATGTCACCCATTAATATGGCTAAAATTAATCCTGGATCGAAAGATTTGACTAAATAGGCCTGCTATAAACAGTAGACTACCCTAATGAGGACGAAAGTTAAGTTAGTGGTATTTTAGGATAGAAAGTGGACCGAAAGGACCTTTTAACATCCGTCTCACATTAGTTCGTCTGAATCATTTACAGTTGAGTTATCGGACTACCGTAGTGAACCGAAATCCCGACATGTCCCTCTCTTCTTGATAGTTTAATCATATTTTATTGCTTTTATTACTCTTTGCCTTATTTCTCTTCCCTTCAGACTTCGTAGTTTAGAACCAATTTCAATCAAACCCCCAATTGTTACCATAGGATTAGAAATAGACAGCTATAATTACGTTACCTCCCTGTGGATTCGATACTCGACTGCCTCTGCTACATTTTAGTTGAGACCGTTAGGTTTTATCTTTGATAGGGTTGCGATAGCCGTGTCAGGCATCCTTAGAAGGCTTAGCCAAACCAAGGTGGGAAGCAAACAGGTCCATGGTTAAAAGGAAACTGGTGTTCATAAGACGGAATTGCACAGTCTGCTCAACCAGCTCGTATTTAAACTAGCTCATGAACTCAAGGGTCAGAAAAGCATAATAATGCTTCCGTAGACAATATAGCCCAGTGAACCCCAAAGTCTTGAAAATGTGACGGACATCCGTCTCAATACCCAGGTCCTCTAAGATAGTCGTGTCAACACAACGGGTTGGTCTCATCTTGCGAGTCTGTAAAGCTACAAACCTCTTTCGTTGGTTAAAGTCTACGAAGACTAACGAAGGGTGCTCTGGTACTGCCGGTACTACTGGTCCGCTACCCTCCCCAACTTCGGGCTGAGAAGCCCTTCCCCTCTTACTTTGTCGGGTTCCCAAGTTTAGTCTCAACAACTGTTTCAGCATATAATTTAAGTACACTCACATAGGCACCAAAGCATGTGATTTACACAGATTAAGCATTGAATAAATCATCCTTGTACACACTATCACCAACAATTTCCCAATTTATACATAGAATTTCAATTTATTGCATTTCAGTCGGTCTCTACAGCTGTGAAAATTTTAGCATAATTAACATGAATTACTCAACTACTACAACTCTCAACACATGGCTTGAATACAACCACATATATACTTGAAAACATGTAAAACATTCATGTACGTTCATGAAAAAGAGCAACTAGGTACACATTATCACAAACAATCCAAAAATTATAAGTAAAGTTCTCAATTCTAGTCATCAGACGGTCTCTACAGCTGTAAAAATATTGACATATTTAGCATGAATTACATTATTACTACTACATCAAAGGTTTAACCCTTCAACATATATTCATGTTCAACACAAAATTCCAATCATAGAAAACGAATTTCAGATTTGGGGCACTTTTAAGACGGAGTTTTAAGGCAAATTTTGAGGTGAAAATCACAAAACTCAACTCCCAACATGATATATACAGCATATATTACTCAAATTTCATCCTTCAACATGTACAAGACACCCAAAATTCAATTTAGTTTCACAAACCCTAGAAAAATCGACCCCAATTTTTGCAATTTCTATTCGATTTTTAGCATAATAAACAACATCAATCATAAAAGGGAAGCATGTGGATCATATTACAACAATTACAAGCAACTTCTCTTCCATATAAATCAAAATTTCAGATTTTTCTACCATTCGAATCGTTTCTAAGTGATGAAAACATTAAAATAGGGAAGAAATTCATACCTTAATCAATTAGGGAGTGAAAGAACAAGTAAAAGCAAGGAAAAATAACCCAATAAATTACCACAAGCACAAGATTTCAGGCGTTTGAGGGAGATTGAGGGGTTAGGGTTTGCTATGAATGAGGAAGAAATAAGAGGAATGAGGAAGGAAAGGGGTTTATGAACCCGCGAATTTTCCCGGTACTATAGCTTACTCGATCGAGTGTCTAGGGTACTCGATCGAGTGCCCTCTACTCGATCATGTAGGCGCTATTGTATCGAGTAATCGTAGGAAATTTCCTACATCTCGACGTCATAGCTTTCTAACTAGATCGAGTGAGGTCTACTCGGTCTAGTAAGCACTCACACTCGGTCAAGTAAGGTTGGGTACACGGTCGGAATTACAAGATTAACTGAAGATTCCTGCAAGAGAATATCACGTGTCGATTCCAAACCAAGTTCGGAAGTCGTCACTGGTTATCGTATTCATTCACATTATACCATTACTACTCATCTATATTGCAACCGTTTCACCAACTAAGACTTATAGCACATCGTTTCATAACGAAATTCACACAACATAGTTTACCTTACAATTGAGTCATCCATATATGCAATTAACTCACTATATCATGTCTAACCTTTGTCTACAACATCGCTAACAAACTAATAATCTCCTTATTCTGAGCACACATTTAGCATTAACCTTTCATGTGTCATCCAAGTACATTAGCAACATATTCATGCTTCAACATAAACCAATTGACTTACTCAAATTAAGCACGTCATAGGTGGTAAATTTTAGTCATACACATATCATATTCATCCATTAACATCTTATAATGCTCATTACAATTCTATAACTATTTAACTACTAACATTAGCACTATTATAGTGCTTATGAAATCGTATAAAACTACCATTACTAACAAGCTGAAGCAAATATAACCGTTACCACATTCCAGATCACATCACACATTTCTACTCTTTCACATACTTCTATCGTATTAGACCTTTTCACGATTCTCATTATCATCCCACTCACATACAAGTTCCAAAAAAATTTTTACCATGCATACTTCTATCTTAACTATTACTCTCACACTATCTTCAACTAAGACTCATCCACAATCATTTCTATCATAATCACCATACACATTAGGCACATCCTTGCCGACTCTACATTCCCATACCCAGTGACTGGCTTAAGCTCAATGGGGCCAAGATTTTGAAATGACGGCGCCTACTCACCCAAAATTTAGCACCAGCTGGGGCTCCCATTACACATACACCAGGTTCATTTTATTAGCCTCACTACGTTCATTAGGTTCACTTATTACAGGTTCCAAAATCGTTGCTTTGATACCACTTTGTGACACCACCATATACCAAGGAGCCTTAGTAAGACCTTCCCCAGCATATAAGGACATCACCATCTCAGTTGCCCGAGGAAAGTAATCATCAAAGGTCAATAAAAGAACATTTAAACTGTTTACAAGTGTTACAACCAAACTGCTAAAAGAAAGATACAACTCATCACTATAAACTATATCCTGTCGTAACTCGTGAGAACTCATCCCAGCCCGGACTCCAGCAACCATCCAAAACAACACCTGCTAAGACTCACTGCTCACCATAAGGGATCACGGCATACACAACAAAACAAACAAGACAAACCAAACAAGGTCGGTAATTGAGACAAGACACAACAAACATAACCAACCTATAACAACAACAACCAAACACACACACACAGTCACAACCACTCCAACCAATCTTCGTCACCGACTGTCCACTGGACCAGCCCTGCCAATGGGGGACCGCAGTCGTTCCCACCTAAGCCCTGCTCATCATATCGAGCGATAACCCTGTCCCATTAATGTGCACATCCCCTCCCGTGGCGGGTTCCAAGGAGTGCGAAACTAGGGTGTGACGCCACTCCCGCAAGTGACTCCACTCAGCCGAGGACGCACCTCAAGAACCAGAGACAATCAACCACAGACAGCTGCAATACATCAACAACCAACAAACTGTATACACCAACCGATTACCATATATACTCTGCCACACAATTCCAACAACACAACAACCCCGACACAACAACCGACACACTAGACCATCCACAGAAACTGAGTAGGCAAACCTACCTTTAACCAAAAGCAGCGATTCCTCGATCAGCCATACGACATCAACCAAGCAAGCAATCCCTAAACACAGTACACAAGCCTATTACTATGACTACCACCATACAAAGAAGTAAAAAAACAAAGATGACGATGACGACATACCTACGCATCTCCCAACGGTGTTAAGACCGCTACCCGACTCAAGCAACCCATCCTCAAGGTACTAGCATCCTCAAAGGCTCCCATGGAAGGTATTTGGTGAAGGGAAAAAGAAGGGATGACATTTAGGTTTAGAAGAAAGAGGCGGAAATGATTTGCGGTTCTAAGAAAACACGATTATAAACCCTCGCTGAAAAGACGTTACTCGATCGAGTAACTAACGTACTCGATCGAGTGTCCAATCTACTCGATCGAGTAGCCTCTACTCTATCGAGTGCCTCTCGCATCAAAATGAAACCAAGGCACAAGGTAACTCTAGCACGTATCCCTAGGGTCTATTACCTTCCCCCAAGGTCAGTCAACGCCGGTCAACGGGTCCCTAAAAGGGCGGGTATTACACAAACAATGAATGCGATCATGACTTACATAAATATTAATACTCTATCCAATATTTACATAACGATCTTTAGCAATTAAGGTATACTCCTCAATCACATTAAGATGACATAACCATCATGTCTACCTTATGCCAACGGATTTGGTTAGAGGATTAGCAACAGTTGCATCACTCTAATTTCCGTTGCTATTTTCCTTTGTTCTATGCAATCTTTTCATCACATAGAGCCTTTCTAAGTACATGTCTAAATAAGTGTTTAGACTCTGGTTCTAAAGCCAGTCAAACACTCCCACTGTTTTCATAGTCTCTCAGGAGACGATATTCGGCTAACAGAACTACTCTAGTTTCATTAAATTCCGGATAGTTCCATTAAATTCCGGATATCATCTATCTCTTTTACAACATCGGATGTTGTAATGTACTTAGCTTTCGTACATGATTTGTACGTATAACACTTATACATACACATCCTTCATATGACATCTTTTATGTATGACTCCTCATACATATACATAAATGTATAACTTCTTATACATAAATGTATAACTTCTTATACATATTATTCTTTATGCACATAGCTCTTTTACATGCTAACCATTCCTTAACGAGGCCCATAACATCTTATATGTATAGGAATGTTTCCGTGTAATCCTTTTACACGAAATTCATAGATTCCTCCAAACTACAAGAGTAAATTCTCAGTGCTTCTCAAGTACTCGAGAACGCTCTTGATAATCATCTAGTGACACTCACTAGGAAATGATTGGTAATGACTTCTCATATTCTCAATATGATGAGTCCCGACGAGAGCAGCTTTTAGCATATTTAATAGATCCTGCAGCGGAAGCACAAGAGATCATATTAATTATTCAACAACTTGAATGAGTCAAGAATCATATCACATAAGTCTCTTGGCTAAAATGCTAATATCCATGGAGATCTATCTTATTAGATCCGGATGTTTAAGATGTGTCATGCTACTCTCAATTATTCACCCGAGAATATTTCTGCTAGTCAGTAATATGTCAAACACATATTTAGACTAAGAAACATCACCTTAGCTACATTTCTAGTCACTAATATGTCAAGCACATAACTTTAGCTCCCACTAAACTCCGTGTATCATCATGGTACCTCGACACTCGAGTAATACCATTTTGATAGATTACATGATTGAACCCAAAGTTCCAACTCTTTTACGTATATAAGGTCACAAAAGGGATCTTTTAATCATGCTAAGCTTCTTACCATTGACAAGATCAACAAAACTTTTCCCTTCACGAGTTACATTCAAGGAGAAAGGTTCGATATCCTTTTGCCTAATCTCATCCTCATGAGAGGCTATATTGCGAAGAACATTCGAATTGATAAAGGCATTTGGGTTTTTACAAACTCTCTGTAACGAACCCAAAATTTAAACATCTTATGTAACCTTTATGACAAGATCAAGGTAACCTAATTTGGTGCAAAGTTATCGCCCAAAATCAAGTCTCGAAAACATCTCATGTTTTCTTCCTTATCACCTCTTGTGCAAGAAGACCAATTCGAATTGCATGGTGACATGCCATCACATAGAGTTCAAACTACAGAAAGGCCTTTGATGAGGGTTGATGATTCGTCACTTCCGAAAGGTAACACAATCTTATCGTAAAATTATCTCCTTATAACCACTGAGCCTCAATAAAGAACGTCTTCTTGCATTGTACTCAGTTTGTGGGTCTTGGACTTCGGAAGTTCAAAATTTCTCCCACTCTGTCTTTCAGAAAATAAAAATCTTTCTAAAAAGACAGCATTACGAGCCACAAACTCTTTCTTCTCGTTTTGGAGGAATAAAAACCAAGTGGTTAAAATTTGGATAACTCTCACAAACACATAAATTGGTTCTGAACATAAACATTTATAGTCCTAAATGTATAAGAATGACAAGTTAGGGACCCTCCTTATCCATATCTCATATGGATTCATTTAGGCTATTATAGTCGGGTTTTAAACATTTAGTGAGAAAATAGCTTACAAAATTGCGAAAAACATCAAACTATATCTCATAAAGTTCAGTTTATCTTCTGGACTACACCATACTCTATGGTTCACAATATTCTTAGTGATGATCAAGGTCATTACTTGATATTACCCATTTGATCTTCAAAGTCATTACTTTGAAATTTCCGATCAACATTTTTGAACTTGTCGTACTTTTGGCTTACTACTTCATTTTGAAAATATTCCACGTTTCAAAAATCACTTTTATGTCTTATTAAATAGATATGAGGTTTTCATATCTACTTAACATTACGGTAAAAGTAACGAAGTATATATATATAACCAACTATCGCCTTACACATCCGTATGTATATGGTGAATCACCTCACTATTGTGCTTCTTTTCTGCAAAAGAAAACATAATATGTGCACACATACCATAAGATTCTCAATCAAATGGTTGTTCGATGTGCTTATCGTTTACTCATTTTAAACGAATTTATTTGAGGTTTGATTAATTGGGTTCACTGGATTAGAGACTTTAAAATCTACAAGATAGTATAATATTTAGTTTTCGTGAAGAATGTAAAATACCTCTAACTTGTGTGGTCTAAACCAACCACCAAGTTATCATAGGAGTAGGTACAAGCTTTTGTTTTAAATCACATGAGTGATGCCTTCTATGTATAAACATAGATGATTACATTCGTTTAAAACCAAATTTAGGTACATTTTTCCCTATCGAGATCACTGCTACTCTAGCTTTATTTCGATACAAAAATGTCCTATGCTAGACGTCTTACGTTTTATCAATTCATGTAAACTTCTTTACAATGAAATGACCCGTACTTGGTATCTCATACCAAGATAGTGGAATTAGCCTATCCTTTGAGTAGATGTCTCCTTCAACTTTGTCCTATCACATACACCTAGGGTTGCTTCTTCTTAACTCCCACTCACTTTTACATTCCTTTTTGTTTCAACAAGCAAAAATGAATCTTATGAAGACCTCTCTTCATGTCACACGTGATATTTTATACACTTAGTAAGAGTGAATTACTATAAAGTGAGTGCAACATGTGGCAAAAATCTCAATTTCTTGCGAAATTGGACTACCTAACCGTTCAATTGTCATTATATGCCTAAACTCTTTTGCGCATAAACAATCGATTTGGCCTTTCTCGAAGTGAGCCATTTGACGGTATCATATTGGAGTATTCTCTGTGTTTTGAAAACTCTTTTCGCAAACTTTTGAATTACTCTTGAGTAATTAAAACTAATATGTCATCATCATGACGGAGGTGTCACTTTCGAAATCAAGACACTCTTGATAAAACGTGACTCCCATTTAAACTCGTAATAAGAGTTTGTAATATGAAACCCCTTTTAATATGTATGAATGTTAAGTTGTAAAATAATCGCAAAAATTGTTGTAAGCTTATGTAGGTGAAATGGTGAATAATATTTCCATTCATTGCTATCAAATTCCTTCAAATAAACCGCTTTCTATGAAAGAACGAAAACGAATAATAAATAGAGGATGAAATGCGCGATGTCATAGGAAATTTATTTATGAAAATGAACGAAAAATAGAAAAAATTAACATTCAATGTTTTAAAAACTTGATAAACATTTTTAACAAGTCCATTTATATAATGACCTCTCACTAAATTATATAAATGATTCCAAGATCCGTCTTTAGACAAAAATAGGCATCGCTTGGGCGAAACATCCCATAATTGATTAAATTCGGTAAGTCAACGTGTAACACTACGGATTTTCTTTGGCGACTACTCGACCGAGTAGAGCCTACTCGGCCGAGTAGTGCTATTGTTGTGAGTTGTTTTGGTTCTGCCGATGAATACTCGGCCGAGTATAGTGAATACTCGACCGAGTAGAGGATACTCGGTCGAGTATAACGATACTCGACCGAGTATTCGGTCTGGCGAGTGTTATTTTGACGGTTTGATTAGGGAATGTTTAAGATTATTTTATATCCCGCGTCAGTTTTCAAAACATCATTTCAACTTCATCAGTTTCTACGTTACCCTAATTACACCCTAATCATTCCCTAAACTTTCCCTTAATCATTCCGTAGCATCGTCGTGTGGGTAATCTTCGTGACTCTTGCGTATAAATTCTCGTTGCACTGTTGGTAAGTCATATCTTTATGATTATTTGTACTCTTTGGGGTTACTGTATATATTTGGAAATGGGATTTTGGGAATTGTGCAATGTGTAATTGTGTTACATGATTATTGTATAGGAGAAGACTTCGTAGAGGAGCCTTTTTGATTGTCCGTGTTGCATACTACTGTTGGTTGCTAAGGTAGGGTTTCCTACTCAGTTTACCGTTATTGTAAGACATGTTGTTGTGATTATTGTTATCTGTTGATCATCGGAGTATGGAGATTATTGTAACTATGTTGGGGTAAGGGTGTTGAGATGGCTGTGTTGTATTGTGATTGTGATTGTGGTGGAGTCACTTGCGGGAGTGGCTTCACACCCTAGTTCGCCCTCCGTGGAACCCGCCACGGGAGGGGATGTGCACATTAAGGGACAGGGATTATTGTCGCTCGTTGAGGAGCTGGACTAGGTGGGACCGGCTACGGTCACCCACTGGCGGCGAGGATTACCTGTTGCGATGGGTAATGCGCGGGGCTACACACTTCATGTGTAGTCGATTCGTGTGTGAATGGAGGATTGGGAATTGGCGATGATCAGTTGATTCCTCCATTTGTTTGTCTTAATGTTTGAGTAATACTAACCCCGTGTTGTTTGTGGAATCTGCGGTGATCCATTCGGGGATGGTGAGAAGGCTTGACAGGTATTGCTAGTGTGAGCTTGGGGACTGTCTTGGGAGAAGTGCCATCACAAGTCATAGCATCACCATCTGAATCTTAGTTGGATTTCTTTTATTATCAGACTTTGAAGTTGTATTTTGTTAAAATAGTATTTGAGTTTGGTTGATGTAAACTTTACATTTTACAGTACTTTAATAAATATGCTCAGTTCGGACGCTTTTTGATATGTACTAACCTCGGGTAACCGAGATGGTAACACACTTTCATGGTAGGGTGGTCCTGGTAAGGCACCTTGGTATGAGGGGGTGTTACAAAGTGGTATCAGAGCCGACGATTCCGACACCTAAACAAATGAATATAATGAACCTAGGGAGTCTAAATAAAATGAGCCCGGGGAGAGTTGTTTGGAGCTACCGCAAAGACTCGGGAGACGTCCCGGAGTCGCAAATTGGCCCTCACTAACTCGAGCCGGTAACATGGAGAAGTGTGATGAGAGTTAGGTTTTGTATGTACATGTATGTGAAGATGCATGTTTGTAAAAGTTGATAGTTGAAAGTATGTGTGTTGAAGTTCGTACATGTTGTGATGGGAGGAATGGGGGATGTGACGGGTTGTGAATGTTGGTCATGTTGGATTTAGCATATGCATGAATTGTATGCTGATATGATTATAATGTGGCATTAAAGTTCTTGATATATGAATTGTATGCTGATGTGATTATAACATGGCATTTAAGTTCTTAATATTATGTGTTTCTTTGCGGGGAATAGTGAGCATGATAGGGGAACCTAATATCGTATACCCGTCTATTACGTGACTCGGCCGAGCAAAACAGTACTCGACCGAGTAGGGAGCACTCGGCCGAGTAACCAAGAACTCGACCAAGTATTGAATTGCAGTGAGTAGCAGTAGCTACTGTATGTGATAACTCGACCGAGTAAGAAAGCGTACTCGACCGAGTAGAGGATACTCGGCCGAGTGTTGTGTTACTCGACCGAGTGATGTTTTTGAGTTTTTGACGTTCGCTTCTGGAGTCGAATACTCGACCGAGTATCTAAGATACTCGACCGAGTAGTCGTTACTCGACCGAGTGTGTTTCATACTCGGCCGAGTGTTCTTTTGGCGGAAGATTATTATGTTTTGAGTCGTAAACTTTTGTGTTTACGTTTCCGTCTTCCTTGTTAGTTCAGTATGCCGCCCAAAAGAACTCCCGCGCAGATCCAAGCTTCAGAGATGACTCTTGATGAGGTTGCTCGCATGATTGAGCAACAAGAGGCTCTCCTTGAAGCTCTCAAAAATGTGGGAAAAGGGAACGAGAAGTCGATGGATGCAACACAAACTCAAAGATCAACATTACTCGTTTCAACCCTCCCACATATGACGGGGTAGGTGAACCAAAGCTACTCAAGAAGTGGCACCGTGAGATTGAAGCTCTCATGGAAATGGTTAAGTGCCCCGAGGACATGATTGTTGAACAGGTAGTGTACTACCTAAGAGGTGAAGCTGCAGTTTGGTGGCAAAATGTCAAGGATGATGCTAGAGCTTACTACCAGGCGGAAGGAGCTATTCCTTAGTCTGGGTTGAAGAGTGCTATGAGAGAGCAGTTTGTGCTGGAGCATATCCGACACAAGATGAGATCAAACTTCGATTTCTTCACTATGACCGAGGAGATGACAGTCACAGATTACTATCATCGGTTTTTGGAGCTATCTCGTTATGTGGAAGACATGCAGCTAGGACAGAGGGGTTTGGCTCTCCGTTTTGAGAGGGGTTTATCTGCTAAGATCGTGAGTTGTATGCCAGCTGGGGTTGCTACTGACCTCAAGGAAGTGTACCTGAGAGCGGGTCAAGCTGAGAGAATGGTAGATCTCACAAAAGAGATCGATGAGAGGACTGCTGCAGAAAAGAGGAAGGCTGATGGTGGAAACAACAGTCAGCCGACCAACAAGAAAGGGAACTTCAACCATGCTAAGGCTTTTTCTGGTGGAGCTGGTTTCTCGGGAGGATCTCGTGGCTAGGGAAATAATGGGGGTCGGGCTGTGAGTGACAACACCAACCTTACTTGCTTCAACTGTGGTGGGATAGGCCACAAAAGAGGGGAATGCACGAGCTACAAGCCCGACAATGGTTCAGGAGCTAGGTCAGGGAATTTTTCTCAGGGGCCGACTCAGAGTTTTGCTAGTAACCGACCGGGAGGTTCATGGGGCAACAGAGGTGGACAGGGTAACCAGGGCGGTTACAACCGCGGTGGTGGTGGATCTTATTAGCGCCGGAACAATAGCGTCACTCAGGATTCGGCAGCTAAGCCAAGTACCTCCAATGCTTCAGTTCAGGGTGAAGGACAGAAAAACAGTGGAAAGCTCATCATGATGGACAAGCAGGAAGCACAGGATGATGCTCATGTAGTTACCGGTACCTTTCTTGTTCATAATGTACCGTCCTTTGTTTTGTTTGATTCCGGGGCTACACATTCTTTTGTGTCTAAGAGTCATCTTGTGTCTCTATGGGTTTGGGGAAGTTTGAGGTTGTAAAAGATGATGTATTCATACCTTCTGGGGAGTCTGTGTCGTGTCTCAAGCTGTATAAGGGAGTATCCATGGTAGTTGGAGGGGTCGATTTACCAGTAGACCTGTTAGAGTTTCTTATGGATGGGTTCGAGGTGATTGTCGGGATGGATTGGCTGGGTAAGTATGATGCCAGGATAGATTGTCGGCAAAAGAGGGTGTCCTTAAAGGGTCCCAAGGGTGTTAGAGTGTCTTATAGAGGGTTTGTGGTAAAGCCTAAGTGTAGGTTCATAGCTGTGATGACTTTAAAGTCATGTTTGAGGAAGAAGTGTCCCTTGATTCTTTGTCATGTGAGAGATCACCGAGTAGAGTCACCGACAGCTTCTGAGATATCTGTGGTGAGAGAGTTTGAAGATGTTTTTCTTGAGGAAATACCGAGTTTGCCTCCCAAGAGGGATGTTGATTTCAGCGTGGAGCTTAAGCCGGGAATGGGTCCTATATCTAAAGCACCTTACCGTATGGCACCTAACGAGTTGGTAGAGTTGAAAAAGCAGATACATGAGTTGTTAGGCAAGGGTTACATCAGGCCTAGTGTGTCACCGTGGGGAGCTCCAGTTCTTTTTCTAAAGAAGAAAGATGGAAGTATGCGATTGTGCATTGATTACAGAGAGCTCAATCGTGTCACAGTGAAGAACAAGTATCCGTTGCCGAGGATTGATGACTTGTTTGATCGGCTAAGTGGAGCAGGTGTGTTTTCCAAGATTGATCTGAGGTCGGGGTATCACCAGCTGAGGATAGCAGATAAGGATATTCCCAAAACAGCGTTCTGATCTCGATATGGTCACTACGAGTACGTGGTGATGCCTTTTGGGTTGACCAATGCGCCAGCAGCTTTTATGGACTTGATGAATCGGATCTTTACACCGTTTTTGGATAGGTTTGTAGTTGTTTTCATCGACGATATCTTAGTCTATTCTAAGACTAAGGAAGAGCATGAGGAGCATTTGAGGATAGTCCTGCAGACTTTGAGAGATAATCAGCTTTATGCCAAGCTATCCAAGTATGAGTTCTGGTTAGAGGAGGTGGCTATTCTGGGCCATGTTAGATCTAAAAAGGGGGTATCCGTGGATCCTAGTAAGATTGAGGCCGTCACCAAGTGGGAATCGCCGAAGAATGTTGCTGAGATTCGGAGTTTCTTAGGCCTTGCAGGCTACTACAGGAGATTTGTGAAAGATTTCTCTACCATAGCGTGGCCTATGATATCCTTGATGAAGAAGGAGGTCATATTTGTTTGGGATGAGAGTTGTGAGACGGCGTTTCAGACCCTAAAGGAACGCTTGACCACAGCTCCTATCCTAGCCTTGCCAGAGGGTTGTGAGAACTTTGAGGTATATACCGACGCTTCAAAGAATGGTCTTGGTTGTGTTTTGATGCGGGGAGGAAAGTCATAGCCTATGCTTCGAGACAACTGAAGCAATATGAGGAGAACTACCCTACTCATGATCCGGAGTCAGGTGCGATTGTGTTCGCTCTTAAGATTTGGAGACACTACCTTTATGGGGCAACTTTTAAGGTGTTCTCGATCATAAGAGTCTAAAGTATATCTACACTCGAAGGAGCTTAATATGCGACGTAGACGATGGATGGAGCTGATTGGAGATTATGATATGGAGATCATCTATCACGAGGGTAAGGCTAATGTTGTTGCAGATGCATTGAGTAGGAAGAGCGTTCATTCGCTATGTACAGCTATGTCCTTGCTGAAGTTGAGGGATGAGATGTCTAGTTTGGGGATCTTTATGATTCGAGAAGGGGATACCATCGGGGATTTGACGGTCGAGCCAGCGTTGTATGAGAACATCAAAAGTAAGCAAGAGCTTGATCCTAAGATTCAGGAGTGGAAGTCAAAAGTAGAGAGTGGAACGGCTTCCCGTTTTCTATCCATCTAGATGGGAGTGTTCGTTTTGATGGGAGATGGTGTGTTCCTGAGGATGCAGAGTTGCGGAGAGTGATCTTGACGGAGGCTCATTGCACTCCCTATTCAGTTCACCCAGGTGGTGACAAGCTTTATAGAGATCTTAAGAAGACTTTTTGGTGGCCAAACATGAAGAGAGATGTAGCTGAGTTTGTAGCCAGATGTTTGACCAGCCAAAAGGTCAAGGGTGAACAAAGGAGACCACAAGGTAAGATCCGGTCTTTGGATGTACCGAGTGGAAGTGGGAGTCGATCTCCATGGACTTCATTGTGGGGTTACCTAGGTCACAACAAGGTAACAACATGATTTGGGTGATTGTTGATCGGTTAACCAAGTCGGCCATTTCGTTCCCATGAAAGATACTTGGTCTAAGATGCAGCTGGCATTGGGTTACAGGAGGCATGTGGTTCGGTTACATGGTATACCTAAGGATATCGTTTCTGATCGTGATGCGAGGTTCATATCCAAGTTTTGGCAAGAGCTGCAAGAGTTGATGGGTACGACTTTAAAGATGAGTACGATCTTTCATCCGAACCGATGGTCGACGAAGCGGACCATCAAGACCTTAGAAGACATGCTTTGAGGGCATGTGTTATGGACTTTGGGGCGATTGGGAAGATAGGCTTGATCTGATCGAGTTTTCATACAATAACAGTTATCATACAAGCATTGGGATGGCACCTTTTGAAGCTTTGTATGGCCGGAAATGCCGAAGTCCAGTTTGTTGGGATGATAGTTCGAGACGGTGGTTTTAGGGCCACAAACTGGTTCAAGATATGGTTGAGCAAATCCAGTTGATTCGGTAAAAGATGAGAGCAGCTCAAGATCGTCAGAAGAGCTACGCCGACTTACACCGCAAGGACATTGAGTTTATGGTAGGTGACAAGGTTCTTTTAAAAGTGTCACCTATGCGAGGTGTTATGAGGTTTGGGAAAAAGGGTAAGCTAAGCCAAAAGTTTATAGGTCCTTATGAGGTTTTAGACCGTGTTGGCGAGGTGGCCTATAGATTAGCGTTACCACCAGCTTTGGATAGAGTACACAATGTTTTTCATGTATCTCAACTTCAGAAGTATGTGAGCGATCCGTCGCATATCCTTGAGATGGAGAACATCGAGCTTGATGAATCCTTGTCCTACGCCGAGATTCCTAAGGAGATTCTTGATCGCAAGGTTCGTAAGACCCGGAATGGTGAGACGGTCTTACTCAAGGTCCTTTGGTCTAATCATAATGTGGAGGAAGCCACATGGGAACCCGAGGAAGCTATGCGAGAACGTTTTCCTAATCTTTTCGATCAGGTATGTTTGGTTACGGGGACGTAACCGTTGTCCTTTTAGGGCGGTAGGAGATGGTCGCGGTCGTGTTTTGTTTTGCTTGTTGTTTTGCTCTGAGTCGGGGTAATGACTTTTGTAGTGACTTATATAGTTCCTTGGTGTTGTTATATGTGGTTAGTATAGTCTTGTGGTGTAGTGTTGTGTTTTGTTTTATAGTACAGTGTTAACTTCGGGACGAAGTTCTTTTTAAGGGGGGAAGATTGTAACACTACGGATTTTCTTTGGCGACTACTCGACCGAGTAGAGCCTACTCGGCCGAATAGTGTTGTTGTTGTGAGTTGTTTTGGTTCTGCCGATGAATACTCGGCCGAGTATAGTGAATACTCGACCGAGTAGAGGATACTCGGCCGAGTATTCGGTCTGGCGAGTGTTATTTTGACGGTTTGATTAGGGAATGTTTAAGATTATTTTATATCCCGCGTCAGTTTTCAAAACATCATTTCAACTTCATCAGTTTCTACGTTACCCTAATTACATCCTAATCGATCCCTAATCTTTCCCTTAATCATTCTGTAGCATCGTCGTGTGGGTAATCTTCGTGACTCTTGCGTATAAGTTCTCGTTGCACTGTTGGTAAGTCCTATCTTTATGATTATTTGTACTCTTTGGGGTTACTGTATATATATGGAAATGGGATTTTGGGAATTGTGCAATGTGTAATTGTGTTACATGATTATTGTATAGGAGAAGACTTCGTAGAGGAGCCTTATTGATTGTCCGTGTTGCATACTACTGTTGGTTGCTAAGGTAGGGTTTCCTACTCAGTTTACTGTTATTGTAAGACATGTTGTTGTGATTATTGTTATCTGTTGATCATCGAAGTATGGAGATTGTTGTAACTATGTTGGTGTAAGGGTGTTGAGATGGCTGTGTTGTATTGTGATTGTGATTGTGGTGGAGTCACTTGCGGGAGTGGCTTCACACCCTAGTTCGCCCTCCGTGGAACCCGCCACGGGAGGGGATGTGCACATTAAGGGACAGGGATTATTGTCGCTCGTTGAGGAGCTGGACTAGGTGGTATCGGCTGCGGTCACGCACTGGCGGCGAGAATTACCTGTTGCGATGGGTAATCTGGCAGGGCTACACACTTCAGTGTGTAGTCGGTTACTGTGTGTGAATGGAGGATTGGGAATTGGCGATGATCAGTTGATTCCTCCATTTGTTTGTCTTAATGTTTGAGTAATACTGACCCCGTGTTGTTTGTGGAATCTGCGGTGATCCATTCAGGGATGGTGAGCAGGCTTGACAGGTATTGCTAGTGTGAGCTTGGGGACTGTCTTGGGAGAAGTGCCATCACAAGTCATAGCATCACCGTCTGAGTCTTAGTTGGATTTCTTTTATTATCAGACTTTGAAGTTGTATTTTGTTAAAACAGTATTTGAGTTTGGTTGATGTAAACTTTACATTTTACAGTACTTTATTAAATATGCTCAGTTCGGCGCTTTTTGATATGTACTAACCTCGGGCAACCGAGATGGTAACACACTTTCATGGTAGGGTGGTCCTGGTAAGGCACCTTGGTATGAGGGGGTGTTACACAACGCTTGACTAATTCTACCATGAGAACTCTTGGTAGACGAATTTCCTTAAATCCATATACTAGCCCCGGAATACAAGACCGTCTTATACTCCGTTGAGTCCAACCAACTTTGGCGCGTGATAACCGTTACCACCCTACTTACCCAAGGTAAAAAGAGAACACCCGGCTTGGGCGAGCGTGGCTCTAATGAACAAGGGATTCATAGGTGTTACTAATTGGTAAGGCTAATCTCAATTTTAGTTATGTGAGATATCTTTTCAATTTAGTCATAAATTCCCTATAAGCGAACTAAGTCGGTGAATATAAATGACGTGAATTGACAAACGCGAAAATAAAAATTTGCATGTGAATGACGATTTTGGCATGCGCGGAAAAGTAAAAGCAAGCAAGCATATGAATAATCCTAGTATGGCCACCTAGTTAATAAAAACTAGACTATTACATATCGGAAACCAACTCCTTGTTCCCTTGCCTCTTCATTCCAAAAGTGGCTTCTTCTTGTGGGATTTGGAACACCTTCCAAAAATAAACTCTGTCTCGATGTAATCCGTCTTTTGGAAACGCCGGTAAGAATAACTATTACAATTTAAGTTACATAGTTATTCCTATTATACATTAATTAATAAAATAAATAAAACTATTAATTAATTACAAACCGACGATACGAGATTGTATTTAATTACAAACAAATCGCTATTCCCTTTCATTTCGGGTAATAACGATTAAAATAAACTAGACCATACTAGGTACAACAAAATAAATACTTTAAATAAATGACAATCATTCATTGAACTTAAATAAATATGCTTAAAATGTTGTAAAACGATGCCAAATTCGCCCTGTCTAACAATCGTTGGTATCCATCTCGGTTTTGTGGATTTAATCGATTTTTAACTTGTAAAAATCAATAATCAACTCTTAAATCTCTTTTAAGTCGAAACTAATTGTCCAAACTGTTTTGGACCTCAAAATTAGTCCTCTCTACTTTAATGATGAATAATTAGTTTGATTTGGTGATATTTTGCTAATTTAATCGGTAAAATCATAACTTTTAAGTAATAAATCCAAAATAATTGAAAATATTACCCAAAATTGAAACAAAAATTTTGAGTATTCTGAAACACTCCCAAGAACACCAGAATTTCAGAAAAAATGCCCGAAAATTCGGATAAAATTTTATGAAGAAAAAGATAGATTTTATCGGTTTTTAACCACTAAAACCAATAAACATCAAACAAGGTGAAATCACATTTTAAATTTCACTTTTAACTTTTAAATAATATTTTAAATGTACATAAATTTATCACGGGCAAGAACAAATGTTTCGAGTATATGATTAATTTATTTCACTTTTATCGACCTTTATCTCATAAAATTAATAAACATGCAAAACTTCAAACCAACCTTTGAAATTTTACATAAAATCTGTAGAATACAAGCATGAGACACCATAAAAATTTCAAGACCCGAATCAACTTTTAACTATTTTTAGTTAACTCTTAACCAAAATACGGCATTTTTTACTCGGTTTTCTACCAAAAATCATTAAAAATAGCAAAATAACTTCACAAATCACCAAATTTTACCACAAACCTTTTGAGATAAGTAGGTATGCATGTCCAAAAAATTTCGTGCTAAAACCTCATTTAACACCATTTTTTATTTTTCCAAATTATCTCATAATTTGTTTAATATGCTTAAAATCAACATGCAAATTATAAGCCTAAGCTCTGATACCACTTAAAAGATCATAGATCCTAATTAGACTCTCTAATTAAAAATCAAATTATCTCATAATTTGTGTTTATGTGATCTATGTAACATGCATGCAATATAAAAGCATAGTAATATAAAAGATGAGGAAAATAATATTCCTTACATTGAAAAATGGTAGTATTTGGGCACAACCAAGATCGCCATCTTGGTTGTTCTTGAGCTATTTATCAATGGCAACATCCTCCATAACCCAAGCTTCCAAAGAGAAAGCCTCCTCTCAAAAGCACCCAAGAACTTACCCAACAACCTTACTAATATTAACTAGATGTTAGTACCCTTCATAATATGTAAATATTACTAACAATCTTAGTAACAATTTTTGTTTATTAACAACTTAGTAAAAAGTTTATATTAATTTTAGAGAGAAAATACCAACAACTTCATTCACATGCAAAATACACAAAAATGAAGTAGTGTGTAAAATGAGCAATTGTTGGTCTATATCGAGGAGAAAAACCGGTGGGAGTAGGGGAGTAAGGGAGTGTACTTATTTTATTTTTGTCCAATCTTATATCACATGCAAATGATCATAAGATGACTTATGGAAGAAAAACAAGCAAAGTGAAATGATTATGTTTATAATCATCCACTACACTCCATTTACACGGTCCAATGTCCTATTTACGGGTCCATTTTGGTTCTTATATTTGTCGCACAAATACGTGTAAATTTTACTTTAAACATCGATTTATGTTTAAATACTTCCCGATTAATATCGTCTAAAACACTCCGTAAATATACGTGTACAGCTACACATATATTTTACGTACCAATACTAATCACATTAGTCAATTAGTACTAATTTAACAATTAACTACTTAATCATTAATTCCCGTCTCAAATAATTTATTATTTAATTATCCATAATTAAATAATAATTTCCGTGCCTCGAGTTCACAACTCAATGTCTCTCTAAATTAATTAATCAACTAACTCTTCGTCAATTTATCAAGGGACTAATTAAACTGTATCTGATACAATTAATTAGCTTTCGTGTTGGGGTTCGTTCCTTTAGGTGTGACAGAAAGGGATCACCTGAACACCACCGTCTCACGACAGTAACGTCAAACCCTAGTTGGCCAACCGTTACCGATATACGTTGATCAGCTGACTAGTATTGCCAATGAATATCCCATGCATATTCCTTAATGAGATTTAATAATATTCTCATGCAATATTGTGGAGGACAAAAACTCCAACATAAACCTTATCTTTTACAGACTCAAACTCTCTTAAACCCAAAAGCTTGGCATGACTCGACGATACAAAAGAGTGTGACACCCCTGAATCAAACAAAACAAAGGTAAAACATCATTAACAAGAAAATAACCCGTGATCAGGTGAGCATCATCCTCAGCAGCTTTCTTGTCCATCATGAATAACTTGCCACTAGTCTTTTGTCCACCTCCCTGGACGGTACTAGCACTAGTAGATGGCTTGGCAGCCGACCCCTGGTTGTTGTTAGCTGCCGGTTTCTGATAAGAATTACTGCCATTGCGGTTAGACCCTCCGTTGTTGTTACTCTGACCACCTTGATTGTTCCATGACCCAGCCGGCCTGTTAGCATAATTCTGAGACGGACTCTGAGAGAAACTCCCTTGTGATGGCCTCTGAAAACCCCCTTCCCACAGCACTATTACACTCATGTCTCTTGTGGCCCATACCGCCACAGTTGTAACAAGATATACCCCAGCTGCTACTACCACCACCACGACCACGCCATAGGAAGCTCCACTACTAAACCCCGATCCCGATGAGTAAGCCCTCGCTTGGTTATGGTTGCCCCTCTTGTAACTGGACTGACCACCACCCTCACTCTCAGCCTTCATCTTCTCGAGACCTCTCTCCCTGTTCTCCTTGGCCATTTCGACCAATCTCTCAGCTCTCCTTGGTCTCTCATACACTTCCTTAACATCTGTAAGGACCCCGAACGGTAGCTTCTCCATTATCTTATAGGTCAAGCCCTTCTCAAATCTCAGCGCTAAGTTCTCCTTGTTCAACCCCATATCCTCTGCATACCTAGACTTCAAATTAAACGTATGATAGTACTCAGCCACAGTCATATCCGGAGTCATTTTAAAATCATCAAACTCCTTTCTCAGCTTACTACGAATATGCTCAGGCATAAACTCTCGGCGTATAGCTCTCTTAAACTCGCTCCACGGTATAACTGACTTCCCCTGCCTCACATACAAGTCCAGAGCACTCTCCCTTACCTTATCCCACCACTTTCCCGCGGCATCTCTCAAGTAGAACGCAGCTTGTTCCACTTTAAAGTCCCAGGGACAGTGAACCACATTCAAGATGTTTTCCATCTCCCTATGCCAATTGTCTTGCTAAATTGGCGCTCTGGTACTCATGTATTCCTTTGGGTTGAAACGGGCTATGGTAGTACTCATCTTGGCGAAGTCTACCCCAGCCTCTTTGTCCTTCCCAAACTTCTTAAGGGCCTCAGTAAGCGCCTCTTGACACTCAAGTATCTTGGAAACTTCATCCACACTCATCAACTCAGCCCTAGCATACAAAGCGGATCTCTTTGGCGGCATCTTTGAACTATATAAGAAAAGAGGTAAACGTAAACACACATCCCACAACTAAACACATATATAACCTGTGCAGACCCCACTCGACCGAGCAACTCATCCCACTCGATCGAGTTGAGGTCACTCGATTGAGTTGCCCACTTACTCGATCGAGTGCCTCAACTCCAGAACCTGACCAGAAAACATCACATAACCCACTCGATCGAGCCCCACTCCTACTCGATCGAGTAGCCCTTACTCGATCGAGTACCCGACTTACTCGATCGAGTGCCCCAAACCGGCATCGATTGTTCAAAAATGTCATATACCCTAGTCGACTGAGTCCAGCCCACTCGATCGAGCTCAACCTACTCGATCAAGTATCCCCCACTCGATTGAGTTATGCTGACTCGTTAGCTACCCGCATGCTCAAATTAACTACATTTCACAACAATATATATATATATATATATATATATATATATATATATATATATATATATATATATATATATATATATATATATATATATTCGGGATCATATGAGAACCACTAGGATGATGAGAACTATGAGAACCACTAATAATACTACTAATATTAACATTACTAATTAATAATACTAATAATATTACAATTTGACGCGCTCAACTCCCCAAACCCTTCAACTTCATTCATTTCCTCATTTTCCCTTTCTCACTCATCTTCCTCTCTTTCTTCGACCCTCATCATCCCCATTTCCGATCGTCGCCATTTCCGATCGTCTTCTCCGATCATCGTCGCTGCTCATCTCTATCCTACATTCATCGTATCCAATCATCTGCTTCTCATATTACGGTTCAATCCATTCATCAGCAGCATTTTCGCGAGATTTATCAATCTCATTCCTACAAATGTAGGTACTATGCTTCGGATAATGGCGATTGTACTGTAATTTTATCATGCATGTATTTTTTCCTTCGACATTCATCAATTCCCCCGACATTCATCAATTCATATTCAACTATTAACCCTAATTTGCAGTAATTTCCCTAATTAAGGTCTTTTTATTGTTATTCTATAATGAATTCTTAGATTCGGGATAGAAATTCAGAGTTTTAATGTATTGAACACATTTGCATAGAAAATCATAGTTTATACGTTGCTTATAGTTTAGCGAGTTCTGCATTTTTGTTCTGATTGCATGTTCAAGTAATTTTTAATAATTGAATTTGCGGATTTGTGAGTTTTTATTCTAATTGCATGTTCAAGTACTTTTTAATAATTGAATTTGCGTATTTGTGAGGGTCTTTTGGTTTTAAATGATCTATATTGTTCGGATCTGAAAGAGTAGTCGAGCTGGTAGTTTCTTGTTGTTTTCAGTATTTTTTAGCCAAGTAAGCTTAGGTTTTAGGATACCCGTCCTCTGTCCGTGCATGAAATAAGGTCCAGGATGCATAAAATAGGGTTCAATGTGCATCAAATAAAGTTCTGTTCGCATCAAACAAGGCGTCACTTTAAAATTAGCAGTTGGTTCATTGTCGATAAGGTGCCAGTGCTTAATTAGTAGAGGGCCCTTGACTCGAAAAATCTGAATATTTTCCAAAATCTAAATGCTCTCGGTTGTGCATTGGCCGAAATTTCTATTTTCACCTGTGTTAACATCACTCAATACATTCACAGATATGAGGCGAAAGACTCATTGCAAGAAAGAAAAACACACCAAAAAAATTACACAAATAAAAGGAGGTAGATCGAAAAGATTATTTCCCACCAAACCCAACAAATTCAACTATAAATGATGTTGTTGACCAAAGTATGTTGTAAGAAAATCTGCATAGCTTTGTCTGTTTTTATGTTTCATCCCTTCCTTACCCCAAAATAATGATAGACTACATTTTAATGCTCTCTCTAAACTTGGATGCAATACCTGTATTGCTTACTTAATGTGATATCTCCTGAATTTATCTTAGTGTTTTTCTGCATGCTTAATGTGATATTTCAAATGACGGACTGCTTGTACTCTTTTCCTTACTAGTTCCTATTTCTATTTTTTTCATTCGAGAGTTCAATTTGTGATGCTTGTAGGTCATTCTCTTACTGGTCAATTACTTATACATAGCCAAGTATGGTCAATTGGTGCAAGGGGTGGGTAGTCAATATTGTTGCAGAAGATAAAGCACTTTTTACCGTGAATTACGTAAGAGAAAAAAATAGGCTATGAGTTTGTCATTTGCTCCCTTAGTCAAAAATCAGCTTACCGACAACTGTTATCAAGCCCAACTTGATGATGTTTTCAATAATCAAGATCTAGTGACTAACATATTTAACCAACTAGATTGTTACGAAGATAAGGCAAATATGGCGTTGGTTTGTAGGAATTGGTCTCCGCTTTTCCTCATACACCCAAGTGCACCTCGCATTGAACATTCATATGGCATTTCTCTACGGACCAATGATATCAATGGTGTAAGAATTGTTCGTAGGGGTCCTAAAATAATTTATAAAAGATGCAAATGCTTTATGACTGAAGATTTGGCAGCTAAATTGCTCCTGCATCATCAACAAGAAAAAAATACTTTTGAAAGAGAACATCTTAACGCTCTTGATGATGCTGAATGCACACATGTGAATGAGTTGCTTCATGCTTTAGCCACGCCATCTCCTGCACGTGATATAGCAGTTGCCATTTCAACAGAGTTAGCAACTCGGGAAACTTTACCTTTTTTCGGTTTTTTTCTCTATATATAACTCAACTTCTCAAGTTTGTACCAGTTTTTGGCATTTTGATGTCTGTGTATTTAGGCCTTTAACGGTTCAGGTGTTAAAGTTGCCCTATTTTCAGTCTTTTGTGGTACTCTTGTATAATTCCATGTATTAAGCCACCTTTGTATAATTATGTAGTCGTGTTTTTTCATTTTGGATGTTGTAAAACTTTGTCATGTATGGATGATATGTTTTATTAATGAAGTTTCTTTTCCTTATTTTGTTAATCATCGATCTTTCATTGTTTCATAATTACATGAAGTTTCTGGATATATGGAACAGCCTTGTAGATGCATCAAAAAACAATGTCAGTGCATTAAAATACCCTTGTATATGCATGAAATAAGCTGCCTTCTTAACCTACTTACTTTGACAGATAATCCTCCCAACCCAAGTACTACAGCTGCAAAGCCAGAACAAGTTCCTCCCCCACGTCCACAGAGTCCACGTATCCAACCAAAAGATACTGAGCAAGTAACACCATATATGCTTTCTAGTAACAACAATGGTGAGGGTTTACCATTTCTTGTCCCTTTTAAAGATTTCCAGTACATGTCGTTTGTTCGAATATTAATGGTGATGGTTTAAGGTGCAATACCCTTATGAATGCATCAAGTAGCCTTGTAGATGCATCAAAAAGCAATCCATATGCATTAACCAACCATACCTTGTGGTTTTCTTCTTGTTCGAATGAAAATAGCAAGGGAAAGGGTTTAGGGTTGGATTAGGCGGACCCGCGGTAGCGCTCCACCTAATCCAACCCTAAACCCTTTCCCGTCCCATTTTAGGACACCCGGGCCCCTTTTTAAAACCCCGTCCCCAAAAAAGGGTTCAATCGTCCCCTTCTAGGGTGTCTTTAGGTTTTCCTGTTCGAATGACAATAGCAAGGGAAAGGGTTTAGGGTTGGATTAGGCGGACCGCTCGCGGTCCGCCTAATCCAACCCTAAACCCTTTCCCGTCGCGTTTTAGGACACCCGAGCCCCTTTTTAAAATCCCGTCCCCAAAAAAGGGTTCACTCGTCTCCTTCTAGTGTGTCTTTAGGTTATCCTGTTCGAATGACAATAGCAAGGGAAAGGGTTTAGGGTTGGATTAGGCGGACCCGTGGTAGTGGTCCGCCTAATCCAACCCTAAACCCTTTCCCGTCCCGTTTTAGGACACCCTGGCCCCTTTTTAAAATCCCATCCCCAAAAAAGGGTTCACTCGTCCCCTTCTAGGGTGTCTTTAGGTTTTCATGTTCGAATGACAATAGTAAGGGAAAGGGTTTAGCGTTGGATTAGGCGGACCGCGGTAGCGGTCCGCCTAATCCAACCCTAAACCCTTTCCCCTCGCGTTTTAGGACACCCGGGCCCCTTTTTAAAATCCCGTCCCCAAAAAAGGGTTCACTCGTCTCCTTCTAGTGTGTCTTTAGGTTTTCCTGTTCGAATGACAATAGCAAGGGAAAGTGTTTAGGGTTGGATTCGCGGTCCGCCTAATCCAACCCTAAACCCTTTCCCATCCCGTTTTAGGACACCCTGGCCCCTTTTTAAAATCCCGTCCCCAAAAAAGGGTTCACTCGTCCCCTTCTAGGGTGTCTTTAGGTTTTCCTGTTCGAATGACAATAGCAAGGGAAAGGAACCCTAAACCCTTTCCCGTCCCGTTTTAGGACACCCTGGCCTCTTTTTAAAATCCCGTCTCAAAAAAAAGGTTCACTCGTCCCCTTCTAGGGTGTCTTTAGGTTTTCTTGTTGAAATGACAATAGCAAGGGAAAGGGTTAGGGTTGGATTAGGCGGACCCGCGGTTCCAACCCTAAACCCTTTCTCGTCCCGTTCTAGGACACCCGAGCCCCTTTTTAAAATCCCATCCCCAAAAAAGGGTTTACTCGTCCCTTTCTAGGTTGTCTTTAGGTTTTCTTGTTCGAATGACAATAGCAAAGGAAAGGGTTTAGGGTTGGATTAGGCGGACCCGCCACCGCGGTCCGCCTAATCCAACCCTAAACCCTTTCCGGTCCCATTTTAGGACACCCGGGCCCCTTTTTAAAATCATGTTTTCCTGAAATAAGCTTGTATATGCATGAAATAAGGTGTCTTCCTGAAGCTAATCGGTGTTTGGTTTAGTTTACACTAGTCTTATGAATTAATGGACTAACCTTGTATATGCATCAAATAACTGTTTATGTGCATTAAACAACTTTGTATATGCATGAAATAAGCTGTCTTCCTGAAGCTAATCACTGTTTGGTTTGGCGTACAATAGTCTTATGAATTCATGGACCAACCTTGTATATGCATAAAATAACTATCTATGTGCATTAAACAATTTTGTATATACATGAAATAAGCTACCTTACTAATGCTGACTACTTTGACAGATAATTCTCTCAAACCAAACACTACAGCAGCAGAGGCAGAACAAATTTCACCCCGGCAACGGAGTCCGCGTGTTAAAGCCAAAGTTCACGAGGAAGTCGCACCAGAGTTGCCTCCTAACAAGAACAAGAGGAAGGCAGCAACAACATGCAAAGAGCCAACACAAACTATAAAAAGAAGAAAGCGTTCTTACAAGTATAAGCCTCTCCTCACTCGGATGAGTCCTTTCTTGATCACTAATTTCATCAAGTTGGGGCCATCCGAAAAGAAAATTGAAGCCATACACGGTATGGGGTTCGAAGGGTTGTTACAACTTAAGTCAGAAGAAATCAATGGCCATTTGGCCAGATGGATTGTCGAGACATTTAATCCGTTCAATTGTTCATTGATGAACCGCGATCTTGTTATCTCTGATGAGGATGTCCACGTTGCAACTGGACTTCCTATGGGATCGATTGACATTGTTGCAGCTGGAATGTTCTGTAAGGAAAAGGAGTACATAGAGGTTGTCAAGAGGTATAAGGCTCAGTTTACCACCTCAGATATTACTAAAAAGGTTCTCTTAGATAAGATGATGGAGCAACGGGATGGTGGAGATTATTTCAAGAGGAATTTCCTCATCTATATCGTCAATGTTCTCTTGATGGGGGTAGTAGGTGATCATCCTAGCCCTCGGATATTAAGCTCCCATTCAAATCTCGCCGATGTCCCTAACATGAATTGGTGCAAATTTGCACGGTCCCATATGATCAACAACGTCATGTCGTGGAAGGCGGCTATAGCTAATTCCCCTAAAACTTATTTTAAGGGACCGATTCTGATTTTCCAGATTATCTACTTGGATAGATGTGTTTTCATGACGAGAACGGTGCGTCGATAATTTCCCTTATTAGCGAATTGGACGGATGAGAAAATTAGAGAAAGGGTTAAGTTGGAGAAGCAGAAGGGGGTGGCTTTGGCAAAGGCTCTGTTGAACCCATATTTGCTTATGTTGCACCTCAACATGAATGTGAACCTGTACCTGTACGTTTACCTGTACGTTTACCTGAACCTGAACCTCAACCTCAAATTGAACCTCAACCTCAACTTGAACCTCAAACTGAACCTGAACTTGAAGCAGAACCGGTTGATGAGAGGAAAGAATCCATCAAGTTTTTGGCAAGCACATCCATTCGAATTGCAGACATTTATGGTGACTTTACCAAAGTAGTTAGAAATGCTAAGTGTAAGGCTCCCGCTTTCCCGGCTGTCACTCAAATGTTAAAGTTGGCAGATTGTTTATTTGAAGGATTTTCCCTTTCACAGCAGAGTACAGAAGAAGGTGAAAGGGAAGGTGCTGATTGTGAAAGGGAGGGTGCTACCATGGAAAAGATGGAGGAGGATGAAGTGGAAAAGAACAATGAGAAATATGAGAATGAATTGAAGGAGAGAAAGGAGGAGGTGGCAGTGGAGAAGGAGTTGAAGAAGGATGAGGGAAAAGTGGAGGAGGAGGAGTTGAAGAAGGAGTAGGTTGACATGAGTTGTGCAAATGATGCGTTTCTAGACAATCCCACTGTCATGGCTGAATTAAAAGGGATCCTTAATAATGCATACACTCATGTTGGCAAGGTGTTTGATTCACATCATAAAAATTTGTGGAACCAAAAAAAGGAAAAGGAAAAGAGGGATAAGGCGCTTCTGGAAGGACCGTCTTTCAGCCTTTTAGTGGTGATTATGAACCATATAACTCTCAAGAGTTCCTTGAGTCCAGGTTGCAGGCTGCTTCAAGTGTTCCTCATTCAAGCACAACAACTACAACGTCTGTTCCAGTAGTTCATCTTTTATCGCCAATATCGCCAATTCTGATCTCATCCCATCCATCCCAACCATCGCCTGTAGTTATATCCTCTCAAGTATCGTGGGATGAATCGCCCATTGATCCCTCTTCTCCAACTGCCCCCTCAGATTATGCCATTGAGAGGCAGGTGGTTGGTAGAAGGGTGCTTCCTAAGAGGTGTGTTGAGGTAGCAAATGTTTACCGGTCACCTTACTTTATCAGTTGTCTCTGTGATAAATAGACGGCAAGGGCATTTACGATTTCTGAATTTGTTGAACTCATTCAAACAATCACAGCACACAGAAATGACATCTGTATGAACTCGACGATCAAGAAACAAACTCTTCATATGACTTCATGTTATCATAACTGTATAGGGAGGTTTTATTTAGCTGTGTGGGCAAGACTCTCACACGAAGTCATATGAAAAGTTTGCTTCTTGATCGTCGAGTTCATACAGATGTCATTTCTGTGTGCTGTGATTATTTGAATGAGTTCAACAAATTCAGAAATCGTAAATGCCCTTGCCGTCTATTTATCACAGAGACAACTGACGTAAGTGTTCCATGGTTGTTCTCAACCTTGGGCTGCATTAGACTTTCGAATGCATGAAATAATCTTGTAGATGCACGAAATACCAATCTAGGTGCATTAAACAACACTGAACATGCATCAAATAAGTGTCCAATTATTACAAGTTTTTATTCTCTAATACGGGTCACCTAATTTAATGAACAGATTGACTCATTGGATGTCAAATTTGCAGACGTGGAGTTGGTAAGTCCTTCAAGATTTTCACATTTCCATGGCTATTCTCAACTAAGTGTCTTTCTTTTCATTATTGTCTTTATTTTCAATGTCGTACAGGTTTTCATTCCTATTGTTACACCCTTGCCATTTGTCTTCTGTTACCATGTTAGTAAGAAGCTGTTAGAAGTGATGCACTTGATGCCTCCGTCAACTGACTATTCTCGCCATGTTAGACCTGTGGTATATCTTCAGATGTTTTTGCAATAAAGTGCCTGATTTTCGTCTAATTTTGTGAGAGATTATTTACTTGTCATTGTTTTACCTTTATCAGAAGAACTTGTTGAGTACGCTTTCAAGTAAGATTCCAAACTTGGTGTCTTCATGGCTTTTGATTCCTAAGTTGTATATTCCGCACGTTGTCGTTGATGTCGAGCATGATACTGGAATCTACCTCATGCGTCATATGGAGATGTACAACGGGGCTAAGGGACGCTTAGGTTCAAAGGTGGGTCGTAAAGGAAGTAAGTCTGTATTATTTAATTCAACTTTTCCTTGTATGTGCATTAAATATGAAGTCACTTATGTTGATTTCTTTTGTTGTTATTGTTCAGAGAGTTGATGTTAAACGTTATGTTATGAGGGTTTGCAATGAAATTCTAACTTGGCGATACAACTCTTACAAACTTCAAGTGACGGCTGCAGCAAAGGCTTACAAGAATGGCGTTCAGATTCGGTAATGCAAAATCTTAAGTAGCTTTGTTTTCCGTTTTTCCGTGTTAATAAAGGAGCTTTTATTTTCCCCTTTTCTCAGTAATCAAGCGCCACATGATGATTTATCATATACAGATGCACACTTGATCAATTATATTCGGAATAATGGGAAGAACAAGGAGTAAGTTCTAACTGACCATTACCATCTGACTTTTTTAAAACTTCAGTTTTTGTCCACTCTCTGTTGTTCCGTGTTTTCTAATCTAATTGCAACATGTGCATCATTAGTGAGGTCGTTATAGAAACCGATTGGTTGCAAGTTACCCAAGACGCGCTGCAGACCTTGCTGCCAGGAAATTGGGTAATAGATATGGTTATTGATGTTGTTGGTATTCGTACTACAATCGAAAACCCAAGTGTTGTGTATTTTCCGACAATCATAAAGGTATTCATATTCCTTATTGTGTCAATGCTTATTTTTGGTTTTTGAAATGACAAAGAATTTTGACAAATGTTCTCAAATTTCAGGGAGTTGTCAGTAAAAAGGGGTTTCGAAGTCAATACGACCTACTTGACTACTTGCCCCTCAATCTAAACACAACCCAACTGGTAAATAAATATTCTCTTACTTTTTTTCCCATGCAATTTTTTTCCAATGCATTTTTTTTCATTTGAAGTCGATAAATCCTAATTGACTAGTTTGTAATATTTCAGGCTTTTTTTCCTTATTGTGAGGAGAGATCACATTGGTTTGCATGCGTTGTTGACTTTGGGAAAAGGATGAACTTCATACTCGACTCCAACCTGCCCAGGCGCCGTGAAGTCAGGCAAAAATTTTTAGTTGAACAGGTATGATTTATTAGTTTTTGCACAAAAACATGTTACCCCTCACTTATTATATCCGGAAGGTCGCTCAATGCTTTTTGATCGCCCAAAATGCATTGTCGAATGAAAATACTGTTGGTGATCTTTATGTGCATGAAATACCCTTGTATGTGCATGACATACCCTTGCATGTGCATTAAATAGCCTTATACCACAATCACAATCACTCACTGTCTTGTTTTTGTATAGCTCCTGCCTGCTCTGGAGATCATCGCAAGAGACTCTCCAAGATACACAAGGTTGTTGGAGATCAAGACTTTTCAGTGAGAGGTTGTGCAAGTGCCTCAACAAAATAATGGGTATTCTTATGGAGTTTATTTGTTAAAGTGGCTAGAAAATTTGTGTGATCAAGCATCATGGAGTGATGAGCATTCTTACAAGGTATAAATTTTTCAACAAACTTTTGTAAACATTATTCAGTATATTTTATTTCAAGCATTTCAATATTTGTTGTCAAATAAAATTTTTATGTAGGATTTGGATGAATATGGTACGAGTATGATTGCACGTCTCATCAAATGGAAGCGAAACAAGAGAAAGGTAAATATAAAGAACCTTGAATGCATAATTTAAATTTTGCCTAATTTTAATCTTCTTTTCATTATATTCTGTCTCGGAGTGACTTTCACGTAACAGTATTCCCCCCGCTTGTTTGCAGGATTATCACTAGGTGATATTTTCTAAACACTTGAGTCGAGGGATGTGCAAAGGGAGTGGCAGATGACCTAATCCAAAATTCGAAACACTGTCATTTTTTGATCTGATTCCTTGAGTCTAGGGATGTACAAAAGGAGTAGACCCTGGAATATTAGATTCTTGTGGAGTTTATTCTGGAATATGTAGTACACTAAGTCTTGAGAGTCCATATTAGATTTTGGAATATGTAAGGCGTGTAAGACATGAAGTCATATTTCTGGACTAATTCTAGAAACATGTCACGAGGCAACGAAAACGAGAAACAATTTTCAAAATTGGATAACGAACATGTCACGAGGCAACGAAAACGAGAGACAATTTTCAAAATTGGATAACGAACATGTCACGAGGCAACGAAAACGAGAGACAATTTTCGAAATTGGAAAACGAACATGTCACGAGGCAAAAAAAACGAGAGACAATTTTCAAAATTGGATAACAAAAATGTCACGAGGCAACGAAAACGAGAGACAATTTTCAAAAGTGGACAACGAAAAGGCTGTAATGAAATCTGAAAACATCGTAAATGCATTAAAAACTGTTCCACATGCATGAAATAACAGTGTGCATGCATGAAATATGTAACTCATGTGTCCAAGGTCAAATCTTAAAGTAATCTCAAGTGAACTTTTAAAATGTTGCATTTTAATTTAGATTTTGGAATTTTATTATTAACTTTGACGGTTGGGGATGTGGTAGCAAAGAAGGATGTAGTGGTAGATCACATTTCTCCGGTTTCTTAATACTTCTCTTAATCTTGCGTTATAAAACGTTCTACGTGCATGAAATAACCATGATGTGCATAATTAAACCATGTACATTTCTCCGATTTATTAATATTTTCGCTCAGATCGTCACTTTGAATTTTAAAGACTTGTCGTACAGGAAGATTCATTTCAATTGATCACATTTTAGTGTTGGGATATTCTCATTTTGGATTACCAAATCTGGTGAAACAGTGAATAAATTAATCGCCGTAACGTTTCTTGATACTCGCATAATGTGTGCATGAAATAACGTTCTTTGTGCATGAAATACATTTGTATGTGCATGAAATACTGTTGTATGTGCACGAAATAATGGTGACAGGAACACTCAGGTTTACATTCTATAAGTGTTACATTCATTCGTTTTAAGAAAAAAAGTCCAACATCTATCAAATAAAATAAAAAGTCCCGAATTATTCAATAAGGCAAATGTCCAATATCTATCAAATAAAATAAAAATCCCAAATTTTTCAATAAGGTAAAATAAAAAATTACTCTACTAATTGTCGGTTGTCCTTCGGTCACAATTCCTACTGTCGTGGTTCGCCATCTCCCCACAGGCCCTGCATTTTCTTAGCGCTTTCTTGTTCACTTCCCACTCGTTCTCTTTGTGAGATCGCCTTTTCCCGAGCCTTTGTTTTTGCACTGCCTTGGAGGCAAAACCTTAATCTCACTAGGAATGTTTGTTCCTAAAAGCATCCCAATTTCAGCATTCTTGTCCTTTACCTTTGCAATACCAGTATTTCCACTTTCATTAGGGGTAATTTTTACCCTTTCCTTGAACTCACGCAAAATCCCAAGCAACTCATCACAATGCCCAGGACTCTGTTCAACGAGTGCCACGCAAGTAAACAACTCTAACCATAACTCGTTCAATTGTAGAGAAAGAGAAACAAGAATTTGATGATGGAAGAGGCGATGGCGGAAGGTTAGAATGATGAGAGAGAAGCAGAATTAGAAAATGACTGAGATTACGCGGGTTTGGGGGGACGCGCGAAAAAAGTTGGGGGTTTGGTTAAGGTAATCTCTGCGTATTATTAGATCCAAGGGATGTTAAGTGGTTCTCATGGTTCTCATTATACTAGTGGTTCTCACCGGATCCCGACACTATATATATATATATATATATATATATATATATATATATATATATATATATATAGAAATAGGATCCTATAAGTCCTACCTTTTATGTTGAGTCCCTAAGTCCTAATACTAGCCATTGGATTAAGTTTAAGAGCATACACATTGAAGAGTATGTCATATTCCTCTTATTTCCTCTCTTTCCTTCTATATTTTTGACACCTCATTTCCCACTATCTCCATCCTCCTCCTAAGTTTTCTTCTATTTTTTTCCCACATCAAAGAGGGTCCTTTTATTTATCCTCTCTTAAATTTTTAATGACCAAAAAATAAAAAAGAAATAAATTATATGCCACATGGTGGAAATGCATGACTAATTGGCACAAGGGCCTAGGTTGTACTTCCTCTAAAAATAGAGGAAGTCTTCCTCTTCCTTTTTCAAAGAGGATGTCTAAATTGATCCCACATTGAAGAGGACATCCTCATAGATGAGAGAAGGTGCTAAGAGGATGCACCATCCTCTTCAATGTGGATGCTCTAATGGAGGGCTAAGATCAAATAAAAAAAACACCACCCAACTATCTAATCATGTTTTTTAACACCCTTCATACCCCACTTCCCCATACATGTAATTACCAATGACAATGTCTCCTATTAACTCCCATTTTTAAAGAATAATAATAAAAAAAAAATCCTCCCATATTCATTCATCTGCCAAATGATTCTCTCCCTACATCTTTTTATCTCTCTCTAAAAATATTGCTTTATCTAAATTTCTCAATTTGTACACGATTTTTTTCTCTTGATTCAATCTAACAAATCACTAAATAAAAAGAAACACAACTCAACTAATTAATTAGACGCTGTTTGCCATCGACGAGCACCATATCCTTCATCGTCCATCTAGTTTAATGTAAGTTCTTAATTCTTTTTCTCTCTATTTACGAATGTTTTCCTCCGTTTTTTTGATGTAGGGTTTTTTAAGTTGGGAAAAAATTAGTCATATTGTGATTTAGGGTTTTTTAAATTCGAAAAAAAATTTACCGACCAGTACTAAAAATTCAAAATATTAATGGTACACAAAAATAGTACCATTGCGACGGGCTCGAAAAAATAATAAATTTAGAATTTTGTTTCGCCTTAATCGGAGTCCGTATGAAAATTTACGAAGCATTTAAGAAACCGCTTTTATTTTACGCGGAAATGAAAAATTCAGATTATAAAACAATTATTTTACTTATCTTTTTAACTCTAATTGAATATGAGAGTACTATCATATTATTAGTGGCTAGATTTATTTTCAAAGTACTAATATACTTATATTTTCTTGTTAAATTTTTGTTGGATTTTGTTGAATTCGTTGCTTAGGTATTTAAAATGATTTGATAATTAGAAATATATTGATTTGTATGATTGTTTTTTTGATGAATTATATCTACATTTTTTAATAATTAATTTTAGTTTTTTTTATGATGATGATGATGATGTTGATGGTGACGATGATGATAATGATGATGATGATGATGATGATAATGCGATGATGATGATGATGATGATGATAAGTCTTTGGCGATATAGATTGACGATGAAGATGTTTATGAGTCTTTGGTATTATAGATTGACGATGAAGATGTGAGATTTGGATTGATAATTGTCAATGAAGGTTGTAATTTCAATTATATAGTGTCTAACTTTATTTTTGTAAGAGTGTAGCTTCAACTATATATAGTGTGTAACTTCAGTTGTTTATCATGTAACTTCAGTTTTGTAAGGGTGTAACTTTAGTACTTTACGAGTGTAACTTTAGTACTTTAGGTATGTAACATTAATCTTTTACGAGTGTAACTTTAATTTTGTAAAGTCATTTTGTATATACAAATTTGAATATTAGTAATTTGAATGTTTGTAATTTTAGCACAAGTTTATGTAACTTTAGTACTTCATGAGTGTAACTTTAATTTTTCACGAGTGTAACTTTAATCTTTTAAGGTAATTTTGTATATAAAATTTTGAATATATTAATTTGAATTTTTATAATTTTAGCACATGTTTATGTAACTTTATTGATTTACGAGTGTAACTTTAGTGTTTTGCGAGTGTAACTTTTATCCTTGACGGGTGAAACTTTAGTCATTTAAAGTCATTTTGTGTATATAAAATTTGAATTTGTGTAACTTTATCACATGTTTATCTAATTTGAATTATTGAAGGTTTAACTTTAACACGTGACGTGTATAACTTTAATAAAGTAAGTGTGTAACTTTAGTCCGTCCCACCACCCTCACCTCTTATTCGGACTCCAATTAATTATATAAGTAAATTAATTAAGTAGGTTCAAGTATAAATAGTGTAACTTCAAGCGGGTATGTTTTAATCTTCAAGCAAATGAGATAATTTCAAGCAAATAGGGTGTAACTTCCGAGTAATTAGTAGTACTCAAAATTTTGAAAACTCAATAGTATATGAAAATATTACCATTGCGTCGGGCTCGAAAAAATAATAAATTTAGGATTTTGTTTCGCCTTAATCGGAGTCCGGATGAAGATTTACGGAGTCTTTTACGAACCCGTTTTTATTTTACGCGGGTATGAAGTTTCGTTTTTTAAATCTTATATTTTGATAAATGAAATATAAATGATAATATATTAATCTAATAAATTAGTTGATAAGAAAGAGAAAGTAATTGATTAGAGAAATTGGTAATTGAAATTATGAGAGACAAAGCATTAATTGCATGTTGGGTGAGTGTTTTTTTTGTTTTAATCTCAACCATTTATCTTGTAAGATCAAATGGTAGAGATGTGGACTTATGGACTCAACCAAATTTGTGGACTCATCTGAACCTCTTTCTTTCTCTCTCTCTCTCTCTCTCTCTCTCTCTCTCTCTCTCTCTCTCTCTCTCTCTCTCTCTATATATATATATATATATATATATATATATATATAGAGGCGGGATCTCGTGAGTTTGGTTCTTACGGTGAGTTGTGAGTTTGGAAAATCTAGACCATTGAATTGAGTGAGATCAACGGGTGGAATTAATCAACTTATCAAATAAAAGCAATAAAAGAAATCCCAGCAGTAAGACATGAGTTCTCCGTCCAATCTAAGCCCAAATAAAACTCTCTCATCAGTCTTTCTCTCTCTACCTCAAATTAAAAAAAACGCAAATTTGTATCAAAAAAACATGTTTCAGGACTCACGATTTACACCATTAAATTCATTATATTCATCTATTCTAAACTATTGTTATTTTGAGGAGGTCGATTGACTTGGCATCTAAAACAATTTATCAGCTGAAGAAAGAACTTTCTGTGAAACAACAAACACTAACCTTAAACGGCGACGTTCCGACAGGCGTCGTCCTCATCGACCTCGTCAATGGCTTCTGCACCATCAGCGCCGGCAACCTCGTACGCACCTTTATACAATCAATTTCTCAATTCTGCTATTAAATTCATTGATTTTTGTCTGACAAAATTATTTGAATCTTCAGGCGCCGAGAGTAGCTGATAATCAGATAGAAACAATGGTGGAAGAATCCGCGAAATTAGCTCGGGTTGTTACCGATAAAAAAATGGCCTATTTTCGCATTCATTGATTCTCATCATCCTGATATTCCTGAACCTCCTTACCCTCCTCATTGTATTGCTGGCACTCTGGAAACCAAATTAGTTCCTGGTTTGTTTATTTCTTACCTTAACGGTTTTCTAATCAACTACTACAACAACATTACCACAGTGCGTCCCGTGTCTAAATTGCAGGGTTAGGGGGTCTTATCCTAGTGTTAGAAACCCCGAGAGGCTGTTTTCAGAGTGACGATGGTGGTTCACTGTTCGTTGTCGTTGTTTCGAGTTTGCTCAATTATTTACTGTGCTCGGTGTCTGTGAAATTGAAGTTTGAATTGAGTGTTAGTTTGTTAATTTGTGTGATTATTGCAGTTAATTATGTGTGGAAGCCTGTCCGATGACATGCATGGACATAATGTGGAAGGACTGAACGTGTAAATTGATGGGAGTGTAGAGATTAGATGAGTATATGATGATTGGTGAAGATATGGTCAAAGTTGAAAGAGGATATTGCATGCCTCGTCCATGCTACCAAAGTGAATGCTTTTCTTTTGGAAATCATGTCATTTAGTCAAGCTGTAATTTTGACCGGTCAGCTATAAAGAGCGTTTCAAATCATGTGTCTTCTCCTAACTTTGGTCTGGGTTAAGATAAGGTCAAAGTGAAACAAAAAGAGAAAAAAAAAAGTGTTTTAAATCCCAGAATAACACTACAATAACAGCACAATAACAAGGGAAAGAAAAAGAGAAAAAAAATCAAAGTGACACCGGAATAACATCACAATAAACCAGAATAACAGCACAATAACATATGCTAAAAAAAAGAGTAAAAAAATCAAAGTAGTAAAAACAATCAAAGTGACACCGAAATAATATCACAATAACAGCAGAATAACAGTAGAATAACAGCACAATAACACATGGTAAAAAAAAAGGAAAAAATCAAAGTCATAAAAAAAATCAAAGAGGCGCCGGAATAACATCACAATAACACCAGAATAACAGTACAATAACATGCGGTGAAAAAAACGAGTAAAAAAATCAAAGTAGTAAAAAATCAAAGTGACACCACAATACAGCAGAATAACAGTAGAATAACAGCACAATAACACGTGGTTAAAAAAAAGGGAAAAAAATCAAAGTCGTAAAAAAAATCAAAGTAACAGCAGAATAACATCACAATAACAGCGGAATAACAAAAGCAGCACAATAACATGTGGTAAAAAAAAAAAAGAGAAAAAAAATCAAAAGTCGTGAAAAAAATCAAAGTAACAGCAGAATAACATCACAATAACAGCGGAATAACAATAACAGCACAATAACATGTGGTAAAAAAAAAAAATCAAAGTCGTAAAAAAAATCTAGGTAAAAAAAGCACAATAATAGCATAATAACACGACGTAAAAAAAATAAGAGTAAAAAAAATTTCAAGTAAAAAAAAATCCGGTACAAAAAGAAAGAAAAAAAGGTAACATAATGAGTAAATTAAAGAAAAACATAAGAGAAAACAAAAATCAAAGTGGTAAAAAAAGCATAATAACACGAGGTAAAAAAAGAGAAAAAAAATTAAAGTAAAAAAAAAAAAGTAACATTAGAAAAAAGAGAAAATAAGTAAATGACAATGGTTTTATATGACATGTAAGATTTGATCTTGGCCACTCATCTCTAATATAATCTAGTGGCTGAGATTCCCCCAACTCACAACTCACCATAAGAACTAAAATCACCAACTCCAATCTCTCTCTCTCTCTCTCTCTCTCTCTCTATATATATATATATATATATATATATATATATATATATATATATATATATAGCAAGATCCTAGAGTCACCTATATATTTGAGTCCATGAGTCCATAAAACAATATCACGCACTATACAAAACAATATCACGAATTTTTTTTTTTCAATTTTTTTTCCGAATTTTTTTTTTTCGAAAAAGTTTTTTTTTTTTTTTTTCCCGAAAAAAAAAAAAATTTCGAATTTTTTTTTTTCAAATTTTTTTTTTCCGATTTTTTTTTTTTCTTTTTTTTAAGCTGTGATATTGTATTACAAAATAATATCACGATTTTTTTTTTTTCAAATTTTTCTTTACGAAAAAGTTTTTTTTTTTTTTTTTTTTTTTTTTTTAAAAAAAAAAATTTAATGTATGCTGTGATATTGTTTAGTATAACGTTTGATATTGTATTACAAAACAATATCACGATTTTTTTTTCGAATTTTTTTTTTCTAAAACTTTTTTTTTTTCAATTGTGATATTGTTTAGTATAACGTGTGAAACTGTAAGTCGTGATATTGTGTAGTATAACGTGTAATATTGTATCATGGACTCACGGACTCAAAAAGATAGGGTGGACTCATGTGATCCTAATTCTATATATATATATATATATATATATATATATATATATATATATATATATATATATATATATATATATATATATATATATATATATATATATATATATATAGAATTAGGATCACATGAGTCCACCCTATCTTTTTGAGTCTCGTGAGTCCACTTATGTATCACACGCTCTACACAAAAATATCACGATTTTTTTTTATGAATAAAAAAAATTATGGATAAAAAAAGTTTTTTTTTTTTTTTCTGAGCTGTGATATTGTTTAGTATAACCTGTGATATTGTATCTTAGTCTGTGAGTCCAATAAAAGAGTATCACAAGTTATACAAAACAATATCACACCTTACAATAAACAATATCAGTGGTTGTACTAAACAATATCACGGGGTATACTATATAATATCACGCCACTGAACCTAACTCCGCCTTTCACCATCTAAATTTCACTTCACACTAATATTGCATGATTTTCTTGTAGTATGGATCCGTTTACATGATCTTTGTGTAAAGTCGCCTTACACAAGAATACTTGTCGTCTTTGTTAGTATTCTAATAGATTTATATATACTCATTTAATCTTGGTTTTCTCATTTGTTTATGTTGTATTTGGATCTGTACTCCTGTATTTGGGTTGCTCAAAAACAGGAGCGATAAAGGAAGGCTGCAAAACTGGACATCGAAAGTTTCTTCCTCACGTTCACTGGTATACATCTTCTCTTCCTGGATTTTATTACAGGTATTCTCTCCCTCTTTCTTCATCTTACTCTATATGTTTCTCTTGGTTATTTAATGAATTTACAATTAGCTTCCTTATGATTCAATTAACTTATTTCATGAATTTACAATTAGTACTTAATTTGATTGATTCATCGGATTCATTATATGCTGAAGTCAACTAAACTAAATCATCTTCAGAATTGATAGCAACGTTGCGTCACTCGGTTTTCAGGTCCAGATTTTGTATTAATTAGCTATATATCATCAATTCAATTGCAATGAATCAACCAATCAAACTGTTTTTTTTTAGGAAGGCAATGGGATATGAGCACTCAAAAAGGAGAGTGAGTTATAATGATACTTGGAACATTTTATCTCCTCTATGTCGAAATGACGGACCTGGAATCGTCTACTTCTCATTATTTAAAAATAATATTGGGAATTTAGGTGCTAATGCCTGGATAGTACTCATTTTCAGGTTTCCTTGTTAGTTGAAGATCATTATTTGATCAGTTCTTCAGTGCATAAGCTTGCTTTGGGTGACTTCTTTTTTTTTTTTTTTTTTTTTTTTTCTGTTCCAGTATATATGGGTTGATCAAAGATGCTATGCGTCTTTCTTCCTGTTGACTCCAGGGACAATGAAAAGCTATTAAAGCAGCTCAATACCGGTATATATGGGTTTGGAGGTAGGAAACGGAATATGAACAGTTATTGTGGACGTAAGGGATTCTTGCGTTCATGTTGCGCGGATAGGCTTATTGTTTGGTTTAAAAATTAACAAGTGATATTCTTGTGTACAGCGTGTGATATATAAAGTGGACTCATGAGACTCAAATATATAGGAGGACTCACCGTATATATATATATATATATATATATATATATATATATATATATATATATATATATATATATATATATATATATATATATATATATATATATATATATATATATATATATATGCAAGTTCAAATGAGTCCACCTAAATTGGTGAGTCCACTAAGTCCTAATCCTAGCCATTGATCTCTAAAATTGATGGTTGAGATTTTATAATTTTAAGATGAAAACTTTAATGTTTTATAACTGAAACTTTAATTTATTAGTTTAACTTTAATTCTTTTCAATTATAAGTTTAACTTTTATGGATGAAATTTTAATGCTAAAAATTAAAACTTTAATTTTTTTGGCCAATTTCTAATATTAAAATTTGAAATTATTTAATTTTACAGATTTATAAATAAAACTTTAATGTTTTACGAATGAAACTTTAATGCTAAAAATTAAAACTTTAATTTTTTTAGCTAATTTTTAATATTAAACTTTGAATTTTTTTATTTTTACAGATTTATAAATATAACTTTAATGTTTTACAAATGAAACTTTAATGCTAAAAATTGAAACTTTAATTGTTTTAGCTAATTTTTAATATTCAACTTTAAATTTATTTATTTTTACTAATAATGTAAAAATGACTTTCATTGATTTAATTTCACTAATTTATGAATGCAACTTTAATGTGATACGAGTAAAACTTTAATGATAAAAATTGGAACTTTATTTTTTCTAGGCCATTTATAATTTTAATTGTTTATGTAACTTTAGTCCTCGTTTATGAAACGTTAATCTTTTAGAAATGAAACTTTAACCCTTGACGGTGAAACTTTATATTAAATAGGGTGATTTTGGATATATTAATTTAAATTTAGTCCATTAGTGTAATTTTAGTCCTTATCCATGTAACTTCAGCCCATATCGATAAAACTTTAATCTCAACCACCCAGCCGATAACTAAAACCAACCACGACCGCCTCTGTCACCCAACTATCCGACAATTTGAAACAAAAAAACAGAGGAAATATGCGGTAGAACTTCTGACCGCCAATCTGAAACTTAAAAAAAAAAAAAAAAAAAAAAAAAAAAAAAAAAAAGACTGACTACAAATCCGAAAGAAAGAAAAAAACAATGAGAAGGCCTCGACCACGACATCACCACCACCGTCCCATTCTCATCCCCGCAAATGACCCACCAACAACAACCACTTTATCTCTGAAAAAAAAAAAGAGAGAGGCGGCAGCCAAACCGCCACCAACGCCTCCATAACCCACCAGACCAAGTCGACAACCACCACCTTAAACTGAAAAAGAAAAAGAAAAAAAAAGAACGGAGAAGGGAGAGGCGGCTGCCACAACCGCCACCAACACCCCCATATGACCCACCAACGAAAACACCGCAACCACAGTCATAATCGAAAAAAAAAAAAAAAAACGAGAAGCGAGAGAGACGGCAGCCACAACCGCCACAAACAACCCAATATGACCCACCACACACCACAAACACGAATCCTATTATCAGATATGGAGAAAAAAAGAAAAAAAAAAGAAAACAAAGTGAAAGGACGGCGGCGAATGGCATTGTCGGGGTTGGTGTTGTCGGGAGAAGAGAAAATGTGAAGGCGGGAGAAGAGAAAATGTGAAGGCGGCGTCGGGAGGATAGGCGGTGTTGTGGTGGCCGGATGGTGTTGTCGGGGTTGGTGAGATGAGACAGAGAGAGAAAGGGAGGAAGAGAGGGAAAGGGAGGAAGAGAGAGAAGTTTCAGGAATGAAATGAAAAGAATTAGGGTTTGTGTCTTTTATATAGGGTTTTTATTTTCAGATTCAATCTTAGCCCTTGATTTTGTTCTAATCTAACGGCTTAGATTAGGACTTATGGACTCATCTAAGGATGGTGGACTCATTTGATCCTATATATATATATATATATATATATATATATATATATATATATATATATATATATATATATATATATATATATATATATATATATATATATATACACACACACACACACACACAACAAGGCAACATCATGCAATTCCGTTATTCACATCAACATATAATCATACAAACTACTTACCTTTCGCCACCACATTCTTCATTCTACACATTCACTTATCCACCAATTCGTACAACACATCATTCAATATATATGCAATATAACTTAAATAAACACATAGCGATCCCATGACACCCCATAGTGACCAGTTCAAAGTTGTAGGGCGAGTTCGCGACTTTAGGACATCTCCCAAGCCTTTGCAATAGCTCCTAACAAATCCTACCCGGGTTCATTTTATTTTGACTCCCTAGATTCATTGGGTTCATTAGTTACAAGTTCCAAAATCGTCTCTCTGATACCACTTTGTAACACCTCCATACACCAAGGTGCCTTACCAAGACCACCTAATGCATGTAAGTGCTACCATCTCGGTGTAATACTCCGTATTTATAGTCTTGGGGGTACTCTATCGAGTAGCCCTTACTCTGTCGAGTAAGGGTAAGTGGCGAAGCAAAATAGTTTCTGACCTGTTGGGCACTCGATCGAGTAGCTGGGGCACTCGATCGAGTAGGGGGGTACTCGATCGAGTACCTTGGGTACTCGATCGAGTACCTTGGGTACTCGATCGAGTGTCCGGTTTACGGGGAGTTTTTCGCGGGTTTTGTTAATTATGCGATTAGGGTATTTAAACATAATCGTCGTTGTTTTAATTCACTTTTACCAAAACCTAAAACCTGTTTAAGAGAGAAAGCGATCAGTCATCTTCCTAATCGCATCCTTAACAATTCCCGAGTTCGGGACGGTCGGTTCGTATCGTAGTTCGTGTCGTTGGATTCCTTGCGTCGAGGGTAAGCTTTTAATATAATTTATATAATGTTTTGCTAGGTTTGGTCAAACCCTAATTTAGGATTTGGGGATTTTATGAATAGTAAGTAATTGGTAGTCTTTATGTGTTATATGTTAGGAGGAGAATTCGTAGAAGAGGCGTTTTGAGACAGCTGTAGATACCGTCTGCGTGTTGTGCTTTCCAGGTAGGATTTCCTACTCAGTATTAGTCCCATAATGGGATATTGGTGATGTGCTGTAATTAGTTGTTTGATATGATGATTGTGATTGTGATTGTGATTGTGATTGTGATTGGTTTCTGTGGCTCTCGAGATGCGTTCTCGGCTGAGTGGGGTCACTTGCGGGAGTGATCTCACGCCCTAGTTTCGCCCTTCGTGGAACCCGCCACGAAAGGGGATGTGCACATTAATGGACAGGGTTATCGCTCGTACGATGAGCGGGGCTTAGGTGGGAACGGCTGCGGTCCCCCACTGGCGTGGTCGGTGGACAACAAGATTGAGATGATGGGAGTTGGTGTGTGTGTGTGTGTGTGACAGTTCAGCTGTCTATTTGTCTTATTGTTGTTATCTATATTGATTGTGTGATTAGTACTGACCCCGGTGTTGTTTTGTAAAACCTGCGGTGATCCATTCGGGGATGGTGAGCAGATATTGAACAGGTATAGAGATGATATCTTGGGATAGTCAGGGATGGCCACGACATGACGATAGAGTCTTCCGCTGTAGTTTAGTATTTATTTACATTTCAGTTGAGAACAGATAGTTTGGCATAATGTATTGTACTTTCAGTTTGGTTTCGAGGATTGTACTTATTCATTAAATTACTTATAATAAATGTTGTTTCTGTTTTGTCTATTTGATTATCATACCTCGGGCAACCGAGATGGTGATGTCTTCATACCTGAGTGGTCCTGGTAAGGCACTCGGAGTATGGGGGTGTTACAAATGGTATCAAAGCGACGATCCCGAAACTCCGTAACCAATGAACTTAATGAACATAGGGAGTCAATTAAAATGAACCCGGGGTAAAAGTTGTAGGAGCTAGTGCAAAGGCTTGGGAGACGTCCTAAAGTCGCGGGGATCGCCCTACAACTTTGAACCGGTCACATGGGGGAAATGTGTGTTGAGTCATGTGTGTGCTTAGTAACTTGCGTAACAATGTGATGGAATGTGTTGATGGTTGGATGTTCGAATTGGAAGTTGATGAGATGAAAGAAAAGTAACGTTATATGTATAGACATTGTTGATGAAATGATAGCATGATGGAATGTTTTACAACGTGGCAATTAATAGCATGATTGTTATGATATAATGTGATTTATAAAGTTAGCATGTTAGTATACGACGTAATATGCGGGTAGCTCTTACGTTTTGGTGGTACTTGATCGAGTGAGGCCGACTCGATCGGGTAGGTTTTTGCGATTTTGAGTCCGTAATCGAGTTTTGGGCACTCGATCGAGTAACTAGGGGTACTCGATCGAGTAGGGGGTCACTCGATCGAGTAGCCTAGATACTCGATCGAGTGGGTTAGAGATCAGAAGGTCTGTTTGGTTCTGGAGTTTGGGTACTCGATCGAGTACATGGGGGCACTCGATCGAGTAGCCCGTTACTCGATCGAGTGGGTTTGGATACTCGATCGAGTAGGTTCGGCGCCGCGTTTTTCGTGTTTTGAGGTTTAGTACGCGTGTTTATGTTTATCCCTTTCTTATATAGCTTCAAGATGCCGCCCAAGAGAAATGCTTTGTACGCGAGAGCTGAGCTTATGACTACGGATGACATCGTTAAGATGTTGGAATACCAGGACACTCTTACTAAGACCCTGAAGAGAGTGAATGAGGACAAGGATTAGAGTAAGGAGAAGGAGGTTGACCATGCTAAAGTCAGCCTCTATATTGCGAGGTTTAACCCGAAGGAGTACAAGGGAGTTGAGGAGCCTAACCATCTTGATAGTTGGCCGAGGGAGATGGAGAACATACTAGATTTAGTTCGTCATTTGTCCGATGAGATGAGAGTGGATCAGCCGCATTCTATCCGAGGGAGGCAATGGCAAATGGTGGGATTCAGTGAAAGTGAGTGCCAAGGAGATATATACCAACCAGGGGTTACCCGCTATACCTTGGGAGGAGTTTCGTAGGGTGAGGAAGGAGTTCGTGCGAACATGTGAGGAGTAAGTTGAGAGAGGAGTTCGACAAGTTTAAGATGACGGCCGAGATGTCTCTGTGGCTGAGTACTACGAGCGCTTCAATGAGAAATCTAGATATGTTGAGGATATGGGTTTGAGTGAGGAGAATCTGGCTTTGAGGTTTGAGAGAGGGCTAACCACGAAAATTATGGATAAGTTACCCGTGGGAGTCCTTACCGATGTAAAGGAAGCGTATGAGAGGGCCGGGAGAGCTGAGAGACTAGTGGAGATGGCTCAGGAGAGGTCGGGTGGAGAGAAGAGGAAGTCCGAGAGCGAGGGTGGTGGCCAATCTAATTTCAAGAAAGGCAACCACAATCAATCTAAGGGATTTTCTTCTCGGGTCCGGGTTTAGTCTTTGGAACTTCCTTTGGGCGAGGTCGTGGGAGTGTGAGCAATAGGCGGGGAGCGACCGCTTTGGTTGTGGTGGCGTAGGCCACAAGAGACATGAGTGCACAAGTGCACCAGGATCCTTTCGGAGACTGCGCAGAGCTTTGCGAGCAAATGGACCCCGGATCATGGCCAAACCGGGAGGCCGAGCTACCAGAGTGGAGGCAACCGCAACGGCGGTAATTCTTATGCGAAGACACCGATGAACAACAACAACAATCAAGGGTCGGGTGCTAAGCCGACCGCATCGCCTAATCTTGTCCAGGAGGTGGGCGAGAAGACCGATGTGCAAGTTGTTCATGATGGACAAGAAGGCAAACAGGAGGATGCGCACGTTATCACCGGTACATTCCTTGTTAATGGTATTCCTACGTTTGTTTTGTTTGATTCGGGGCTTCTCGGTCGTTTGTGTCTTGAGTCATGTAAAGCGATTGGGTTTGAGAGTGTATGAGTCAGTTAGGGAGCAAGTTTTCATACCTTCAGGTGAGTCCGTATCGTGTGGGAGGTTGTTTAGAGATGTATCTTTGATAGTTGGGCAAGTCGATTTCCCCGTAGACTTGCTAGAGTTTCCTTTTAATGGTTTTGAGATGATAGTTGGGATGGATTGGTTAGGAAAGTATAAGGCTAAGATAGACTGTCATCAAAAGAGAGTGTCCCTTAGAGGTCCTAAGGGCGTAAGTGTGTCTTATCGTGGGTTTCTAGTCAAACCCAAAGTTAAGTTGATTGCAAAATTGTCACTTTGAAGTCGTATCCGAGGAAGGGATGTCCTTTGATCCTGTGCCATGTGAGAGATGACCGGATAGAGAGCCCGGTTGAGGAGATACCAGGTGGGAGAGTTTGCGATGTCTTTCCGAGAGGAGATTCCGGGGTTGCCACCGAAGAGGGAGATAGATTTCACCGTTGAGTTGAAGCCAGGGACGGGGCCAATCTCTAAGGCACCGTACCGTATGGGTCCTAAGGAGATGGAGGAACTTAGGAGACAGTTGGATGATTTAATAGAGAAGGGGTACATTAGACCAAGTGTATCGCCTTGGGGAGCACCAGTTCTTTTCGTGAAGAAGAAAGATGGGAGTTTGAGGTCAGTACATAGATTACCGGAGCCGAACCGTGTGACGATAAAGAACAAGTATCCTTTGCCAAGGATAGATGACCTGTTTGATCAGTTGAGTGGTGCAACAGTCTTTTCTAAGATTGATTTGAGGTCGGGGTACCATCAGGTGAAGATTAGAGATGTGGACATACCGAAGACAGCTTTCACGTCGAGGTATGGCCATTATGAGTATGTGGTGATGCCGTTTGGGTTGTCTAATGCGCCGGCGGTGTTTTTATGGATTTGATGAATAGGATCTTGAGACGTTCTTGGATTAGTTTGTAGTAGTGTTTATCGATGACATCTTGGTCTACTCTAAGACTAAGGAGGAGCATGAGGAGCATCTGAGGATCGTGTTGCAGACTTTGAGGGATCATGAGTTGTATGCTAAGCTGTCCAAGTGTGAGTTCTGGTTGGAGAAAGTTGCCTTTCTGGGGCATATAATCTCTAAAGATGGGGTAGTCAGTGGATCCGGCGAAGATTGAGGCGGTGACAAAGTGGGAGGCACCAAAGAATGTTCTTTGAGGTGAGGAGTTTCTTAGGTTTAGCTGGATACTACAGACGGTTCGTGAAAGATTTCTCCAAGATAGCTAGACCGATGACAGCGTTGATGAGGAAAGAGAACAGGTTTCGTTGGGATGAGAGTTGTGAGACGGCGTTCCAAACCTTAAAGGAGCGTTTGACCACAGCTCCTGTCTTGGCATTACCTGAAGGGAGCGAGAATTTCGAGGTCTATACAGATGCCTCGAAGAATGGGTTGGGGTGTGTGTTGATGCAGAATGGTAAAGTGATTGCCTATGCTTCTAGGCAGTTGAAGCCTTATGAGGAGAACTACCCTACACATGATCCGGAGTTGGGTGCTGTGGTGTTTGCTCTCAAGATTTGGAGACATTACCTTTATGGAGCAATCTTTAAGGTATTTTCTGATCACAAGAGTCTCAAGTACATCTTCACGCAGAAGGAGTTGAACATGAGACAGAGGAGGTGGATGGAGCTGATTGGTGATTACGACATGGAAATCATCTACCATGAAGGGAAGGCCAATGTTGTTGCTGATGCTTTGAGTAGAAAGAGTGTACATTCCTTGTGTACAGCTCTATCTTTGATGAGGCCGAGGATGAGGTAGCGAGCTTTGGGATTCATATGATGCGAGAAAGGAGATGCTATGGGTGATATGACAAAGACACATGGAGTTTTATGATGATATTCGAGATAAGCAGGCTTTGGATCCTAAGATAGTGGAGTGGAGAGATGGAGTAGAGAAAGGGACAGTGTCCCGGTTTTCCATTCATACAGATGGTAGCTTGAGGTTTGATGGTAGGTGGTGTGTTCCTAATGACGAGGAGTTGAAAAAGACAATCATGACGAAGCGCATTGCACACACCATATTCGGTGCATCCGGGTGGAGACAAGCTCTACAAAGATTTGAAGAAAACGTTTTGGTGGCACAGGATGAAGAAAGAGACAGATGAGTTTGTGTCCCGTTGTTTGACATGCCAGAGAGTTAAAGGGGAACAGAGAAGACCACAAGGTAAGGTTCGGTCTTTGGAGGTGCCGGAGTGGAAGTGGGAATCCATTTCCATGGATTTCATTGTGGGTTTGCCCAAGAGTCAACAAGGTAACAATATGATTTGGGTGATAGTGGATTGTCGACCAAGTCGGCTCACTTTGTTCCAATGAAAGATACATGGACTAAGGCACAATCGGCTATGGCCTATCGAAAGAACGTGCTTAAGTTACATGGAGTCCCTAAGGACATAGTGTCAGAGATGCGAGGTTTATATCAAGGTTTTGGAAAGAGTTGCGGGAATCGTTGGGAACACTTTGAAGATGAGTACAGCATTTCATCCCGCAAATGACGGGGCAGATCGAGAGAACAATCAAGACTCTTGAGGATATGTTGCGAGCTTGTGTGATGGATTTTGGTGGTAGGTGGGAGCAGAGGTTGGACTTGATAGAGTTTTCTTACAACAACAGTTATCACACCAGTATTGGTATGGCACCGTTTGAGGCTTTGTATGGGAGGAGATGTAGGAGTCCGATCTGTTGGGACGATAGTCTTTGAGGCGATGGTTTTAGGACCAGAGATGGTACATGAGATGGTGGAACAGTTAAGATGATCGAGAACGGATGAGAGCGACCAGATCGACAGTAAGAGTTATGCGAGATCTACATCGTCGGGACATAGAGTTTCAGGTTGGGGACAAGGTTCTTCCGAAAGTGTCTCCTATGCGTGGGGTTATGAGGTTTGGAAAGAAAGGCAAGCCGAGTCGAAGTTTATAGGGCCTTATGAGATCTTAGAGCGAGTTGGGGAAGTGGCTTATCGTTTGGCTTTACCGGCTGCATTGGAGAGAGTGCATAATGTGTTTCATGTATCGCAGGTGCGGAAGTATGTGAGTGACCCGTCACATGTGTTGGAGGCGAGAGAGCTTAGAGCCGGATGAGTCTTTATCATACCTTGAGGTGCCTAAGCGGATCCTAGACCGAAAGGTTAGAAAGACCAGGAGTGGTGAGACAGTTCTGCTTAAGATCCTTTGGTCTAACCACGAGACCGAGGAAGCTACATGGGAGGCGGAGGATATCATGAAAGAGCGTTACCCTTTCCTTTTTGATCAGGTATGTATGGTTACGGGGACGTAACCTTGTTTCTTTTAGGGGGGTAGGAGATGATCGCGAGAGTTTTTAAGAGTTCTATATACACCTTTATATGTTGTGTCGGTATGATTGTCGGGATAGGTTGGGGTTAGTATCATGTTTTACGTTGTGTTTTGTTTGACCTTCGAGTCGGGAGGCTTATGGGAGTACCTTTGTTTAGTGGTGGTTTGAACTTCGGGGACGAAGTTCCTTTTAAGGAGGGAAGACTGTAATACTCCGTATTTATAGTCATGGGGGTACTCTATCGAGTAGCCCTTACTCTGTCGAGTAAGGATAAGTGGCGAAGCAAAATAGTTTCTGACCTGTTGGGCACTCGATCGAGTAGCTGGGGCACTCGATCGAGTAGGGGGTACTCGATCGAGTACCTTGGGTACTCGATCGAGTGTCCTGGTTTGGGGAGTTTTTCGCGGGTTTTGTTAATTATGCGATTAGGGTATTTAAACATAATCGTCGTTGTTTTAATTCACTTTTACCAAAACCTAAAACCCGTTTAAGAGAGAAAGCGATCATCATCTTCCTAATCGCATCCTTAACAATTCCCCTGAGTTCGGACGGTCGGTTCGTATCGTAGTTCGTGTCGTTGGATTCCTTGCGTCGAGGGTAAGCTTTTAATATAATTTATATAATGTTTTGCTAGGTTTGGTCAAACCCTAATTTAGGATTTGGGGATTTTATGAATAGTAAGTAATTGGTAGTCTTTATGTGTTATATGTTAGGAGGAGAATTCGTAGAAGAGGCGTTTTGAGACAAACGTAGATACCGTCTGCGTGTTGTGCTTTCCAGGTAGGATTTCCTACTCGGTATTAGTCCTATAATGGGATATTGGTGATGTCTTTGTAATTAGTTGTTTGATATGATGATTGTGATTGTGATTGTGATTGTGATTGTGATTGTGATTGGTTTCGATGGCTCTCGAGATGCGTTCTCGGTTGAGTGGGGTCACTTGCGGGAGTGATCTCACGCCCTAGTTTCGCCCTTCGTGGAACCCGCCACGAAAGGGGATGTGCACATTAATGGACGGGGTTATCGCTCGTACGATGAGCGGGGCTTAGGTGGGAACGGCGGTCCCCATCGGGGGTCGGTCCAAAGGACGGTCGATGAGATGATGGGAGTTGGTGTGTGTGTGTGTGTGTGACAAATTCGTCTATTTGTCTTATTGTTGTTATTTATATTGATTGTGTGATTAGTACCGACCCGGTGTTGTTTTGTAAAACCTGCGGTGATCCATTCGGGGATGGTGAACAGATATTGAACAGGTATAGAGATGATACGGGATAGCTGGGATGGCCACGACATGACGATAGAGTCTTCCATTTGTAGTTTAGTATTTATTTACATTTCATTGAGAATGTATAGTTTGGCATAATGTATTGTACTTTCAGTTTGGTTTCGAGGATTGTACTTATTCATTAAATTACTTATAATAAATGTTGTTTCTGTTTTGTCTATTTGATTATCATACCTCGGGCAACCGAGATGGTGATGTCTTCATACCTGAGTGGTCCTGGTAAGGCACTCGGAGTATGGGGGTGTTACACTCGGTTACCCGAGGCAATGTATATCAAATAGACCATAAAGAAACATACTTAATTAAGTAAATGAGTTTAAGTGATTAGAAACCAAAACCAAAACTGTAAAGTAAATACAAATGTTCCAAAAACCAACCAACTGAAAAGAAACTAAGTTCAAGACACAACGGAAGACTCTAGTGACACTTGTGATGCCTCCATCCCAGCTATCCCTCGCGCAAGCCATCTCATACTTGCTCAATAACTACTCACCCTCCCCGAATGGATCACCACAGTTTTCAAAACATTTAAAACGGGGTCAGTTACTGATTACATAAAGCAAGATACACAATATACAAACAACACACAACTCCCTACTCCATTATATCTCCACACTCTTGACTACACACTAAAGTGTGTAGTCCTGCCAGAATACCCATCGTAACAGATATTCCACGCCGCTAGTGGGGGACCTCAGCCGTACCCACCAAATCCCCGCTCATCTATTCCGCGCGATAATCCATGTTCCTTAATGTGCACATCCCCTCCTGTGGCGGGTTCCACAGATGGCGAATCAAGGGCGTGAAGCCACTCCCGCAAGTGACTCCACTCAGCCAAGGACACGCCTCGCGAACCACAGACAAATACAACACAACCAATTATACAACAACAACACCAATACAATCCAATACGTTAAAGATCAACAATAAACACAACCATCACCAACAACTATGTAACCAATAACCGAGTAGGAAAACCCTAACTGGAATAAGCAAATCACCAGATAGTCACAAAGCAGCTATTCAATATTGTTCCTCTACGAAACCACCTCCTATAAACACATAATCATATCATCACTATCTAATACATATCATACTCCCAAAATCCCCCAAACTACCCAATTTGGGTTTTAAACAAAATCAATGAAAAGGCATAAAAACTATACAAGGATCTTACCCACGACACGATGAACTCAACGGCGTAACGAACACGACGATCCGACGACCCTAGCCTTTGGGATTTGATAGCAATGCGAAGAAAGGAAGTAACGTAACTTGTTTTCTCTCTTGAAAGGTTTTAGAAAAGATAAGAGTGACAAAGGAACTGACGGAAAGTTTTAAATATCAATCACGCGTTGCTAACAAAACCCGGCTAAAACAACCCGCAGAACCAACTTACTCGATCGAGTAAGTAACTTACTCGACTTACTCGATCGAGTGACCCTTACTTGATCGAGTGTCACACTTACTCGATCGAGTACCCATCAGCAGAACACTGTTTCGAAAACCAAACTCACTTATTCGACAAAGTAAGCCCCACTCGATAGAGTAACCAAAAGCATAGAAAACCATAGTATTACAAGTTCTATACTACCGTTTATCCACCTTTTCTGATGTGATGTTTCCTTGACTAACTTGACTATTGTTGACCTTCTAAACTAGCTTGGCGAAACCCTATCAAACCACAAAAACCTACCAATACCACTTATTCCCACCAAAAACATAAAAATTTAATGTCAATGAGTCTTCCACCTCCAAAAAGTCAAGGTCGTCAAATACGAATACCCCAAATCCCTTCTCAATATCGAAAATCAAACAAAAATGAAGAAAAGAAAAGAAAGAATGGGGGAAAAGCAAAAGCCAAAGAAATCAACAAAAAAATAGAAATGAAAGTAATAATCTCACCGACTTGCCACCATGAAGGGTCTACCAATTGACCGAGTTCATGAGGAAGGAAGATAATGGTGGTGAGTCGGCTCTTATCTCTAGCGAATAAAAGTAAAAAAGGGGTCGAAATATAAATGACGTGTTTTGTTCCTGTAAACCATAAAATTTTGAACCTGCGATAATAAATAAGGAGGAACAAAAAATAATATGGAAACAAGATTTTTATTTTATAACTGAAAGATGGAGGGTTACAATTTTCGTAACTCTCTTGATTCCATCTCTAAGGGATTTAGGGTTTTGATAGTACTACGAGGGTCTAATCGACTTATTCTCGTAGGGAGATGATGGAGTCGTTTTGTGACTTATTCCATCCTACCTACAATTTGGTAGTAGGAAGACGGGGTCGTTTGACTTAATCCATCTGCTCTCCTCTTAAACCCTAAACACAAGAGCTGTATTTATAATCTATTAGTTTGGAGGTCAAGACGGCAAATTCTAGAATATTCTAAGATATTATCAAATTATTTTCTGATAATTATCTCTAAAATACAAAAGATATTTTAAAATAAATAGATACCAAAATATAAAATTTCGGTGTCTACAAATGCCCCCTCGAGACTGGTTGTAGAGACTTTGATGTCGGTTGCAACTTTGTCTCGAATCTGCTATTGAATTTGACCCTTGAGAATGGAGATGAAGAGCAAAAATCGTCCCACCGAGCGTGCCAATTTGTAAACCATAAAATTTTGAACCTGCGATAATAAATAAGGAGGAACAAAAAACAATATGGAAACAAGATTTTTATTTTATAACTGAAAGATGGAGGGTTACAATTTTCGTAACTCTCTTGATTCCATCTCTAAGGGATTTAGGGTTTTGATAAGACTTACGAGGTCTAATCGACTTATTCTCGTAGGGAGATGATGGAGTCGTTTTGTGACTTATTCCATCCTACCTACAATTTGGTAGTAGGAAGACGGGGTCGTTTGACTTAATCCATCTGCTCTCCTCTTAAACCCTAAACACAAGAGCTGTATTTATAATCTATTAGTTTGGAGGTCAAGACGGCAAATTCTAGAATATTCTAAGATATTATCAAACTATTTTCTGATAATTATCTCTAAAATACAAAAGATATTATAAAATAAATAGATACCAAAATATAAAATTTCGGTGTCTACAGTTCCACAAAAAGAAAAGGGGGCCATCTTATCCATTTCTACCTTATCACCAAGCTTAGTTGGGACGATCCTAGTAAATTTATACTCGTCTACAATGTCCCTAATGTCGGAGTGGATATCGCTCCATATCCACCTCACTCTTAGACAAGCTCTAAGCAAAGATTATAAGATGCACAATAAAATTATGTCAGTTTTTGAGTGTTTGTTTGTAATTCTTTATGCCTTAGTTGAATCTTAAAAATTAAATTTGTGAAGTGACAACTCTCTTCTCAAGCCTTATAAGAGGTTTGAGACTCACTACTTAGACGAGAAAAGTAGCATTTCAAGTTTTGGAGGACCTTATTAAGTTAGGGATCTTCTATGGTGTGTCTCCCAGTATGTAGTGTTAATTCTGGGATACTCAGTGTCGTACTCGACCGAGAAGGTGTCACTCGGTCGAGTAAGTCGTGGTGCTCGACCGAGTAGGAGAGAGTTAGCGGTTTTGTATTTAAGAACTCGGGATTAAGTGGATTAATTTTATTATTCATTCTTTCCCTTCTCTAAACCCCATGAACCATAGAAGTCAGTTCCTACCCATATTTCATTCTATTCCTTCATTCTAATCCTGAGTATAAAGTGAGATTTGGAGAGGGAGCGTGACGCGCTTGATTTTCTTGGTAGCCAATTTATTCCTGTAAATGGTAAATTTCATATGCGAACTCAATTGAATAGTAAAAGATAGTAATGATTGGTAATATCGATATATGATTGGGTGATATAGGTTATGGATTCAATATGTTCATTATGATTGTATGAAAGGATATGATTGTGCATGGATTGCCAATGGTAGGGCTTTTCTAATCAATTTCTAATTATATGAGTAATCTTGTCTATGTTGATGTTACGATTGATTCTGATGATGATGGATTGTGTTATTACTATGGTTATGGAGATTGATTGTGTTAATGATGATGGTTGTTGTTGAGGGGTCAATTCGAAAGATTGATTCCGCCCGGGATCACTTCTTGTATTTTCCCACACACAAGAAGCTAAGGATGTGCACATTAATGGTCTGAGTTGTGGCGGGTTGAGCACGTTCACCGTGCGATTTGAGTACTGATGAGTGGATGTCGCGCTCCCCTCTATCAAACATAATTTATAACTCGATACCAAACTAATGAAGGTCGAGGCCAATCACAAGGATGGTGGGGTTAGAATGGCTATAAGTCTAGGTTTTCGTTTTAGTTTAGTCAAATACAAAGAGTATGAATTGATAGACTCTAAAAGTGACTAAACTAATGAAATAAGAAATGAATAACTAGAATAGATATAAAACGATAAATTAAGGAAGTTAAGGGGTAGTGGGGTATCATGTAGTGAAGTTTCAATCTAGGAAAAGGGAAACATATCATTAATTAGCGTTCTTTCAAACAACCAATTATCACATCAAGTAAGGTGATTATTGTCGACTAGGGTCTCAAATTAGTGTTCTTTCAAACTACCAATTAAATTCCCGATTAATACATTTTCACTTCCATGACATTAATTTACCATCATAATCATGTAATTAAACCAATCAAACCCCACATTTCTCATCGCCTTAATTAAGTATACTAATCATCATTAGTGCACAAGACTAATAATAAACAATAATCAAACCAAACATCATTTAAACAATTACCCAATTCAAGACTCTAACTTTTCTACACTAACCTCATCCCCTAACTATTAAACTACTCTAACATTAACTAATCTACCACTAACATTAAACATGAATTAAACATAATTAAATGCAAAAAAAATTAAAATTTTAAAGGGATTAAACACTAGATCTATGAAAACAATAAAGTTGCAACAAATAAATAAAGTGAGAATTCATACTAAATGAAGATAAGATTGAATAGATGAACAAAGGAAGATGATTGAGTTGCAAAAGATTAAACCTCGGTCCAAAATTAAGTAATCTATTACATACTCCGTATAAGGGAACTGCTAGGGTAATTAACTAATCTATTACATGGGCGTTTGTTTCGCGCGTGGGCATGGGTTTGGAATCAGGAATCATACCTGGGTGGTATGGGTTGGAACTCCATTCCTCATTCCAGGTGTTTGTTTCAATTCATGGTGGTATGGGTTTGAAACTCAATTAAGGCTAAAATATTTAAAATATAATATTTTAAATAATATTTTTTAATATTATAAAATTATGAAAATAAATATTTAATCAATAACTATATAAAAGTTCATTTACAATATTGCCATAATTTTTATTTTCACATTTTTTATTTGTTGTAATTTGATACCCATAGGTATCAATCTCATACCCACCCCACTCCTTGGGTATGAGAAACCCATACCTCATGGGTTTAAGGTATGGGTATGAAACCCTTATGTTTGCTAAACAAACACTTGGTATGGGTTTGGCTCATTCCAAACTCATACCTCACACTTTTTGTGTTTGAACCAAACAACCCCTAAGGGAACTGCTAGACTAAATCTAACCTTGGTCCAAAATTAACTAATCTACCATTAGACTAATTATCAAAGGAGAGAATAAAATGGGTTTTATTATTTTCTAAGTACACTACTCTCTACCCTACTGTTCTCTACCCTACTGTTGCATACCTTTGTCTAAAAAATATCCTACTGTTGCATCAAAAAATGAAGGCTGCGTCTAAACTGTTGTCTTATACTTCCTCTATTCAACTCCACTTTAAAACTTTCTATTTTGCGCACTATTCACAAGTGGATATTCAACTTCAATTTTCTCTCGATACATAAGTGCAAATATATTCACGTGGATCTTATTTGATTCGTCTTTAAAAGTACATTAAAAATATTTAACTTTTATAATTTTTCCAAATACGCAGCTAATGATATTTATCGTGTAAAAACTGCGTTGACAAACGTGATAAAAGAAAGTTGTAAAGTGGGGTTGAATGGAGGGAGTACAAAGATTTCTAAGGATATTAAAAGACCATAATAGCCCCCACTTAAATAAGACAAGAAGAATAAAAATAGGGGCTACTTAGTTTACACACCAAAATAGTTCACCAGTCACCAGTAAAGGCAAATAGATACTCCCGTGTCCCGGTTATTTGTTGTCCTTTTTCATATTATGGTGTCTCACTCATTTGTTGTCCTTTCTATTTTAAGAATGAACTTGATGAGCAATTTGATCATTCACATTCCATTTGTAAAACTTGTCACTTAGTAATTGACCCTTTCCCCTTTCATTGGTCTTTGTGCCAAAACCAAAGGACAACAATTGACCGGGACGGAGGGAGTATAACGATTCATAAATAGAGGACGACAACCCGAGTGCCCGACGACAGCTGAAACATGCTCGAAAGTGGAGGAGAGGGTGCGATGGTGAACACGGTGGTCGAAAGAGAGAAAGAGCAAGGTGGTGCTCGGAGTTTCAGGCGCCAAAATGGCTGGTGCTCGATTGTTGTTGAGATAATGACTCGCCGGTGCTCAAACGGTGGTTCTGGTGGTTTTGGGTTATGGTTACGAGGAAAGGACCAAGCCATGAGTGACATTGGTGGCTTCGGACTCAGGGCCGGTTGGCCGGCCATCGGAGGCTTGACCGACACCGAGAACACACAGAAAAAGAGGAGAAATACCACAAATGACCACGAGCTGGTTGGCAGGCAGCTGGTCGGCCGACTGTTGGTGAAAATTGCGAAGGGAGAGCAGGAGCGGCTCCAAGGTAGAAGGTGGTGGTCGTGTGTGTGCTTGTGGATTGTGCGAACTAATGAACACGATTGGGGTGATCTTGGTGAGCGACAAGGCTGCCGTTGGTCGCGTCTGTTGGAGCTCAGTTTTAATCGAAGGTGCATCCGGAGCTGATTAGAGACCGAGTCTGGTGCTCGGATTCTGGACCGAGACACAACAGAGCTGTTGGTTCCTTGATGACGGTGGTGGCAGATTGGTGACTGAATTCGATGGTGATTTCAGAAAATGGGTGATTGATAGCGGTGCCGTTGCTTCTGTTTTGAGGCAGCGGTTGTGGTTATGATGGACGATTTTGGTGATGCTGATGTGGTGGTGAGTGAATGATGGTGAACTGAATTTGGTGATGGTGTATGGTGATGGTGAACGGAGGTGAGTATATGGGTGAATAGCAACATGTCTGTGTGTAACGAAAGTAGCGGGACGCAGGAGTTGACTTTGGGCTTTCATATGTAATTTTCACTCCATTTGACTTCCCTCTTGGACCCATCTCAACTCGATTCACCTGAATTGTGTTTGCCCCGTCTCACTTCTTTAACCCGCTTGCTTTCCGACTTCCGACTTCACCTTGGTACCTACAACATCAAGGACAAAAGAAGTACCTATTCTTCAATATTAATGATTATTGACGATAAATGTAATGAAACTAATTATTTCTAAGAGCTTGTTTGGGATGAAAGTAATTACTCCCTCCCATCTACTCTTTTCTTCCCATTTGAAGTGGGCACGGAGATTAAGGGTGGGGAGTATAATATTGATAAAGATATGAGTGGGATTTGGTAATTGGAGAGAGGTATGAATAATTAGAATTAAATATTAATAAAGAGGATGGGTGGGGTTTGGTTATTGGAGAGAGAGGTAGGAATAATTAGAATTAAATATTAATAAAGAATATAGTGGGGTTTGATGGGTGGAGAGAGGTAAGAGTATTATATTAATAAAAACTTTCTCAAAAAGGAAAGGGGAAGAAAACCTGAATAATCCGTTTTAGGAAATAGGGAAGAAAAGAGTGGATGGGAGGGAGTATATTATTAAGGGAGTAATGAAAGCTAAAAAAGAAGAAATGGGAGGAGATTGGTGGTTAGTGGTGGTTGTGGAGTGTGGAAATAGGAGATACGGGAGGAATTATTACCTCCACAAGGAGGTAATGCATTACTTGAGGAGGGAGAAGAATAACAATTACTCCCTTAATGGAGGGATTTTACACTATATTTTCTCATTTCTATCCATTTCTACCTCCAACCCTCATTCATTCCGTCCATTTTTTAGTTCATTTTAGCTCTATTACTCCCTTAATACTCCCATCCCAAGCAAGCCTTAATAAATAGTAAATTGAGCTTTTTAACGATTAAAACACACAAAATCGAGTAAAATAAAAGGTAAAAGTATGAGTAAAATGATACTTATCAAATCACTCTACACTTAAACTTTACTCGTCCTCGAGTAAGCTCATTAAACTAAACTAAGGACCCTTAATGTAAAAATGAGTAAATAGCAAAACTGCTTTATTATAAAATCTGAGTGAGGTTTAGCTACACCCCTAGCCCTTTCAACTCACAATTTGACACACATGAGGTAAATGCCCTATTACAAGGCAAGTGAGATCTTTCTACAAGATTGTGAAATAACCTAACATTAAGCACGATAATAACCAAATTGGTCATTCAAATTTTCAAAATAAGTCGCCTCCCTCATCAAGGCACCTATGCAAATCCTTATTTAAAAGTCCACAATTCTAAAATCCAACTAGGGAATAAAGAATGAAGATCAAACACTAGTTCAATTGCAAAATTGTATTATACATCCCTCGTCCTCGGTCCAAGCTATTTTAGGGGCATGAGACGGAGATTGTAATACCTCACATTTTTAGTTATGGTTAATGTGGTCAAAGGTCAAGTCAACGGTAGAAAATGTGCATTTTTAATAAACATTTTAATATATATTGATATGGGTTATTTACGAGTCAAGAGTTTTAAAAAAAAAACGGAGTGTGGGGTATGTGGAGTAAGGAGGTTAAGGGAAGGGAGGTGTTGTCTAAGGAAGGCTTATACTACATTAGATATTTTAGTAAGAAAATAATATAATGAGGTGAGATTCCTACAAACTTCTTAAATCAATTGAGAATTAAGGAAGAAGATATTCCCAAGATTGCATTTAGGACGAGATATGGGCACTACGAATTTGTTGTTATGCCATTGGGTTAAGTAATGAACCGGCAGTGTTAATGGACCTGATGAACCAAGTGTTTAGTCCTAATTTGGATCAATTCGTGGTTATCTTTATCCATGATATTCTGGCGTATTCTAAGAATAAGGAGGAGCATAAGAAGCATTTAAGAATTGTGTTGCAGACCTTAAGGGATAATAATTAATTTATATGCTAAATTGAGTAAGTGTGAATTTTGGCTGGAAAAGGTAGCATTCTTGGGGCACGTGGTGTCTAAGGAGGGAGTATATGTTGACCCAAGTAAGATTGAGACAGTATCTAAGTGGAAAAGGCCGCAAAAATGTGGTAGATATAAGGAGTTTTCTGGGATAGGTTGGTTACTATAGGAGATTTGTAAAGGATTTTTCTAAGATAGCTAAGCCTTTGACCGCATTAATGAGGAAGAAGAACAGGTTTAAGTGGGATAAGAGTTGTGAGACAACTTTTCTGACCTCATAGGAGCGCTTGACCACACCTCCCATCCTAGCTTTACCTAAAGGGAGTGAAAATTTTGAGGTGTATACCGATGCTTCGAAGAATGAGTTACGATGTGTGTTAATGCAAAGAGGTAAGGTGATAGCTTATGCTTCGAGGCAGCTGAAACCATATGAAGAAAATTATCCGACTCATGATCTGGAGCGGGGAGTTGTCGGTTTTGCCTAAAAGTTGTGGAGACATTATTTGTACGACTCTACTTTCAAGATATTTTCTGATCATAAGAGTCTCAAGTACATATATACTCAGAAGTAATTGAATATGAGGCAAAGGAGGTGGATTGAGTTGATTGGGGATTATGATATAGAGATAGTTTATCAATGGGGGAAGGCGAATGTGGTGGCAGATGCACTAAGTAGGAAGCCAATTCACGCCTTGTGCACTACTATGTCACTTATGAAATTGTAGGAGGAGGTGGCGAAAATGGGAATTTGTGTGATCAGGATGGGGGATGCTATTGAGGATTTGAATGTGGAGCCGGAGTTGTATGCAGAAATTAGAGAAAAGAAAAGTGGGGACCCGAGAATTATGAAGTGGCGGATGGCTGTGCGAAGTGGGGGAGGATTCACGGTTATCCGTGCATTCTGATATGGTAGCTTGTGATTTGATAGGAGGTGGTGTGTACCTGTTCAGTTATAAATTACCGCAAGTGAACGGTGTCTATTATAGCACTTACGGGTCGATCTCAGGGAAGTGAAGGTTGAGTACTAGTCGATTTAAGATTTGATTTATCTACGTCAGAATAATATTTGTGTATGTGTCAGGTATGACAGAATAAAAATAAGATATAATAACTAGATAATGAGATTAATTCAATAATAAAAAGCTCTAGGACAACGCTATCACCATTAACATAGATTGATCAACATAGACTATTAAAAGGAACAACATATTCAATTGTGTACTTAGGTGAGACTAATATTCTAGTTTTAACTCTAAAAACTAAAACCAATACGTGTTATTCTCCCTCGAGATATAATAAGCCTTCTTATAGTGAAAAAATTCCTATTCTCATGGGACTTATAACACATATAGGAGCTTTAAGGGCCAAATTAAAATGTCTCAACTCTAACTCTCATCATTATCATAGGAGAGGTCTAATTTTGACTCGGGTTCTCTAAGTGAAAATTCAACTCTCATTGCAATTTCAACTGAGTAATACTTCCTCCGTTTTCATATGATCTACCCATTTTATTAAAATACTACACTCATATATTCAACAAATGGGTAGATCATATAAAAATGGAGGAAGTAATTAATTATATTTAAATCACAATATATACGCTAACTTAAAAGGACTAAACTCAACTCTCATTTTAGTATTAATCAAGAGTCACGTATATAGATTATGACTAATAAATTAATACTTTAACACAACCCTATCAAACCTAAGTACGACCATTAAATAATGTTTAAAATAACACATTGTGTAATACCACAGGTTTCTGGTTGCAGGTAACTCGGTTGAGTAGGGCTTATTTGGCCGAGTTGGCTGTCGGGCGCCTTAAGTTGGGTTCTGGAACATCAGAACTCGATTGAGTAGGTTAGTTCTCGGTCGAGTTGGGCTAACTCGATCGAGTAGGTTCTGTACTCGGTCGAGTTGTCGGTCTGACGGGGTTTTATCCGCGGTTTTGATTTTAGTGATTAGGGAAGTATTAAAAGATGTTTCAAGCAATTCTTAATCTTTTCAAATCATTTCTTTAAAAACCTAAACTACGTACAACTTCTCTAATCATCACTAAGCCGGATTCAAGGGGTTTCTACATCGTTCTTCGCGTCGATTCTTTGGTAAGCACTGTTGATGGACGTATCGTTGTCCGCCATCAAACACATTTATACCCAACTACTAGCATAGCATGCAAGTCGGGGTCGATCCACGGGACGGGGGTACTCAAATTGTTCAATCTAATCGTAGTTGAACTTAGGGTTGTCATAATTTATTTGGTTTGAAGATTCTAAACTAATGAAAGCAACAAAGTAAAAAAAGATATAAACAAATAATAAAGGGATACTAGGTTGTCATGGGATCATATGGGAATCATAGTAAGAAAGCATAAATGAGTTATATACATGCAAGCACTTTATTATTGTTGGAATGAAGTTAGTTCATGTCATATAATTCATAAGAATATTTGGGTCCCGGAGCCGAGTCATTTGTGACTTTACAACACCTACAAGCCGACTTAATTCTTCCTGTTAAACTACATGCATGATGAACCAATTCCTAGGGAAACTTACGTCTCGGAGCCGAGTTGGTTAAGACTTTACAACACCTACTAGTCGACTTGGGTTTTCCCTATTGAACTCTATGCAATGTCTAACAAGGCTTGAGTTGGTTTATATCTTACAAGCCTTGTTGAATAGATAAGAGATGGGTAAAAAAATGCAAGGTTTCATAGTCTAGCATTTTATCAAACATGATATGTGCATAAGTTAAAAAATAATAAGCAAGCATTCATATGAACTCATTAAGCATAAATCTATTCCATGATTAACTCCCTTAATCCCCCACTAATCCTATTTAAGTAACTACTCACTTATTATCATGGATGACATGTTATCAATGGTGTCAATCATTACAACAATGATGAACATGATTAAAGAGTGAGGAAATAAACAATGAAGAGTAAATAGTAAAGAGATTATACCAAACTTAAGATAAACAATTGGAATGGAAAGAATAATAGAAGAAAACTTGATTGATTGATGAAGAGTTGTCAAATCTCCAATAATAACCCAATAATCTTCAATTACCCAATAATAAAATTAAACAATAATTAAGGAAAGATTAATGTGTGATTTTGTGGAATGATTAAAGAATAATCTATTCTAATCTATTCCTAATGAGAGCTTAATCTAATCTAAAGAAGTTTGGTCCTTAGCTAGGTAATACAATGGAGTATATATAGTGGTACATCATTAGGTTAAGTAAGGGTAGATTAGTAAATAACAATGCTTAAGTGTTGAATAGAGCTTTGCAAGTCCCGAGGGAAATGTGCGGATCATGTAGCAACTTCCAAGGAAATCCGCGCGGATTGGCTTGAAGCACGGCTTGTCCTGTGAGGGAATCCGCTCGGACTGGGCATCGGGACGCCTGGATCCTGGTCATGGACGCCCGGATTGAGCTCGGGACGCTCGGATCCTGGGACAGGGTTCTTCTCCATTCTTGACTGCCTAATAATCCGCTCGTCCTGAATCTGGGATGCCCGGCCTCAGTCTGGGACGCTCGTCTTGAGTCTGGGATGCCCGGATTGAGTTCGGGACGCGCGGATCCTGGGACAGCTTGTCTATTTGAGCTCGGATTGTAAAACAGACGTCATTTCCTCATCCGGACTCCTATTGGAGTGATTCAAAAGCCTAGACCACTTGATTTTTTGACGCCGTTTCATATAGCATATTTCCAGAGCCAAACAAGCAACTCTTGGTTTTGTTCCAAGCAATTTCTTCTTGTAATGGCTTCCTTCTCGTCATTCTTGCTTTTAAGCCTATGATCCTTCTATATATACTCTTTATTCCTACATCCTTGGTCATCATTCTTGCCTTCTTTTCATACTAGTCCATCCAAGATCGTCAAAAAGCTACCGAGTATGCGCGAGAGATGGGAATTCCGCCTCATTATCTTCTTTCTTACAAGACATATACAATGCAATAGGAAAGCAAAATAGGAAGGAATTGACGGATAAAATGGTCATGAAATGCTATATTAGTTTGCAAAATGGGTTCAATTAGGGGACTAAATGTGTGCAATTAAGAGCCACATCAAACATCCCCAAACCGAACCTTTACTCATCCCGAGTAAAGAGGTGACTAGAACTAGACCTTTATTTAAACTATCCTAGTAATAATATAACCGATGTGAGACAGTTAGCGGGTCTCACTCCGCCCCTTCAACTCATAACAAGACATCTATGAGGTAAGATGCCTTCTGGTAAGGCAAGGTTGGGATTGCAAAAATGACGATACATCCAAGCATTAAGCACACAAAACAAGTAATGGATGCATCTACAAAAGAATAGCACTTTCCTCATCTAAATGGCGATAATCATCTACAAGGGAAGCAATTTAAGGGTACACACTCCATCATACATATCGATTCTCCAAGTTACTAAGTCTAAGAGGATACAAACAATTCACCTCCAAGTTGTGTCAAACTAGGGTGCCTTTGTCCTTAATCGTTAAATGCTTTTGTCAAGAGTATGCTCCCTATGGTGTTAGAAACACTGTAGGATCACAGAATTCCCCCTCTTGCCTAGACAAGAGGAATGGTCTTCCCCTCTCCACCATGCAACAAATAAAATCAATGGATAAAAGGGATCAAGTTGTTTTGAGTTTCACATTGGTAGTTTGCTTTTTGATTTGTTTTTCCCCCTAATTTCTTTTGGCATTTGACATTTTTGAGAACAATTTCTTGCCAGTTCTTTGATGTTTGGCATTTTGATACTTGACAAATTTATTTTGCATTCTTTTTGAACATTTTTAAAGTAACCCCATTTTGTAGCAAGGACACTTTTATTTAAGTATAGGAGTCTGTTTTTGCTCCTCTTTTTATTGATGCATTTTTGCAAACTTTTTGATTTTCATTTTGGTACTTGAACTCAATTTGGAGATTTTTTGTGCCTATTCCCTTTTTGTTGGCAAAATATGATGATAGAAGTGTAAGAATGGTTGCATGGTTTCAAAGGTCACCTTGGAATAAATGGTAGCCAAGGAGTTATCACACCACAAGGTACTCTTGACTAGGCCTTAGTCTATGGGTCAAAAGATACTAGTATGACACATCCTAGGGCGTCTTGAGGGTATTCTAGCAAACAAAGTCTCAAGTAGAAAAATTATCTATAAGGGCCTTATATACACTTGTCAAGCTTCCCAAATAGGCATTTTCACAAAATTTTTCTAATCATGTAACTACATGCCATGATGCAACTAACATATATACAATCCTAATGAATATGCTTCTATTAACTATTATGCCATATAATCTAGATGGAAACTCTTAACAACACATTGGTTCATACCGCATCAATCAAAAGATAGGCACATTGTCATTAACATATAAAAAGGAGGAAGGAGATTCGGAAAGATCATACCTGCGGTCTTCTATTTCCTTCATGTCTCGAATGTGGCGTAGTTGACCCAATGGAAAAAGAGTGACAAGCAAACAAACAAATATATACAATTCTACACTACAAAGGAAAGAACATGTTTTTGGTTTTTGAAATTTTCAAATTTTTATGGATTTTGTTTTTATGAAATTAGAGAACATATTTTTGAGTTATTTTTCGAAATTTTTCAATTTTTATGTATTTTGGAATATAAATTCCCATCCCCCACTTTAGTTTGGACATTGTCCTCAATTTAAATGTAGGATTAGGAATGAAAAAGAAATACATGTTTTTGGATTTTTGATTTTATGAAAATGAAGTACAAATGCAATGATATGATATGAATGCATGCTCTAACTAAGTGCAATTCTATATGATATATATAACAAATGCATGCAATCTAAACTACACTAAATGATGCATGTTCTAAGTAAATGCTTAGGCCACCTATGATCAAACCTCCCCAAACCGATTTAAGCACTATTTCTAGTGTAGGAGAAATGAGGTTTGGTCATTAGTGACTATGCATGAAAGCAAATGTAACTAACTAAATGGGACATGTGAAATATATTACAATGCAAGCTGTACTATATGATTGATTGTGATGTATGTTACTTCATGGTTGAACCTCCCCAAACCGCTCAAAACATCATCCAAAGTACCAAAGACGGAGGTTTAATCATGAGGTAACTAAATGAATGCAAGCTAAATGTATATGTATATAACTAAATGCAAGTGTAAATACAATGAAAAGTCAAAGGATAAGATATCTTACAAATGGTGGTTTGAGGGAGGACTCCACCAAACTCATCCTTGTTGCCATGTTTATTAGCATTATCCATGTTGCTTAATGCTCTTAGCTACCTATCAAAAGCTTTTGAATGGGATTGAAATAAGCACAAATAGGAGATCGACGATGTCAAAACATAGTTTAGTCATCTTGGCTTGGAATAGAACTTGCCAAACACTCTTCCATTTGTTTTGCCCTTGGCACTTGTCTTCTTACATTCTTCAAAACAACAAGCCCATGATTCTTGTCAATACAAGGTATGAAGTATTACCCATATTTATCCGGAGGCTTCCACTCACTATCATCTCTTTCAAATTCTATGATGATAGAGTATTGATTCATCAATCCTTCAATAGTAGAAGGAGAGTTTGTATTTCTTTGATGAGGGATAGTTGAAGGATAAGATGTGGAGGAGTCAACTTCTCACCATTGAGGTCATTCATGCTTTCATTTTCTTCACTTTCTTCTTGACCCTCCTTAGAACTTGAACCATGTCCAAAGAACAGAGCTTCTATTTCTTCCAAACTATGATCAAAGGTGCCATCATCATAGTTTTTCTCTTGGTCTCTCAATTCTCCATAGATAGTAAGTTTAATTTCATCAACCTCCTCTTTCCAAGATTTAACTTCACTCCGACAAGTGTCAAAGGTACACACTTCCTCTACATGGTTCATAGAAGGAAATTGTGGTGGGAGGTCTTCCTCATCATCATCATCATCATAGGTATCCCAAATTGGAGAAGTAAGGCTAGTGTGTGACCTAGATACATGAGACAATGTAGACAAAGTGCTTGTCTTATAATTGGCCTCCAATTCATATTCACCATTGCTCTCCTCTCCAACTTCATCATGCTCCAATTCATCATCCCTTCTTGGTCCATAATAAATCAAGCAATCCCCTTCCTCAAAAGTTACATCTTCATATTCACATACATCATGAATGTTTGTAAAGTGGGGTACAAGTTGGAATATGGGATGTTCAATGCTTATGAATTTAGGAGGTGGTGGGGGATTCACAAGAGTAGCTTCATAATTCCATCCAAATTCTTCTTCACCCTCATTATCTCCCCCTTCTTCTTCATTGAGCATTTGGGTGGCTTCCATTTTGACAATTTGATTTGCCAACTTCTCACCATTAGTAACAATGTGTTTGAGAATATTGTCCCTAGCTTGGCTCTCTTCTAGCATTTGCATGAAGAGATTTTTGTTGGTCTCTTAGCATTAGGAGAACCACACTTTGGATGTCAAAGTTGGGCTCATATTTTTGTTGTGGGTGGGTGTGAAAGAGCTTATATTATGGCATTTGTAATTGATTGTAAAGTTAGTTTTGGGTGGTTGGTTGTTGTGGATAATAGGTGTGGTGATATTGGTGGGAAAAGTTGGGGTAGTAGTTAGGATTTTCATTGTATGAGTTGTAAGGTAGGCTTGTGTTGAATTGCTCCTCAAACTCCCCATACCCATACTCATACTCAAAAGATCCACCACATGCTCCATATGTCAAGTCTTGAGCCATCATCCTAGCTAAGATAAGGAAACAACTACAAGTACGGAAACTACAATAAAACGGTAAGAACGAACCTTGAGGAACAAGTTCCTCAAGGTTAAAGCACAAGAAACGAAATTCCCAAGGAACCAAGGCTCCTCAAGAAGAACCACAACTAAAACTAGACAAAAGAACGATTCAAATACACAACACCATCTCCGACAACGGCGCCAATTTGATGGACGTGTCATTGTCCGCCATCAAACACATTTATGCCCAACTACTAGCATAGCAAGCAAGTCGGGGTCAATCCACGGGATGGGGGTACTCAAATTGTTCAATCTAATCGTAGTTGCACTTAGGGTTGTCAAAATTGATTTGGTTTGAAGATTCTAAACTAATGAAAGCAATAAAGTAAATAAAGATGCAAACAAATAATAAAGGGATACTAGGATGTTATGGGATCATAGGGGAATCATAGTAAGAAAGCATAAATGAGTTATATAGATGCAAGTAATTTATTATTGTTGGAATGAAGTTAGTTCATGTCATATAATTCATAAGAAGATTTGGGTCCCGGAGCCGAGTCATTTGTGACTTTACAACACCTACAAGTCGACTTAATTCTTCATATTAAACTACATGCATGATGAACCAATTCCTAGGGAAACTTACGTCTCGGAGCCGAGTCGGTTAAGACTTTACAACACCTACAAGTCGACTTGGGTTTTCCCTAATGAACTCTATGCAAGGTCTAACAAGGCTTGAGTTGGTTTATATCTTACAAGCCTTGTTGAATAGATAAGTGATGCGTAAGAAAATGCAAGGTTTCAATAGTCTAACATTTCATCAAACATGATATGTGCATAAGTTGAAAAACAATAAGCAAGCATTCATATGAACTCATTAAGCATAAATATATCCCATGATTAACTCCCCTAATCCCCCACTAATCCTAGTTAAGTAACTACTCACTTATTATCATGGAAGACATGTTATCAATGGTGTCAATCATTACAACAAGTATAAAAATGATTAAAGAGTGAGGAAATAAATAATAAAGAGTAAAGAGATTATACCAAACATAAGATGAACAATTGGAAAGGAAAGAATAATAGAAGAAAACTTGATTGATTGATGAAGAGTTGTCAATTCTCCAATAATAACCCAATAATCTTCAATTACCCAATAATAAACTTGAATTACCCAATAATAAACTTGAACAATAATTAAGAAAAGATTAATGTGTGATTTTGTGGAATGATTAAAGGATAATCTATTCTAATCTACTCCTAATAAGAGCTTAATCTAATATAAGGAAGCTTGGTCCTTAGCTAGGTAATACAATGGAGTATATATAGTGGTACATCATTAGGTTATGCAAGGGTAGATTAGTAAATAACAATGCTTAAGTGTTGAATAGAGCTTTTCAAGTATCGAGGGAAATGCACGGATCATGTAGCAACTCCGAAGGAAATACGCACGGATTGGCTTGAAGCACGGCTTGTCCTTTGAGGGAATCCGCTCGGACTAGGCATCGGGACGCCCGGATTGAGCTCGGGACGCTCGGATCCTGGGACTGGGTTCTTCTCCATTCTTAACTGCCTAACAATCCGCTCGTCCTAAGTCCGGGACGCCCGGCCTGAGTCTGGGACGCTCGTCTTGAGTCTGGGACGCCCGGATCCTGGGACAGCTTGTCTATTTGAGCTCGGATTGTAAAACGGACGTCATTTCCTCATCCGGACACCTATTGGAGTGATTCAAAAGCCTAGACCACTTGATTTTTTGACGCCGTTTCATATAACGTATTTTCAGAGCCAAACAAGCAATTCTTGGTTTGGTTCCGAGCAATTTATTCTTGTAATGACTTCCTTCTCGTCATCCTTGCTTTTAAGCCTATGATCCTTCTATATACTCTTTATTCCTACATCCTTGGTCATCCTTCTTGCCTTCTCTTCATACTAGTCCATCCAAGATTGTAACACCCCCATATCCAGAGGAGCCTTAACTAGGCCTTCCTTAGCATATAAGGGCATTACCATCTCGGTTGCCCGAGAACAGTAATAATCAAATGTCGATAAAAGAACTATTATGTTATATTACAAGTGATTTAAAACCAACTGATGAAATAAACGATACAACCTAAAAACTACTCGCTATAACTATCAAATCTCGTGAAGACTCATCCCTGCCCGGACTCCAGCTATCAACGATATCAACACCTGCTAAGACAGACTGCTCACCATAAGGGATCACGGCAGACACATAAAACAACAAGACAACCACACAAGGTCAGTACTGAGATAAGATACAACAATGCCAACAACACCTAACAATACAACACAACATAATCAGTCACACACAAGCACACCCACACCGATCAATTTCCGTCACCGACTGTCCACTGGACCAGCCCTGCCAGCGGGGGACCGCAGCCGTACCCACCAAATCCCCGCTCATCATACCGAGCGATAAGCCTGTCCCATTAATGTGCACATCCCCTTCCGTGGTGGGTTCCACGAAGGGCTAAACTAGGGCGTGAAGCCACTCCCGCAAGTGACTCCACTCAGCCGAGAACGCATCTCGAGAACCAGAGACAAACAATCAGCAATCACAATACAACATCAACAACCGTCTGAACGAATCAACAACAACACAACAGTCGACACACACTAGACTATCTACAGAAACTGATTAGGCGAACCTACCTTTAAGCAATTGCAACCAATCCAAGCCAACATATGACATATCCAACAATCAAGCAAAGCCTATAACCACAACACAACCATCTATTACTATCAAGAAAACCCTAACTGCAAAGACAAGGATATGGATGATGATGACGACATACCTATGAGGAGAAACCCGGCAAAAGACCGCTACCCGACTCAAGCTATGCTCTCCTAAGGCACAAGAACCTTCAAAAGGCTTCCATGGAGGTTTTATGGTGAAGGGAAGGAAAAGGGGCGGCTAGAGGATACAAGGAATGAGGCGGAAATGATTTGCGGATTTAACAAAACGCGATTAAAACCCTCGCTGAAAACCCGATACTCAATCGAGTACCACACATACTCGATCGAGTGACCCCCTACTCGATCGAGTAACCACTCTACTCGATCGAGTAGCCTCTACTCTATTGAGTACAACCCATAACTCGTAACCCAAGATGGCTTTGGCACGCACTTCTAAGAACTATTCCCGCTCCCAAGGTAAGTCAATGCTGGTCAAAGGGTCCCTAAAAGGGCGGGTATTACAGTCTTCCCCCCTTAAAAAGAACTTCGTCCCCGAAGTTCAACTCACCTACCTCAACACACAAGACACGGGAACAACGATCTCACCACTCTTTCGACACAAGTCACCTACTCTCTTGAAACGCCATATCCCATGTCATCATCATTATCTAACGTAATAAGTATATGTACATGTATATGTATACGTATATCGGCTCTTAGAAACCATCGTCTAAAACACCGACCTTGTAATGCAAACCAACACCAACAACGATCGCCCGTCATATTACGGGACTACTCCATTCACTAGTAACAACTATCAATACGAAACATATCTCATATCAACTTCATGCCGCACGACTATACCACTATGTTACTCAACAACGCAATTCTACTGCGACACATTGCACCACAACTATCTTTTTACGACCAACTTTTAAACATGCTATCAATTTTCACTTCAACGTATGAATTACTCGACGAACTAAAGTAACCAATTTTCTCTTCATACAATCAAAGTAACCACGGTAAAAGAAAACTTTGCAAATAATCAACAAGACATTATAAACGAACAACAACATAGTCTCAAAATCAGCCTTTTTATTTTGCGACATTACTCTTCCCCTCTAAAAAGGAACTTCGTCCCCGAAGTTCACCACCAATACCACACATATTACCTATTACTTGTATCATGTCATAAATTAAAACCATATTATTTATTACGGACATTACTCACTAATTATATTCTCATTAAATTAGAAAAACATACACAACTCATCCGAAGAACTAGCCGCCGTCGAGAAAGCATGTTAAGCGTATCATTGGAATTTGTATATATATATATTGAATTCGGTGAAATATAACTTGCAGACTAAACGGATGTAAAATGAATGCAATTAGAATAATTACAACTCCACTATTCGAAGCAAATACGCCTTTAAAACTAGGCACGACTTCCAACATATGAATTGAACGGTCCGAACATGTTACTACTCACTAATAACCACGTTAGACACCAAACTTGCAATTACATAACAATTAAACAATTTTAATTTACGAAAAGTTCCTGTAACAGTGCTACTCGATCGAGTAAGTAGTGGTACTCGATCGAGTGCCGTGCTACTCGATCGAGTGTCTTGGCTACTCGATCGAGTAGCCCTGAGATCAGAATGTCTCTTTTCTACCACACCTATAGCTACTCGATCGAGTACAGGGTACTCTGTCGAGTACCTATAGGTCGAAATTTTTCGGAAACCTGCCATAACCACACATATATATACAAAATCGTCACATAACTTGAGTCGGAATGATCTCCCGGCTCACAAAATCCTGCAACAAAGTCAAGTAGTAAATCCGGCCTTATGGCCAAGCAAATAAATCCGAAAATAAAAGGTTCTAACAACCAACAACTACCAACATCCAAGACCAACAATCATAACAAAGATAAAGAAATAGGAGTATCACTCCTGCTGCTGCTCCTCCTCCTCCTCCATCACCTCATCACCACCACCATCACCTCCCGAGGCGCCCGCTCCCGATGACCCGATCCCTGCATCAACTCCCGCTCCATCTCCCGGACCTACGTGCCATGGGGTCAAACCACCATAGGGAAAGGACTGAGGCGTCCCCCAAGCTGACTGATCCACTCCGTAAGAGTGGAAAACCCCACTGTAGTCCCCGACTCTACTCCACCAAACCGGATGCGGTCCCTCGGTCCCAATTCCCTGAGAGTACGCCATCTCATGCATGTTCCGGAGTTTCAAGGTAGATGACACTCTCTCTGCTAAGTAGCTCGATCGCGTCTCCGGGGTGTCGAGATAAGGGTAGCACGGGAAAGGGTGCTGTTGTGATGGTGCTACCGGCCGTGGTCTGGTCTCAGCGGTCCTCTCTCTTACTCTACGGGGTCCTCTCCCCAACCTGGACCTCTCCTCCCTAACCGCCGCGTTCTCCCCCTTCTTCGGCTCGGGCATCACCTGGAGAATCACGTCATCGATGAGATAGGTCTGCAACTGGCAGGGCACGTCATCATCCTCCTCCTCCTCGCCGGAGTCAACAACTGTCACCACCGGCTCTAACGGCTCGGTCGGTGGAAGGTGCTCAGGAGCCTGGATCCCCATCCAACTCATCCCCCACACTCTCCAGGCTAGGCTACCGTCGGCCAAAGTTCTCAACCATTTCAGGTCGAGGTAGTAGTCACGGTCCATCGTAGGCACCGGTGTAGCCAGAGGCACATACTCCGCAGAAGCCTCAAAGGAGGTTAGCGCCACAACTCAGGTACCGGGAAGAGGCAGTAGCCATCAAAGCAAGGCTAGCGCAGACGATGGCAGGAGCATTGAAGACCACCTTCCTGGCCCGCTCCGGGTTCAAGTAAGACATCAAAAGCAACACCTCATGGTTGTTCAGCTTATTGATATCCGGTCTATCATAAAGGAGGTTCGAAAGAGAACGAAGAAAGATCCTCAATGTAACATGCTGAACGTCATTAATCGGATGTTGCTTGAGGTGGGAGCCGCTTCCGGTCGACAAGGCATTAGGCGGCAGACACCGCACTCAGCAGGAATATCAGTGATAGAATCCTTGGGAGGCTTAGCCAACCCAAGGTGAGAAGCAAAAAGGTCCATAGTAAGCAAGAAACTGGTATTCATCAACCGAAACTCAACGTTCTGGGCAGCTGGGTCATAGCTAAAGGAGCTCATAAACTCCAAGGTAAGAAAAGGGTAGGAGTGTTTCCTCATCCGATACAAACCCGTAAAGCCCAAGGTCTCAAATATGTGACAGACATCCGTCTCTATTCCCAACTCAGTCAGAAGTGTGGTATCCACACACCTTGTTGGTCTCATTTTGCGTTTTTGCAAATCTACAAAACGCTCTCTTTGTTTGAAATCTACAAACACTACTGAAGGGTATTCCGGTACCGCGGGTACCACAGGTCCACTCCCTTCCCCAATCTCAGGCTGTGTCACTCTTCCCCGTTTACTCTGACGGGTCCCTACGTTCGGTCTCGGCATCTGTTTCAGCATATAACTTAAACAAATTTGTATAGGCATGTGAAGCACATAATTCATACATTTGAACTTTGAATGCGAAGCTAAGTACGCACGTCACCAACGAATTCCCAATTTGATATGCAAACTCAGTTTATAGCCACTCATGTTCAATAGTTGTGAAAAGTTTATCATGGTGAACACATATACCCAACCAATTCTAACATCCTAGCATGATTCAATGTTACTCCATATACACTTTTAATAACATGTGAGGTACTTGTACATGCTCATAGAAAAGTAATTTAGAACATATCATCATCAACTTTCTTTATTAGACACAAAATAATTCAATTAAGCTTGTCAGACGGTCTCTACAGCTGTAACAATTTTGACATATTCCCCATCAATTAACATTACCACTATCATATTGAATTTTATCCCTTACCTAAACATTCATATTCATCACCAAATTTCAAATATAGAAGACGAATTTCAATTTGGGGCACTTTTAAGACGGAGTATTAAGGCAACTTTTAAGGTGAAAATCATCAAAAGTCATCCTTTTACATGATATATATAATGTATAGCACTCAATTCCATCATCTAATCAATGTAAAACAACCAAAATAAATTTTTGATTTCGTAACCCTAGAAATTTCGGCCCCCAAATTTCGTGATTTCTAATCTATTTTACAGCAATTAATCACCAACAATCAAGAAAAGAAGGCATGTGAATCATATTACAACAATTAAAAGCAATAATCTATCCACATGAATCGAAAATTTCAGATTACACCTTCATTCCAACAAATTTAAAGCAATAAAAGCATGTAAATAAAGGAAAGATCATACCTTGATTAAATAGGCAAGTAAAAGAACAAAACTAACAAGTAATTAACCCAAACTAGTCACCACAACCAGAAGAGATGAGGAAGCTTTTGAGAGGAATATAGGATTAGGGCTCTAAATAAGAAGGAGGAATGAGAGGAATAAGGAAGAATAGGGGTTTTAAGAAACCCGTAAGTGGCTCTGTACTGTAGCCTACTCGATCGAGTGTCTATGGTACTCGATCGAGTAGGAGCTATTTCGCCGAGTATCTGCAGAAATTTTTCCACATCCCGACGTCATAGCTTCCTAACTAGATCGAGTGAGGTCTACTCGGTCTAGTACGCACTCGCACTCGGTCAAGTATAGTTAAGTACTCGGTCAGAAATACGAGATAAATCGAAGATTCCTGCAAAAACAATACCGCATGTCGATTCCAAACTGAGTTCGGAATTCGCCACTAGTCATCACACTTACTCACGCATTACCATTATTACTCAAGCTTACCATATCATCTCAACAATTAAGGCTTATGCCATACTATGCTATAACAAATTACCCAACTCGGTTTACCTGCTACCGAGTCATTCATAAGCATAATTACGTTATCATACCTTACTTAAACTTATCTTACCGCATTACTACCAAACTCGTGTTCACATCAACATGAAACATATAATTAACATTAATTCGTTGTTTCACATGTCATAAAAATATAATGTATACTCTACATAACAAATTAATCTATCATATTCCAAATCCAATCATAAGCAAATCATCTTACATAAATCGTTTGTCACGCAGCGGAAAAAAATCAACCAATAAACAAGGCATATATGCATTACTATATACTATGTTTCATATTATAACTCAACAATTCTATAACTATACCGTTATTAACAATCCTGAAACAAATACCAACACGATTACTATTCATACCATAGTATACACTTCCACATTTTTACCACTCTATCATCTATACCCTTGCCACGTTTCTCATAATCATCGTATAAGCCCACTAATCATGCCAATACTTCACTAAGCACCCTCCAAATGCAACTAACCCATCTCTACGTTAGCAAAGACTCAACCTCAAATAATTCCGACATAACTAACATATACATCACATATATACACACGGACTCCACATTCCTATACCCTGTGACTGGCTTAAGTACTATGGGGCAAAGATTTTGAAATGAGGGCGCCTACTCACCCAAAATCTAGCATCAGTTGGGGCTCCCATTATACATACACCAGGTTCATTTTATTAGACTCGCTAAGTTCATTAAGTTCATTTGTTATAGGTTCCAAAATCGTCGCTCTAATACCACTTTGTAACACCCCCATATCCAGAGGAGCCTTAACTAGGCCTTCCTTAGCATATAAGGGCATTACCATCTCGGTTGCCCGAGGACAGTAATAATCAAATGTCGATAAAAGAACTATTATGTTATATTACAAGTGATTTAAAACCAACCGATGAAATAAACGATACAACCCAAAAACTCCTCGCTATAACTATCAAATCTCGTGAAGACTCATCCCTGCCCGGACTCCAGCTATCAACACCTGCTAAGACAGACTGCTCACCATAAGGGATCACGGCAGACACATAAAACAACAAGAAAACCACACAAGGTCAGTACTGAGATAAGATACAACAATGCCAACAACACCTAACAATACAACACAACACAATCACTCACACACAAGCACACCCACACCGATCAATTTCCGTCACCGATGTCCACTTTGACCCGCCCTACCATGGGGACCCCAAAATTACCCACCAAATCCCCGCTCATCATATCGAGCGATAAGCCTGTCCCATTAATGTGCACATCCCTTTCCGTGGCGGGTTACATGAAGGGCGAAACTAGAGCGTGAAGCCACTCCCGCAAGTGACTCCACTCAGCCGAGAACGCATCTCGAGAACCAGAGACACACAATCAGCAATCACAATACAACATCAACAACCGTCTGAACCAATCAACAACGACACAACAATCGACACACACTAGACTATCTACAGAAACTGAGCATGCGAACCTACCTTTAAGATACTGCAACCAATCCATGCCAACATATGACATATCCAGCAATCAAGCAAAGCCTATAACCACAACACAACCATCTATTACTATCAAGAAAACCCTAAATGCAAAGACAAGGATATGGATGATGATGACAACATACCTATGAGGAGAAACCCGGCAAAAGACCGCTACCCGACTCAAGCTATGCTCTCCTAATTCACAAGGACCTTAAAAAGGCTTCCATGGAGGTTTTATGGTGAAGGGAAGGGAAAGGGGCGACTAGAGGATAGAAGGAATGAGGCGGAAATTATTTGCGAATTTAACAAAACGCGATTAAAACACTCGCTGAAAACCCGATACTCGATCGAGTACCACACATACTCGATCGAGTGACCCCCTACTCGATCGAGTAACCACGCTACTCGATCGAGTAGCCTCTACTCTATCGAGTACCACCCATAACTCGTAACCCAAGATGGTTTTGGCACGCACTTCTAAGAACTATTCCCACTCCCAAGGTCAGTCAATGCTGGTCAAAGGGTCCCTAAAAGGGCGGGTATTACAAAGATCGTCAACAAGCTTCCGAATATGTGCAAGAGACGGGAATTCCGCTTAATTATCTTCTTTCCTACAAGACATATACAATGCAATAGGAAAGCAAAATAGGAAGGAATTGACGGATAAAATGGTCATAAAATGCTATATTAGTATGCAAAATGGGTTCAATTAGGGGACTAAATGTGCGCAATTCAGAGTCACATCAACTGTACTTTTGTCCTTTTGTTTATAGAGTATCATTGTTAAACCCTAACTAGATCTATTGGGGATTTGGGGTAGATTTTGTTGGTATGATATCTGTATAGGTGACGAGTTCGTACAAGAGCCTTTCTGATCTTGTTGATATGATTGTCCGGATTGCAAATAAGGTAGGGTTTTCCCTACTCAGTTGATTGTGTAATTGTTTATGTGTATTGCGGTTGTTATTGCTTGTTTACCATTATTGTTGATATCGTGGAGATTGGTTGGAGGAGATGGTGATGGTTGTGGTTGAGATTGATTTATGAGCCATGTCGAGAGATGGTCTCATTCTCATATTCACCTCTTGTGTATCTTGTCACAAAGGGGATGTGCATATTAATGATCTGGGTTCACGCGTTGCGATGAGCGGGAATTCGGTGGGCAAGGCTGCGGTCCTCCACCGGCGGTGTGGGTTACATAATGCGATGGGTAACTAGTGATTTGTGGTTGTTGAAACGTGCAATTTATATAGACTTTTTAGCCTCTTATTCCACGCATTTCTATGCCATTTGTATCGCTTTATATTGCAAAATGCCCTGAATTGGCTACTTTGGTTTGTTCTGTCTTAATTGCAGGAATGGACCTAAAAGTAGTGGAATCATGCCTTAGTCGTCTCACTTCGCATGCGTTTTAAGGAGGCGGAGATATTAGAGCAAAAGTCATACCTCGAGAAGCGTGAAGGAGGGTCTTAGGAAGCTGCCAAGATGAAGTCAAGGCTGATCTCAATGGGAAGTACCCGATCGATAGCTTCTGGAGTCCGATCGAGTGTTTTGACAGATGCTGGAAGTCGATCAAGTGGTTTTTATTTTCGATCGAAATGTGCTGAATTGGAAGAGTTCGATCGAGAGCCTCAAGTGCTCGATCAAACGGTTTTGCTGGAAAGTCCTCGATCGAGTTGTCTGAAAGGACTCGATCGAGTGGTTTGCTATGTTACACGGGTTAAGTAATCCGTGTTAGGTTTATTTTGTTAATAAAAACGTTCCCCTATATAAGGAAGTGTTTATTAGGTCTTAATGACGTGGGATACACTCTACTTTACTCGAATTGCTGCTGAAACTTTTCTCTGCCTCTTTTCTCTCCGGATTCAAACTTTGTAATCGCTCCTTTCTCTTTAATCTTAATTCTTTGTTTGCTCTCATTAATTGTTCTCTTATTTTAGTTTATGCTTTATTATCATTCCCTTATTATATCTATTATTAGTATGCTTATCGTTATTATTGTTGACTGTATTAAAAACATGAGTAGCTAATTTCCTTATGTTAGGATTAGGGGATCCATGGTAGTGATGAGACGATGTAGTAAATAGACTAGGTAATTTACTTGTGAGAATCTGTGACCATAGCAATATAACTGTAACATATTTAGTTGAGTGCACGCTTCTAAATAACATTAATTCGGTTAACTTTGTTCCTGGATCAGAATATTAGAATAAACAGACCTGCTATAAACAATAGACTACCCTAATGAGGACGGAAGTTAAGTTAGTGGAAATCTAGGGTGGATAGCGGACCGGAAGGACCTTTCCCTTGCCCTTCTCACAGTAGATTGTCTAAGCTATTTATGACTGAGTCGATGACTTGCCATGGTGAACCGAAATCTTGACATACCCTCTTTTATCTGATCACTTATCTCTTATTTCCTCGCTTTATCACTCTTACTTTATTTCTCTTTCCCTTAATCTTTAGTAGTTTAGAAAACAAAATACAAACCCCCCAATTGTGACTTAGATAGACGAACTTAGAGATAGATACCTTGCCTCCCTATGGAGATCGACCCTACTTATAACTAGCTTCTGTTAGTTATATTTAGGTATTTATTTTTGGTACATAATGACCGTATCAAATTTTGGCGCCATTGCCGGGGAGGCGATAGCCTTATCTGTCTGTTGTTGTTTCGTTTATCTCTCTTGGTCTCAGGGAATTTTTATTCCTTGAGACAGTTCTCACTTATTTCCTTCAGTGTTGTGTATGCCCAGGTCTAACAGGTCAGAATTAGTTCCTGCTGATCCTCGGCCAGAAAGATCTTTTCGTCATAGACTAAGACTACAGAGGAAGTTTCAAAAGGAAGTCCTCAGTACTTTTGAACATGAGCTACAACATTTTCTGTTTGTAGAAGATCATTCTTGTGAAGAAGACAACTCTATTTCTGCTTTAAAGCCAGTGAAGATGCGTAATATTGCGAGTCACTCAGAGCCCACAACTACCTCTATCGCTAAAGGTTTCAGTCTAGCAACCGAGGATGTCAATACTTTTGACATCCGACCATCATATATTAATCTGGTCGAACGTAATCTGTTTCGGGGTGTGGCAGGTTATGATCCGCGTAAACATATGGAGATTTTCACTGACTATTGCTCTACCATTCCCGCTACTAAGGGAGTGACCCAGGATAAGATTAAGGAAGTCTTGTTTCCTTTCTCTTTGACCGACGGAGCCCGTGAATGGCTCACTGATCTTGATCGCACTACAGCCGGTATTACTGACTGGGAGAGTTTGACCCTTGCTTTTTATAAAAGGTATTTTCCTCCACAATGAACTAATCAGCTGAGGGGAAAAATTACAAGTTTCAAGCAGACACCTGATGAGAACTTGTATGAAGCTTGGTGCCATTTCAAAAGGTTTGTGAGGTCTCTTCCTCATCATGGTTTCGATTAGTGGTTTTTATGCAACCAATTCCACAATGGGTTATATGATGACCACCGTGCTATATTGGACGCCTCATCTAATGGGCGATTTCAGAAGAACAATGACGATGACAAGGGATGAGGTATCATAGAGGAAATGGCTACCCATTATAATAAGTATAGGAACCCGAAAGGAGGCATTTGTACTGTTTCTTCAGTATATAGCACAGTTGTGGCTCAGCTGGAAGCCATGAATGCCTGTTTTGATAAGCTAGAATTGCAGACTTCTGGTGATTAACAAACGGTTCACTTGTTGACTAGAAAAGAAGCTGTTACTTGTGAGAGATGTGGGAGTAATGACGGTCACACTGCTGTTGAATGTCTAACTGAGAAGGAGCAAGTCCTTGCCTTTCATCAATATAGGCAAGGAGGCTCCTATTATAATAATCAGACTAGAGTCCATCCTAACTTGAGATGGACTAGTCAGAATGTACTTAATCCTACCCCTCCTCCGCAGCAGCAACAAGCTTATGTTTCTCCTCACAAAGCTCAACAAGGCTTTCAAAAGCCTCAATCCTTTCCACCGCCGCATCAAGGAGCTTCTTCTAGTGGAGTAAGTGAATTGGCTGAGTTGAAGTCGATGATCCAATCATTGACTAAACAGTTGCAGATGAGTGACCAACAAAAAGAAGCGTCGATAAAGTCACTCGAGACCCAAATTGCCCAACTTGCCACTAACCAATTCACAAGTAAGCCCGGTCATTTACCGTCTCAATCTGAAAAGAATCCACACGAGACGATAAATCTGATAAACTTGCGAAGTTGTCTTTCTTATGAAGGACCCAAAATGTCAACTGTTGAGGACATATCAGGCCCAGAGAATATTGTTGCTGATGGTGAACAGTCGTCCATAAACGAAACAATGCTGCATCCGAAGAAAATACTCGATCGACTCATTTCTGGAGATAGTACTCGATCGAGTGGTATTTTTGATCGATCGAGTAAAGCTGATAATCAGGGATCCGATCGAGAGGAGGTAATGCCTCGATCGAGTGAAATTTCTAAGAAAAGTGTTCGATCGAGTGAAATCATGCCTCGATCGAGCAATGCTGATAAAGAAGGTTTTGATCGATTGGCTGATAATGCTCAATCGAATGAAAAAGCTGCTGAAAGACCTCGATCGATAGGTAAAATAGACCGATCGAGTAGAAATGAGTTTGATCCTGTCGAGACACTGGAAGAAAGGAACTAAGGGTCAGAAATTCCTATCACGGTTCCCTTTCCAAGACGACTGCAGAATAATAAGGCCGACCAACAGTTCGGAAAGTTTGCTGAGATCCTGAAAAGCCTTCATGTCAATGTTCCTTTCGCCGAACTGCTTATCTAGGTACCCTCTTACATAAAGTTCATGAAAGAAAATTTATCGCGTAGGAGACATATAAATGACCACGAAACGGTGGCTTTGACTGAAGTTGGGACCGCCTTAGTTCAGATTAAGACACCACTAAAACAATCAGACCCGGGTAGCTTTTCAATTCCTTGTCATATAGGGACCCACTTGATTGACAACGCGCTATGCGACTTAAGAGCCAGCGTGAGTGTCTTACCTTTGTCTCTCGCTAAGAGACTCGGTTTGACCAAGTTTAACTATACCAATATGACTATTTAGATGGCCCACCGTAGTATATCGCGGCCACTAGGAGTAATAGAGGACATACCTGTGAAGATCGGGAGATTCTTTATTCCCGTAGACTTCGTGGTCTTAGACATACCCTAGGACACTCATACCCCTATTATTTTAGAGCGACCATTTTGTTTACTGCTCGCGCAGTAATTGATGTCGGGGGGAAGACCCTTACCTTCCAGGTAGGAGATGAGGAGTTAACATTTCATCAGTCTAAATCTCGTAGGGCTCCCATGCAAGTTCAACCTTGCAATGCCCTACCCTCTATTGACCCAGATACAGACACCCCAGCTGAGAGTATTAAATATTACGCTGCTATAGTGACACCTCCGCCTCATATTTAGAGCAAAAAGGAGGACCATTCTGTTGTTTTCCTTGCTGCAGGTACATACAGAGTGGATACTGGAGATGATGGTCATGGTACAATGAAGGTCAATTCAAGTGATGGGAATGCTGCCAATGCAGATAGGAATGTCAAGGGGAAGAATAAAGTGAGGGCGTATGTGGACGCGAACTATTCTCCTTCCATCAATTCGAGTACAAGCTCGTGGCGATCAAAGAGGACGGCCCGAGATGCTGAAGGGACCTCCTCCAGCCAGAAGCCCTCTTTTGGGCTACTACAGTGTTTTTGACGATGAACGGGGAATGCCCCGTCGTATTAATCTGTAATTTTAAATTTCCGTTAGACATTTTAATTGCGTTTTTAGACTGTTAGACAGTAGCATGGTTAGTTTTAGCGAAAACCGAATATAGACTGCATACTTCTGTGATTTGGTATTTGCAGGAATTGTTTTTGCATGTTTCTAAGCAAGTTTGGGGAAGATATATCGCATTCGGACGTGTGCCATAGGAAAATACCTCGATCGAGTACTTTTTTTACTCGATCGAGAGGATTGCCCAGGAAAAGAGGTCGATCGAGTTGTTTCAGTCACTCGATCGAATGGCCTAAATAGAAGAGTTCTCGATCGAGGGAATATTTGTTCGATCGAGCTGAATGGATGATAAAGTCCTCGATCGAGTGGTTTCAAATCACTCGATCGAGTGACTATGCTTATAATATGCAGAAAGTCCTTCTTTTCAACTTCTATTTTCATTCTAACTTATTGCCTTCCTTATTGTTGCGATAACCTCTCTGAAAAACCCCCAAATTCCTCCTTGTTCTTCCCCTTTAACAAAATCAATCACCCACTTCGTGTTTATTGTGCTAGATTGGAAAAAAGCCCCATTATTCCACCTTCCATCTTGTCTTTGTTGTACTTTAATTTGGGATATTAGGGTTTGTTCAAGTCGACTTTCAATCCGATCATCACCTGCGTTTTTGTCGATTTCCTTGCAATCTTTTGTGGGTCTTCAATCAAGTAAGTGATTTCCTCCCTATTATTGTTGATTAATTGGTATTTTCGACCCTTTTTGAGGGATTAGGGTTTCGAATTTTTCGAAAAATTTGGGGAAATCGTGTTTAATTGTTTGTTTGATTAATTTATACGCTTATTTGATTGTTAGGATGGCTAGTAACACAATGCCTTTGACTAGTTCCGCTGTTACCCCATCCCTGACTGAGACGGTGGTCCCTACTGCTGCCACTGTCATTTCTGCTGTTTTTACTACCGCTGCCACTACCGTTACTACTTTTGGTACTATTCCCTCTATGGTGACGACCCTGCTGCGTTGTCACCGGCTGTCACAGCTGCTTATAGGTCTGCTCTAGTACCCCGCCTAGCTACTGGACTGGCTTCTTCTTCGGGTACTGGAGGCCGTGGACGGGGTCGAGGATGAGGTACGCCTGCTGCTGGATGTGCCACGTTCCATGCCGATGAGTCCTTGGACCCGCATCTTGACTATCCAGAGGTACGTTTCGTTAACTCAATTCATCGTACCCGTTTTTATGATTTAGAGCGCTGTGACTTTTCTTCTACTAAATTTTTGTGTCGGAATTCCCTTGAGAATTTGGGAATTTACGAGCCTGTAGCTGAGATTTTGAATGGGACGGGGATGGCTTGGTTGACCACTATGAGTGCCTTGACTTATAAGGAGCTGACCCTTGAGTTTTTCACCTCCTTCACCTTTTCTGCTGCTGCTTACGCCACTGACCCAGACAGCTCGTGTGTCTCCTTCCAGTTGTTTAACCAGACTACGATCTGGACCTTAGCTGAGTTTGGTAGTAGGTTAGGTCTGTCTACCCACGGTGAGTCGGACCCTCCTAGGAAGGTCCTACGTATGCTTTGGCGGACCTTGGCACATACACCTTTTGAGGAGCGCAGACTTGCTCATATTCACCTCCCCCCTGCCCGTTACTTTTTGCGTCTCATTGGAGGGACGATTTTCGGCCGTAAAGAGCCTAACAACGATAATAATATTGAGTTGTCGATTCTCGGGGGCTATCTAAACATTGATAGCGATGGCCCCTTTGTTCTTAACATTGCCTATCTGACTGCTCAACATTTTAATGCTGTTGGGAAGAAGAAGTCGGGCACCATTGTCTGTGGTGGCATAGCCACCTACCTCGCCCGCTCTATCTTCCCTGACTTCCCTCGTGACCTGGAACATGTAGATAGGGACATGTACCTAGACGTGTCTGCCATGTTGGCGATGTTTTGGCTAGCTTCTGACCAGCGGACTTGGAATATTTGTGGCTCCTTGTCCGTGACCTTACCTTATATCGACCTACCCCCTCTTGTACTTTTGATCACTGTTAGGGGTAGGTTGCCTCCACCTTTGCCTTTCTACCACCTTCCAGTCGCTCCACCTACCACTACTCCCGCTTCTATGAAGCGAAAGAGACCTGAGACTGGACTGGGATCCATACCGACCGCGGTTGGGCAGTCTTCCACGCCCACGCCTACACCGATCCCTATTCCCACTCCTTCTGTTACACAGCCGGTCTACCCGACTAATTTTATTTCTCCTTCACCCTTTGAGATGTCCGAGGTCGTTGAACAAGGGCGTCGTGACAGTTTGCTTCTCGAGTTGCTTACCAGGCAGGCTCGTATGGAGAGGGACATTGCACTTACTTTGTTCCCTCTGTACGAGTATCACATGAGGAGAGGACGCCCTGTTCCTGAGGATTGGCCACACCCTTCTTTCTACCGGTATCCGGCAGAGGGGTACCCACAACCAGCTAGCGAGGCGGACACAGCTGAGGAGGAGGAGAGAACCCGAGCTGAGGAGGGGAGGAGGAGGGAACAGGAGCGAGATCCCAACTACACGGTGGTGGGAGAGGAGGAGCACACTGCTGACGAGTAGCTACTGGTCTACTCACTTCCCCAGTTTTCTGGCTGGTTTGGAGAAGTTCGTCATTTTGTATGTACTCTTTGCTCTTTTCTTTATTTTCGTCTTCTTATTTATTTATTTTATTTGTTCATTTATTGGTTGTCTTTATCCCTTTCCCATTATATATACTGCTGGTGTATGCTGGAGGACAACGAGGGCGTTGTCCGTTTTGGTTTGGGGAAGGTATTGCATCCTTTGAGTCTGCATTTTGCATTTGTTTTTGCATTCACGTTTATTTTTTTTCTTGCATTGTATTTATTTCAAAAAAATCATCAAAAATCCAAAAAAAAATTAGAAAATTTTGAAAAAAATCAAAAAATGCACGTTTCATTTTACATATAAGTTGAGTCGGAACGGTAGTTTCCATGATGAAATTGCACTTTAACTTGTCATATCACTTGAGCCTTGCATCTAATTGGCAGTTATTAGTTTAGTCATGTGCATATCTACGAGTTAATGTTGAAAATATAGCTGACTGTGTGGACTTGACCTGATAAAATTGGCAACCTACTTTACGATTTCAGAGTTATTAGAGCCGTATAACTGGTGTCATTCATGACCAGTTCATGTAGGAATTGAGAGTAGTACTCCTTGCATAACATGTTCATCACTTTTGGACTTTTATGAAATTCGATTGCTTGTTACTTGCGTACATTCGGGTTTGTGGTCGGTGTCACATGCAGGGAGGTTCTTACAATTTCCCCCTTTCTTTAATTTTCACCCATTTAGCTCCCCATTAGCCAAAAATAGCCTTTTGACCCATTAGCTACACCCAAATTAAGCCTGCCAGTCAAGCTAGTTTAGTGTAATTTTTGTGGTATGATTTTCATTGATGAGAGTTTGGTTCATTTATCATTCATATGTAGTTGGTAGAAAAAAAAGAAACGTGGGCAAGAAAATGAGAAAAGCATAGAAAAGGATGAAAAGTACAAAAAAGGAAAATACAAAAAAAAAGAAAAGAAAAAAAAAGAGAAAAAAAACGTGAAGTCAGAAGGAAAAGAAATAAAAAAAGAGAATTTGATAAAAAAGAGACCGTATTAAAACAGGGAAGTTTGTGACAGTCTTGCTCCTCCGTTTTATTTATATCTTTTTGAGGAGATTGTGTATTGGATAGTGAGTTTTGTGTCAAAGAAGGGCACTTGTGCTTGATTTTTAGTCATCTGACAATTAGATAGTCTTAAATGGCCCTGTTAGGTGCTAGCTTGACGCTTTACCTCCACATTGCCATAATCTGTTTTGCCTTTTCTTACCTGTAACCTCACTCTCCCATATATTTTGTAAGCGCTCGGTTATGGTACTTGAATCGTCTATTATTTTTGTTGCATGCATGTTATGTAGGTCGCAGTTTAGGTGAGTGACTGTTTTTCTCTTTCTCTCTTACACATATATATATTCACCCTTTGCTTCATGAGAGAAGAGTGACCCGTGAGAGTCCGATTTTAATGGTCTTACAAGGTCGACTGGTCAGCTCATTTATAGACATCATACATCTCGTTTGCGTATTGACTGCTGTAGCTATAACAGTAAATTTTTGATTTGATTAAATGGTTTAAGTGGACAAGTTATAGCTAGCTCCGAGTTTTCATCTCCGTTCCATTAGTTTGCATTTAGTTTACTCGAGGACGAGTAATGGTTCGGTTTGGGGAGATTTGATATGTGCAATTTATATAGACTTTTTAGCCTCTTATTGCACGCATTTCTATGCCATTTGTATCGCTTTATATTGCTAAATGCCCCGAATTGGCTGCTTTTGTTTGTTCTGTCTTAATTGCAGGAATGGACCTAAAAGTAGTGGAATCGTGCCTTAGTCGTCCTACTTTGCATGCATTTTAAGGAGGCGGAGATATTAGAGCAGAAGTCATACCTCGGCAAGCATGAAGGAGGGTCTTAGGAAGCTTCCAAGACGAAGTCAAGGCTGATTTCAGTGGGAAGTACTCGATCGAGAGCTTCTTGAGTCCGATCCAGTGTTTTGGCAGATGCTGGAAGTCGATCGAGTGATTCTTATATTCGATCGAAATGTGCTGAATTGGAAGAGTTCGATCGAGAGCCTCAAGTGCGCGATCGAACGGTTTTGCTGGAGAAGTCCTCGATCGAGTTGTCTGAAAGGACTCGATCGAGTGGTTTGCTATGTTACATGGGTTAACTAATTCGTGTTAGGTTTATTTTGTTAATAAAAACGTTCCCCTATATAAGGAAGTGTTTATTAGGTCTTAATGACGTGGGATACACTATACTCTACTTGAATTGCTGCTGAAACTTTTCTCTTCCTCTTTTCTCTGCGGATTCAAACTTTGTAATCGCTCCTTTCTCTTTAATCTTAATTCTTTGTTTGCTCTCATTAATTGTTCTCTTATTTTAGTTTATACTTTATTATCATTCCTTTATTATGTCTATTATTAGTATGCTTATCGTTATTATTGTTGACTGCATTAAAAACATGAGTAGCTAATTTCCATATGTTAGAATTAGGGGATCCATGGTAGTGATGGGACGATGTAGTAAATAGACTAGGTAATTTACTTGTGAGAATCTGTGACCATAGCAATATAACTGTAACATATTTAGTTGAGTGTACGCTTCTAAATAACATTAATTCAGTTAACTTTGTTCCTAGATCGGAAGATTGGAATAAACAGACCTGCTATGAATAGTAGACTACCCTAATGAGGAAGGAAGTTAAGTTAGTGGAAATCTAGGGTGGATAGCGGACCGGAAGGACCTTTCCCTTGCCCTTCTCACAGTAGATTGTCTAAGCTATTTATAATTGAGTCGATGAACTGTCATGGTGAACCAAAATCCTGACATACCCTCTTTTATCTGATCACTTATCTCTTATTTTCTCGCTTTATCGCTCTTACTTTATTTCTATTGCCCTTAATCTTTAGTGGTTTAGAAAATAAAATACAAACCCCCCAATTGGGACTTAGATAGACAGACTTACAGATAGATACCTTGCCTCCCTGTGGAGATCGACCCTACTTATCACTAGTTCTGTTAGTTATATTTAGGTATTTATTTTTGGTACATAACGACCGTATCAGTTGTTGGAAGTGGTGGTTGACTGATTGTTTTACTATAGCTATTTTCGCTGCGTACATTGTTGATTATAGAGTTGACTGACCTCGTTTTATGTTTTCAAAACTATGGTGATCCATTCAGGGATGGTGAGCAGTTGGCTTAGCAGGTGATGATTGTTGATGGTTGAGGGGATAGCTGATACGTGCCTAATGTATAGTCTTTTTGGCCTATTTTAGCACGTATTTCTATGCATTTATCTACTATTTTTATAGTATTTTGCCCCGTATTGGCTACTTTGGTGTATTTTGTCCTTTTTATAGGAATGATCGCGAAAGTGGTGGAACCATGCTCCTTTTCGTCCTTTTTGCATGCATTTAGAGGAGACGGGATTGTCCCAGAGTGAGATGTTGCACCTGGAAGCGTCGTTGCACGCATTACGAGGCACTTGGGTGAAGACGTGAGCTGAATTGAAGACCCAAGTGGTCTATCGAGCTGATTGGTGGTCTATCGAGCAGTTTATAGGACGATCGAGTGGTCCCTAAGCTCCCCAAGGCTCGATCGAACTATTCCTTACTCGATCGAGTAAGATGCACATGATCCAGGCCTCGATCGAGTGACCTGTTGGTCGATCGAGGGCCTTCTGATGAGACATTGGTCGATCGAGTGGTGTTGCCTACTCGATCGAGAGGATTTCGACTTCGTGGGCTTAATCAGTCCGTGTTTTATATTTCCGCATAAACACTTAGGGGTTTTGGCTATTTAACCTATGTTTTACTAGGTTATTAGTCATTCATTCGGACTATTCCTTTGACTATCTCTTTTACTATCTTTCACATTAGAACTACTGCTACTTTCCTACGTTACTTTTTCTCCTTCTACTGTTGCTTGCGTTTTGGGATTATTTCACTCGGACTCGGTTGTTCTTTACGCCGGAATCGCTTAGATTGTAATCTCCTTTCTTCTCTTAATAATAATTAACCTTTTGTTGCATTGTTTTCTTGTTATTGTTATCATTCTTTCTGCCCTAATTTATATTATTGCATTTTATTGTTATTTCGTCATGTCTTCTGCTGGAATCTTGTTTGCTGCTAGTTCCATTAATAATATGAGTAGCTAAACCCTTTCATGTTGGGATTAGGGGATCTGCGGTAGAATAATGACGACGCAGTGAATGAATTAGACGAATTGACATAAGAGACTCTGTCACTATAGCAATATAACTGTAATTCTCGACCTAGTTGAGTGCACGCTTCTATGTCACCCATTAATCTGGCTACAATTAATCCTGGATCGAAAGATTGGACTAAATAGGCCTGCTATAAACAGTAGACTACCCTAATGAGGACGAAAGTTAAGTTAGTGGTATTTTAGGGTGGGAAGTGGACCGAAAGGACCTTCTAATATCCGTCTCGCATTAGTTCGTCTGAGTCATTTACTGCTAAGTTGTTGTACTACCGTAGTGAACCGAGTTCCCGACATGTCCCCCTCTTATTGATAGTTTTAAATCATTTTCCTGCTTATCTGTTCTTCTCTTTATTTCTCTTCCTTCAACTCCGTAGTTAGAACCAAAAATTCAATCAACCCCAATTGTTACCATAGGATTAGAAATAGATAGCTGTAGTTGCATTACCTCCCTGAGGATTCGATACTCGACTGCCTCTACTACATTTTTAGTTGAGACCGTTAGGTTTATTTTTGACAGTGTACGCGACGACGTGTCAAATTTTGGCGCCGTTCTTAGGGAGGCAATTGTTTAATTTACTAGTTTGTTTATCTTTAATTCTTCTTTTAGTTTAAGGAACATCGTTCCTTAGACTATTCTCATATCTTGTCTGTAGTTTCGTCTTATGCGCAGGTCGCAAGGTGGGCCACTACTACCTTTTGATCCCGAGATTGAGAGATCTCTGCGCGTAAAAAGGAGACTATTTCAAGAGCAACAGGCAGAGGAAGAGCCTAGTTCTCGTGGTAACTTTTACGAGAACGAGCTTTTCGAAGACAACCCACCGTCTTCTCCGCCTCAATTCATCACTTGAGTCTATCACTTTCCCGCATTTCCCGAAATGGCTGAGGAAGCAACCATTGCTAGTCACTCCGAGCCCACGGCTGACAATCTCTATAAAGGGTTCGAATTACCAGGAGATGCTAGGAAGTTCGAACCGAAGCCTTCTTACATTAGCATGGTCGAGAAAAATCAGTTCGGGAGTGCGAAGGAAGATGCAACAAAGATATGGAGACCTTCATTGATTACTGCTGCTCCATACCTCCTCCCACTGGCGTGACAGCTGATCAGATCAAAGAAACTATGTTCATCTTCTCACTCCGCGATGCTGCAAGGGAGTGGTACAGGGATTTGGACCGAGCTGCTCACGGCATAACGGATTGGAATACGCTAGCATTAGCGTTTTATAAGAAGTATTTCTCTGCTTCGAGAACCATCGCCATCAGAGCTCAGATAACAAGTTTCAAACAAGGGCCCGACGAGAATTTCCACGAGGCATGGCTTCGATTTAAGAAACTGGTGCGGACCATACCGCATCACGGTTTCGAAAAGTGGAGCCTGTGTAACCATTTTTACAATGGTTTATATGATGATCAGAGGGCTATACTAGATGCGGCAGCCAACGGTCGATTTTCTGACAACTTGGGGCCGACGAAGGGATGGAAAATCATAGATGATTTAGCCACTCACAGGGCTAAATACGGGAATTCAAGGGGAAACCAAAGGAGAGCCGTTGAATCTTCTTCAGTGGCCGCATTAGAAGCCCTTACTGCTAGGTTCGACAAGTATGAACTAGGGGGAGCTCTCAAGCCAGGGATGTACCAGGTTAATGCTATGACACGGTCCTTTCGTGCATGCGTACGAGGTGCGGGTAGATGGACATGTCGCTGATTATTGTCCTAGTCCTTATGAGCAATGTGCTGCCTTTCAACACTACCGGCAAAACAACACTCATTACGAGCCGAATATCCACCCCAATTTGAGGTGGAGTAACCGAACAACGTACTCAATCCCACCGCCCCTCCAAATCGCCGCAACAACCATACATCCCTCCACATCAGAAGCAACAAGGCTATCAGAAGCCTCCGTCCTTTAACCCTCCTAACCACGGTTCATCTTCAAGTGGGGTGAGTGAAATGGGCGAGTTAAAGTCTATGATGCAAGCCATTACAAAGCAGCTTCATGCGAGTGATCAACAAAGAAGCACAAGTGATCAACAGCGAGACGCGTCCATAAAGGCACTTGAGACTCAAGTTGCCCAACTCGCCGCGAATCAATCCTCGAGGAAGCCGGGTCATTTACCGACTCAAAATGAGAAGAACCCAAACGAGACGGTACATTTGATAGAGTTGAGAAGCGGTCTTTCTTATGAAGGACCGAAAGGAAGAAATCGACACGAAATAGTCAGAATCGATGATGAACAAGGTTCTGTTAAGAAAAAGGGGCTCACGACGAGAGCTTACTCGATCGATCGAAATCGGTGTTCGATCGAGTGGGAATGGTGAAGAATCTGTCGATCGAGTAGTCTTTCTACTCAATCGAGTGAATCGAAGTGAAGATGGTCGATCGAGTGGGAATGTTGCTCGATCGACTCGAAGTTCTTGAAGAAGGTGCTCGATCGAGTGAACACATTGCTCGATCGAGTGATATTGATGATGGGAAGCTTATTCGAGAGCCTGCTAGTGCTCGTTTAAGCGAGGAATTACCAGAAAGGCCTCGTTCGAGAGGTAAGAAGCGCCCAAAGGATACTGAACTTGCTCCGGAAGACACTTTAGAAGCGAGAAATAAGGGACTCGAGATTCCACCATTTCCCTTCCCGAGGCTACCGAGAATACCAAGATTAATCAACGGTTTGGCAAATTTGTTGAGCTTTTGAAGAGTTTGGAAGTTTCCGTGCCGTTCACTGAATTGTTGACCAAGGTACCCTCTTATTTAAAATTTATGAAAGAGATTTTAGCACGTAAGAGGACCATTAATGATAATGAGACCGTAGCTTTGATCGAGATGGGGTCAACCCTATCTCAAAATAAGCTACCTCTTAAGCAATCGACCGGGTAGTTTTTCGATCCCTTGTCACATAGGAATGCAATTGATTGATAATGCGCTATGCGATTTAGGCGCTAGCGTAAGTGTTTTACCTTTGTCTCTAGCTAAGAGACTTGGTGTGACAAAACCGAGTTGCACCAATATGACTATCCGATGGCCGACCGTAGTTTATCACGGCCACTAGGTGTAGCGGAAGACGTACTGCTCGGATCGGGAAGTTCTTTATTCCCGTTGATTTTGTCGTCTTAGATATCCCCGAAGATGTGCACACCCCTATCATTTTAGGGAGACCATTTTTGTCCACCGCCCGTGCAAAGTGATAGATGTCGGGGAAGACTTTGACCTTCCGGGTAGGGGATGAGGAGCCGACTTTTCATCACCCAAGTTCGGAGGGCTCCCATGCAAGCTCAGCCTTGCAATGCCCTTTCTTCTGTTGACCCTATTATTGACACTCCAGATGAAAATTTGGAGAATATTGCTGTTATCGCTAACCCTCCGCCTCATACTGAGAGCAAAAAGGAGGAAAAATCGTCTGTTTTCCTTACTGCAGGTACAGATGAAGGCAAGAAAGGAGTGGTCAAAGGACGTGGTACAGACATTATCAATCAAACTGAAGCCAAGGATGCCAAAGAAGATGACAGAGGGGCGAGAACGAAGACAGTTCGCACCTACATAGATGGGAACTACATTCCTCCTACCGCCGCAAACGAAAATTCAAGCTCATGGAAGTCAAAGAGGACGGCCGCATCGCTGAAGTGACGTCCTCCAGTCAGAAGCCCACCAAGGGGCTACTGAAAGCTAATGGGAATTAAACGGGGAAATGCCCCGTGTAACAACTTGTAATAGATATTCGTTTGAATTACTTTTGAATTTCTTTTATTACGTTTTTAATTAGGACAATTAGTTTAGACAATTTTTTTTAGTGTAGACTAAGACTATAGACTGTGTTTCTGCATATTTGGTATTTTGGGATGTGTTTGGACGTGTTTTATGCAGGTTTGGGAAATGTCACGCATTTCGAGGAAATAAGGACGGAAATTCGAAGAAGTCTACACAAGGAAGTCCTCGATCGAGTACTTTTTGTACTCGATCGAGTGAAAATGGTTCGATCGAGCTCGTCGGTTACTCGATCGAGGAAGGCCACAGAGGAATTGATCGATCGAGAGGACATTACTCGATCGAGCAAAAGGGACAGCAAAAGTCCTCGATCGAGTGATTAAAACCACTCGATCGAGTGAGATGAACAGGGACAACGGGAGTTTTCTTTCTTAAACTCTTTATTTCCCTAATCTTATTCATTTCACTTATATTTCCGTCTAACCTCTCCCTAATGTGCGATTAATTTTCCCCCAAATCCCCAATTTTTGCCCAAAATCATCAAATCCACCACCTACATTCTATCACTAGCACTTAATTCTTCAATAGCCCCTTATACTCCCCCTCTTTTGTGCTCGTTTTTGCGGATTTAAGAGGGATTAGGGTTTGCGGTTTTTCAATCGAAAATCCGCCTTGGTTGATTGTTTCTTTTGAAGTTTAATTGCTTTGTAGGTTAATCATCATCAAGTAAGTGTTTTCTTTCACACTCTTTGCATATTTTCTTCATTTAATTCAAATTTCTTTGAGGTGATTGAATTAGGGTTCGAAAATTCCTTGTCTAGTCGAATTTATTCGATTAAATTGTGTTTATTTGCCCTAGATTAGCTTGTTGATGATATTTTCGCAATTCCTCACTGCTTCTACATGTTAAGTTCGAATTTCGCGCGATTTCCGCGATTAGGGTCCCCGTGAGTCGAATGTGTCGACCGTCGACGGTTTTTCGTTGCCTTGCTTGCTTAACTTCACCCATACTCATTTATCACTGTTGTTAACTGCCGTTACCGTCCCCTATCGCCTTTATATGCTGTGAATTATTAGGAATCTCGCGCTGTGAGTGGTTATTCTCGACTGCCCAGAGTCATACATGCCACCATTTCTGGTTTTCATGCTGTATTAGCCCTTTTGCAGTCACTGCTTTATCATATTATCACCACTCACTTGCTGCTTTTCGAAATTTTTGAGGAATTGTTTGGTTTTGATTGCTGTACGTCGATTGTTTCGACCAATAGGGCCATCCTTTTTTCTGTCACATGTTGGTTAGCGGTTGTTTTAGCCACGGTTAGCAAAGATCTTCTCTTATTCGTGCCCTTTGATACTTTGCAGATGGACGCGAGTTCTTTGCCTTCTACTAGTACGTCCTCCACTCATCCGTGAGCGAGTTAGTGGCCCCCGCTGTTGCCACTAGCTCCGCCTTGTCACCACTGCAGCACTGGTTCTACTTGTCTCGGTGCAGGACAGTTTACTCCGCGGCTAGCTCAAGGGAGGGAGCTCGGTTCAGCTACACCACCACCACTCCTACCGGCCTTTCTCCTTCTTTGGATCGCGGACGCACTCCTCGTCTCCCGCACTGGTATGCCGCCACCGAGGCCACATCGCCAGGCTAGCCGCTTAGCCATCACTTCAAGCCCTTCGAGGTTGCTACGGGAGAGGGCACTCTCACACCTTTACCGGTGCCCCTACGTGACGTTTCACTTCGACGCTCACCGGAAACGGTTAATTGCTTTACTTCGTTGCCCTCTCTCCCCACCCGTTTCCTTGTGCAGACCTAGAGACCTTAGGCATTTATGAGGAGGTCTGTAGTTTGTTGAACGGGACGGGTATGTCGGGTCTGATTACCATGCATGAGGCTACTATTCGTACCCTTACGTACGAATTCTTTAGCTCCTATTCCTTCGACACCGAGTCTTATGATGCTGACCACTCCAGTTCCTGCATTTCCTTTCGACTCCGCAATGAGTCGCACCACCGACTTTGGCCAAGTTTGGCCAAGTTTTAGGCCTAGTTAGTGACGGTCCCACCGGCCCACCTCGAGACCTCCTTCACCACTGGGTCGCTCTTTCTCACACTCCCTTCCACTCACAGAAGGGAGCTCACATTCACTTACCTGCGCCCCGTTACTACTTGCGTCTGTTAGGAGAGACCATTTTTGGGCGCCCTGAGTCCAATAACGTGACCAACACTGAGCTAGCGATTCTCGCGGGGTACCTCAACATCGACTACGGCACCGCTTGTTCTAAACATTGCCTATCCGGTAGCTCAAAGATTGAACGGAATTGGGACTCGGGTCAAGACCGCATTGTCTGTGGCGGGCTAGTGACTAGGATTGCCCGCCACCTTTACCCCACTGACCCTTCACTTGCTGCACCCGATAGGGATGCTTCTTACCTTGACCTGGGTGCCATGGCTGACTTCGCATGGTTCCCAAAGGCGAAGGGGAGTGCGAGGACGTGGAAGATTTGTGGTTCCACGTCTGTTACCTTGCCGTGCTCTACCCTTCCGCCACTTTTACCGCTCCCTACTGCTGCTGAGGGAGCGAGGCCACCTCCACCTACCTACCACCTTACCTTCACCCCTCCTTCCTTCTTCTTCTAGGAAGAGGAAGGGAGGCCGGAGCATCCTCTAGCTCTCAGCTCCGACTCAGGCCCAGGCCGGACCTACACCCACGCCTCGGCCCTACACCCACTCGCACTCATACTCCACCCCCACTTGACCCTCCTTCCTGGTTCGGTTTTTCCTACCAATTTTGTCCGCCCTCCCGTTTTAGAGGCGCCCGAGGTCATGGACCAAGGGCGTCGTGATGCCGTGCTTTCGGATATGTGCAGGTACATTACTGAGATGAGACGGGATATGGCTTTGGCTGTATTCCCGCTCTACGAGTTCCATATCCGAGCCCGGCGACCGATTCCAGAGGGGTGGCCGCATCCTTCCTTCTACCGATACCCAGCGGACGGGTACCCTCCACTTTCTTCTCGACTCGAGGAGGAGCCGGAGGAGACAAACGGTAGCACGAGAGGTGCGGTTACGGCAGAGCGGCGGCACAAATGAGCCGCCGAGAGAGGAGCAGAGTGACCCCCGTTCGCACCCGGTCCCGGGATCACCGAGATGACGATCGAGTCTCCCCTTTGTTTGTTCTTGGTTTGGGAGACCGTTTTTGTTGAGTCGAGTACCTGAGAGACGGCGGTGCCGACGACGAGTAGTTATCGGGTCTACTCACTTCCCGCTTTTACGGTTTGGGGAAGTTCGTGTTTTGTATGTTCTCTTACTCTTTTTATTTCGTCTCCTTTATTTTTCTTTTATTGGTTGTATACTCCCATCCCCCATTTTTCTGCTGGTGTATGCTGGAGGACAACGAGGGCGTTGTCCGTTTTGGTTTGGGGAGGGTATTGCATCCTTTTGAGTCTGCATCTGCATTTGTTTTGCATTCACGTTTAATTTTTCAGTTTGCATTTGTTGTTTATTTTCAAAAAAATCAAAAATCCAAAAAAATTAGAAAATTTCAAAAAACTCAAAAATATTCACGTTTAATTTTGCATATAGGTTGAGTCGGAACGGTAGATTTCCGTGATGAAATTGCACTTAACTTGTCATACCACTTGAGCCTTGCACTTTATTGATGGTTTTTAGCTTTGTCAATACGCATAGTCTACGAATTTCTGTTCAAATAATAGCTGACTGTTTAGACTTGACCTAATAAACTGGCAAACTACTTAAAAATTCTGAGTTTTAGAGCTATAACTGGTGCCATTCATGACCAGTTCATTAGGAATTTTGAGAGTAGTACTCCTTGCATAGCATGTTCGTCTCATTTGCACATTTATGACATTCAATTTCTCGTCAAATGCACATATTCGGGTCTGCGGTTGGTGTCACATGCAGGGAGGGTCTTGCAAATTCCCCCTTCTTTACATCTTTCACCCATTTAGCTCCACATTGACCAAAACTTGCCTTTTTGACCCATTAGCCACATTCCAAACTAAGCCTGCCTAGTCAAGCTAGTTAGTCTGTCCTTTTGTGGTATGTTTTCCGTTGCAGTTTGGTCCGTAATTCCCGTTTGGAGTTGGTGTTTGTATTAAGGAAGGAGGAAGAGAAAAAAAAAAAGTATTGAAAAAAAGAAAAAAAAAAACAGAGAAACGTGAAAGAAAAGAAGAAAAGAAAAAATAAGAAAATGAAAAAAACATGATGAGATTCACGTACAAAAGAAGAAAAAAAAGAGGAAAAAAGTTGTGAAAAAGTTGGACCCTCTTGTCAGAGTTGAGAAGATGTTCGAAGATGTACAATCGACAAGAGGGTTGGTTGTTCCAGTTAGTTGTCTCAGACGGTGTTTAAAAAAGGGAACTTTGTGACCGTCTAGCTCCTCCACTCTTATTCTATATTTTTTGAGGAGATTGTGCTTTCAGTCTAGTGAGTTTTGTGCCAAGTGAAGGGCACTGTGTTAGTCTTTCACCGTTTGAGATCCGGATGGTTTATTATGGTCCTGTTAGGAACTAGCTTGACGCTTTTACCTCCACATTTCCATAACTTGTTTTGCCTTTTCTCACCTGAACCTCACTATTCCCATATTAATTGCAAATCCTCGGCTGTGACGGACATTATTTGGTTGGAGTGTGTGCATTAGCACTTGAATTGTCTTTCATTTTTGTTGCATGCATGCTATGTAGGTCGCAGTTAGGCGAGTGACTGTCTTTTCTTCTCTCTTTTACATATTACATTTGCCCTTTGCTTCATGAGAGAAGAGTGACCACGTGAGAGTCCAGTTTTGTTGGTCTTGCAAGGTCGATAGGTCAGCTTTATTTATGAACAGCTTATAATTCGTTTGCGTATTGACCTAGCTTTAACTATTGATTTCTTTGCATTAAATTGGTTCAAGTAGACAAGTTAAGCTAGCTCTGAGTTATCATTTCCGTTCCATTAGTTTTGTTTTGAGTTTACTCGAGGGCGAGTAAAGGTTTGGTTTGGGGAGATTTGATACGTGCCTAATGTATAGTCTTTTTGGCCTATTTTAGCACGTATTTCTATGCATTTATCTACTATTTTTATAGTATTTTGCCCCGAATTGGCTACTTTGGTGTATTTTGTCCTTTTTATAGGAATGATCGCGAAAGTGGTGGAACCATGCTCCTTTTCGTCCTTTTTGCATGCATTTAGAGGAGACGGGATTGTCCTGCAGTGAGATGTTGCACTGGCGCGTTACGTTGCACGCATTACGAGGCACTTGGGTGAAGACGTGAGCTGAATTGAAGACCCAAGTGGTCTATCGAGCTGATTGGTGGTCTATCGAGCAGTTTATAGGACGATCGAGTGGTCCCTAAGCTCCCCAAGGCTCGATCGAACTATTCCTTACTCGATCGAGTAAGATGCACATGATCCAGGCCTCGATCGAGTGACCTGTTGGTCGATCGAGGGCCTTCTGTTGAGACATTGGTCGATCGAGTGGTGTTGCCTACTCGATCGAGAGGATTTCGACTTCGTGGGCTTAATCGATCCGTGTTTTATATTTCCGCATAAACACTTAGGGGTTTTGGCTATTTAACCTATGTTTTACTAGGTTATTAGTCATTCATTCGGACTATTCCTTTGACTATCTCTTTTACTATCTTTCACATTAGAACTACTCGCTACTTTCCTACGTTACTTTTTCTCCTTCTCTTTGTTGCTTGCGTTTTGGGATTATTTCACTCGGATTCGGTTGTTCTTTACGCCGGAATCGCTTAGATTGTAATCTCCTTTCTTCTCTTAATAATAATTAACCTTTTGTTGCATTGTTTTCTTGTTATTGTTATCATTCTTTCTCGCCTAATTTATATTATTGCATTTTATTGTTATTTCGTCATGTCTTCTCACTGGAATCTTGTTTCTTGCTAGTTCCATTAATAATATGAGTAGCTAAACCCTTTCATGTTGGGATTAGGGGATCTGCGGTAGAATAATGACGACGCAGTGAATGAATTAGACGAATTGACATAAGAGACTCTGTCACTATAGCAATATAACCGTAATTCTCGACCTAGTTGAGTGCACGCTTCTATGTCACCCATTAATCTGGCTACAATTAATCCTGGATCGAAAGATTGGACTAAATAGGCCTGCTATAAACAGTAGACTACCCTAATGAGGACGAAAGTTAAGTTAGTGGTATTTTAGGGTGGGAAGTGGACCGAAAGGACCTTCTAATATCCGTCTCGCATTAGTTCGTCTGAGTCATTTACTGCTAAGTTGTTGTACTACCGTAGTGAACCGAGTTCCCGACATGTCCCCCTCTTATTGATAGTTTTAAATCATTTTCCTGCTTATCTGTTCTTCTCTTTATTTCTCTTCCTTCAACTCCGTAGTTAGAACCAAAAATTCAATCAACCCCAATTGTTACCATAGGATTAGAAATAGATAGCTGTAGTTGCATTACCTCCCTGAGGATTCGATACTCGACTGCCTCTACTACATTTTTAGTTGAGACCGTTAGGTTTATTTTTGACAGGTACGCGACAGACGTGTCAATAGCTTGCGAGGCGTAGACGGGCGATGTCATCACTAGTCATCATATGCTTTAGCTGACATTAGTACATTGAGACTTTATTTCAGTTGTACTTTTTTTTGGAGTTGTTTGAGAATTGTAAACTTTATTAGTCTTTTATTAAGTTGTTTCTTTATTGTTATTATGATGTGTACTACCTTGGGCAACCGAGATGGTAGCACCCTTATACACTGCGGTGGTCCTTGATAAGGCACTTTCGTATATGGGGATTTTACTAAGTAGTATCAGAGCTGACGCATGCTTTTTATATAGTCTTTTTAAGCCTTTTTTGCGCGCATTTCTATGTGATTTAAGTAGTATTATACTACAAATGTCTCCCGAATCGTATACTTTGGTTTGCTTTGTCTTATTGGCAGGAATTTACCACAGAAGACGGAATTGAGCATTTTACTGTCCCTTTAGCCTGCATTTATGGAGATAGAAGAATTGGAGCGGGAATGCTACTGTCTTGGGAAGCGTGAACTCATCTAGGAAGCAATCAAACGTCCAAGTATGCTGATTTCAGTGGCAGTAAATTCGATCGAGTACTTTTCCTGACTAAGTCACTCGATCGAAACCTTTTTGGTGTTGAGAAGACCTCGATCGAATACTTCATATGTTCGATCGAGAGGTGCAAATATGGTGTTCCTCGATCGAGTAGTGATGTACTCGATCGAGAGGTTTTACTGGAGGATTGACTCGATCGAATAGTTCCAATGTGCTCGATCGAGCACTTTGCTATTGGACGTAGGATTTTAATATCTTTAATATCGTATTAGGTTAAATAAATATATTTCCTATATAAAGGAAAGACTTAATTAGGTTTTGATCATCTTTGATCATCTTTTATTTCACTAGTCATTCCGTATTAAGCAGACACATTTCTTCTCTTGTTCGACGTTCTTTTTGCCGGATCTTGAATTGTGTAATTCTTATTCTCTTTCTATTTCAGTTTAATTCCTTTGCAACTTTTAATCTCTTGTCTCTTAATTATTATTATTAGCATTTAATTTCAGTTTATGCAATTTCTTCTTATTCATCCTTATACCATGATTATCATTTCTTCATCAGTCGTTGTTAGTTTTATTATCGCCATGAGTAGCTAATTTCTTAATTGCTAGGATTAGGGGAGCCATGATAGTAAAACAATGATGTTATAATTAGATTAGGAGGTTTTAAATTTGAGAATTGATTCATAGCAATATAATTACATGTTTAGTTGAGTGCACGCTTCTAAATTAATTAACCCGGTTAAATTCACATCTAGATCGGAAGATTGGAATGAATAGACCTGTTTTGAATAATTGACTACTCTAATGAGAGCGGAAGCTAAGTTTGTAGTATTTTAGGGCGGATAGCGGACCGGAAGGACCTTTTCTTCATCCTTCTCATATCAGACCGACTGACCTTACCTTTAGTAAAATTGTGTGATATCACGGTGAACCGACATCCTAGCATCTTTCTCTCTATTTGATCACATATTTCTTCGCTCTTATTTGTTTTAATTGTTGTCTCTTTCATTGCTTTTAATTCAGCTCAGTAGTTTAGTCAAATCTAATCAAACCCCCCATTTTGTGACCGCGACAGTAACAAGTAGATAGTGACCGCCTCCCTGTGGATTACGATACCCGACTTACCTCTGCTATATTAGTTAGAGTTGGTTGGTTTATTTTTGATAGGGTTGCTGTTGGAGTATGTGTCCTCAACAATAGTGCGATCACATGTTTAAATCTCAAGTTAAGAATACGAAAGGGACGATTCATTTAAATAGTCAACTGATCAACATTAATCGGTAACGATTGCCTTGCTAGAGTTTGACGTTACTGTCGTAGGACGGTGGTGGTCAGTTGATCCCTTAAGGTCACACTTAAAGGATGATGCCCTTATCAGTAAAGTTAATTAGTTATATGTTGATACAAGTTAATTAATTCCTTAAATAAGAACAATTTATATTTATGAGAGGAAATATGTATCTTATTGTAATGTGATTAAATAAGATTTAATTTAGTGAATTAATATATTAATTTACTAAATAATGTTGAGGTTTTATAAATATTTCGAAGTAGAGATAATTAGTTATTTACATTTACAAGAGGTTGTAAATTTAACTAACTAGCTATTATGGGACCCATTATATGTTGAAATAATGGTAAAATATTACTCAATAAGTTGAGTGAATATATGTTTATTAATTTGTCACATAATTGTTGTATGATCAAATTAATGTTTAATTATGTAAGATAATTAAACATAAGACTTATAAGCATTTGTGGGACAAATATTGTAAGTAAAAAATGGACCATAATAAGAGCATGACACCGGTTTTTTAGAGGAGATAGGACACTTGTCCTAAGTCTTTTATTTTGTCTGAAAAGCCTATGACACAAACAACACTTGTCATGTTGCCTCTACCTTATAAGACACTATCAATAAAGCATTTGCATGAGGATTTTGAGAAGAGAAAAATGCTCTTAAAAGAGCAAAGTGGCCGGACCACTTGAGTAGAGGAGAACACTTTTGTTGTTCTTATTTTTCTCACTTGTTCTCTCTAAAAGATGCTTACATTAATCACATGCAAAACCTCTCTCATTCATAGTTTTCTTTCTAAAAACTTGAGAAGTTTTGATCCAAATTGTTCATAAAAACTACTAATATTATTAATGTAATATATGAGTATTAGTAGTCAATTTTAAGGTAGATTACTCTTCATAGCTCAAGAACAAGTGAAGGAAGGAGACCTTACTTGTGCCCAAAAATCCGAAAATAACAATGTTAGAATCATTGTTTTCTTACTTCATTCTTTATTTACTTATGCATGCACTAGATCTAAAGAAATTATATTAATATGTTAATTAGTTCACCATTAGATGAGTCTAATAATAGGTATATGAACCTAACAATTGGTATCAGAGCATAAGATGTTGCATGCATGATCGATTTATAGTTTTTTCGAGTTATTAGTAACTTAATTAAAACTAAAAATTTGTGATTAGTTAGATTAAGTCACGAAATCATGATGCATGTTATATATTCTGGTCTTAAAATATTTTTAGGTCATTTTTATGATTTATGGTATTTTATTGCTCATTTTAATGATTTTTAGTGAAATAATTACATTTTTATGAGTAAAATGAACTTTTATTTACTAAAAATAGTTAAACTTCATTAACGGCCGTGATTTTTTAGTATGAACTCACACGAATATTTTATGCATTGTATGTAAAATTTCGTATTAATGTTATTAATATTTCACGATTTATGATTTTTATGAGATAAAAATGAATTAAATGGAGGTAAAATGGTTAAATATAGTTAAACTTCGAAATAGGCCATAAAATTTTAATATGTTGTCACATGCATATTTTACTCACTGTGTGTAAAATTTGAAATAAACTTGATTCATTTTGCATGATTTATGAATTTTTAGTGTAAAAATGACATAAATAGTGACTATTTTAGCATAAATAGCTAAGACAAATTACATGGCATGAGAAAATTATTTTAGGTTGAATTTATATTCCACTTATCAGATCTAAATTTGTAAAATTAATTAGATTAATTTTTGTATACTTTAGATGTTTTTTTTGATAAAACCGATAAATTGCAACTATATTTTTCTCAAAATAAATTCGAAAATTTTAACCATGATTTTTGACATTATGAAGGTCATGGAAATATTCCAGAATGTTCAAAAATTTAAAATTTAAATTTTGAAATTATTGTAATTTAATTTGGATTTATTTCATAAATGTTATGATTTTAGGGTAAAAAATGAGCATAAAATTATATCAAGTTGAATTATTGTCAAAAATTGAGTGATGACTAATTTTTGAGACCTAAGTATGTTAGGATAATTAACTTGAGCTTAAATTTGATTTAAGTATTTATTTGTGATTTTAATAAGTTATTATCACGCATGTCCATAAAACCGGGTTATATAAACGATGTAAGTTAAATAGAGCGATTTGGCACATAATTTGGCATGATAGACACATATTATAATGATGCATATTTCAATTGTTGAATGTCTTTTTTATTTATATAATTTTTGAATTATGTAATTTTATCTTAGTATGGCCTTAGTTTTAATCGATATTACCTGTAATGAAAGGGAATATTGATTCGGTTGTAATTTAATGTGATCTCGAATGACTTTTATTTTTACTAGTTTTTAATTTTACAAATGTGTAATAGGAATAGCTATGTATTTTTATTATTATTTGTAATTCCGGAGTTTCTTCAAGACGGTGCCATTCGGGAAGGCGTTCCGACAAAGACGGTGTTCTTGGGAGGCGTGCCACTTAAAGATTCAAGGGACCAAAGGAGTTGATTTCCGAATATGTAATAGATTATTTGATTCTCTATTTTAGGAAGGCCATGCTAGGAATTTATTATTATTGCTTTGTATTTATTTTAATATGTTGCATGCATTGCCAAATCGCCATAACAGCACATGCATTTCATATCGAGTCATCGACCGTGTCAATTATAATTATCGTAGTTCAGTGCTTTAGTTCACTTAAAACGTGATAGATAATGAATTGACATGACCTCTCACCAAATAATAATTGAGAATTAGCCTTACCAAATAGTAGAACCATGAATCCCAATTTCATAAGGAAGTAGGCTCGGCTCACCGGGGTGCTAAACTTGTTACATTGGGTAAGTGGGTAATAAATCGTTATTACATCAAAATTTGGATTGAGCTCAACAGAAGTATTCGCGACCGTAGCCGCATGTGTTCCGGGTTTATCATAAATTTTAAAGTAATTTTATCGACCGAGAGTTCTAGAAGTAGAATCGATTAAAGAGTTAATCCACCGAATTATATTGATTAGGGATGAATCGGCTCACCGTGCCCGAGTTAATATGAATTTGGATCTCGGGATCATTTATAATAGTTGGGTAGAGGTCACTATAAAATTGTTAAACTTATTTAAAATAGTTACAAGTTTTAAAACGATAAATGTTAATTATTTCCTTCATTTCCGTTTTTGTAGTTATTTATCCACAATGGATTCATCTAAAACTCTTACACCAATCACCATTAATTCGTGGCTCCAATCATTCGATGAAAAGTGCTCCGAGTATGACAATGATACGATTAGAGAATTACTGATACCGTCATTTTGTATCAAAATTTAATTTATAAATCCGAACTAAAACTATAGCTAGTGATAGTAAGGGTCGAACCACAGAGAGACAAGATCAATTCTATTTGCTAATTTCTAATCTATTGAAGTAACAATTAAATGGGGGTTTTGAATTTGTTTGATTCTAGTGACTAATTGCTAAAATAAGAAATTTCTCAAACAAGATAAAAAGAAGATTAGGAACTTCGGTTCACCATGGCTAAGGTCAGGTAAAAAAGGTAGCAGAGATCTTGTAATACGGTCTCAGGAAATATGAGCAAGCCTTTCGATCAATGCTCAAATTTAACCTTACGGTCTTCTAATTCCCTAGAATTTCTCAAGCTTTCGCTCAAAGGAAATTCCAAAACTAATGAAAACCTAACCTACTAATCTTTCAATCTATCAAGATGGGTTTATCAAAAGGAAATAAGATCGATACAGAAGAAATCATACTAATAAAATCGACCTAATTTACGCCATGGCTCACCTCGTTCCCAATCAAGATAATTAGCTATGCATGATTAAAACTATAACAATTGCAAACTTAAAGACATACAATGAAAATGACATGATTGAAATTGAATTTAAGACAAAAGATTAAAACTGAATTGCTTGAATAAAAACTAGTAACAACAAGAATTGAATTGACAAGAAATAAAAGAAGAAGGAAATTGTATTAAAGCTTACTAAAGAATTGATGAACAAAGTAGTTGAAGTTGGAATCCGTCGTCTCACTTTCTTGTCTCCCAAACACTAGATCTGAACTTCAGTTCTTGAGTAATGAAAAGCATAACCTAAATTATTCATGCGTTCTACTGATAAAACGTACCCCAAAAGTTAATTACAATTGGGCTTTTAAAAGACTAAAGCATAAAATAAATCTCAGCCTCGCGGCCTGGTCGATCGACTAGGTGGCATGGTCGATCGAGCAGCCAGTGCAGTGCAGTATCTTCTGCTGAACTTCCACGGTCGATCGACTGGAGGTGTTGGTCGATCGAACAACTACGTTGTGCAGTAGCTTCTTTTCTCTTCGAAACAGCCTCTTCACTCCATGCACCCATCCCGAGGTGAACGAGTCCGAACTCCCTTCTTCCAAGCTTCCCCGAAGTTGCCTCCGGAGGACGATCGAACAACTACGCTGTGCAGTAGCTTCTTTTCTCTTCCAAACAGCCTCTTCACTCCATGCACCCATCCCGAGGTGAACGAGTCCGAACTCCCTTCTTCCAAGCTTCCCCGAAGTTGCCTCCGGAGGACGATTTAGGCTTGATTTAGCTCACTTCCACTCATTCCTACAATAAATCATAGAAATTCCAAAGTAAACCGTTTCGGGAGAAATAGTAGCTTTAAGCTAACAAATACGCATAGAAATACGTGCCAAAACTGCGAATAAAGTGTATAGAATATGCACGTATCAAATCTCCCCAAACCAAACCTTTGCTTGCCCTGAAGCAAATTAAATACAACTAAAAGGACCTAATGGAAAGGAGTATATCTCAGAACTAGCTACAAGTCAATGCTAAACCGTTTAATGCACATAATCAACTACTGCAAAACTCAAAGCAAGTGAACAAATTTATGCATATTATGGAATTAAATCGGGCGTTCGACCTGGCAAGACTCATAAATTTGGACTCTCCCGGGTCACTCTTCTCTCAGCAAGGTAAATGGTAAGAATATATGTAGAAGAGAGGGAAGAAAATACAGACTCTCACCTAGACTGCGACCGACACAACATGTATGCTTGACTAGTATGAATAATGATTCTAGCTACCGTACACACGCATAACCACCGTCAAGGACTATTACATGCCGAACTATTGCAAGATTTGGATATGTGAGGCTAAGTGGGAAAGAAAGGGCAAAACACGTATGGAAATGTGAGGGTAAGAAGCCAAGCTAGTACCTAACAAACCATCAGAAACCGTATCCCGTTCCTCCAACTCGAAAAATAAACCATTGCCTCTAAATGTCTAGGCAACACACTATCCCAAAACAGACACCTCCAATTCATAAAATAAGCACATGAGGTTTATTCTCAACTCAGCCGAATTATTATTTTTTCTAAATTCCTTATTATTTTTTCTCTTTCTTTCTTTTTTTGTTTCTTTTCTTTTTCCCTTTTTTCTGGCTGACACAGGGCAACCCTCTCGATCGAGCTGAATAAGTTCTCGTTCGAGAGCTTCCCATATCATCCCTCGTCGAACATAGTGACCATTCGATCGAGGACAATTAAGACCACAAATGGCTCGATCGAGCATAATAGCTCTCGATCGAGCATCCTCATTAGCAACTCCTGTAATTCTCATAAATACTCACTCCAACAGTACAAAAACGAACCAAAACTGCTATAATTCGACAAATTCCTCTACTACTACCTAGCTCGGCACAATGGTAGGCTAAGTATGGGATGTAGTTAAAGGCAACTGGCAGATATGGCTTATAGTGGAGTTAAATGGGGCAAAATGAGAAAGGGGGAGATGCAATAGTTCTCAAAACACGTAATACCGACCACAAACCGATGCGTATAGGCAATAAGCAATCAAAACTCATACACGTGCAAAACATGAAATGATGGGAGTACTACTCTCAATCCTAAATTAACCGGTCATGAATGTCACCAGTTATAGGCTCTATATCTCAGAAAGTATAAGTAGTTTGCCAAAAATAAATGAGTCAAGTCTAATAACCTGAAGTAAATTCCACAACAAAATTTGAGAAATCACTTTTAATTCTTGCTAAGCAGTTGTGAAAAGGCAAGGAATGGCATATATTTGACTAATAGTGCAATGTCATCATTAATAAACTCCAATCCGACTCGACTATATGCAAAAGTAAACGTGATATTTTTGATTTTTATGAATTTTTCGATTTTTCTATTTTTTCTTTGTTTTTGTAGTATTTTTTTTTTTAGAAATAAAACAATATGCAAGCTAAAATGCAATAAACGTGTGACTGAAATGGAATAAAAAACAAATGTAGATGAAATAGACATATGCTAATACCCTCCCCAAACCAAAACGCACAATGCCCTCATTGTGCTCAGCAGCAAATCACCAGCATCAACAACAATAATGGGAAGAATATAAGCAACAACAAAATAAAAGGAAGCGAACAAAAAGGAAATGGAAACTCACAAAAGAAGACCTCCCCAAACCAGCCAAAATGGGGGAGGTCAGAATGCGTCTAGCCACCACCGTCATACTCAGAACCACTCTCCTCCTCGGACTCCGAGTCGTCCTCCTCTTCCGCCTCAGCAGCAACGGCAGTAGTACTAGTGGTGGCAGATCTCGTGGCAGGCTGAGGGTAACCGCCCACCGGGGGAACAAAGAAGGACGGGTGAGTCCAGGCACCTCGTGGGAGCATTCCCGTCCGAGCGTACTCCTTGTAAACCAAGTACAGGGCCAGAGCCGTGTCTACTATGTGCTGATCAAAACTCTTGCACAGATCAACCAACACATGTGAAACCGCCCTTTGGTCCATGACCGCAGGGATAACCATAGGTGGAGGGGGACGAAAAGTGGCCGGGAAACCCGTGGGAGCAGGAGTGGAGGAGGAGGGGGCCTGTAAAGAGGAGGCACGAGCTCGCCTCGAGGTACTAGCAGTAGTGGTGCCCGCCCTAATAGGGAGCCTGTAGCTAGGCAAGGGCGGGTGAGTCGCCCCCAAAACAGTGGTAAGGGGCAAATGGAAGGGAGGCCGAGGACAGGGATAGAGTCGCAAATGGAAGAATCAATCTTCCACCGACCCCGTGAATCAACCCACTTCACAGACCTGGCATAGTCAAGGTCCATGAAGCGGGCATCAGGGTCAAGAGGGGCCTTCTCCCGAGGGAAGAGAAGAACCAGACGGTTGGCGATATGAGTCACCAACCCACCACAAACAATAGTGGCCAAAGAGCCCTCACTTATAGTATGAAAGTGAGAGGCAGTCAAATAAGCTATGTTATAAATACGAGCTACCCGACTTTCAATGTTCAGGTAGCCCGCCAAGATAGACAATTCAATGGTATTAACATTATTTGGCTCCTTGCGGCCGAAAATGGTATTACCCATCAGCCGTAAAAAATAACGGAAAGGGGGTAAGTGGACGGAAGTGCCCGTCCTCTTAGGGCCGTTCCAGTCGGAGATACACGACCACATTACCCGGTGCACATCAGAAGTTTCTGAGGTGTTACCCTCGAAATAAAGACCCAAAAATCCAGCAAAATCGGCTAATGTCAGGGAGTAAGTGACATTGAATAACCGAAAGGAAATACAAGAACTACTCCTATTGGCTTCAAAGGTTTTCTGGTCGAAGCCAAAAGATGAGAAAAATTCAAGGGTAAGAGTGTAATGGCTGAACTCAGCCATGTCCACCAGTCCCGACATCCCTGTCCCATTTAGCAGAGACACGATAGATTCAAGACACCCTAGTTTCTCTAAAGTTGGCCTATGAAGAAAACGAGTGGCCTGAACTTTTACTTTTTCGACCATGTTAATGGATTTGGCACGCTGAGTAGAGGTAGAGAAAGTAACCTGCGGATAGTCAGGTAGACTATCCGTAGTTGCCTCGATCATCAGCGGCGGACCCCGGGGCCGTTTAGCAGCTCCCTGACTGGACTGCCCTCCGAACATCGTCTGCTTCCTTTTTGTCATTGTTGCTTCCTACAAAATGAACAAATCAACAACTAGCTTCCCATAACCTTTAACAATGTCAATTGATAAAACCCTAAACAAAAATCAGAATTTGAAACCAAATTAGGGTTTCGAAAAATTGGGGAAAACGGAATTAAGCACCTCCTAGTTTCTAAGATGTCTCGAAAATCAAGGGATAAGGATAACAAAGTGTAATTAAAGCCTAAATTCGACAAGAAATCAACCCTAAATCGATTTTCCCCAAATCGATTTTTCCGACCCAAGGTAACAATGCTCGAAATTTGGGCATAAAAAATCAGCTAGAATCGAATTTAAAGGATGAAAATAGGAATAGGAACATACCTTTGATGAGAACTCGGGAATTTGAGCAAGGAAAATCGAGAATAAAGGGGATTTGGCAGGGAAAATCGCAAGAAAGGGGAGGAACAAAGGGTTTTCCTATTTTTTTGATTAAGTGAAAATGAAAGTATGAATGAAGAATGAAATAAAACTTCCCTATTAACTTGCATTCTGATCTCGCGCGGTGGTCGATCGACTATCAGGCCCAGTCGATCGACCAATCTTCCTCTATACAGCTCTCTGATATCGCGTTGTGGTCGATCGACTATATGACCCAGTCGATCGACCAATCTCCCTAGGAAACAGCTTGTGCCTTTTTCTCCTTAGTCGATCGACTGATGTGCTTGGTCGATCGACTGCAGGTACTGGCAACAAATCTTATTTACGTGAAAATTGCTTTGCCAATATAAATTTCCCGTCTCTCTCACAAAGATTCAGTAAACCACCCTACGCACTTTGCATAAAATAATCACCTGCAAATATTCTCAAAGGCGCACGTCTATCCATAAAAGTGAATGCTAATAAAAATGAAATAACGAAAGCTCCTAATGTAAATTAAATGAAATAAAACTGTAAAGTTCCTAATTACAAAAAATTACAAGCCGGGTTGCCTCCCGGTTAGCGCTGGTTTAAGAGGTCCCACACGACCTTCTTACCTCAATTTGCAGCTTCTAAAATTGGGTCAAAGTACGATTGACCTGCCCAACAAATTCGTCTGCACCGTGATAGTGTTTCACGTATTGACCGTTCACTTTGAATCGGTCTCCAGATGAGGTCTCCAATTCAACTGATCCGAATTTTGTAACTGCTGTGACCGTATAAGGGCAAGTCCACCTGGATTTCAGCTTACTAGGAAATAAACGGATACGAGCATTAAAAAGAAGTACCTTATCGCCAATATGGAACTCGCGCTTAATGATTCTCTTGTCGTGCCAGCGCTTCGTTTTCTCTTTGTAGATCCTAGCATTATCATAGGCTAGCAGCCTAAATTCCTCCAGCTCATTCAGCTATGTCATATGTTTCTCACGAGAGAGGTTAGGATCCAAATTCAAGTCACAAATAGCCCACCAAGACTTACGCTCCAACTCAACAGGTAAATGACATGTCTTACCATAAATCAATCGGAATGGTGACATCCCAATTGGCGTTTTAAACGCGGTCCTATAAGCCCATAAGACATCATCTAACTTAAGACTCCAATCTTTTCGTGATTTAGAAACAATTTTAGCTAAAACTTCTTTCAATTCCAGGTTAGAAATTTCAACCTGACCACTAGTTTGGGGATGATACCCCAAACCTCTACGATGTTGGACACCGAATTTAGTTAATAAAGCACTAAGTTGTTTCTCTTTAAAATGCATTCCACCATCGCTAATGACAACCCTAGGGACACCAAAACGAGGGAAAATAATCTTTTTAAACAGTTTAATCATGGCCTTTACGTCGCAATGGGGAGTAGCGATAACTTCTACCCATTTGTACACATAATCTACAGCTACGAGGATATATTTATTACCTTGACTGTTCGGAAAAGGTCCTTGATAATCAATGCCCCATACATCAAAAATCTCAACCTCTAGAATGCCTACCTATGGCATCTCATGTCTCCTTGAAATATTCATTGATCTTTGACAAGCATCGCACTCAGCAACAAAATTGCGACTATCTGCATGCAAAGTTGCCAATAGAAACCAGATTGGAGTACCTTAGCCACAGTTCGGGACGGACCATGGTGACCACCATAGGCAGAAGAGTGGCAAGCTTCTAGGATATCCTTCACCTCCCACTGAGGCACACATCTCCGGATAAGACCGTCTGTGCATTCCTTGAAAACATAAGGATCATCCCAAAAGTATTGTCTAGCATCATAAGCGAACCGCTTCTTCTGCTGCCATGAAAGCTCGGGTGGTATCTTACCTGTCACAATAAAATTAGCATAATCAGCAAACCACAGAGGTGGATAAGACCCCGAATTAGTAATAGCTAACAGACTCTCATCAGGAAAAGAAACATTAATGGGTAACGAATCCTCCCTTTCTGTCAGCTGCAGACGAGATAAATGGTCAGCCACCACATTCTCTCCACCTTTCTTATCTTTGATATCCAAATCAAACTCCTGCAAGAGGAGTATCCACCTCAAAAGCCTCGGCTTCGCATCCTTCTTAAGAAAGAGAGTCTTCAGCGCTGCATGGTCAGTATAAACAACAACCTTAGAACCTAACAAATAAGACCGAAATTTGTCTAAGGCAAAAACTACAGCTAGAAACTCCTTCTCAGTGGTGTAATAATTGACTTGAGCCTCATCCAGAGTTCGGCTCGCATAATATATAGCATTAAAACTTTATTTTTCCGCTGTCCCAATACTGCACCAATCGCATAATCGCTGACATCACACATAATCTCGAATGGGAGATCCCAATCAGGCGGCTGAATGATTGGCGCAGAAACTAGAGCCTCCTTCAACCTGTTAAAAGCTAAAAGGCACTCATCCGTAAACTCAAAGACATCATCCTTAAGGAGCAATTGTGTAAGTGGTTTAGCAATTTTTGAAAAATCCTTGATGAAACGCCGAGTAAAACCAACGTGACCAAGGTAACTCCTCACTCCTTTAACATTCACGGGAGGAGGCAATTTCTCAATCACCTGCACTTTTGCCTTATCAACATGTATACCCTTATCAGAAATCAGATTCCCTAACAGAACTCCCTCATTGACCATGAACTGACATTTTTCCCAGTTTAAAACAAGATTAACATCAATACAACGCTGCATGACTTTATCAAGATTAGCAAAACAACGATCGAAGTCATTACCATAAACTGAGAAATCATCCATAAATACCTCTAAATGTTCTCTATATAATCAGAAAAAATCCCCATCATGCACCTCTGAAAGGTAGCTGGGGCGTTACACAATCCGAAAGGCATCCCGCGGTACACAAAAACACCCTGTGGACAGGTAAAAGTGGTCTTACTCTTGATCATCCGGATGAATAGGAATCTGAAAGAACCCTGAATATCCGTCTAAAAAACAGAAAAATTTGTTAGAAGCAAGTCTTTCAGTCATTTGGTCAACAAAAGGGAGGGGGAAGTTGTCTTTCTTGGTGGCGGCATTCAACTGTCTATAATCAATGCACATCCGCCACCCTGTCACAACTCGTGTTGGTATTAATTCATTTTACTCATTTTTAACCACGGTAGTCCCTCCTTTCTTCGGAACTACCTGAACTGGGCTAACCCACTTGGAGTTGCCAACTGTATAAATAATACCTGCATCGAGTAGTTTCATCACCTCAGCCATAACAACTTCCTGCATCTTCGGGTTCAACTTGCGTTAACCCTGTCTGTAAGGCTTGTGGCCTTCCTCCAGCTCTATCCTATGCATATAAATATCAGGGCTGATACCCTTAATATCATCCAAAGAGTAACCTAAAGCCTTCCTTTTTTTCTTAAGAACATACATCAAAACAGAAAGCTGGTCATCATTAAGCTTAGCACTGACAATAGCTGGATACTGCTTCGTATCATCTAGAAAAACATACTTAAGATTAGGAGGAAGTGGCTTACGCTCTGGCACCTTTACCTCTACAGCATAGGCAGAATCAACTTCAATGGTATATCAGGTGTTTACCAAATTCTCGTTGGCCAGGCTTAAGAGCATCTCATCTTCTTCCTCTGTGAGCTCGTAGCTTTCCATTGAGGCTACCAAAACATCTAGCTCCTCAGCATTCACCGATGTATTATCTGCACACTCATCTGAACGGGTTAGATCAGCTAAGGGATCCTTGGCTAAGGATTCCCTCCAGTTATAATTAACAGCCCTGTCAACAATATCAATGGAATAATACGTATCATCATCAGTAGGTTCAGTAGCCTTACGAGCAAGACTGAACTCAATGGTGTCATCCCCTACCTCTAAGGTTATAATTCCGTGTTTGACATCTATTACAGCCTCAGCTGTATTTAAAAATGGTCTACCTAAAATAATAGGTATCTGACTGTCCTCTGCAATGTCCAAAACAACGAAATCGATAGGAATAAAAAACTTACCCACTTGAACGGGTACATCCTCTAAGACTCCTAAAGGTCTCTGAGTCGATCTATTTGCCATCTGAAGGGTAATATCGGTCACCATAAGTCTACCAATATTTAGCCTTTCGCAAACGGAATATGGCATGACACTAACACTGGCCCCTAAATCACAAAGGGCCTTTCCAATTTCGTGGTTACCTATAGTGCAGGGAATTGAAAAGCTACCCGGGTCCTTTAATTTAGGTGGTATATTAATTTGCGAAAGAGCATTGCATTCTTCCACAAAAGCAACATTACCATCATCATGAAAATTTCTCTTACGATTCAAAATGTCTTTCATAAATTTAGCGTAAGAGGGTACCTGGGTAATTAGATCAGTGAAAGGAATGGTCACCTCAAGATTCTTGACCATCTCCAAAAACTTACCAAACTTGCGCTCCAGCTTAGTATTCTTTAAACGCTCCGGATACGGATCGCAACATCAAGCCGTAGGATCAGCAACCTTCGGCTTCCGTAAATTTAAAACCTCGGTCAAATCATCAATGAGTATAGAATCATGCAAATTAATTGACGGATTTGCGTCCTGTACTGGAGACCTAGTCGATCGACCATTGGGCTCGGTCGATCGACCAATCACACTGGGCATGAATAGTTTCTGGTCAGAGACTCCTTCGTCAGGAACTTCAGTCGATCGACTGGTAGTGTTGGTCGATCGACCACATATGCTGGGCTCAATTATTTTCTGGTCAGAAACTTTTTCATCTAGACATCCTGGTCGATCGACTGCTGTTGTTGGTCGATCGACCGCTGGTACTGGAAGTAAAGCTTGTTTTCGCACCAGAAATTAAATTCGTCTTTTCATCCTTTCCCGAGTCTTCTCTTGGCTTATCAGGACCATCATAAGAAAGGTCACTTCGGAGATTAATGGCATTAATGGTTTCAATTGGCCCCTCACATTTGCTTGAAGATTTGGCGACTTGCTTAGCCTCTAAATTCTCCAACTGCTTCACAAAATTCTTTGCAGATTCAATCCCAGCTTCTTGTATTTTTGTGACTTGAACCAAAAGAGCTCGGATTATTTCTCTCAATTCCGCGGTCTCATCTGAGTTATGGACATGAATTTCAACTCTTTCCTTGGAAGCTTCAGAGGTCTCTAGCTTCTCGAGACGGGCTGCAATAGAAGCTATGAGTGTCGTAACGACATTCATTTCATCACTTTGCTTTCGCGAGTTTCCACGCGAACTTCCAAACTCAACTCTATGGACTGCCATCTCCTCAATAGTGTTCCAACCTTTATTCTGAGCGGTATTATTTTGGAACCTACCATTCGCAGCTGCGTCCCGGATAACCTTGTAGTCATCATATAAAGAGTTGTAGAATAAGTTGCACATGTACCACTGCTGGAAACCGTGGTGAGGGACAGACCGAACCAAACTCTTGAAACATCCCCATGCTTTGCAAAATTCCTCATCAGGTCCTTGCTGGAAATTTGTAATTTTGCTTCTCAAGGCATCAGTCTTTGCAAGTGGGAAGTATTTTTTGTAGAAAGCTAATGCTAGAGATGTCCAATATGTGACTCCAGCTGCTACCCTATCAAGGCAGCGGTACCAATCTCGCGCAGAATCCTTCAAGGAGTATAAGAACATCATCCCCTTTACTTCATCTTGGGTCACCCCAGCCGGCACAGGTATGGAACAGCAGTAGTCGGTGAAAATTTCCATATGCTTCAAAGGATCCTCGTCCGGTAGACCAGCAAACAGACTTCGCTCCACTAAATCGATATAGGAGGAACGGAATTCGAAATGACCATTAGTAGGGGTAGGTAATACGTATCCCTTTGGAACATGCTGCTCTTGTGGCTGAAGATTGTCATATATTGTAGTCATGTTTGCAAAACTGAGAGTACTCAAGTCTTCCTCTCAAAAACCTGTCTTCTAACTGTGCAAAAGCAAAACTAGAAGCAAGAGTAAGCAACGGCCTCAAGGAACCAAAGTTCCTTGAGACAAGAAAAATAAACTAAAAATAAAACAAACAGAATTACACCGTCTCCCCGGCAACGGCGCCAAAATTTGATACCGTCATTTTGTATCAAAATTTAATTTATAAATCCGAACTAAAACTATAGCTAGTGATAGTAAGGGTCGAACCACAGAGAGATAAGATCAATTCTATTTTCTTATTTCTAATCTATTGAAGTAACAATTAAATGGGGGTTTTGAATTTGTTTGATTCTAGTGACTAATTGCTAAAATAAGAAATTTCTCAAACAAGATAAAAAGAAGATCAGGAACTTCGGTTCACCCTGGCTAAGGTCAGGTCAAAAACGTAGCAGAGATCCTATAATACGGTGTCAGGAAATATGAGCAAGCCTTTCGATCAATGCTCAAATTTAACCTTACGGTCTTCTAATTCCCTAGAATTTCTCAAGCTTTCGCTGAAAGGATATTCCAAAACTAATGAAAACCTAACCTACTAATCTTTCAATCTAGCAAGATGGGTTTATCAAAAGGAAATAAGATCGATACGGAAGAAATCATACTAATAAAATCGACCTAATTTACGCCATGGCTCACCTCGTTCCCAATCAAGATAATTAGCTATGCATGATTAAAACTATAACAATTGCAAACTTAAAGACATACAATGAAATTGACATGATTGAAATTGAATTTAAGACAAATAATTAAAACTGAATTGCTTGAATAAAAACTAGTAACAACAAGAATTGAATTGACAAGAAATAAAAGAAGAAGGAAATTGTATTAAACCTTACTAAAGAATTGATGAACAAAGTAGTTGAAATTGGAATCCGTCGTCTCACTTTCTTGTCTCCCAAAAACTAGATCTGAACTTCAATTCTTGAGTAATGAAAAGCATAACCTAAATTATTCATGTGTTCTACTGATAAACGTACCCCCAAAAGTTAATTACAATTGGGCTTTTAAAAGACTAAAGCATAAAATAAATCTCAGCCTCGCGGCCTGGTCGATCGACTAGGTGGCATGGTCGATCGACCAACCAGTGCTGTGCAGTATCTTCTGCTTAACTTCCACGGTCGATCGACTGGAGGTGTTGGTCGATCGACCAACTACGCTGTGCAGTAGCTTCTTTTCTCTTCCAAACAGCCTCTTCACTCCATGCACGCATCCCGAGGTGAACGAGTCCGAACTCCCTTCTTCCAAGCTTCCCTGAAGTTGCCCCCGGAGGACGATTTAAGCTTGATTTAGCTCACTTCCACTCATTCCTACAATAAATCATAGAAATTCCAAAGTAAACCGTTTCGGGAGAAATAGTAGCTTTAAGCTAACAAATACGCATAGAAATACGTGCCAAAACTGCGAATAAAGTGTATAGAATATGCACGTATCAATTACGCTTTGGCATTGGTCAGGATGAAAATCTTTGCTACTTTACCACTTCCACACCTCCCACTCCGATATTAATGCCCACCTCTGTGGTAAGAGAAACTTGTGAGGAAAATCTCACTAATTCCAAGGCATCCTTGTTTGTAGAAGCAAGGAGAAATATTAATTTCAGTGGGAATTCGAGCAAGAATGTCCTTGCAACTGAAAGGAGTAATGATATTATTAAAGGAAAAGCAAAGAAGGGTAAGAAACCCAAACACGATAATGAATTGGAAATGGATAGTGAGACTAGCTACCACAACCAAAACCAAGAAGGGTGCCCAATCCTAAGAAGAATGTCATTATTGTAATGTCATGGGCCATTGGAAGCGAAATTGCCCCAAGTATTTGGAAGATATCAAAGCTGGACTTGTCACTCCAGTTAGAGTTAAGGAGTGTGGAAGCACTTAGCAAGGGTAACATGGGTCTCCAATTCGCAAATGGAACTAAAGTAGCCGCCATTTCAAAGCGAACTCTTGTGATTGCCTTAGCTAAGTGATTTTAAGTTGCATCAACATAATTGTGATTATGTACCTTTTTTTTATCTAAAACATTGTTTCCATTTCTATGTTAGACATGGAAGGATTTTTCTTTCGCCATCATAAACAATTGTTGTATTTTGTTGAATATGACTTGACTGTGAGCCACGCCACTTCTATCAATGGTATTCATGTTTTAGACACTTCCAACTCAACTAAAGATATCTATAACATACAATCCAAAAGACTCATAACAAGTGATCCAAATGGTTTTCACATTTGGCCTTTTTCGATTAGGTCACATAAATGAGAAACGCATTAAAGGGCTAGTGTCGACTAGATTTATTGGACCATTTGATTTTCGATCATATGGAATATGCGAATCTTGTCTCCTTCGCAAATTTGATTTATATCCCCTTTAGTATTAAAGGGACACAAGAAAGTGATTTGTTAGGACTAATACATGCCGATGTATGTGTTCCAATGAGCATCACCGCAAGGGGAATTTATGACTACTTCGTCACTTTTACCGATGATTTAACTAGATATGGGCATGTTTATTTAATCAAATATAAAGTGAAGCATTTGAGAAATTTAAAGAGTTTCTAAATGACGTAGAGAACCAATTGAACAAAGTACTAAAGCATTATGATCCGATCGTAGTGGCAAAGATCTATTGTAATGAATTTGATTTATTAAATATGGATTATGACCTTATGTCACTACCCACAAGATCAAACTAATATGAGTCGGTTTGAGTTATCGAACTCAATTTTGGGAATTTGCAATCCAAAACGGACACGTTATTAAAAACGAAGCGTCAACCAGGAGATACCTGAAATAGCAAGTCTATTTAACATATGACATGGATCAGACACGCATATTACATGAATCAAGCTGCCATAATAGAGCTGGTCTTTTATGTGCTAACACATCAGTCTAGATAAACTTGATTACTTCACTATATATGCTTGTGACTCACACAGCTATCTCTTAAGAAGATAGATGTATTTCTAAGAGATAGAGTAGGAGTAGATCGTCATAAACATGTCTTATAGTTAATGTGTTACTTTTTGAAAGTAATGGAACTATAATCTATAATCTATTGAGATAGAGTGGGAGTAAAGCACACATGTCTTATTGTTAATATGTTACTTTTCGAAAGTAATGGTATTATGACCTTGTCCCTAATCGACTCTGTTGCATACAAGTCATAGGGTTACAATCCAAAAATTGTCACTCAAGAGTAGATTTACTTTAAGGCAATGGTCTCTTTAAAGTAAATAGAGCTTTAGAGTACCTAAGTGCATAGATTGACATGAAGATGTTAATTAAGATAAATCATGTTGGGAATTGCCACATTTCATTTTGATAAAAAATGGCAAATGATATTAAAATTCGCTTTTCTAAAATGAGAATTTAGAGAAGGATGTGTATGGAACACAAAATCTTAGATAAAGATCTAAGAATACTAACATATTATTCAAAGCTTTATTAAGTGATCTTAGAATGGTCTTAAGCTAGCATCAAAGGATTATACTTTTCGTTCACGTGATAATTGAGAATATTTTCATTCACATTGTTAATGAATCATATTTATACATGAAGTTAAGTGGGAGCCAGAATTGTTTTTCTATGTCTTATAGGTTGATAAAATATTACTTATTGAGAATAATGTACCAATGTTCTCTTCTGTGAAAGAGTGATTGGGAGACTAGGAAAAGGTGCGATGTATTTTAGATTTCCGAATCTATGTGAGAGAATATTGGCATAGAGTTGAGAGTTTTATGATGATAAGATCTTTCATATCTGTTTAACATTAACAAGGTTGAGTAGGTTATTCATGTTGATGAAAGTGGCATTGCTATGATAGAGTCATAGTCATTCACTGAACCTAATAAGTTGATGATCATATGAAATCGATTGCTAATATTTCCTCCATTAGAACGATTATGCCATCAAATGCACATGCCATGATGAAGCATATGCTTAGAGCATAATAAGTCAATAACAAGTTAATTCAAATGATGGTCTTATGAAAGCCTTAAAGAACATCCTTTAAGATTCTTGAGAAGAATTGAGGATTTGTTCTTAAGTTTGGATGATATACTAAGTTGTATGTTGAAGGGTTACACAAACTTTAGTTTCTAAACCTATAAGGATTTATCGAAATCCTAGGCTGATCTTATTGACTTAGGAGTAAGAGACTAGAGAAATGTTTTAGTTTCAACCATTGCAAGTTCTAAAAACTGAATCTAAGTACATTATAATAAAATGGTTAACATAGGGAATGAGAGTAAATCCCTCCACCAAAGACATTATCACAAGTTATGTGATAACAGTGGGAGCATCTTCCAAGTACAAGAGCCCAAGTCTAGTAAGAAGACTAGACATATACTTAGATAAATTCATGTTATTAGAAATAACATTGAATAGAAGGAATTAGCAATTCATAAAGTTGGAATGTATGGATACATAGTATATCCACTTACCAAGCTTTTATTGCATTTTAACTAGTGTAAAAGTACACTATAGATTATACGATATGAAGTAGTAATAGAGTATTGACTATTCATATATGATAATCACATTTGTCGTTTGAGTTTCTTAGTTTCTTTAAACTCATCCATTACTTTGTTAAATACAAATGGGTTGTTGAGACAATATTGAACCCCATTAAAGTGAATTGGATTAACATAGTATTCGCCCCTAGTTACTTATAGAAGGTGATGTCTCAAATTGACTAGAGTGTGATACGATTGATGGCAAGTTCAAGTGCCATAGAGTCATATGGGATGACTAGTCGATCACATAGACGGACTGTATGGGACACTCTGTCGGGCAGCGACCGCTTATAGAGTTCTGGTAATTCATAAAGCCTAGTCATGGCAAGAGCTACTATAGTGTTCTTATGAGTCAATTCTTTTGACTAGAGACTATTCGCCCAAGTTGGCACAAATTTCTAAATGGCTTTGATTTATGCTCTACGACTGTTGTAACGGAGGTCAAATGAGTATATTTTCGATTACGATGAACTGTGGCTAAGCGAAGGGAGTGCGATAGGAATTGTCCACCCCCTTATCAGGGTTATTCGAAATCTCAAGGCCACTCGAGCATTAGTGAACTGGAAATGCGTGGCCACCCTCGGAAGGCATCTACGGTAGATAATTCCGGTCAGATAGTTAATCTCCAGATCGAGGAAACCACTCAAGATATGATCAAATGTAAGTACGACCTGTAGACACCTTGCATTGAGTGGGAGATTGTAATAGGACAAGAGAATTAGTGACACACACTTGTCTCGGACAAGTGGGAGATTGTTAGAGTATGTGTCCTTAACAATAGTGCGAACACATGTTTAAATCTCAAGTTAAGAATACGAAAGGGATGATTCATTTAAATAGTCAACTGATCAACATTAATCGGTAACGATTGGCTTGCTACATTTTGACATTAGTGTCGTAGGACGGTGGTGGTCAGTTGATCCCTTAAGGTCACACCTAAAGGATGATGCCCTTATCAGTAAAGTTAATTAGTTGTATGTTGATACAAGTTAATTAATTCCTTAAATAAGACCAATTTATATTTATGAGAGGAAATATGTATCTTATTGTAATGTGATTAAATAATATTTAATTTAAGGAGCTAATATATTAATTTACTAAATAATGTTGAGGTTTTATAAATATTTAGAGGTAGAGGTAATTAGTTATTTACATTTACAAGAGGTTTTAAATTTAACTAACTAGCTATTATGGGACCCATTATATGTTGATATAATGGTAAAATATTACTCAATAAGTTGGGTGAATATATGTTTATTAATTTGTCACGTAATTGTTGTATGATCAAATTAATGTTTAATTATGTAAGATAATTAAACATAAGACTTATAAGCATTTGTAGGACAAATATTATAAGTCAAAAATGGACCATAATAAGAGCATGGCACTGGTTTTTTAGAGGAGATAGGACACTTGTCCTAAGTCTTCTATTTTGTCTAAAAAGCTTATGACACCAACAACACTTGTCATGTTGCCTCTACCTTATAAGACACTATCGATAAAGCATTTGTATGAGGATTTTGAGACGAGAAAGATGCTCTTAAAAGAGCAAAGTGGCCGGACCACTTGAGTATAGGAAAACACTTTTGTTCTTCTTATTTTTCTCACTTGTTCTCTCTAAAAGATGCTTACATTCATCACATGTAAAACCTCGCTCATTCATAGTTTTCTTTCTAAAAACCTGAGAAGTTTTGATCCAAATTGTTCATAAATTCTACTAATATTATTAATGTAATATATGAGTATTAGTAGTCAATTTTCAGGTAGATTAGTAAATAAATATCTAGCTAATATTATTTAGTAGTGATAAGGGTTAATCTTGGGTGCAATCAAAAGGAGGGCTCCTAATATAGAGTCTTGGAGGATCATCCTAATACTCTTCATAGCTCAAGAACAAGTGAAGGAAGGAGACCTTACTTGTGCCCAAAAATCCGAAAATAACAATGTAAGAATCATTGTTTTCTTACTTCATTCTTTATTTAGTTATGCATGCACTAGATCTACAGAAATTATATTAATATGTTAATTAGTTCACCATTAGATGAGTCTAATAATCGGTATATGAACCTAACAGTTGCGACAGCCGTGTTAAATTTTGGCGCCGTTAGCGGGGAGGCAATTAGTTTATTTACTTGTCTTATTTTCGTTTGTCTTAGTCTCAAGGGATTTCTAATTCCTTGAGACAGTTCTTATTTCTTTTCGCTTAGTTTTGTTTATGCCCAGGTCTTACAGGTCGGAGTTAGTACTAGCTGATCCTGAACCGGAGAGGACTTTTTTCCGTAGACAGAACTTATTGAGAGAGATTCGTCGAGAGGAAGACTTGAGTACTCTTGAACCTGTTCTTGAAAACTTTACATTTGCGGAAGATCAGTCTTTAGAGGAAGACACTTCTATTTCTGCAACCGTTACTAAATCTGCGAAGATGCCTAAAATTGCTAGTCATTCTGAGCCGACAGCTGATTCCATACCTAAGGGTTTCAGGCTTGCAACGGAAGAGGGGAATACCTTTGACATTCGGCCCTCTTATATTATTTTGGTGGAAATAAATATGTACAAGGGAGTAGCTGGTGAGGATCCAAGGAAGCATATGAAGGTCTTCACAGATTATTGTTCTACTATTCCTGCTACTAAGGGAGTTACTCAAGAGAAGATAAAGGAAGTCTTATTTACTTTTTCTCTTACTGATGGAGTCCGAGAATGGTTGATTGATTTGGATAGGACTGCAGCTGGGATTACTGATTGGGAAACCTTGGCTCTTGCTTTTTAAAAGAGATACTACCCTCCACAGAGAGCTAATGCATTTAGAGGGCATATTACAAGTTTTAAACAAAATCCGACTGAGAACTTGTATGAAGCATGGTGCAGGTTTAAGAAGCTGGTTAGGTCTATCCCACATCACGGGTTTGGCTAGTGGTTTTTGTGCAACTAGTTCTACAATGGGTTGTATGATGACCACCGGGCTATTTTAGATGCTGCAGCCAATGGAAGATTTCAGAAGAATATTGATGATGATAAAGGCTGTGGTATTATAGAAGAGATGGCTACCCATTGTGCTGAGTATGGGGATCCAAGAAGTGGTACTAGAACAGTTACCGCAGATAACAGTTCAATTGTGGCTCAGATGGAAGCCATGAATGCGAGATTTGATGAGCTGGAAATGCAAGGTGCAGGAAATCAACAAACGGTTCACTTGTTGACTAAACAAGAGACCGTCTCATGTGAGAGATGTGGTGGTGCAGATGGTCATACTTCAGTGGAGTGTTTGGCTGAAAAGGAGCAAGTCTATGCTTTTCAACAATTCAGGCAAGGAGACTCCTACTATAACAATCAAGTTGGAGTTCATCCCAATTTGAGGTGGACAAACCAAAACGTTTTGAATCCTACACCTCCACCGCAGCAACAACAAACCTATCTGCCACCACATAAAGCTCAATAACACGGCTATAAAAGCCTCCTTCTTTCCCACCGCTAGTGGCAATAATGACATAGCCGAGTCGAAGTCGATGGTGCATGATACGTGCATTTTATATAGTCTTTATAAGCCTTTTATGCACGTATTTCTATGCGATTCTCGTGGTTCTATGCTACGAAATGCCCCGAATATTCTACTTTGGTTTGTTTTGCTTTATTTACAGGAATGGACCCGGAAGTGGTAGAATCAAGCCTTTTATCGTCCATTTTGCTTGCATTTAGAGGATGATTGGATTTGGAGCGGAAATATTGCTGTTATGGGATGCGTGAAGTCGTTTCGGAAGCTAAATCACCAAGTCAAGGCTGAAACACGACTAATGTTGCTGGCTGAATCAAAGTCACTCGACCGAAGCCCTTATTGGTCGATCGAGCACTTTTGGAGAAGAGAAGACCTCGATCAAATGCTTTTAGTGTTCGATCGAATTGCGCATAATTGTGTGGGAAATAAATCTGTATACTTCCCTCATTTTCGGCCATAAGACCGAATTATGGAGCAAAATTCCCCTTATTTTGGTCTTTCCAAAAATATATAATATGTGTTGAATTGTCATCTAGTGAGGATCGAACCCATGACCTCTTAGTATGTGTACCCTTACTATTACCACTATGTCACATTCAACTTGTTGATATTAAATACAACTGATTATATTTAACTACGAATTAACAGATTAATTCGTCCAAACGAACCTTATATATATTTAATTAAATGTAACTTATTATATTTAATTTACGAATTGACAGTTTATTCGTCTCAACTTAATATTATTTAATTTTCATTAAATAATTATCTCATCAACACATTGACTAACTTTTTAGTCATTTTGGGCATCAATGTAATTATATTTCTATAACCACATTTCTTAAATACGTCCTATAGGTGTGACCTTTAGGGACCAGTTGATCACCGCCATCTGTATGATAATAACGTCAAACTTTCTAGCAAGCCAACCGTTATTAGGTAAACGTTAATCAACTGATTAAATATACGAAGTATACCCTTGTGAACCTGTAAGAGATTTACAAATGTTATCACACTAATTTGTGGAGGACACCAGCTCCAACAAACTCCCACTTGTCCTCACAAGTGTATGTGCGATAACCGATTCTCATATCCTATAAAATTTCTCCCACTCAATGTAAAACAATTTGCAAATCCGAATTCACAAAGGTCGTATTTTACAAGCGATCATTATCAAGAGTGGTTTTTCCGACTAGAGAGTAACTTAACTGATAAACGAATCAACATTCGAGCATGGCCATGCATTTCAGTTACAACTCCTCGAGTGGCCCTGAGAAATAACTATACCTCATAAGGGTTGGATATTTTCTTCAACTCGAATCCTGCAGATGTAAGTACAGTATGAAATGACCCAGAAAATATCTACTTAGCCCCAGTTACGGTAGGCCGTGAGAAAGAAACCAAAGTCACCCAAAAACTGCCTTAATCTCAAGCGACAGTTGATAGTCAAAAGAATCGACTCTAGGAACACAATGGATGTCCTATCCACGACCTGGTACCGAATGTTTTTAAATATTTAGGACTCCATTACGTTGTCACAAAAAGTTGTCCTACGAGGTATCGTCATAATCTCGTATCTGTGATCGATTAGTCAACCGTTTAACTTATGGTTCGTTGAACCCACCATCAATCGACTGCACAATATAATAGCTGGAGTTATCAGCTCTTATTTGCGATTACGGACCAAAACAAATATAATGTAATTCAGTTCACTTTGTGGCGTTCAATGTTGTCAGTACAATCCACAGGAAAAAACAAAATATTATATATAAAACGATGAAATTATAGTATATGAAAAAGATAACATATCGAATTCATAATCAACTACTATAACTCAGGTACACGTTTAATTCTCATGGAGAAAACGTGCCCTCCTTGCTTATCATATTTCTATGGTTCAGTAGTAGAATCTGCTACAACTTCCTGTTTGGAACTATTCAAGCTGACCGCAACACCATTAAGAGTAAAAACGAATCTAGAATGAGATTTCTAATCATCTCTGTCCGTTTGGAAGCTAGCCTCTGCGTAACCGATTGCGCATAGCTTAGTATCTCCTCCATAAGTCAATACCCAATCCTTAGTCCTTCGTAGGTACTTGAGGATGTTTTTAACAGCTATCCAGTGTGTTTCACTTGGAGTCTTTTGGTACCGACTCGTCATACTCAATGCATATGCCACGTCTGGATGTGTGCATATCATGGCATACATGATCGATCCTATTGCAGATGCATAAGGAACACGACTCATGCGCTCAATCCCTTCAGGCGTCGTGGGTGACTGAGACTTGCTCAACTGCATCCCAGTCGTCATAGGAAGGTTCCCCTTCTTGGAGTTGGTCATGCTGAACCTCTCAAGAACCTTTTCCAAATAAGACTCCTGACTAAGTGATAACGTCCGTCGTGATCTATCTCGGTAGATACGGATTCCTAAAATGCGCTGTGCCTCACCCAGATCTTTCATCTGAAAATGGTTCTTCAACCATTCTTTAACCGAAGATAGGAGAGGAATGTCATTCCCAATCAAGAGTATGTCATCAACATACAATATTAAGAACACAATCTTGCTCCCACTCGACTTGATATATAAGCATGGTTCTTCGACCGATCGAGTGAAACCATACTCTTTTATCACTTGGTCGAAACGATAATTCCAACTCCGAGAAGCTTGCTTAAGTCCATAAATGGAACGCTTAAGCTTGCTTACCTTCTTAGGATGTTTAGGATCTATGAAACCTTCGGGTTGCACCATGTACAACTCTTCCTCCAAATAACCATTTAAGAAGGCGGTTTTCACATCCATTTGCCAAATCTCATAATCATGAAATGCGGCAATCGCTAAGATTATCCGAATGGAACGTAGCATGACTACAGGTGCAAAAATCTCATCATAATGCAATCCTTGCACTTGAGTGAAACCTTTTGCCACAAGTCGTGCCTTATAGATATCTGGTTGCGTGTCTACAGAACGCTTTATTTTGTAAAGCCATTTGCACTGTAGAGGTTTTAACTTATTAGGTAAATCAACTAGATTCCATACGTTATTCTCATACATGGAGTCCATCTCGGATTGCATGGCTTCAAGCCATAACTTTGAGTCAGAACAGGCCATAGCACCTTTATAGGTAGCGGGTTCATTACTTTCTAGAAGTAAAACGTCATTCTCCTCGACCATACCAATGTATCTGTCCGGAGGATGAGGGACTCTACCCGACCTCCTAGGTTCCTCAGGAATATTAACCGTATCATCAGTTGGAGGTACAACTTCCTCCATCTGTTCCTCGGTTGTTGGTTCTGGAATCTACGACAGCTAGAAGGTTCTATTACTCGACTTGTTCTCGAGAAATTCTTTCTCTAAGAATGTCGCACTAGCCGCAACAAAAACTCGATGTTCAGTAGGCGAGTAGAAGTAATGACCAAATGTTCCTTTTGGATAACATATAAAGTATGTCTTGACCGATCGCGGGCCGAGCTTATCCTCTTGTCTCCACTTGACATAAGCCTCGCAGCCCCAAACCCGAATAAAGGACAAGTTAGGTACCGTTCCCTTCCACATTTCATATGGAGTCTTGTCGACAGCTTTAGACGGACTTCGGTTAAGTATAAGAGCGGCTGACAAAAAAGCATAACCCCATAATGAATCAGGCACTATGATGTGACTCATCATGGATCGAACCATATCAAGTAAGGTTCGATTTCTCCGTTCGGACACACCATTCAATTGAGGTGTTCCAGGTGGAGTTAACTGCAAAACGATTCCACAGTCTTTTAGGTGTTGATCAAACTCATTTGAAAGATATTCGCCACCACGATCTGAACGGAGTGCTTTAATCTTTCTACCCGGTTGGTTCTGTACCACTGCTTCGTATTCCTTCAATTTCTCAAAGGACTCACTTTTATGCTTCATTAAGTAGACATATCCGTATCTACTCAAATCGTCCGTGAAAGTGATAAAATATCTATAGCCATCTCTAGCGGTAATTTACATAGGTCCACATACGTCCGTATGTATGAGTCCTAATAGGTCACTAGCGCGCGTTCCAACACCTTTGAAGGAAATTCGAGTCATCTTGCCAATGAGACATGATTCACACGTGCCATATGCAGAAAATCCGAATGAGGGAATAGTCCTATTATCGACGAGTTTCTTTACGCGTTTCTCATTTATGTGTCCCATTCGACAATGCCATAGATAGGTTTGATCTTTGTCACCAACCTTTAATTTCTTATTATTCATGTGTAATACTTACGTGGTTTGATCTAAGATATAAATTCCATTCATGGAAACTGCTTTGCCATAAATCATTTCATTAAAAGAGAAAATACAACTATTATCCTTTATTGAAAATGTAAAACCGTCTTTAGCAAGTACGGAAACAGAAATAATGTTCTTAGATAAATCTGGACATAGTAACAGTTATTTAAAGATAACTCAAAACCACTAGGGAGTTGGATTACATATGTTCCCTTCGAGGCAGCAGCTACTCGTGCTCCATTCCCGACTCGCAGGTCCACATCACCTTTTTCGAGAGGTATGATGTTCTTTAGGCCCTGCAAATGATTACACAGATGAGAACCACAACCAGTATCTAGTACCCAAGTTCCGAAACTTGCATGGTTAATCTCAATCATATGAATATAAGATGACATACCAATAGGAACGACGCGGCCTGCCTTGATGTCCTCACGGTAGACGGGATAATTCCTCCTCCAATGTCCAGTCTTGTGACAATGGTGGCACTCTATGTCACCGCCCTTGCTCTTTGTCTTGCTCTGTGAGCCACTAGTCTCACCAGGCGCACTCTTACCGTTTCCTGGCTTTTTAAACTTTGGCTTACCTACAGCTAGGTCGCCATGAGCCTTGCCCTTACCTTTACCTTTGTTGTAAATTTTGAGAACATCCTGCTTCATGCTCCCACTCAATTTCATATCCTTCTCGGTCTGTACGAGAAGGGTGTGTAGCTCATGAGGACTCTTTTTCAAGTCATTCATATAGTAGTTCGCCCTGAAGAGGGCAAAACCATCGTGAAGAGAATGAAGCATTCGGTCAATGACAATGCTCTCACTGATTTTACAATTCAGTGCCTCCAGCTTCTCGACATTCTCAATCATGTGAAGAATGTGTGGGCTAACCGGTTGGCCCTTCTGGAGTTTCGCATCAAAGAAGCGACAGGTATGCTCATATGTAACGATTCTCGGTGCCTTTGAGAACTCGTTAGTGAGCGTGGTGAAAATCTTGTTTGCACCTTGGGCAATGAAGCGTCTCTGCAAATTGGTTTCCATTGCAAAGATGAGAACGTTCTTTATCTCACCCGCTTCCATAACGAAATCACTATAAGCGAGTGATTCGTTGACTCCTGCATTTGGGCCTGGTTGACCGGTATTGGCTCGATTAAATACCCGAGCTTACCGAAGTCAGTCGAGAATGGCAGCATTCCGTAGTGCCGCCTCCCAGTCCACAAAATTGGACCCATCATTCTTCGGTCGAGTGGACTGATTCATTTGGTCCATAAACATTTTTAGCCAGGACGAACGATCTAGTGTGGCACTAGGCATTGGGATTGCCTTATTTTCAGCCATTTGTTGTAACAGTATTATCGATAATAAACGTGTTCTACACTGCGAAAGAAGAATAAAATAATAAGCATGTGCATCGTTTTGATTTTAAGTCTAATGAACTAATGTCATAACGCGAAGACTCAAAACATTTATATAATTGACCTCCCTCAAGAATTATATAAATGACCCCAAGACTCAATTCTCTGCAAATTGATAAGCTAACCTTTTAGCTAATTCTACCGTTAGAATTCTTGGTCGATAAATTTAAATCAAATTCTATCTTTAGTCCATCATAATCACGAGAAACTCTTCGGACTATGATGTTGAGGTAAACTAAGTCAACACAACTACTTACCCAACGTAGAAGGGGTCATATTAGGCCTACCGATGAAGAAGGGACTCATAGATGTTTGCCCTTATAAAGACTAATCTCAATTTCCGTTTTAGAGGAAGATCCCATCAACTATTTTTAATTCATTTTAAGTGAACTATAATCTAGCATGCGAGAATGATTTAAACTAAAGTGATGGCTTATAGACTGTGACATCTGCATGTCCATGAAAACTAACATACAACTATATGAGTCAATTTTCATGCATTTTAGTAGTAGGTGGTTTGGTTTTAGGCGGAATATGATGCAATTACTAGCAAGTGAATGAAAAGCAATAAAATGAAAAACGTAAAAAAAAAAAACAATAAAAGTCCTAGTGTGGCCTATCCTATCAAAATGAACAATAAATACAAGTTTGGAATCCATCCTTGGACCCGAGAAGCTTGTCTTGATGTTCCATGTTGATCCATGTATGGGAGTGAGCTTGAATCTTCATCTTTAGTCTTCTTTGAAATTACAATAAATAAAATTACATAATTGACCTATTAATTACATTCTAATTTCAAAACCCAAAACTAAAATAAAGGAGATTCGAGATCTCATAATTACATAAAAATCATGTTTCCTTCATTACGAAAACATAATTGACTAAGGCCACACTAAGTATTATAAATTACAACCGATTGCAAAATTAAATACGTAAATAAAATTCATTCATTCGATTCATTCAACATAATTAAAAGCATCAACTAAAATAAATTAAACATACATAATACAATACATTAATTATGTTGATTAATTTATCCAAACCACCTATTTAAATTAAATTAAGTGACAATTCCGCAATTTAATCACATTAATTTCATTTCAATCCATATTAAACTTGTAATATGAATTCTATCCGTCAAAATTTTAAACCGCTTTAAAATAACTCGGTATCTTTAAATTGTGAACCGATTCACAGTAACTAATTGGCCAAAAATAAAAAAAATAATAACCAATTAAAATTGGTTCGGCTGAAAAATAAACAAAATTTTTTTTATTATTTTTAACAGCTACTACACGGCTGATCATAAAAAAAAAAAAACAGCCCCTTCCCCTTTTTTTTATTCGGCAATTAAGAAAAAAAACTTCCATAATTTTTTTCGGAAAAAAATCTTTCCTTCTTTTTTTTTTTTTTTTCTGATTCGGTAATAGAGAAAAAAAATAACCTAAAAACGTTTTTTTTCACGGCATACCTAAAAAAAATTGAGCCGTCAAAATTATTTTCCATTTGCCGCAAAAAGCCCTAATACAAAAATTGATGAAGAACAAAGTTTATAGTTGCTAATAGAACATGGTTTAGCAAATGAATTAACAATCATGATTAATCTTATATGCTAAAACTATATAGCAAAAACAAGTTCTTGTATCAATGACATGATGATACTATATTTAGTTTAACTTAATCTGCATTAAATCAAAATCTACCAATTCTCATATGATAATTTTAACGGATTAAAACAATGATATGATTTAAAGAAATTGGATATAAATCATCAAACAAAAAGAAAAACGAAAGAAGAAAAAAACAGGCCGAAAGATAAAAACTCGCCAATTTCTTTTTTTTTTTTTTTTTTTTTTTTAGCCGAAAAAAAAACGAAACCCTATTTTTTTTTCTCGAAAATTAGGTTATAGTTTATATACAAATTTTATGAAAATCATCAAAATTAAAATCGTAGCCTATTGCTCTGATATCACTTGTGGGAAATAAATCTGTAAACTTCCCTTAAACTAGAAGGATTATAACGATTTAATAAAGATGATCTAAGGTCATAAAATAAAATACATAAACATAAGTAAAAAGATTTAGAATTAACCTTCGGTCCTAGCAAATATGGCCTAAGAACAATATCAAAATTGATATTCGCCTATTAGTTGCACCCAAGACGATCTGAGATATGCCCTTTGTTTATGCTAGAAATCAATCTAAAATTTTCTGTAAAATTTAATTGTCTTTGTGTTCTTGTGATGAGAAAGAGGAGGCTAGGTCAAGAAAAAGCATTAGGTTAGAAATAATTCTCTACCTTTCTTTTTATATAGACCGAAATCCGAAATCAATTAGGAAAGAAAATTACTTCCCTAATTTTCGGCCATCAGACCGAATTATGGAGCAAAATTCTCCTTATTTTGGTCTTTCCAAAAATATATAATATGTGTTGAATTGTTATCTAGTGAGGATCGAACCCATGACCTCTTGGTATGTGTACCCTTACTATTACCACTATGACACATTCAACTTGTTGATATTAAATACAACTGATTATATTTAACTACGAATTAACAGATTAATTCGTCCAAACTAACCTTATATATATTTAATTAAATGTAACTTATTATATTTAATTTACGAATTGACAGTTAATTCGTCTCAACTTAATATTATTTAATTTTCATTAAATAATTATCTCATCAACACATTGACTAACTTTTTAGTCATTTTGGGCATCAATGTAATTATATTTCTATAACCACATTTCTCAAATACGTCCTATAGGTGTGACCTTTAGGGACCAGTTGATCACCGCCATCTATATGATAATAACGTCAAACTTTCTAGCAAGCCAACCGTTATTAGGTAAACGTTAATCAACTGATTAAATATACGAAGTATACCCTTGTGAACCTGTAAGAGATTTACAAATGTTATCACACTAATTTGTGGAGGACACCAGCTCCAACAAATTGGAGTTCCTCGATCGAGTAGGTTTTCTACTCGATCGAGAGGTTTTGCTATGAATCTGTTCGATCGAGTAGTTCTAAATTGCTCGATCGAGTGATTTGCTAATGGACTCGGACTGTTTTAGTTTTATTTGTTTTCTAGGTTTTAATAATTGTCTTTCCTATAAATAGGAATGACGACATTAGGTTTTGATACCACTTGATACATCACATCTTACGTTACTTTTCCCCTGTTACTGCTGAATACTGCCTTTCTCTATTTTTTTTGGATCTTATTTAGTAATTCTTTCTTTACTCTCCCCTTAATTTATGATGTTGAGTATTCCTTTACCTTTTGCTCTTGCTTTATTTATCGTTATGTCTATCAAAATTTCCTAATAGGATTTAGGGGATTCAATGATTACTGTTAGTTGCTAATTAGTTTACAGATCTTTCGTTGTTATTATGTCTATATTGTTAATCACTGCAATTAACTGTAACTAGCTACTTGAATCGATGCATTTAGCTTAGTTAATCTTGGTAAGCCTGAACCTAAACCGGAAGGTTGGAAGGGGTGAGACCCGCAGTGTACAATAGGATGCTTTAGTGATGGCGGAAGCTAAGCTAATAGTATTATAGGGCGAATTGAGGCCGGAAGGAGATATTCGTTGCCCCTTAGACCGATACAATTGACTGACCCGTGACCTTAGTTGCAATTAACCGATATTTATTGATGGCCCGACATTCCTAGTTCTCTTCCTTTATTTTTAAATTCTCTTATTCCTTTCTCGTACTTTAATCTCCCTTAGTTTAGTTCAAACAATTAAAACCCCCATCTTGTGACCATAGACAGACCGAATTGACAAGTAGATAGTGACCGCCTCCCTGTGGAGATCGACCCTACTTAACGCTGACTTCTGTTAGTAGTACTTAGGTATTTATTTTTGGTACTGAAACGACGGTATCAAATTTTGGGGCTGTTGCCGGGGAGGCAACTATTTTATTTACTTGTCTAATTTTGTCTGTTTTTAGCCTGAAGGGATTTATTCCTTGAGGCAGTTCTCATCTTTTTTCTTAGTGTTGTTTTGATAGGCCCTACCGGTCCTACCTATACAATTCTAGGTAAAAGATCGTCAAAGGGAAGGCTTGAGTACCTTTGACCTCCACCTATGTTCCATCCTGTGGCACAGCAGGTGGTTTACTGTAAGAGATGTGGTGCTGTTGGGCACAATGCCACTGTTTGTTTGACAGGGAACGACGAAGTTTGCGCGTTTAAGCAGTGTAGACAAGCCAGTCAACCTTTTGCAATTGTGCTGCCACATCCACTTTATCAACGGGGCTATCAAAAGCCTCCATTCATTTGGCCACCGCAACAATAAGCTCCTCCTCCTGATAGACAGAAAGAAGGGATTGCGGAACTGAAATCTTTGATCAAGACACTTGCATTTAAAATGCAAGAGTATGATAGATATACGTACGCTCAAATCGATGAGCTTGAGTCTCAAATAGCTCAGTTAGCCGCTGAGACGACCTTTAGGCACGCAGAGAGTGGTCTTACCCATGAAGGACCCGAGTTGCCTATCGACGCTGATGATTTGTATGACTCGGAATGCAATTATCTATCTGAAAATGAAGCAAGCTACGAAGATGTCTGTGCTGCAATAGAACAATCACTCTATCGAGCTAGTAATAGTGTTCGATCGAGTGAAATATATGAGGAAGTGTTCGATCGAACAGAAAATTTCACTCGATCAACATCAACTATACGGAAGATCTCGATCGAGCATGTTCTTGTGTTCGATCGAGTAAAAATCAAGAGGAAAGCTCTCGATCGGATTTTGTCTTTACTCGATTGACTACTTTGGCCATGGAGAGCATTGATTTGTCACTTGGGTCCGTTTTGGATAACAATTTTGATGACGAAAATGGCTACGGTGAATATCCCCTTTTTAAAGCCGAGCTGGACGCGCTAGAGGCTGCGATATATGGGACATAACCCACAGAGGAGGGTAACGAGAAGACAGCTGAGTCAGTGATCGCTCCTAACACGGAAGAGGTAATATATTATTTTGTCAATGATTCCGACATTGAGAGCGACCAACCTGAGGTAGTCAACGACAATTTCATTATTATTTGTATTAATAGTACGCTATCTCGTTTGACTCATGTTTTTTCTTTTGCTGCTCTAACCCCTCCCAGATGGACAAATAATTTAACAATTTTTCACCATACCTGTCATCAGAAATTCGTTAAACTGAAACGGTACGGTAGCTTATTTTTAAATGCTCCCAAGCCCTCAAATTTTCCACTGATGGATAATTTGAGCTTTTATATTCCGCCCGTGGCTGGACGGCAGGAAGACTTTGTGGATAAATTTTGGAGTTGTCATAGGAAATTCGTTAGGCTCAAATGGTTACATGTTTTAATTTCCTATTTTATTTTTATATTATGGTGCTACTTACATTTTTGTGTAGCACATGCGCAGTTATTTGATCGATTTCTGTGTCCCTTGAGCTGTTTTGACTGGGCTCAATTGGATTTGCTACTGAAAGAAAAGAAGGTCGAGCTGGGACCTGTCTGAAACTAGCGCTGTCCGGGAGGCAACCCAGAGTTTTTAATTTTTAGTTGCTTTTCAAACATTTTAGCTGTGTGTGTAATAATTGGTTTTTAAACCATAAGACTGGGACAGTTAAGCTTGTTTTGTTAGTTCTGCGGGCTGTTTATTGCGTCTTTGCAGGAGTCTATCATGGAATGGCTCGATTGAGTACTTTATATACTCGATCGAACCTTTTTGCTGCATATGTCCCTCGATCGAACACCTCTTCTTTTTGATCGAGTGCTTGCAAATGAGGACCTTTCGATCGAGAGCGCGCCCTACTTCCGCGATCGAACTGCTTAGGTGCCCAGTCCACTCGATCGACCATTGTTCCATTTCGATCGAGTGCTTTTAACTTGGATTCACTTCCTATGACGCTGTTCTGCAACTGTTTGCGACCTCCCATGTTGCTGGCTAGTTTGGGGAGGTCCCTACTTCGCGTTATCTTGTAAGTTTTCTACAGCTTCACTCTCTCCTTTTTAGTTTGCATTTCTCTTCCCTATTTTTGGGTACAATGAGGGCATTGTACGGTTTGGTTTGAGGAGGTTATGCATCCGTATCTATGTCTGCATGTTGTTTTTATTGCATTTCGGCTGTCACGTTTAATTTCTGTATGCATTGTTGTTTATTTTCATAAAATTCAAAAATCTAAAAAAAAAAAAACTTGAAAAACTCAAAAAAAAATTCACGTTTACTTTAGTATATAGGTTGAGTCGGAACGGTAGATTTCAATGATGAAATTGCACTGCAATTGTCTTTTTGCTTAAGTCTTGCATAAAACTATTATCTTTTAGCTTTGTCTTGTTGCATATCTACGAGTTAATGTTTAAATTTAGCTGAACAAATAGACTTGACCTGAAATTTTGGCAACCTACTTATAATTTCTAAGTTTTAGAGCCGTATAAACTGGTGTCATTTATGACCAGTTTCATGTAGGATTGAGAGTAGTTACTCCTTGCATAACATGTATCATCAATTTTCACATATATGAAATTCAATTGCTTTTTGCCTGCATACATTCGGGTTAGTGATTGGTGTCACATGCATGGAGGTGCTTACATTTCCCTTTTCTTTCATTTTTACCCAGTAGACTCCACATTAGCCAAATTTGCCTGTTGACCCTTAACTACATCCAAATTTAGCCTGCCTTGTCAAGCTAGTTAGTGTGTGTTTTGCGGTATATAATTTATTGTGCCAAGTTTGGTTTGTATTGCATTACTTGGAGTTGGTAATTTATAGAAGGAGGATGAAGGATGGAAAAAGGAAGTCGAAAAGAAAAAAAAAAGAGAATTCAGAAAAAAAAAAAGAAACCGAGAAAAAAGGGAAGAAAGAAAAGAGAAAGAAAAACAAAAGAGTTTGATTGTTGACGGTTTCACTCCTATGCTTTATTTCTATCTGTTGAGGAGTATGTTCGGTTCGGTTTGGTGAGTTTTGGTGCCGAATGAAGGGCACGTGTGCTTAATTCTATAATTGCGTAAGAATCGGATGTTGTTATTTGGTTCTGTTTAGGTACTAACTTGGCCACCTATACCTCCACATTCCCATAAATATTTTTCCTTTTCTTACCCATTGCCTCACTTTACCATATTTTTGTAAGCCCTCGGCTGTGACCGGACCTTGTTTGGTTGGAATGTATGTACGGTAGCTATAATTGTCTATCATATTAGTCGCATGCATGTTTTTGTGGATCGTTGTTTAGGTGATTGACTTTTTTTCTTTCTTCTCTTACACATATACTTTCACCCTTTGCTTCATGAGAGAAGAGTGACCCGTGAGAGTCTGATATTTAAGGTCTTGCAAGGTCGACAGTTCATCTTTATTATAAACATCTTACAACTCGTTTCCACTTGACTGCTTTGCTATAAGTATTACTTGCTTGCATTAAATTGGTTTAAGTGGGCATTCCTAGATAGCTCTGAGCTTTCTTTCCCGTTCCATTAGTTTGCATTTAGTTTACTCGAGGACGAGTAAAGGTTTGGTTTGGGGAGATTTGATACGTGCATTTTATATAGTCTTTATAAGCCTTTTATGCACGTATTTCTATGCGATTCTCGTGGTTCTATGCTACGAAAGGCCCCGAATATTCTACTTTGGTTTGTTTTGCTTTATTTGCAGGAATGGACCCGGAAGTGGTAGAATCAAGCCTTTTATCGTCCATTTTGCTTGCATTTAGAGGATGATTGGATTTGGAGCGGAAATACTGCTGTTTTGGGATGTGTGAAGTCGTTTCGGAAGCTAAATCACCAAGTCAAGGCTAAAACTAACGACTACTGTTGCTGGCTGAGTCAAAGTCACTCGATCGAAGCCCTTATTGGTTGATCGAGCACTTTTGGAGAAGAGAAGACCTCGATCAAATGCTTTTAGTGTTCGATCGAATTGCGCATAATTGGAGTTCCTCGATCGAGTAGGTTTTCAACTCGATTGAGAGGTTTTGCTATGAATCTGTTCGATCGAGTAGTTCTAAATTGCTCGATCGAGTGTTTGCTAATGGGCTCGGGCTGTTTTAGTTTTATTTCATTTTCTAGGTTTTAATAATTGTTTTCCTATAAATAGGAAACACGACATTAGGTTTTGATACCACTTGATACATCACATCATACGTTACTTTTCCCTCGTTACTGCTGAATACTGCCTTTCTCTATTTTTTCGGATCTTATTTAGTAATTCTTTCTTTACTCTCCCCTTAATTTATGATGTTAATTATTCCTTTACCTTTTGCTCTTGCTTTATTTATCGTTATGTCTAGCTAAATTTCCTACTAGGATTTAGGGGATTCAATGATTACTGTTAGTTGCTAATTAGTTTACAGATCTTTCGTTGTTATTATGTCTATGTTGTTAATCACTGCAATTAACTGTAACTAGCTACTTGAATCGATGCATTTACCTTAATTAATCTTGGTAAGTCTTAACCTAGACCGGAAGGTTGGAAGGTGTGAGACCCGCAGTGAACAATAGGATGCTTTAGTGAGGGCGGAAGCTAAGCTAAGAGTATTTTAGGGCGAATTGAGACCGGAAGGAGATATTCGTTGCCTCTTAGACCGATAGAATTGACTGACCTGTGATCTTAGTTGCAATTAACCGATATTCATTGATGACTCGACAATCCTAGTTCTCTTCCTTTATTGTTAATCTCTCTTATTCCTTTCTATTATTTTAATCTCCCTTAGTTTAGTTGTAACGCCCCCTCATACTAAGGTGCCTTACCAGGACCACCCTACCATGAAAGTGTGTTACCATCTCGGTTACCCGAGGTTAGTACCTATCAAAAGCGTCTGAACTGAGCACATTTATTAAATGCCATAAAGGGTTAAACTTTACATCAAACCAAAATCCAAAAACTGATTCAACAATACAAATCCAATGTCTGACAACTAATAAAATCAAAACTAAGACTCGAACGGTGATACTATGACTGGTGATGACAACGCTCCCATGACTGCCCCAAGCTCACCACTAGCAATACCTGTCAAGCCTGGTCACCATCCCCGAATGGATCACTGCAGATTCCACAAACAACAACGGGGTCAGTATTACTCAAACAATATAAGACAAACATACGAGATAACCAGCTGATCATCCTCCAACTCCAGTCTCCCGATCTCACACAGTAACCGACTACACACAAAAGTGTGTAGCCTTGCCAGATTACCCATCGCAACAGGTAATCCTCGCCGCCAGTGGGTGACCGCAGCCGCTCCCACCTAGTCCAGCTCATCAACGAGCGACTAACAATCCCTGTCCCTTAATGTGGACATCCCCTCCCGTGGCGGGTTCCACGGAGGGCGAACTAGAGTGTGAAGCCACTCCCGCAAGTGACTCCACCACAATCACAATCACACAACATTACAGCTGTCACAACATCTCCACACCAACACCGTCACCACAACACTCATACTTCGATGATCAGCAGATAACAATATTCACAAAACAACCATGTCTTAACAATGAACAGTCAACTGAGTAGGGAAACCCTAGCTTAGCAATCAACAGTAGAACGAAACTCGGACAATCAGAAAGGTCCTCTACTAAGTCTTCTCCTATACAATCATCACATACACAATTACACATTGCACAACCCCCATATCCCCAATTTCATAAATACAATGATCCCAAATGAATACAAATAACATGGAGATGAAACTTACCAACAGTAGAACAAGGGATTATACGTAAAGACCGCGTCAATTGCACACACCACAAGATTAGAGGATGATTAGGGAGTGATTAAGGTAATCGTAAAATGATGAGGTTTGAAATTATGTTTTAGAAACTGACGCGGGATATAAAAATATCCCTAAACATTCCCTAATCAAACCGTCAAAATACACTTCGCCAGACCGGGTACTCGGTCGAGTAAAGTGTATACTCGGCCGAGTATTCCTCAGCAGAACCAAAACAGACTATAACAACAGCAGTACTCGGCCGAGTAGGCTCCACTCGGTCGAGTAGTCACCAAAGAAAATCCGTAGTATTACAGTCTTCCCCCCTTGAAAAGAACTTCGTCCCGAAGTTCACACTCCACCCCAAAACAAGACACTACACAACGCAAAAAGACTACACTAACAAGCATTTATCAACGCCAAAGAACCACACAAGACACCACAAAACTCACTAACCCGACTAAAAAATAAGACAAAACACAACCACGACCATCTCCTACCCCCCTAAAAAGACAACGGTTACGTCCCCATAACCAAACATACCTGATAAAAAAGACTAGGAAAACGTTCTCGCATGGCTTCCTCGGGTTCCCATGTGGCCTCTTCCACATTATGATTAGACCAAAGGACCTTGAGTAAGACCGTCTCACCATTTCTTGCCTTACGAACTTTGCGATCAAGAATCTCTTTAGGAATCTCGGCGTAGGACAAGGATTCATCAAGCTCGATGTTCTCCATCTCAAGGATATGCGATGGATGACTCACATACTTCCGAAGCTGAGAAACATGGAAAACATTGTGAACTCTATCCAAAGCTGGTGGCAAAGCTAATCTGTTAGGCTACCTCGCCTATACGGTCCAAAATCTCATAAGGACCTATGAAATTTTGGCTTAGCTTACCTCTCTTCCCAAATATCATCACACCTCGTATAGGTGACACTTTCAAAAGGACTTTGTCACCTACTGCGAACTCAATGTCCCTGCGGTGTAAATCGGCATAGCTCTTATGACGATCTTGACCTGCTCTCATCTTTTGCCGAATTAACTGGACTTGCTCAACCATATCCTGTACCAGCTGTGGCCCTAAAACCAATGTCTCAGAACTATCATCCCAACAAACTGGACTCCGGCACTTCCGGCCATACAAAGCCTCAAAAGGTGCCATCCCGATGCTCGTATGATAACTGTTGTTGTATGAAAACTCGATCAGATCAAGCCTGTCTTCCCAGCTGCCCCCAAACTCCATAACACATGCCCTCAACATGTCCTCTAAGGTCTTGATGGTTCGTTCCATCTGACCATCTATTGCTGGATGAAAGGCTGTACTCATCTTCAAGGTTGTACCCATCAACTCCTGCAGTTCTTGCGAAAACTTGGATATGAACCTCGCATCACGATCAGAAACGATATCTTTAGGTATACCATGTAACTAAACCATATGCCTCATGTAACCTAGTGCCAGCTGCATCTTAGACCAAGTATCTTTCATGGGAACAAAGTGAGCTGACTTGGTTAACCGGTCAACAATCACCCAGATCATGTTGTTACCTTGCTGTGACCTAGGCAACCCCACAATGAAGTCCATAGAGATTGACTACCACTTCCACTCAGGTACTTCCAAAGATTGTATCTTACCTTGAGGTCTCCTTTGTTCACCCTTGACCCTTGACATGTCAAACATCTGGCCACAAACTCAGCTACATCTTTCTTCATGTTTGGCCACCAGAAAGTCTTCTTAAGATCTTTGTAAAGCTTGTCACCACCCGGGTGAACTGAATAAGGAGTGAAATGAGCCTCCGTCAAGATCACTCTCCTCAACTCTGCATCCTCAGGGACACACCATCTCCCATCAAAACGAACACTCCCATCTGTATGGATAGAAAACCTGGCAACCGTCCCACTCTCTACTCTTGACTTCCACTTATGAATCGTAGGATCAAGGTCCTGCTTACTCTTGATGTTCTCATATAACTCTGGCTCGATCATCAAATCCCCGATGGTATCTCCCTTCCGGGTGATATACTCGATCGAGGGGTTGCTGATGGTCGATCGAGTGCTTTTGCTGAAAAGGTGTCCGATCGAGTGAATAAAAGTACTCAATCGAGCACTTAGGAAAGTGAGGTTCTCGATCGAGTAAACCAAAGTGCTCGATCGAGTATAATTGCTGATAAAATTACTCGATCGAGAGGTCTTGTTCCTCGATCGAGTAAACTTGATGCTGGAGGTAAGAATTTGTCGTCGGAGTCCATTTTGAACGAAAATAAGAAGAAAAATGAAGGCCCGTCTATTCCAATTCCGGTCTCATTTCCAGGAAGATTGCAGAACAAGAAGATTGAGCAACAATTTGGTAAATTTGCCGAAGTTTTGAAAAGTCTTCATTTTTCCGTACCATTTGCTGAGTTACTAACCCAGGTACCCTCCTACATGAAACTTATGAAAGACATTTTATCACGTAGGAGGCATATAAATGACCATAAGACGGTGGTTTTAACTGAAGCGGGCACTACCCTTATTCAAAATAAGACCCCACCTAAGTTGTCCGACCCGGGTAGTTTCTCTATACCATGTCACATTGGGACCCATTTAATTGATAATGCTTTGTGCGATTTGGGAGCTAGCGTGAGTGTTTTACCATTGTCTCTTGCCAAGAGGCTTGGTTTGACCAAATTTCATTGTACTAATATGACCGTGCAGATGGCCGATCGTACTTTATGGCCTTTAGGTGTCTTAGAGGACATACCTGTCAAGATCGGGAAATTCTTTATTCCCACTGACTTTGTAGTCTTAGGTATCCCCGAAGACTCAATATACTCCTATTATTTTAGGACGACCATTTCTATATACCGCTCGTGCAGTAATAGATGTAGGGGGGCAGACTTTGACTTTTCAGGTAGGTGATGAGGAATTGACCTTTTACCAATCTAGTGTTCGTAGGGCGCCTAAGCAAGTCAAGCCCTGCAATGCTATTCCCTCTAAAGAACCTGATACGGAACCTCCAAATGACAATATTGAATCATGTGCTGCCATGTTAACACCTCCGCCCCAGATTGGGAGCAATATGGAGGACCATCCTATCATTTCTGTTGTTACAAGTCTTGGCAGATTGGACATTGGAGATCCCAGTGATGAGAGTACATTGGCATTTGAGCCCATTGCTAAAGACGGTGTCGAAGATAAAGGCGTTCAAGGAGAAGAGAAGGATAGGCCCGACAAAGTAAAGAAGAGAGTAAAGGCATATGTAGATGCAGACTACTCTCCTTTAATCAATTCAAGTACATTGAGGCCTAAAGGGACGGTCCACGATGCTGAAGGGACCTCCTCCAGTCAGAAGGCCTCTTTCGGGCTGTTCAAGTGTTTCGGAAGATGGTGCTATTCGGCTTGTAAAAACAATTTGTAATTTTGAATTTGTTAGACATTTTTATTGCATGTAGACATTAGGAATAGACATTAGTTTAAATTAGCTTTGGACGAATTTGACTACGTACTGTTATTTTGGTATTTTTGCGGGAAGTATTTTTGTGTTTTATGCAGGTTGGGAGAATTTTGGATCATTGGAAAGCGTGCCAAGAGAGAAGCCCTTGATCGAACACTTTATGTGCTTGATCGAGCAAAATGCCCAAGAAGGAGTTCTCGATCGAGTAGTTCCAGTCACTCGGTCGAATGGTAATTTTTTAGGGGTTCTCGATCGAGGGGTCCAGTTCTCGATCGAGCATATTTGAAGAGGAAAGATTCTCGATCGAGTAACTTTAAAATTCTCGACCGAACAACAGTTCAAGCATGAGGAAAAGCTCTCGATCGAGCAAATGCAAAGCACTCGAACGAGCAAATTGAGGAAGCAATTCCACGATCGAGCACCTTTAAGTACTCGATGGAGCACTTTCAACACATATGATCACGAGGGAGTCTTTCTTCCCCTTATTCTATTTTCAATTTCATATTTGTGTTCTTCCCCAATTCCTAGACACCCCTTAATCCCCAACCTAAATTTCCAATTTCTTCCCTAAGTCTACCAAATTAATTACCCAAATACTCTTTAATCATTAATTAAACAATTTCCCCCTTGTTTGCATCAAAAATTTTCGATTTAAATTGAGATTTTTGAGTTAAGGTTTGCGTAAAAATTGAATTAATTCGATTTTTGAAGCTTTATTTGGTCTTAATTGTTTATTTTGTTGGGTATTCATTCAAGTAAGTTCCTTTCCCTTCTCTTTTTTGTTTAATTGCGATTTTACCTTAGTTTTATGCGAATTAGGGTTTTAGAAATCGATTTGAGGAAAAATTTGAATTGGTTTATTGTTAATTAGGAACTTGCTTCTTATTGTAGTTATGGATAATACTAAAGAAGCCGGACCCGAGAAGCCCGTTTCTGCTACCGCTCTATCTTCTTTGCAGACAGTGCCCCTGCTGCCGCCACTATCACTATCACTGACCCTGTTACCACCACTACTGCTGCCGTGGTTACTGTTGCTGCTACCACCTCTACGGTGTCGACCCCTGCTGTGTCGACACCAGTCATGACTTCTGCCCTTGTTCCTGCTGCTGTCGTTACTACTGTTGCTGCCGCTGCTGGTTCGCGCTTTAGGTCGAGTACGGGGTTTCGCGCTGCTGCTTTACGTGCCGCTGCTAGGCACAATGCTGACACTTCCATAGAAACTTTACCTGAGTTTCCGCATGTACGATTTATATCCCCGTCCCATCGCACTTGATTTTTGAATTTGATGGAATGTGACATGACATCGACCCATTTCCTGTGTCGAACATCCTTAGATAAATTGGGAATCTTCGAGCCCATTGTTGAGCTGCTCAACAGGACGGGAATGTCGGGATTGGCCACCTTGAAAGAGTTTAACTATCGATAATTGACCTTATAATTCTGTAGCTCTTTTGCATTTCACCCTGCGGCCTATGCGACTGACCATGGGAGCAAGTGCATTACCTCCCGTCTGTTTAACACCACCTTTACTTGGACTTTAGTTGAGTTTGGGGACAGGTTGGGTTTAGTTAGTGAAGGCTTTCTCGAGCCTCCTAGGAAGCTCGTGGCTTAGATTTGGCCTACACTTACACACACTCCCTTCGTTCAGTGACGTGGTGCTCACGTCCACTTACCCCCAGCCCGTTACTTTCTCCGTCTGCTAGGAGAGACCATTTTTGGTCGTCACGAGCCTAACAATGTTAATAATGTTGAGCTGTCTATTTTAGCCGGGTACCCGAACATTGATAGCAGTGCCCTGTTTGTTTTTAACATTGCCTATCTGACAGCTCAGCATTTTAACACTGTAGGGTCCAAAGTTTCGGGCATGATATCTTGTGGTGAGTTAGTGACTCGCATTGCCCGCGGCCTTTTCCCCGATTTTCCCCGTGGTCTTAAATTTTTAGATAAGGATAATCTCATCGACATTTCAGTCATGTCTTCTATGAACTGGATGGCAGCTGACTATCAGACGTGGAAGATAGGCACTTCCCCGTCCGTGACTTTACCTTCACCCTCTCTACTCCGTCTTTCACCTTTGACTACTGTGACGGGTAGACTTCCACCACCTTCACCTTCTTACCTCCTTGACTTCACTCCTACCGCTTCCAGGAAGCGGAAGAGGACTTCCCCTGCTGTTAGGGAAGTCGGAGAGGGGTCTCGACCTACACATGCTTGGCACACACCCATGTCTGCGTCTGCGTCCACGCCCACGCCCACACCTACACCCTCGGTCTCTCAGCCGGCTTTACCGGCTAATTTTATTGCACCTCCTACTTTTGAGGTGCCCGAGGTCATGGACCAAGGGCTTCGTGATGGTTTGTTATTGGATATGTGTAGGAGAGTGGCTCGAATGGAGCGGGATCAGGCTCTCGCCTTATTCCCTCTTTACGAGTACCACGTGATTCGAGGTCGTCCAGTTCCAGTAGGCTGGCCACACCCTTCCTTCTACCGCTTCCCGACAGAGGGGTACCCTCAGCCTCAGAGCGAGGAGGACACTGCTGAGAGAGAGGAAAGATCTGAGCTAACTTAGACGCGAGAGGTTGTCAGAGGAGGAGAGGAGAGGATGAGGAGGACCCCACCTACCGGGTGGTTGACGAGGAGGGTGTTGACGAGTAGTGTGCTGGCTACTCACTTCCCCAGTTTGCTGACTGGTTTGGGGAAGTTCATCTTGTAAGTATTTCTGTTCTTTATTTCTTTTCATTTCCTTTCATTTTCATTTATTTTGTTTTGCATTTGGTTGTATTTTCCTGTCCCCTATTATTCTGCTGGTCTATGCTGGAGGACAATGAGGGCATTGTCCATTTTGGTTTAGGGAGGGTAATCCATCATTTGAGTCTGCATTTGCATTGGTTTTGCATTCACGTTTATTGCATTTTTGTTTGTATTGTCTTTTATTTTCAAAAAAAATTGAAAAATTCAAAAAACTTAGAAAATTCCAAAAAATGAAAAAAATTGACGTTTATTTTTGCATTTAGGTTGAGTCGGAATGGTAAATTTTTATGATGAAATTGCACTACTTTTATTCCTTTTTGCTTAAGCCTTGCATAAACTAATATTTTTTTAGCATTGTCCTATTGCATAATCTACGAGTTAATGTTAAAATTTAGCTGAACGAATAGACTTGACCTGAAATTTTGGCAACCTACTTATAATTTCTAAGGATTTAGAGCCGTATAAACTGGTATCATTCATGACCAGTTCATGTAGAATTGTGAGTAGTTACTCCTTGCATAACATGTATCATTAATTTGTACAAGTATGAAACGCAATTGCTTATTGCCTGCATACATTCGGGTTAGTGGTTGGTGTCACACGCAGGGAGGTGCTTATTTTCCCTTTTCTTCCATTTTTACCCATAAACTCCACATTTAACCAAATTTGCCTTTTGACCATTAACTACATCCCATACATAGCCTGCCTTGTCAAGCTAGTTTAGTGATTGTTTTTGCGGTATATTGTTGATTGAGCCAAATTTGGTTTGTATTGATAATTGGGAGTTGGTAATATGGAGAAGGAGGATGATTATGAAAAAAAGGAAGTTGAAAATGAAAAAAAAAGAAAGAAAAAAAAACAAAAAAAAAACGAGGAAAAGAAGGAAAAGAAAAAGAAAAGAAATGGAAAAAGAGTTGAATAATGTTGGTTTGCTCCTATATTTTTATTCTATATTTTATGAGGAGCTAGTCGGTATTTGGTTAGTGAGTTTCTATGCCAAATTGAGGGCATTCGTGCTTAATTTCAGTGGTTCAGAAGTGGATATGGTTCATTTGGTTCTGTTTAGGTAGCTAACATGACTATTTACCTCACATTTCCAAAAAATATTTTGCCCCTTCTTATCCATTACCTCACTTTTCCATATTTTTTTAAGCCCTCGGCTGTGACGGGACCTTGTTTGGTTGGAATGTATGTGCACGGTAGCTAGAATTGTCTTTCAAACTATATTGCATGCATGTTTATGTCGGTCGTAGTTTAGGTGAGCGACTATATTTCTTCCTATCTTACAATTAATTGCTTACCCTTTGCTTCATGAGAGAAGAGTGACCCGTGAGAGTCCATTATAAAAGGTCTTGCAAGGTCGACGGTTCAGCTTTATTATAAACATCTTACAACTCGTTTGCATTTGACAATTTTTGCTATAAGTTTTAGTTTACTTGCATTAAATTGGTTTAAGTAGACGATTTATAGCTGGCTCTGAGTTTTTATTTCGTTCCATTAGTTAGTTGCCTATAATTTTGCTTGGGGACAAGCAAAGGTTTGCTTTGGGGAGGTTTGATGCGTGCTTTTTATATAGTCTTTTTAAGCCTTATTTGCACGCATTTCTATGTGATTTACGTAGTATTATGCTACAATGTCCCCCTAATCGTATACTTTGGTTTGCTTTGTCTTATTGGCAGGAATGTACCATAGAAGACGGAATTTAGCCTTTTACTGTCTCTTTAGCCTGCATTTATGGAGATGGAAGAATTAGAGCGGGAATGCTACTGTCCTGGGAAGCGTGAAGTCGTCTCGGAAGCAATCAAACGTCCAAGTATGCTGATTTCAGTGGTAGTAAATTCGATCGAGTATTTTTGCTGACTAAGTCACTCAATCGAAACCTTTTTGGTGTTGAGAAGACCTCGATCGAATACTTCATATGTTTGAAAGAGAGGTGCAAATATGGTGTTCCTCGATCGAGTAGTGATGTACTCGATCGAGAGGTTTTGCTGGAGGATTGACTCGATCGAGTAGTTCCAATGTGCTCGATCGAGCACCTTGCTATTGGACGTAGGATTTTAATATCTTTAATATCGTATTAGGTTAAATAAATATCTTTCCTATATAAAGGAAAGACTTAATTAGGTTTTGATCATCTTTGATCATCTTTTATTTCACTAATCATTAAGTATTAAGCAGACACATTTCTTCTCTTGTTCGACGTTCATTTTCCCGGATCTTGAATTGTGTAATCCTTATTCTCTTTCTATTTCAGTTTAATTCCTTTACAACTTTTAATCTCTTGTCTCTTAATTGTTATTAGCATTTAATTTCAGTTTATATAATTTCTTCTTATTCATCCTTTTACCATGATTATTGTTAGGGGAAAAATTTACAATTTTTACCAAGTGACACATGGCAGGCGCTGAGTGCAGAAAAGCAAGTGCAATATATAGGATTGATGACTTGGCGAAATCAGGACCACAAAATCAAGGTGAACAAACACACTTAAATGATCATAAAGTGTCAGTCAAAGGGGAGAAAAGTCAGAGCAATTATCTCCTAAAAAAGGGGTAACCGTCCCAAGAACCTCGCAACGGGCGTCCAGGACTCTGGAAGAGGGAAACCCTAGGAAGTCAACTATAAAAGGGGGAAAGCGTGCAGCAGCAAGGGGACATTGACTCCGAGTTTCTTTCTTATAGCTTACTAAAGAAAACACTATTATACTACCTTACTTGCGAAAATTATTGTTGATCATAGTGCAATTATTGGTGGGATTCCGACTCCCCCCACGGTTGTTCCCGCAACGGGTTTTCCGCGTCACCAAAATTCCCTCGTGTCACTCTTTCTTTCATTGCCTTTTATTTGATTTTGCTCGTCAATTTCTTTATTCGTTTCAAAATTATAGTCTATCACTTTGACCCATCAAACTAATATCTAACCGGTAAACTTTTACCAAAACAATTCGGCGCCTACCGTGGTCCCTCAGTGATCAATTTTTCATAAAGTCAAAATTCAGCAATCCGTTCGTCACCATGTCTAGAGCCAGTTCAAGCTAGTCCAGCATCCAGGGGGTATCCTCTCAATCTTCTGGGGGAAGACCTCTCCCAGCAACCACATGACCGGTCACCGCACCACCAGCAGCCAGCCAGATGGTCCCTGTCAGCGCATCCCCGAAAGCCATGCCGCCACCTTTCAAGCCACCGCAGGTGCCTAAAGCATCAGCAGCACCCAGTGTGACAAGATCAAGTAGGGAAAGCAGTCCTAGCAGGACCCATATTCAGGAAGCTGCATCAGGAGGAATTCCCAAAAAATCAGGAGCCTCATCACCAGACCCAATGCGAGTGGTATTAGAAGGAATGGACACCCTGCACAGGGCCATCGAAAGCTTGAGGAAGGACAATCAAGATCTCAAAAACCAGATCGCAACGGTAACCCTGTCTAGGACCACGTCAGCTGCGCTGCCTCCACCTTCTGAGGCCCCAGTCTCAGCCACTAGTGCAGGATCATCCAGGTAGATTCCATCAGAACTGGTCACGAGATTGGATCTTGAAGGAGTACCACCTAGAGGAGCTATCGAGCCCAGTGGATTAGGGTTCCTGTCTTTTGATCGGTCACTCAGCTTGCAGCCGACCTCAGGTAGTACTTTGTCTAATAGTCAACCAGGGACTAACTTGCAGTCTTTTGCAGGAACACCCGTCCAGTAGGTGGCAAGATGGTATCCAGGACCCAGCACCAGTATGATGAACCCAGCAAGCGGCCATTTATCTGGAGGAACCGGGGTAGGAGGAGCCTCTTCCCAACAGACACCAGAATGGCTACCAGGAACCATCATCCATGCAACACCTCTGGCAAGTCAGCCGCGCAGTCAATTCTTAGGAGGAGCCTGGCTCGGAGGTACACTTGTTGGTTCTTGTCGGCCTGTATCTAACCCTCTTGTAGGAACAAGCAGCTTACTGGAGCAACAGTACCAGGAGTTAAGGGACCTGATGTACAGGATCTCGGGTGTAGCACGACCCTTAGAGAAGGCAACACATGATATCTATGAAGACACCCCTTTCGTGGACCACATAGCCCTTGTTGGTGTTCCCAAAGGATGTGTGCCTGTAACGCCCCGTAATTTCGGGCCGTTATTATTTTACGAAAGTAATTTATTAATCAAGTAAAATTTAATATTAATGTATTTGAAGTAATAATAATTCAAAGAAATATAATTTTATTATATTTTGAAGTAAAGTATTTATTTTGATAGTTTCGAAATGTTTAAAAATAGTTTAAACCGTGTAAAAACTTTTTATTTCGAAATAAGGGCATTTCGGGGAAAAATTACAACTCTATTGAAAATTGGGTAAACGATTTTGGAAATGGGTCGTATGAGTATTCAATTTTCTTGTAATCTCGTGTTTAAGAACTTTGGTCTTGTCGGAATTTGCGTTTGACAAGCGGTTCTAATTATTATCGAAACGAACCAAAACCGACTCGTAAAATCCCGACTAAAACCCGCTCCTTTCCTTTCCTCCTTTCCTTTCCCGCGGACACCCCCCTTCCCCTTCCTTTTTTCTGATTTTTCTTGTCTATCATCACCTTCCTTCATCTTCTAAAACCTTCCAACAAAACAAAAACACCATTTTTATACAATTTCAAGCTAAAATCGCCATAACTTCCTCATTTCTTGTCGGATTTTCACATAATTTATATTTCCGGAATCCTCTCTTCGAGATCTACCTCCTGGTATATTTTAATTTCAGTTTTCTTGAAGTTGTTTTAAGACGATTTTGGGTAATTTCGGTATTTTGTACTTATTATTATGTTTTTATGGTTTATTTAGGTGAAGAATTGGAGGACGAGTTTGGGGACTCGTATATTGTCGAAGATAGTGGCTAGTTGCTTGTTAGGGTTTGGTTTTCAAGGTGCTAATTGCTCGTTTTCTAGCTTAAGGTAACATATTTCGAGTTACTCGACGAATAATCGTCACATTCTTTGTTGTTTTTGAATGTTTTTGTGATTTTTATTTAAGTAGTTAATTCCACATGATAATATGGTTGCATGCATGGCTAATTCATGTCTTTTGGTTAGTTTAAGTTAACATATTAGTATGGGAACGATTAATTATGTTTCGACGGTGTTATTATACTTGAACAAAAATGGAAAAATGGAGGTGTAGGGTGGCGGCAAAGAGTTCCGGCAGCCACGGCTGGCCCGGGTCAGCCCGTTGCTTGTTTCGCGGTTTTTCATGCTTTGTTCATCATTTTAGGTTCATTAATGTTATAGTTAGAATAAGTATCATATGGTTAAACCTTTGAAATGAATAATGTTAGTAGTAAAGATAATGAGGTTGGTAAAATTATGCTCATATTGATAGTTATCACATGTTAGGGTAGATTATACAATGAAATTGTAATGATTAGGCTCAAATGAATTTTATAGCGATAATTGTAATGTTTTGATGATTGTGCTTAAAAAATCGAGCCTTAGTCCCTTTGATCGATTCGATGTCGATTAATTGAGTGATTGGTCACCATAATTTAACCCGCACTGTCGCAGATCGGGGTTGCGGGTAAAAATTCGGTTGGATGAAATTTTATATGAATTGGATAATCGGCCTTTTTCTTGTTTTAGGCCATTTATCAAGTTTTTAAGTTCACATGTATAGTTGGTTGAATTTAATAGTTTCTTATATTGTAGAAATGGCCCTAGATTCCCTGAAGCCTTTAATATTGTTAATATTGCTAGAATTGGTATTGAATACTTCTTGCAGGTTGTTGTGTTTGTCATAGATAGGTCTTTATAGTCTCTGACGAGTATATGTTCACTGCTTAATAGCCTTTGTGTTCCTGACTTGGTGGGTTTATATCCAAGTTGGGGCATGACCTCGTTACTTATTTTGATAGTAAGTGGTCAGCTTAAGTACTAGCCAACCCTTTGGCGGACTCCTTAGGGTACTCACTTTGTTTTAGAAAAATTGTGGGTCTTGGGTGCGGTGGTGTGTATCCGCATGTCTAGGTCTCATGTGATTTTAGGCTAGGGTTGTGTTGTGTCTTGGCCATGTTTTGATAGAACCTCGAGCCAAGATACCGGTTCGATTACCTTCCCTACCTCGTGGTATAGACTCGAGTTACAGAGTGACTATTGACGGTGCTAAGAACTTATGCCTGTCTTTGATATATTGCCCTTTTTTGTATGGTGACTTTATGAATTGTAATAGGTGAGATGTAAGCCGGTTACAATTGATAAATTTTGGATTACTACTTGTTATATGTTTCACATGATAGTTTAAATTGGTCAGTTTAGTATTCATATGTTAGAATACTTGGAAATTAGATTAATTATCATATTGTTTACATGTTACACTACATGTTACATTAAAAATGACGTTTCGTGGCTGGGAGGACTCGAAGTTACTCCCCACTGAATTGTGGCTTTCGTGTTTGTATAAAATGCGATTGACAGGTTGATGATGCTTAGTTGGGGTTCACGGACGAGCTAGTGAGCAAGAGAACCTTGGACCTAGTTTGGCTATTTTTGTAGTAAACCTTTTAACTCTTGGTTATGTATATATTTTGAAGGGACATATGTCTCCCTCTTTTACCTTGGGTTTGTATCTCTATGTTCTCGCAACTTTAGTTGGGTTATGTAAATTAGTTGGTTTGCATTTGCAGGTTTTGGGCACTCTTAAGTTGGAATTGTTTGTGAATGGTTTAGGAAAATTTTGAAAATTACAGGTTTTATCTAGTTGAACCAATTACAAACATATCCTGTCAGTTTTTCTGTAGAATTTACGTATTTATTTAACGCTAAATTTAAGGGTGTCACAGTTGGTATCAGAGCTTGTTGCTCCCGACGCACGTTTGTGCACCCCACTTAAATCACTTGACCTTTAATTAATAAACTTGAGAGAAGGGTAGGATGGGTAGATTTAGGATTTTATGTGGTAGTCTGTTTGTGATTGCTAATTGATAGGTACTAATTAATTTTCTCTTTTGTAAGATGGCTCCGCCAAGAAGAATTGATGATGCTCTTTTACTAGTTCTTACTCAAATTCTCCAAAACCAACAAAATCAGCAGAATCAACAAGCTCCTCCTCCCCCGCCTGCTGAGGATACTCCAGGCACTTATACTTGGGTGGCTAACCAATTAACCCGAATCAACACTCCCACTTATAGTGGAGAGATTGATCCAGCTGCTCTTACAGGGTGGTTTCGGGAGTTGGAGAAAAGCTTTACGTTGTATGATGTTAAGGAGGAACATAAAGTGAAGCTGGCATCTCACTTCCTAGTACGAGAAGCAGATCGGTGGTGGTCCATGACTGGGCCTACCGTTTCAGCTGAACCGTGATTTGATTGGGAACGTTTCAAGGAATTAGTGGAGGCCCGATTCTATCCGCAAGAGTTTAAGAAGCAGAAGTTGAAGGGATTCATGGAATTAAAGCAAGGAAGCCTTCCTGTTCAGACCTTCACCGATAAATTCAACGAGTTGGCTCATTATGCAACTAGATTGGTGAAGGATGACAACGAAAAAGCCTTCTTTTATCTTGAAAAGCTCTCTCCAAAAATCAAAAGCATGGTCCGTCGGGATTCCACCAGCTTTGTTTCAATGTACAATGATGCTTTATGGGCTGAGAATTCCCTAAAAGACATTGAAAATGAAGCTCGTGCAACCAGTTCTAATCTTGGCAAGAGGCCTTTATATCCATCTTCTAGGCCTTATGCTCCTTCACCCAGGTTCATCTCTTCTCCCTCTGACTCCAACAAGAGGAGATTTGTTTCTAATGTGCAAGTTAACCGGGGTGGTCAATCTTCAGCTCTTAATGACAATAAAGGTACTAAAGACCGAGTGTGCTATAACTGCAAGAAACCAGCACACCCTGGTAAGTGCTTTGTTGATCCTATCATATGCTTTTCATGCAACAAACCGGGCCACAAGGCCAATGTTTGCCCGGAGAAGAAGGTGACGGCTCCTACTACTCCTGCCGCCCTAGTAAGGCCAGTGAGGCCGAAGGGTCGGATTTTTGTCATGAGTCGAGCGTGAGGCACATCCCGATATCATTCTTGGTACATTTTCTATTTTTGATGTTCCTTGTTTGGTACTATTTGATACGGGTGCCTCTTTATCTTTTATTTCAATGAAACTCTCCGATAAATTATCACTTGAATCATCACAAGAAGAAATCACATCTATATCCTTACCCTCTGGTGATGTCTTTTCCTGTTCTAAAATCTATCCTTAAGTCCCTATTTCTATTGCGGGATCTATATTTCCAGCAAATCTTTTCCAATTTCCGCTTGAAGAATTTGATGTTATTTTGGGCATGGATTGGTTACATACTTATCATGCTCGATTTGAATGTCGAGATCAGAAAATAATTCTTACAAGCCCTTCAGGTCACCGTGTGTCTTACCAAATGGTTAAAAGACAAACCGGTACTAAATTAATTTCTGCTATGAAGTTTGTCAATGCGATGAAAAAGGGTCATCAAGCCTTCTTGTGTATGGTGACTCCTTCGATTCTTCCTCTCTTGCCTCCTAAAGAGAACGTTCTGTAGTATGTGAATTTCCCGATGTTTTTCCTGATGAGCTACCGGGAATTCCTCCCGAAAGGGAAGTTGAATTTGCTATTGATCTTATTCCCTGGTACCGGCCCTATTGCTAAAGCTCCTTATAGGTCACCGTCTGAAATGAAAGAGTTGAAGACTCAGCTGGATGATTTGATTGCCAAAGGTTTTATCCGACCTAGCTCTTCACCTTGGGGTGCTCCTGTTCTCTTTGTAAGAAAGAAGGATGGATCTATGCGATTATGCATAGATTATCGTGAACTTAACCGGGTTACTATCAAGAATAAATATCCTCTTCCTAGGATTGATGATCTTTTCGACCAACTCCGTGGTGCTTCTACTTTTTCTAAAATTGATCTTCGTTCGGGCTATCATCAAATTCCGGTCCGAGAAGCGATATTCTTAAAACCGCCTTGATGACGAGATATGGTCATTTCGAGTTTACAAAGGATGCCATTCGGATTGACCAATGCTCCAGCAGTATTCATGGATCAGATGAACCGTAATTTCAGAGAACACCTTGACAAATGCGTTGTAGTGTTCATTGATGACATCCTGATCTATTCTAAATCTGAAGAAGAACATGTCCAACACCTTCGTGCTGTTTTAGAGATTCTGCTCCGTGAAAAATGGTATGCTAAATTCTCTAAATGTGAATTCTAGTTACCTAAAGTGACCTTCCTTGGGCATGTCATTTCAAAAGAGGGCGTTATGGTAGATCCTGCCAAAATTGAAGCCGTTGTTGATTGGAAAAGTCCAACCAATGTTTCTGAAATCCGTAGTTTCCTTGGCTTGGCGGGTTATTATCGGCGGTTTGTGAAAGATTTTTCAAAGATTGCTAGGCCGATGACTCAGTTGCTGAAGAAAGAGTCTAAGTTTGTGTGGTCTGAGGAGTGTGAAAATGCCTTCCAGGAATTGAAAAAGAGGTTGACTACCGCTTCGGTGTTGACCTTACCTGAAGAAGGAGTGGACTTTGATGTTTACTGCGATGCTTCTAAGCATGGTATAGGTTGTGTCTTGATGCAAAAAGGGAAAGTTATTGCGTATGCCTCTCGACAGCTTAGAGTTCATGAAGTTAACTACCCGACTCATGATCTTGAATTAGCTGCGGTGGTGCATGCTTTGAAGATTTGGAGGCACTACCTCAATGGAGTCCATTGCAACATCTACACCGACCACAAAAGCCTGAAATATCTCTTTACCCAAAAAGAGCTGAACATGAGACAAAGAAGATGGTTAGAATTGGTGAATGATTATGATGCCGATCTAATTTATCATGAAGGAAAAGCTAATGTGGTGGTGATGCTCTTAGCGAAAAATCCTATCATTCTTTGAATTCTTTTCAGAATTACCTCCGAACTTGTTTTAGAACTTCAAAAATTAGGAGTAAGCCTTGTAGAAAGGGGCTCTCATCATCTTGATGCCATGTCAGCCGAACCTGACTTCTACCGTGAGATCCGTGCTTGCCTTTCCGATGATCCTACTTTCAAATCTATTCGAGCTAAAATTCAACTTGGGCAAGCTAAGGATTGTAAGATTGATGATGATGGGTATCTTCGTTATCATGGTAGAATCTATGTTCCGAGTGCAGCTGATTTGAGAAAAAGAATTCTTGATGAAGCACACCTCTCTCCTTACTCCGTTCATCCGGGAGCTACCAAAATGTACAAAGATTTGAGATTGCAATTCTGGTGGCCTAGGATGAAGATTGAAGTTATGGAGTATGTCGGTAAATGCCTCACCTGCCAGAAAGTAAAGGTAGAGCATCAAAAGCCCGGGGGTTTGCTTCAACCCCTGGATGTTCCTCTTTGGAAATGGGAGTCAATTTCCATGGATTTTGTGATGGCTTTACCCAGGACTTCCACAGGGAAGAATGCTGTTTGGGTGATTGTGGACCGATTGACTAAGTGTGCTCGGTTTATTCCTATCAAAGAAACCTGGAGTTTAGAAGTTCTAGCTCGTGTCTATGTGGATGAGATAGTGCGCTATCATGGGGTTCCTAAAGATATAGTTTCAGATCGAGACCCTCGATTTTGTTCTCGTTTGGACTCGCATTACAGAGAGCCTTGGGTAGTAAACTATTGATGAGCACTGCTTTTCACGCCGCCACTGATGGTCAAACCGAGAGAACAATTCAAACTTTAGAGGATCTTCTTCGTGCCTGTGCTTTAGATTTCCAAACTTCTTGGGAGAAATGTTTACCTCTGGTTGAGTTCTCTTACAACAACAGCTATCAAGCCTCCATTAAAATGGCACCATATGAAGCTCTGTACGGTAGAAAATGCCGTACTCCAGTCTGTTGGGATCAAATCCAAAATTTTCCAATGTTAGGACCTGATTTGGTAACCGAGTCCATTGAACAAGTTAAGATCGTTCGGGAGCGGATGAAGGCCGCTCAGGACCGTCAAAAATCATATGCTGATGTCCGTCGTCGCCCACTTTCCTTTGAGGTTGATGATCAAGTATTCTTTAAAGTGTCACCTATGAAAGGGGTGAAACGGTTTGGCGTTAAAGGGAAGCTGAGCCCTAAATATATTGGACCTTTTCGGGTGATTGAAAAGATTGGTCCTGCTGCTTACCGTTTAGAATTGCCCCCAAATCTGAGCAAGGTTCACAATGTCTTCCATGTTTCTCAGTTGAGGAAGTACATTAGTGACCCTAGCCATATCATCCAAGAAGAGATTCTTGAATTGGAGCCTAACTTGGCGGTTGAAGAAAGGCCAATTCGGATTCTTGAAAAAGCCAACAAGCAACTTAGGAGCAAAGTTGTACCTCTAGTCCGTATTCTTTGGCGTTGTGGAAATGTCGAAGAAGAGACTTGGGAGACTGAAGCTTCTATGTTAGCTAAATATCCTGAATTATTCACGTAAGGTATTCCTTTTCTTACTCTTTTTCCGAGTTACTAAGCCGTGTTTAATCATAATTAGTAAAGATATTATTCTTATTATAGAACTTTAAACTAAAGTTTTGAAAATGCTTTTATGATTTTCAATGGTTTTAACATTAATGAGTGTTAAATCTCGTTGTTGGAGACGTCCCAATAATGGGTTTTCTCATTTATTGGTGTAGAAATATTTTTATATCTTGATATAAATGTGGATGTTCTTGTCTGATCAACAAGAGTATCACCGTTTCATTGAAAAGATACCTATATTTTTCTTATGATTATATTATTAAGATGTTATATACTATAAATTCTCCTTCTAAGTTTCGAGGGCGAAACTTTTTAAAAGGAGGGGTGATTGTAACGCCCCGTAATTTCGGGCCGTTATTATTTTACGAAAGTAATTTATTAATCAAGTAAAATTTAATATTAATGTATTTGAAGTAATAATAATTCAAAGAAATATAATTTTATTATATTTTGAAGTAAAGTATTTATTTTGATAGTTTCGAAATGTTTAAAAATAGTTTAAACCGTGTAAAAACTTTTTATTTCGAAATAAGGGCATTTCGGGGAAAAATGACAACTCTATTGAAAATTGGGTAAACGATTTTGGAAATGGGTCGTATGAGTATTCAATTTTCTTGTAATCTCGTGTTTAAGAACTTTGGTCTTGTCGGAATTTGCGTTTGACAAGCGGTTCTAATTATTATCGAAACGAACCAAAACCGACTCGTAAAATCCCGACTAAAACCCGCTCCTTTCCTTTCCTCCTTTCCTTTCCCGCGGACACCCCCCTTCCCCTTCCTTTTTTCTGATTTTTCTTGTCTATCATCACCTTCCTTCATCTTCTAAAACCTTCCAACAAAACAAAAACACCATTTTTATACAATTTCAAGCTAAAATCGCCATAACTTCCTCATTTCTTGTCGGATTTTCACATAACTTATATTTCCGGAATCCTCTCTTCGAGATATACCTCCTGGTATATTTTAATTTCAGTTTTCTTGAAGTTGTTTTAAGACGATTTTGGGTAATTTCGGTATTTTGTACTTATTATTGTGTTTTTATGGTTTATTTAGGTGAAGAATTGGAGGACGAGTTTGGGGACTCGTATATTGTCGAAGATAGTGGTTAGTTGCTTGTTAGGGTTTGGTTTTCAAGGTGCTAATTGCTCGTTTTCTAGCTTAAGGTAACATATTTCGAGTTACTCGACGAATAATCGTCACATTCTTTGTTGTTTTTGTATGTTTTTGTGATTTTTATTTATGTAGTTAATTCCACATGATAATATGGTTGCATGCATGGCTAATTCATGTCTTTTGGTTAGTTTAAGTTAACATATTAGTATGGGAACGATTAATTATGTTTCAGACGGTGTTATACTGAACAAAAATGGAAAAATGGAGGTGTAGGGGTGGCGGCAGCAGGCCCGGCAGGCCACGGCAGGCCCACGGCTGGCCCGGGTCAGCCCGTTGCTTGTTTCGCGGTTTTTCATGCTTTGTTCATCATTTTAGGTTCATTAATGTTATAGTTAGAATAAGTATCATATGGTTAAACCTTTGAAATGAATAATGTTAGTAGTAAAGATAATGAGGTTGGTAAAATTATGCTCATATTGATAGTTATCACATGTTAGGGTAGATTATACAATGAAATTGTAATGATTAGGCTCAAATGAATTTTATTGCGATAATTGTAATGTTTTGATGATTGTGCCGAAAACTGAGCCTTAGTCCCTTTGACTGATTCGATGTCAGTTAATTGAGTGATTGGTCTGCCGCAATTTAACCCGTACCTGTCGCAGGACTAGGGTTGCGGGTAAAAATTCGGTTGGATGAAATTTTATATGAATTGGATAATCGGCCTTTTTCTTGTTTTAGGCCATTTATCAAGTTTTTAAGTTCACATGTATAGTTGGTTGAATTTAATAGTTTCTTATATTGTAGAAATGGCCCTAGATTCCCTGAAGCCTTTAATATTGTTAATATTGCTAGAATTGGTATTGAATACTTCTTGCAGGTTGTTGTGTGTCATAGATAGGTCTTTATAGTCTCTGACGAGTATATGTTCACTGCTTAATAGCCTTTGTGTTCCTGACTTGGTGGGTTTATATCCAAGTTGGGGCATGACCTCGTTACTTATTTTGATAGTAAGTGGTCAGCTTAAGTACTAGCCAACCCTTTGGTGGACTCCTTAGGGTACTCACTTTGTTTTAGAAAAATTGTGGGTCTTGGGTGCGGTGGTGTGTATCCGCATGTCTAGGTCTGCGCAGATTTTAGGTTAGGGTTGTGTTGTGTCTTGGCCATGTTTTGATAGAACCTCTGAGCCAAGATACCGGTTCGATTACCTTCCCTACCTCGTGGTATAGACTCGAGTTACAGAGTGACTATTGACGGTGCTAAGAACTTATGCCTGTCTTTGATATATTGCCCTTTTTTGTATGGTGACTTTATGAATTGTAATAGGTGAGATGTAAGCCGGTTACAATTGATAAAGTTTGGATTACTACTTGTTATATGTTTCACATGATAGTTTAAATTGGTCAGTTTAGTATTCATATGTTAGAATACTTGGAAATTAGATTAATTATCATATTGTTTACATGTTACACTACATGTTACATTAAAAATGACGTTTCGTGGGTCGGGAGGACTCAAGTTACTCCCCACCGAATTGTGGCTTTCGTGTTTGTATAAAATGCGATTGACAGGTTGATGATGCTTAGTTGGGGTTCACGGACGAGCTAGTGAGCAAGAGAACCTTGGACCTAGTTTGGCTATTTTTGTAGTAAACCTTTTAACTCTTGGTTATGTATATATTTTGAAGGGACATTTGTCTCCCTCTTTTACCTTGGGTTTGTATCTCTATGTTCTCGCAACTTTAGTTGGGTTATGTAAATTAGTTGGTTTGCATTTGCAGGTTTTGGGCACTCTTAAGTTGGAATTGTTTGTGAATGGTTTAGGAAAATTTTGAAAATTACAGGTTTTATCTAGTTGAACCAATTACAAACATATCCTGTCAGTTTTTCTGTAGAATTTACGTATTTATTTAATGCTAAATTTAAGGGTGTCACAGTGCCGCCATCCATGACACTCTACGACGGGACCACGGATCCTCTTGATCATATCAACCATTACAAGCAGAAGATGATGGTGATCACCGCAACAGGTTCTTTGAAAGAAGCCTGTATGTGTAAGGGGTTTGGATCCACCGTGTCCGTAGCAGCCTTGTAATGGTTCATCAGCCTGCCCAATAAGAGCAGAACCTGCTTCGCCGACTTAGTCAATGCCTTCCACCAGCAGTTCGCCAGCAGCCGCAGACTAGAAAAACAAGCCAGTGACCTGTACCGAATAGTACAGGGACCTGAGGAGGCTACCAGAGATTTTCTAAACAGATTCAATAGAGAGAAGGTAGCAATCCCTCGGTGTGACACAGCCACGGCCATAGAAGCTTTCCGCCAAGGGCTCCGCCAGGACTCAAACTTATATAAAGACCTGACCAAGTACCCTTGCGCTACCTTTTAGGAGGTACAAACGAAGGCAATTGCAGTCAGGCGGCTGGAGATAGACTCAGGGCCCAGGAGAGCGGCCTACGACACAGATCATACATCCAAAAAGGCACCTGCAGAAAAGCAGAGCGAAAGAGCCAAACCCTACAACAAACCTGTGAACAAAGTTTCTGAGGGCCCAGGAGGAAAGAATAACTCCGAGCCACCTCCGAAAGTAAGTGAGTATAAATTCTCAACTAACCTTGCAGGACTACTGAAGGCCCTAAAGGAGATACGGGGAGTCAGGTGGCCTAGGAAGCGGACTGACGAGCGTCGTAACGATAAAAGAGAATTCAGCAAGAGGTGCCAGTACCACGATGACATAGGACATGACACCGACGAATGCTACACCTTGAGAAGGGAAGTCAAATTCCAGTATGATCGAGGAAACTTAGACCACCTCTTGCCAGGAGGCTCCACCATAGTTAATTCCACTAATCAGGTTCTGCCCTCTCCTTCACCAGTGTGCACTAGAATTGTGAATATTATTACAGGAGGCTCGGAACTGTGTGGCCTGACTTATTCAGCAGCCAAAAGGCACGCCACACAAACCAAAGGAGATAAACCAGAATTCTCCTGCAGAATCAGCCGTTAGGACCTCCCAGCAGTCACCTTTGATGAAACAGATGCACAAAACACTCCAGAACAACACCACGACGCTCTGATCATCACCCTCCTCATAAAAAACTGTGAGGTAAGGAAGATCCTGGTGGATACAGGAAGCTTCGTCAACCTGATTATGCTGGAAACACTCAAGGGCATGGGGTTTAGTGAGAAGGACTTAGCAACGAAAGCGGTACCTTTGGTCGGTTTCAGCGGTAAAACAAAGCACTCTCTAGGAGAAATTGTCATCCCAACCTATGCCAAAGGAGTCAATAAACTGGTGAGATACTTTGTTATCGATGGCCCCTCTACTTACAATGTAATTCTTGGTAGGCCCTGGATCCACGAAATGAAGGCAATACCTTCAACCTACCACCAATGTCTGAAATTCCCAACACCCTGGGGAGTGTAAGAGATACGTGGGGATCAAGAGGAAGCTAAGAATTGCTACAAGATAGCCCTGAAACCAACAACCCGACCGCCAGCATAACAATTACAGAGCCATCGCATCCAGGAGGAATATGTCGAGCCACCTCAGGCAGAGCTGGACGAAGTCAGCCTGGACGAGCTGTAACCAGAATGAACTGTACTTATTGGATCAGAATGCACAGGTAATGTCCGCCAGGAACTTGTTCAATTGTTGAAAACTAACATGGATTGTTTTGCTTGGTCCCACAATGATATGGTAGCGATAGACCCTAATATAATAACACACAAGCTGAGCGTGAACCCAAGCTAAAAACCTGTCCAACACAAGAGGAGGAAGTTTGCTCCAGAGAGGCACCAGTTCATAAACCAAGAGGTAGACAACTTGCTCGCTGCTGGAAAAATTAGGGAAGTTAAGTACCCGGAGTGGTTATCAAATGTGGTGGTTGTTCCAAAAAAGAATGGCAAGTGGAGAGTTTGTGTTGACTTCACAGACCTCAATAAAGCTTTTCTAAAGGATCCATTCCCTCTGCCATACATAGACGCAATGGTGGATGCTACGGCAAGCCATGAAATGCTCACATTCCTAGACGCGTGGAGTGGTTACAACCAGATCAAGATGCATCCCGATGATCAAGATAAAACAGCATTCAGGTCAGAGCGAGGTATTTATTGTTACAATGTGATGCCTTTTGGTCTAAAGAATGCAGGTTCCACCTACTAACGGTTGGTAAACACGATGTTCAAAGAGAAAATAGGCCACACCATAGAGGTATACATCAACGATATGGTGGTAAATTCAATGCAAGCTGCACAGCACGTCGATCATCTGGCTGACACTTTCAGCACCCTGAGAAAATATAAAATGAAGCTGAACCCGTAAAAATGGACCTTCGGAGTCTCCAGTGGGAAGTTCCTAGGATATATGGTCACCTAGAGGGGGATAGAAGCCAACACTGATCAAATCAAGGCCATACTCCAGCTAGAGTCACCTCAAAAGATGAAGGACGTGCAGTGCCTGACAGGACGGGTGGCTGCTCTGAATAAGTTCATAGCAAGGTCCTCAGACATATGCAAGTTATTTTACGACATCCTAAGGAAGAGCCAGAAGTTCGAGTGGACGGAGGAACATGAGGAAGCACTGAGCGAGCTGAAACGGTATCTAAGCACTCCACCACTCCTATCAAAGCCAGAACCCGGAGAGACCTTGTCCTTGTATCTTTCAGTAACTGAGGTGGCTGTCTGCGCAGTGTTAGTTCGAGAGCAAGAAGGAGTACAACATCCAGAATACTACGTCAGTAAGTCTCTGCTGCCTGCAGAGACCAGGTACACCTCACTTGAAAAACTTGTACTCGCATTAGTAACAACTTCTTATAAGTTACGACCTTATTTTGAGTCACATACTATCTCTGTGGTAACTAATTATCCTCTTAAGACTATAATGAGAAAACCAGAGTTATCAGGTAGAATGGCCAAATGGTCCATGCATCTAAGTGGCTACGACCTGAAATTCGAACCTCGAGCATCAATCAAGTCCCAGGCTCTGGCAGACTTTGTCTCCGACTTTTGCCCCTCCCTCCAGACGCAGAACGAGAAGAACATTCTCACCCTGGAGGAAGACAAAGGGGAGCAGACGTGGGAGCTGAATGTAGATGAAGCCTCCAACGTAAAGGGAGCAGGAGTTGGTTTGGTCCTTAAATCACCCCCAAGGGAACCTCTTGGTCCAGGCAGTTCGGTGCGAATTCAAGGCTACCAACAACGAAGCGGAATACAAAGCCTTGATCTTGGGTCTGCAGCTAGATCTGGACTTAAAAATTAGGTACCTCCAGGTATACAGTGACTCCTAAATTATCGTAAACCATGTAAATAACTCTTATGCAGCTAGGGACCCTACTATGATGGCCTACCTAAAAATACCGCAAGAGTTGTAACTCAGGTTCAAAACCTTTAACATCAAGTAAATCCCCAGGGACTAGAACGTGGAGGCTGATGCCTTAGCTTCTCTGGGGACAACATTCAAATCAGGTACAATCTCTACCATACCTATCGTCAACGTAGTGGAACTTGTAATATCAAAAGCAGGACAGGGCGAAGAAAACACAACTGGCTCACCGCAATCACAGGAAGAACGGGTGTTAACCAACACCACCGGTCAGGAGGAAGCAGTTGACTGGAGGAAACCCTACCAAGATTGGTTACAGAGTGACATACTTCCAGCAGATAAAAAAGAGGTAAGAAGCTTTAAAATGCGAGCCTCCAGATTTGTGCTAATTGATGGTATCTTGTTCAGGAAATCCCTCGCAGGACCCTACCTGAGGTGCCTGGATAAGGAAGAATCTCATGATGTTTTACATGCTATCCGCAGTGGTGAATGTGGAAACCATGCAGGGGGCAGGAGCCTGTCCAATAAGGTCCTCATGCAGGGGTACTTCTGGCCCACGATGCATAAGGATGCTATGGAATACATAAAAAAGTGTGATGCTTATCAAAGACATGCACCAGTCAGCCACCAGCCTGCAGAGCCTTTGCACCCAGTCTTTTCATCTTGGCCCTTTATGAAATGGGGAATGTACATAGTAGGACTACTGCCCAAGGCACTAGGAAACAAGGTCTACATGCTCGCCATGACAGACTACTTCTCCAAATGGATAGAGGCAGAATCGTCCTCTCAAGTTACTGAGACCCAGGTGATATCTTTCATTAAACGCAATATCATCTGTATATTTGGTATTCCATCTGAAATAATATGCGATAATGGATCTCAGTTTATTGGCAATAAGACAGAAGCATTTTGTGCTAGATGGAACATTTCACTGCAGAAATCTACTCCTAGGAACCCCCAGTCCAATGGTCAGGCAGAGTCCAGCAACAAAATCATAGTGGACAACCTAAGAAAGAAGCTGGAAAAGATTGGGGGCAAATGGGCAGAGGAACTACCACTGGTCCTATGGGCTGACAGGACCACCCCTAAAGTAGCAACAGGACAAACTCCTTTCAGCCTGGTATTCGGAGCTGAGGCAATTATTCCTTCAGAGATCAGGGTCCCTACCTACAGATACGGGTGCCTAACAGAGGAATGAAATCAGGTAGAAATGGCAAGCAGCCTGGATACTGTGGATGAACTCAGAACCAGCGCCCAGATCAGGATGGCTTCATACAGACAAACGGTAGCAAGGAGCTACAACAAAAATGTAAAGGTCAGGACCCTGCAAGTAGGAGACTTGGTCCTGAGGAAAGTCTTCCAGAACACTAAAAACCAGCGAACAGGCAAATTTGCCTACAATTGTGAAGGACCGTACCAGGTGGAAAGTATCTTCGGAAATGGAGCCAACAGGCTCATGACAATGGAAGGGCAAATAGTCCACAGGTCGTGGAATATCATCCACCTAAAAAAATACTATATCTGAAGTGATTAGAGCAGTCAGCAACCAGGCATGTAGTCTACCAGATACAGCCCCACCAGGTTCCAGGTTTTGCTAAGTGTTCTTGTCTTTCTAAGAACCCTAATTTTTGTTCAGTCTAAAAAGCAATTTCTTTTTTCAATCTCCCAATCAAACCTTTTGACCTTAACTAATGTATTCAAACTTTTTGAGCCATAAATAAATTCTTTAGTGTGTTTTAAACGTTATAAATATTAAAACTCAAGTTTACCAATAGAACATTTTTTGACCTACTTTTAAAATTTTTTGGAAATCAGGTGTTCTAAGAGAGAGGAGCCTACAAGAACTAATCTGGTGGAGTTTTGTATCCCCATACAGAGAAGCATGGACTCATGACTAAGTAACCATAGATCGGACGAGCTAGGCTTCTGCAATACTTAGTGACCATGCAAGCGAGGTTCCTCTGAACAAAGGGGCAGTTAGATCCCAGAACCTCCAATCAAAGAAAGCCGGAAACAAAACAACAAAAAAGGTGCACGCACGATAAAACAAAGGTACGCCAGAAAACGGCAGAATACTAACTAAGGCGCCTGAAACGACAAGGTATCAAAGTACGCTTTGCTCCCATGAGCAAAGCCAAAAACATACCTAAAATTATCCAAAAGCTAATAAAGTTTCATGCCACACAGGGCCCAGGAAATAAATACGAAAAACAGAAAGGAAGCTGGTCCAGGAACCTCATCAGTCCAGCAGAACATGCTCCATCCCTGTAGCAGAAGCTGGAACATTTTCAGGAGCAGGCTGAAAATTGGAGTTGCCCTCAGGAACCAGGTTGTCAGCTTGGTGGGTTCCTCCCTGAACCTCTTCCTCCTCGGCAGCAGAAAAACCGTCATCCTCCTCCAAGGCGTCAATTTCAAAGTCCGACAGAATCCCCAGCTCAACCTTCTCCGGAAGGGAGTCAACAAATAACCTCTCTTCTTCCTCCAAGTCCCAGGAAAAATGTTTCCCCTCATTGAACTCCTTAATGCAAGCAATCTTCATCTCCCAGGAAGAGCAAGCCGCGGCATCAGTCACGGCCTTGGACAAATTGGCCTTCTTTTCTTTCAGGACCCTATTTTCAGCTATCAAGGAGTTGTTAGCTTCCAGAACCTGGGCCATCTACGCCTCGGATTCTTTCAGATTGCTGCAAATTGAGCTTGCCTCCCCTTTGAGTCTTGCCTTCTCCTTCCTTTCTGCATCAAGCTGATAAAGCAGGTCCTTTTTCTCAGCCCGCAAGAGGCACACCTCGTCCTCAAATTGGGCGAGCCTCTCACGAAGAAGAAGCGATATCTGCAGCGACTAAAGGAGAATACAAAGCAGCAGTCAGAATAAGCAGCAAAAAAAAAAAAAAAAGAAAAAAGAAAAAAAAAAAGAGAGAAAATTTTACCTCAAAAGCGTGCTCAGCATCCAGGTCTGCCAGCTCCTTCGAAGACCTTTTTTCTAGAGATGAACGTGGACCAGGGAGCATCAGTCGCTTCAGGTAGGGCCAGTGCCCCAGGGACCTAGAGAGGCCAAAACCCTCGGGGAGTTTCAGGGTCATCTCAGCAGGAGGAGTGTTGGAGGTGGCAGGAGTAGGAGGTCTAGTACGATCAGCGGGCAGGGACGCCAGGGGAGTAGCCTCAATAGGAGTAGGCTCAGAGGAGGCAACATGCCTCTTCGGGTGGATAGCCTCAATATCTGGAGCAGAGTCAGCCTTTCTCTTGGAAGCAGGCTTAGGTGCACCCCTTGTAGCCCTCTTCCTCTTTTGGGCTAAAATCATTTGTAAGGTAACCTTGGGTCTAGCAGTTTCTGAGACCTCAAGGAAATAAAAGAAAAGGGTCAGGCTCCAGAAATATGCGAGGATCCTAAAAAGGAAGTCATAGAAAGCATGCAAAAAGAGAAGCATACCAGTCATTGTTGCTTCCTCTTCTTCCTCTCCGTCAACAGAAGGTGCTCCGCCGGGAATAAAGCCTAGTAAACGATTGAATGATCTTTGATCAGGGGGCAGACCAAACAGCTTGGTCAGGGAAGCGGTCTCGTCGGGCGAAGGCACTAAACGGTTCAAACCTGCACAAAAGAGCAAGTAAGGAAAGTAAGAAAGCAAAGAGCAAGGAAGAAAAAAGAAATCCTAAATACCTGAAGTAGATCGCCACTCAGAATACAAATAATCAACTGGAGGAGGAAGGGAATTAATTTCTACAAAGATAAAGCGGCGGAACCAATCAATATCATTAGGCTTAGGGGGAAACACTATGCAATGTTCCTCATTCTCCCGGACTCGTAAGGTCACTTGACCATGGCCCAAAGACCGCACAGTAAATAGGTGACCCAGATCACCAAGATCGATCCCACAGTCATATAAATCATTCATAACACAAAGTGGAAGCAAAGTACGTCAAGCGTACGGAGCAACCTGACACACATCAAGCTTGTTCAAACGAAGGAAATCCTGGATCAATTTTGGGAAAGGGAGCCTTAAACCTATAAAGAAATAGTAGAAGTAGAAGCATGTCCACCCCGGCCTGCGAAAATCCGCCCTTTGGCCAGGAAGAGGGACATGCACCACCACTTCATCGTAAAAACCGAACCACTTTCTGATCAGGACAATGTCAGACGCCTCGAAAGTGGAATTGCACGAATGCGTCGAAGCAAGGATGGAAGCAGAGGGAAATAAATTAGAAGGATCAGAAGCGGGGATTGGTATAGAAGAACTAGAGGAACAAGTATTTTTTCGAGCCATTACAAGGGGAAAAGAGAAGGATACCTGGGAAATGAAGATGAAAGAGATTGAAAATGAAAGAAAATGAAGAAGTTGGAAGAAATGAAAGAAGTTATAGGGAAAGGAGAGAAAGTGAACGGTTGGTAGTCAATTAATGGGCACGGCAGTTGAGGGGATAATAGCGGGTAGCCAAAAAGGCGTGGGAAATCATACAGACGGTTGTTTGGCGGCTCAGCCAGTATGGAAATTCCCGCCCAAGTGTAATTGCACGAGAATTTGGGGGCAATTGTTAGGGGAAAAATTTACAATTTTTACCAAGTGACACGTGGCAGGCGCTGAGTGGAGAAAAGCAAGTGCAATAGGATTGATGACTTGGCGAAATCAGGACCACAAAATCAAGGTGAACAAACACACTTAAATGATAATAAAGTGTCAATCAAAGGGGAGAAAACTCAGAGCAATTATCTCCTAAAAAAGAGGTAACCATCCCAGGAACCTCGTAACGGGCGTCCAGGACCCTGGAAGAGGGAAACCCTAGGAAGTCAACTATAAAAGGGGGAAAGCGTGCAGCAGCAAGGGGACATTGACTCCGAGTATCTTTCTTATAGCTTACTAAATAAAACACCATTATACTACCTTACTTACGAAAATTATTGTTGATCATAGTGCAATTATTGGCGGGATTCCGAATCCTCCAGCAGTTGTTCCCACAACGGGTTTTCCGCGTCACCAAAATTCCCTCGTGTCACTCTTTCTTTCATTGCCTTTATTTGATTTTGCTCGTCAATTTCTTTATTCGTTTCAAAATTATAGTCAATCATTTAGACCCATCAAACTAATATCTAACCGGTAAATTTTTACCAAAACAATTATCATTGCTTCATCAGTCGTTGTTAGTTTTATTATCGCCGTGAGTAGCTAATTTCTTAATTGCTAGCATTAGGGGAGCCATGATAGTAAAACAATAATGTTATAATTAGATTAGGAAGTTTTAAATGTGAGAATTGATTCATAGCAATATAATTAGGGCAAGCATAACGCCAGAGCAGAGAACTTTAATGCCACGACCACTATGAGTGGATTATTTAATTCCCACTTGCATGTTCATAGGCAAACTTTCGTGGCATTAACCATTTAGTTCGTGGCAATATAGTGTCCCTATAATTATAATTGTTTAGTTGAGTGCACGCTTCTACATTAATTAACCCGGTTAAATTCAGACCTAGATCGGAAGATTGGAATGAATAGACCTGTTTTGAACAATAGACTACTCTAATGAGGGCGGAAGCTAAGTTAGTAGTTTTTTAGGGCGGATGACGGACCGGAAGGACATTTCCTTCACCCTTCTCACATCAGACCGACTGACCTTACCTTTAGTAGAATTGTGTGATATCATGGTGAACCGACATCCTAGCATCTTTCTCTCTATTTGATAACTCATTTCTTCAATCTTATTTGTTTTAATTGTTGTCTCTTTCATTGCTTTTAATTCAGCTCAGTAGTTTAGTCAAATTAAATCAACCCCCCCCCTTTTGTGACCATGACAGACTAGAATAACAAGTAGATAGTGACTGCCTCCCTATGGAGTACGATACCCGACTTACCTCTGCTTTATTAGTTAGAGCCGGTTGGTGTATTTTTGATAGGGTTGCGACAACCGTGTCAAGAGCAATGATTTTGGAACTTAAAATCAATGAACAAAATGAACATGGAGCTACTGCAAAGGTTTGGGAGACGTCCTAATACCGCATTATGGCCCTTACAAGTGTGTCGTGGGGATCGGTATATGTTTATGTTATGTTTGTGTTTTATGAAGTAAGTTGTATGCTGAGGTTGAGACGAGATAGCATGATCTGGCTTAAGTGTTGTGGAGTAGTTGAAGTAATAGTATGACATGATGTTATGATTTAAATTGTTTTACTTGTTTAGTAACATGAGAATAGGATGGTTGTGGCAGTTCGCCATCGTACTTGGTTAATTATGTGTTGGGACGTCGTGTCAGCATGACTCGACCGAGTGAAGGTGGTAATCGACCGAGTAAGGGTTACTCAACCGAGTACTAGTGACTCGACCGAGTGTCGGAATGTGTGTCGTAGATAGTTGCTTCTGGAAGATGACAACTTGACCGAGTAAAACGGGAACTCAACCGAGTGGTGCTAACTCGATCGAGTATTGTACGTACTCGACTGAGTAAGCTTTTCATGGAATTCTGACCAGCTTCTAGAAGTTGAGAACTTGACCGAGTTTTTTACGTACTCAATCGAGTAACCTCAAATCAACCGAGTAGGTTCATGTACTCGATCGAGTACTGCTAAGGGTGTATATGTTTCGTTTTGAGCCGTAGGGTATGTGCTTACATTTACCTTTTTATATATATCAGCTCAAAATGCCGCCCAAGTGATCCCCTACGTACCTAAAGGATGCGGAGATGACAATAGATGAGATTGCTTGGTTGATCGAGCAACAAGATGCCCTTACTGAGGCCCTTAAGAATGTGGGCAAAGCGAAGGAAGTGGTCAATAACTCCACTAAAATGAGTACCATAATCACTCACTTTAACCCCTCTACCTATAAGGGCACAAAACCGCCTCACTTGCTCGACAACTAGCATTGTGAGATGGAGAGTGTTCTCGAGGTGGTGAACTGTCCGGAAGAAATGAAGGCAGAACAAGCTGCGTTCTATCTAAGGGATGAAGCTAGGGCATGGTGGAACAGGGAGAAGGAGGTGGCTCTTGAGTACTATATGAGTCAGGACGAACCTGCTATTCCTTGGGCAGAGTTGAAGAAGGCTTTGAGACTCCAGTTTTTTCCTGAGCTTAGGAATAAGATGAGGGTCGAGTTCAGCACTTTCCGGATGACAGAGAATATGACTGTGGTAGAATACCATAAGAGATTTAATGAGTTATCATGCTACACAAATGATTTGGAGTTGAGCCCTTTGACCTTTGCTCTTCGATTTGAGCAAGGGATATCAGTGATGATCCTGGAAAGGGTACCTGCTAGGGTTCTTAAGAACTTGAAAGATGTGTACGAATGGGCTGGGAATGCGGAGAGGCTTATAGATATGGCTAAGGAGGCTAAGGAGAAACTGGGCGACAAGAGGAAGTCTGATAATGATAACAACGGACAATCAGCGTTCAAGCGGGGTAATTACAATCAAACTAAGGCCTATTCTGGAGAGTCCGGATTCAGTAGTGGGTCGTCTTTTGGTGGTTGTACCAACAGTGGCAGTTCCGGGTTGACTTGTTACATCTACGACGGTATGGGTCACAAGAAGTATGAGTGCACTAGATATGGAGGATTGGGTTTCTAGAGACAACACCAGGGGAAGTATTCTCAGGCACCAAGTCAGAGCATGACAAGTAATAAACCGGCAGGGTCGTGGCCTAATTAGGGTGGTCAAAGCCACAACAACAACAGTTATTTTACCGAAACAATGGAGGGGCTTATCAATGACAGGGAGGCAATGCTAATCAGAATTCGTGTTGAAACATAAAGAATAATCTAGAAAAATCTATGTAATACTACAAATATGACTTCCTAGAATAATCTAGCTAGTGTAAGTAAGATGGAAAAATCTAGAAACTAGTAGAGCAAAAATCATTGACATATAATGGCTATAAATAGCCATGCTTCTATCAAGTTCAGGTGTGTAGTCCATGAGTTGTAACAAAAGAGCTTATAGGTCTCACCAACTTCGTCTCCTCCAAATATTATGTAATATCACACATTTAACATATAAATAAAAATCATCCATGTTGAGAATATTAGGCTCACAATACTTCCGCTGCCAAAATTCCAACAATTCGGCTGCTAAGTCCACAATATCAACAAGCACAATGCAGGGTGGAGCTCAAAAGAATAGTGGGAAGCTGTTCATGATGGACAAGCAGGCAGCTGAGGAGGATGCACAGGTCGTCACTGATACTTTTATCGTTAATAATACGCTGACCTTTAAAAGATGAAGAGATAGATAGAGAGAGAGAGAGAGAGAGAGAGAGCGATATCTGAAAAATCCCAAAAAAAACAAAAACAAAAACCCTAAACCCTAAAAATGTCAATTGATTGTTCAAACGTTGAACAATTCCCTCCTCTGATCTTTATTACTACAAACTCAAAACAAACAAAAGCTTCTAATAATGCTGCATCCTCTTCTCCGGTTGCCCATGTGGTAGCGGGGGGACCTGGAAGTGCTGACATGGGGAAAACAAAGAGCGTCAATGAAGTTGTGGAAATTGCGCCGTATGATTTGGATTCCATTGCCCCTGAAGAGCAGGAATGGGTAGTTCAGCGAAGGAGGAAAGGCAAGAGCCCTTTAGCGGTGATTGAAGAAGAACCTGCTGAACTATTGCAATTCACTCAGGAAGATGTTAAGGAGGAGCTTGAATTCTGGAAGAACTCGGTCTATTGCTTCGTCTTGGGTGCTAACCCGCCTGTAGAGGTGGTAGATTGCTTTATTAGGAGGATTTGGGCACATTTACCTATTGATAAGGTGTCTTTTCTTGCGAATGGAGTTTTTCTGGTTCGGTTTACCTCTAGTCAGGCCAAAAATAGAGTCTTGCAGCAAGGTCATTCCTTATTTGACAATAAGCCGCTTATTGTCAGGCCTTGGAGTGCGGATGTGGAGTTGGTGAAAGCTGATGTCAAGGATGTACCAGTATGGGTTAGGTTTATGAATTTGCCTCTGAAATTTTGGGGTAAGCCTTTGCCTAAACTTGCTGGTTTGTTGGGAAAATTTATTCAATGTGATGTTGCAACTAAGGATAAAACTCGTCTGGGTTTTGCCCGTGTCATGATTGAAGTGCCGTTTGGTAAGGCCATCCCTGCGTCTGTTAAATTTTTTGATGAGGATGGGGTTGTGGTTACTATTAAGGTGGAGTGTGAGTGGAAGCCTGTTCTTTGCAAAAAAATGTCAAGGAGTTGGGCATGAGGTTACTAATTGTAGGAAATCCCCACCACCACAGTCTCAGAAGGTAAATGGACCTAAGGGAGGTCAGAAGCAGTGGAGACCAAAGGCGCAACAAACAAAGACTGGTGTTCCTGTGGTTGCCCAGCCTGCTGTACCTGAACAGGAGGAGCCAAAGGATAGTCCCTCTGGTGTTGTTCATACCACCCCAATGGAAAAACCAAACCAGTTTCAGGTGTCTTGGTCTTGGAATGGAAAATATCACATGGTGAATACCCCTGCAAAGAGGATTATAAGACTTAGCAGACATGAGTTGTTGGATCATGGTCAGAGTTCTGGTAAATTGGGTAACTCTAATCTCCTGGAATCTCTTAATAATATGACTCCTAAAGCTGGCATTGGTGTAACTGGTAGTGTTTTACCTCCTCTTGGGGGTAATACATAATTTTGGCTTTTGGAACATTAGGGGATTGAATAGTCCAACCAAACAAAATACGATTAAATGGTTTCTCCATCAACATCGGGTTGGATTATTTGGTCTCCTTGAGACAAAGGTGAAACCTTTGTTTCTAAATAGTATCAGAGCTAATATCTGTACAAACTGGTGTCTTTCTATTAATACTGCCTATCATAAGGGAGGGTGTATTTGGGTACTTTGGAACCCCTCTATGTACTATGTTAATTTCCTAGACTATGGTGCTTAGTTTATTCACATGGAGGTAAGGGATATGAGTACTAGCTATAAGTTCTATGTTACCATGATATATGCTTTTAATGATGTCAATGAGAGGAAAGAGCTTTGGGCAAAACTTATAGCTTTCAATAGCAAGTTTAAGGGTCCTTGGGTCATCTGTGGAGATTTCAATACTGTGTTGGTCCCTTCTGAAAGGTTGGGTGGTAAATCTACTTTTGAGGAAATGGATGATTTTCAGCAGTGTGTCAATGAGTATGGAGTGACTGATTGTTCTGCAATTGGGTCGTTTTTCACATGGACTAACAAACAGGAGCCTGCCTCAAAGGTGTTCAGTAGACTTGATAGACTATTGGTCAATGATGAGTGGCTGAAAGACAATCCTCTTGCTTATGCTCATTTCTATTCTGAGGGGGTTTTTGACCATACTCCTTGTGTTGTTCAAGTTCAGAATGATTTGGAGAAGCCTAGGAAGGCTTTTAAATACTATAATATATGGAGTCAGGCTTTGGATTTTAAAGATTGTGTTCAGCAGGTCTGGAACCAGACTATCCCTGGCACCCCTATGTTTCAGGTTGTCAAGAAATTAAAAGCTCTTAAATGGCCTTTGAAGCAATTAAACAAACAGAATTTTGATGATGTGGTTAACAATAAAGCTAGGGCTTCTATGAATTTCGATTTTATTCAGCAAAAGCTCAGAGATGATCCTTTAAATCCTGTGCTTCTGAATCAAGAAAGAGAGGCTCTTGATAGTTTTAAGTTCCTGGAGAAGGCTTCTGCTGACTTCTTACTTCAAAAGTCTAAGGCTATATGGGTGGATATGGGGGATGATAATACCAAATATTTGCACAATATAATTAAAGGCAGGCAATCCAGGAATAAGGTTATTAGAATTGAGAATCTTAAAGGCAAATGTTGTGATGATCCTAAGTCTATCCAGGGGGCTTTTCTGGAGTTTTATGAACAACTTCTTGGTACTGCTAAACCTGTTTTGAACATTAGCTCTTCTGTTGTTCAACTGGAGAAGGGATGCACTAGTTCTCATCATACAGTCCTCCTTGCTCCTATGTCTAAAGAAGAGATTAAGCATATGTTCTCCATTCCAACTCACAAGGCTGCAGGCCCTGATGGCTACTCGAGTGCCTTCTTTAAAGATTCCTGGGAAGTGGTGGGAGATTCAGTGTGCTCTGCAATTCAGGATTTTTTCAATCCAGGGAAGTTGTTAAAGCAGCTGAAGCACACTTTCATTACTCTGGTTCCTAAATGTGCTTTACCTCAGAATGTGACCCAATTCAGGCCCATTTCTTGTTGCAATGTGTTGTATAAGTGTATTTCCAAGTTGTTATGTAACAGACTCTCTAAGGTTTTGCCTGATATTATAAGTGACAATCAAGGAGGTTTTGTCAAGGGGAGGAGCATTGTGGAAAATATTTTGATCTGTCAGGATATAGTGAGACTCTATAATAGAAAGGCTATCTCTCCTAGATTCCTTTTGAAGGTGGACCTAAAGAAAGCATATGACTCTGTCAGTTGGGAGTTTTTGGAACACATGTTGGGTGCTTTAAATTTTCCTGTTCAGTTTATTGATCTTCTTATGGAGTGGGTGAAAAGTGCCAGTTACTCCTTAGTACTCAATGGTGGTATTTTTGGCTTCTTTAAGGGGAAAAAAGGTCGTAGGCAAGGGGATCCCTTGTCTCCTTTACTCTTCGCTGTTGCTATAGAGTATCTTAGTAGGGTTTTAGCGTTTGTGTCTGATAATATGCCCTTCAAGTTTCACCCTATGTGTGGTAAGCTTAAATTAACACATTTGATGTTTGCTGATGATTTGCTCCTGTTTAGTAAAGGGGATGTGGGTTCAATCATGATACTTTTAAGAGCTTTTTCCACCTTTTATAAAGCTTCAGGTCTGCAAAAGAGCCCTTATAAAACTAGTGCTTATTTCAGAGGGGTTCCAGCTTGGGTGAAAGAGGAAATTCTACTTGTCTCTGGGTTCCATGAAGGTGAACTCCCTTTTAAATACTTGGGTGTTCCTATTACTGCATGTAGACTAAACAAAGTTCAAGGTCAGGTTCTGGTTGAGAAGGTGACTGAGAGAATTACAAGGTTTGGCATAAGACACTTATCCTATGCTGGAAGGCTTGTTCTGGTCAATTCAGTTGTTACAACCTTGTATAACTACTGGATGAGCATCTTTATCATACCTAAAGGAATTCTGAGGAGGATTAATGCTCTCTGTAGGAATTTTTTGTGGGATGGCAAAGTGGATTTTAGGAGAGTCCCTTTAGTTAGCTGGGATAGTGTGTGCTCTCCAAGAGAAGAAGGTGGGTTAGGAGTCAAGAATAGCTTAATTTGGAATGTTGCTGCAGTTGGAAAGTTAGTTTGGTGGGTTTATTGTAGCCCTGATAAGCTATGGGTGTAGTGGATTAATCAGGTGTATTTAAAACATGAGAATTGGCATGATTACAATCCCAGGGGAGATGTTAGCTGGGGTTGGAAAAATGTTTGTCGTGTTAAGGACAAATTTATGTCAAGTTATTCTCATGGTACTTGGTCTCTTGATACTAGGGGTCACACTATCAGTAGTGGGTATGATCTTTTAAGACCTCGTTCTCAGGTTGTGACTTGGCATAAGTTCATATGGCATCACTGGACTGTGCCTAAGCACAGATTCTTGGGCTAGCTGCTGGTTAGGAAAGCAATGCAGGTTAAAGAGAAACTTTTTGCTCTGGGTATCTGTCAGGATGACTTGTGTTTGCTCTGTGGCAGTGCCTCTGAGTCTCATCAGCACCTGTTTGAGGAGTGTGTTTACAGCAAGCGTATCCTTATGGGGATGGCACAATGTTGTAAGGTATATTTGCCTACTGGAGATATTTTGCAATGGATTTGGCAGCAACCGTGGTCACAGGTTAAGAAGGGTATTCTCATTTGCTCTTTTATGGCTTGTTACTACTTTATATGGAAACAAAGGAATAGAGTAAGATGTGAGCAGATCCTCGGACATCCTGATATTGTTTGTAAACATGTTTACCAGGTTGTTAAGTTGAGGATTAATGTATTTAGCAACTCCATTCTGGGTAGGGTAAGATGTGGTTATCTAGTACTGATTTATGTAAGTATAACTCTTGTTCTCATAAATTGTTTGTATGTTAAAAAGGTAGGTTGTAATAGCCTTGTTTGAGCTTAATGGAAACTTACATTTCATAAAAAAAAAAATACGCTGACCTTTGATTTATTTGATTCATGGGCCACACATTCTTTTTTATCTAAGGGACATGCTTTGTCTATGGGTTTGAGGGAGTATGAGTCTGTAAAATATAATGTTGTCATACCGTCGGGATAGTCAGTGTCTTGTTGGAGGTTGTATAAGGAGGTGTCTATGGTCATTGAGGAAATTAACTGATGCGTGCTATTTATATAGACTCTTTGTGCTTATTTTGCACGCATTTCTATACGATTCTCGTAGTTTTAGGCTACGAAATGCCCCGAATAGTCTACTTTGGTTTGTTTGGCTTTAGTTGCAGGAATGGACCCGGAAGGAGCAAAACTGAGCTTGGAACTGCCCTTATAGCTTGCATTTAAGATATGGATGAAATTAGAGCGAGAATACTTCTACCTTGGGACGCGTGAAGTCGTTTTGGAAGCTAACCAACATCCTATGTGCTGACTCAGTGGTAGTTAACTCGATCTTGCTCGTTGCTGACTTAATTGCTCGATCGAACCCTTTTTGATGCTGAAGATTCCTCGATCGAACTCCTGCTATGTTCGATCAAGAAGAGGGATTATGGTGTTCCTCAATCGAGTAGGTTTTATGCTCGAAACAGAGGATTTTTCTTGGACTTATTCGATCGAGTAGTTTCAATATGCTCGATCGAATAGTTTGTGATCTGACGCAAGATTTTATTGCGTAAACTTATTTACTTATTATATTAGTTATCTTATTCAGGGAATAAATATCTCTCTTATAAAAAAGAGAGACCTAATTAGACCTTATTTGCAATCGGTTTTTACCATATGAAATGTTTCAAATCATTTTTATGACAAACTTTTTAACCATAAATCATAATCACCCTTGGTTCCTTATACCATGACGGTTTTATCCGTGACTCGGTGATATTATTTGGTTAATTACAAATTATTGGGTATACACCTTTTTCTTTTACTTTACCATTTTCTCATTTCTTTACATTTGTAAACATATTGGTCATAATTCATAATCATCCTTGGTTTCTTATACCATGTTGGTTTAATCCGACGACTTCTGACGGGATTTGGAGGTTTGTTGATGGCATGACGCCGTTGGACAAGACATGTACACAAACTTGACCTTTAACCCATAATGTAGGGGAAAGAAGGGTTTAATACCTGAGAGGTTTTGACTCTGCTAACGCCATTGAAGATGTTTCGACAATTAGGCGACACGACCTAGACCATAAGGTAGGAACTAACTTTGGCGGAGATTCGACGTTATCTAGACGACTTGACTTGAAATCTACCAGACTTAATCGACTCGAGGCTGAATCAGAAAGGTGGACTGAAGTTTTTGAGAATAGAGATTTTCAAAAAGAATCATTTGTCGTTTTATGGACGGCTTCCTAACAGTAGGGATCTTTAGAAGGTCGGCCAGTTGAAAGGGTTGTCTTAGCTTTGTTTTCAAAAGACGGTTTAAGTTGAGATTGCGGCGGCTCTGAAAACAATGTGTTGTTTCGGAAGACGGTTTTTGAAATTCTGAATCACGGATTTGAAAATCGAGAATTGAAAAATTTGGAATCGTCATCACAATGGCCATGAAAATGGTTAAATTCGTTTTCAAAGAATTTGAAAACGGGTTAAAAATTTGAAAACGGTTAAATTTGCTTTAAAACGATTTGAAATTGGGGAATTTGAAAACAGTTAAGTTTGTTTTCAAACAATTTTGAAATTGGAGAATTTGAAAACGGTCAAATTTGTTTTCAAAGATTTGATTTTGAATTGAAATTTGAAAACGGTTAAATTTGTTTTTAAATGATTAAATTTTGATTTAAAATTCGAAAATGGTTAAATTTTTTTTTATTGATTTGATTTTGAATTGAAATTTGAAAACGGTTAAATTTTTTTCCAAATGATTTGAAATTTGATTTGAAATCTGAAAACGGTTAAATTGGTTTTCAAAGAATTTGAAATTAGGTTTTGATTGGAAATTTGGAAACAGTTTAAATCGTTTTCAATGATTTGAAATTGAAAATTGTGAGGATTGAATTCGTCATCACGACGGGTTAGAAAACCGTTTTAGCCTTTGAAAGACGGTATTCAAATCGAAAATTGTGAGAATTGAAATCGTCATTACGACGGTTTAGAAAAGCCAAATTTGATTTCGAAAACGAGATCTGAAATTTGGAAAGTTGCACGGGTTGAAATCGTCATTACGACGGTTTGAAAAAAAAACGTTTTTGCTTGAAAATTGATTACAAATTTTAAAAATTAGAGGGTAGAACTCGCATTACGACGGCGTAAAAGGACGCTTTAAGAATACAACGGTCGGCGACAGACCGAGGTTTGAAATGGCCATTATAACGACGTAAAAGGGTATTTTGAAATGGTTTGTAAAAATCGAGGTAATAAATCGTCATTACAACGGCATGAAAAGGTGTATTTGAAATGGTTATAAAAAACCGGGTTTTGAAATGCCCGTTATAACGGCATAAAAAGGTGATTCTACACGGTTGTAAAAACTGAGTTTGAAATCGTCATTACGAAGGCGTAAAAAGGTATGCAATGGTCGGCGAAAGACCGAGGTTTGAAACGGTGGTGAAAACCCGGGTTTGAAAATCGTCATTACGGAGGCATAAAAAGGTATGCAACGGTCGGCGAAAGACCGAGGTTTGAAATGGTTGTGAAAAACCGGGTTTAAAAATCGTCATTGCGACGGCCTAAAAAGGCGTGTTGAAATGGTCGTAGAATACTGGTTTGAAAATCGTCAATACGATGGCCTAAAAAGGCGTGCTTTTGAAATGGTTGTAGAAAACCGGGTTTGAAAATCGTCATTACGACGGCCTGAAAAGGCGTGCTTTTGAAATGCAACGGTCGGCGAAAGACCGAGATTTGAAAAGGCCATTATAACGGCGCAAAAAGGGGTTTTTGAAAGTTTGGAATGACACGGAAGGACTTATGATCACATAACACATAAGCACTTGCAGTTTCATTATATTATGCATAATGCTGACACGGGTTTTGGCTTAATAACGGTGGGTTACACACCAAGCGATCAATCCCCGATTTTCGAGAGGGATACCAATCCAAACAAAATGGGCAAGGAGGGTGCCCTAGCCTCGTGCACGAAGGAAATGAAAGCTCTTTGACGAAGCAGAAATGTGTAACGTCAACGGTATGCTTGACTCAATCGGGATTCGAAACGCGGGGATGAGAAAACTCACACCGACGAGACGAGCCAATTAGTCGAAAAGGGTTAGGTTGTGGGCCCGGACAAGGAACCCGACTTATGATTGTAATATCAATTAATGCACTTTAACCACGAGCTTGTTTGAGTTTCACCTCTAAGGATCACAAAGACACAAGTGTCCTAGTTTTCCCCAGCGGAGTCGCAAATCTGTGGCATGGGCCACATGCGGGTCTACGGGCACGTGCCGCCTACCGGTCTGCAGTCATGGGCCACCTGCACGCCAAGCCAAACTGTGGACATGCAGCGGTATTTTGAAAGCCACTCTCGGCGGCGTAAAAATGCTTTCGACCGGATCGTTATAGATCGGTCGGTTTCATCTCGGTAAAGGTCTTAAAACGATACATAGATGTTCGGAGTCGCCACCAAGCAATTATGGGATGCCTGGAAACCGTTTGAATCCGCTTTATACCTAAGTCAATCAACGCAAAAAACGGTGCTTGCCATAGGTACTAAAGATAAGGACTCGTCCCCCTTTAGCATCCTATCACTAGAATGACTCTCGTACGTCCTGGATAAGGCCATCCACTATCCAAAGGTTCTGATTAAGGGGTGAGGGTACGTATTGGGAACCTCTTTAATCGAACACGCAATCCTGCCCGCGCTAGCGGCCTTTACTAATCGATCGTGGTTGTTTAAGTGCAAGAGTTGATAAAACGGTTTAAATGCATGAATGCGCATCCAAAAGTCGGTTTTTTAATCAAAATATCAAGTAATTGATGTTGATTTGGATTTAGATTGATTTGCTTATGAAAACGGAAATTAAACATCCATTTACCAAATTCGGGTTATGATGCTTAACAAGATCCATTTATTTGAAAAAGTATGTTTAAAAGATAAAGTATAAAATGCAAACTCGTCAATCTGATCCGTCACGTATTCAGATTAACCGTAATCGGGATCGTCCTAGACAAGTACCAAAACGAGACAGAACAGTGCCAGGCAGCCCCATTGGGGTTTGAGCCTATTGGCGAGGGAAGGGGCTATGCCCAGGTTTTGAAAGGTGGAAATAGGCAGGCTCTTGGGGCGCGAGCCATGGGGCGACACAAGAGGTGCCCCTGGTTGTTAAAAAGGTTGTTTAAAACCGTATTTGTGTTTAAATGTTTTGTAATTATGATTTGCATGACTCGGAATACTTACTATTATGTTAGTAATATTCGTTGTCGGATTTGCATGTTTGAAAAGCATAGTTTACAAATAAAAATGTAAAATATATGTGCTTAACCATTTTATCACCGTACTCGAATTAAATCGACATGGTATTTATTTTAACCAAGGGTGACATACAATATGGCCAAGACAAAGATGAAAATAAAATGAAATAAAAGTGAATGGAAAATGTTTGATTTGAACTAATTATGTTAAGTTCATTTATTTTGCAATTAGTCAAGTTTGTCATCGTATTCGAATTAAACCGGCATGGTATAATGAACCAAGGATGATTATGAATTATGACTAATATGTTTACAAATGTAAAGAAATGATAAAATGGTAAAGTAGAAGAAAAAGGTGTTAAAATACCCATTAATTTGTAATTAACCAAATAATATCATCGAGTCACGGATAAAACCGTCATGGTATAAGGAACCAAGGGTGATTATGATTTACGGTTAAAAAGTTTGTCATAAAAATGATTTGAAACATTTGAAATAGTAAAAAATGATTGCAAATAAGAAATGAAATAAAGAGGAAGAAGAGACCAAACACGGATGGATTAAGGCCTGAGAGGGGCTTTAGACACGAGCCTGTCTGCTATACAAGCAGCCCCTGTCTCGGCCAAAAATTCGGTTTTGGCTCATTTATCCCATATTTGAATCGTGTTATGCATTGTTCATGCTTATAAATTCATAAAAATGGTAAAGACATGAAATAAGTGAGATATTTACAACCTCAAACTTACGTGTATTTATGTTTGCGAGGTAGACGACTTTAGAGACGGTTTTCTCGTTGTGACTAATCGCGATCAAAGAAGTTTAAAAATGTGCCTTAAAAAAGGATTTAATTTTAAAAATATGTTGAAAACATGTGGTTGAAGAACATGTTTATTAATGTTTAGTTGGTCGAATGGGTCGGTCTAATGCACGATGACGGTACCAAAAATTGTGTAACGCTTGTGTTTTCGATCAGTAGGTCGAAAACACGTGTCGATTTTGTGACTTAGGAAGTCGAGTCTGGACGTTTTACGGAGATGTGAAGGGGCGGACGCTCGCGTGAGTATTGTGGTGTGTGATGGTGGGTATTTATTGAGAAATGTGGGATGGTAGGTCGGTTGAGTTTGCTTAGAGGCTAAGCAGGTAGTCCATTGAGGCGCGAGCATGCCTGCTATGCAATGGGGTGCCCTGTCCTTTTCAATTTGGACGTGGCCTTTCCCTAATCCATTGTTTGGTTGGTTTGATTTGTGGTAGTCAAATGAGATGTCGTCTAACAATATGGACATCTAATAAGATGATTTTGGCTGTTACTTGAGGTAGATGTTTTGTGTGCTTGACTCGGGTTTGACCTGTGTGAGTCGGGATTTGAATTTGGAGTCGGTTTTTGGCCCGGTGTCAGTTTTGACTCTAATTAGTGTCATTTTAATGCAAATGGCAAGATAAAACCATTCATGGCAATATTTTCGACATTCGAGATTCAGGTTGACTCGGGTTGATCCAGGTTGACTCGAGTTGCGGGTTTCTGAGTCGGTTTTGGGTCCGAAGACGGTTTTAACTCTAAATAGTGTTGTTTTAATGCAAAAGAAGTTAGAAAACCATTTTTGAAATCATTTTTCATATCCGAGTAGTGCATTAAACCGTCTCATGTATAGCGAATCCATGCACGCATATCAAAAATACGTTATAGTCCGATCATCATCGGGTGGTTTTTGGGAGGTGTAGATACTGGGTATCTACAGGAAGTTTGATGCATGCTATTTATATAGACTCTTCGTGCCTATTTTCCACGCATTTCTATGTGATTCCCGTAGTTTTAGGCTACGAAATGTCCTCAATAGTCTACTTTGGTTTGTTTGGCTTTATTAGCAGGAATGGACCCGGAAGGAGCAAAACTGAGCTTGCAACTGCCCTTATTGCTTGAATTTAGGAGATGGATGGAATTGGAGCGATAATACTTCTGCCTTGGGAAGCATGAAGTCGTTTTGGAAGCTAACCTACATCTTATCTGCTGACTCAGTGGTAGTTAACTCGATCGAGCTCCTTGCTGACTTAATTACTCGATCGAACCCTTTTTTATGCTGAAGATTCCTCGATCGAACTCCTGGTATGTTCGATCGAGAAGAGGGATTATGGTGTTCCTCGATCGAGTAGGTTTTATGCTCGATCGAGAGGATTTTGCCTGGAGTTATTCGATCGAGTAGTTTCAATATGCTCGATTGAATAGCTTGTTATCTGACGCAAGATTTTATTGCGTAAACTTATTTACTTATTATATTAGTTATCGTATTTAGGGAATAAATATCTCTCTTATAAAAAGGAGAGACCTAATTAGGTTTAGGCATTCATTCTTACTTCCACGATTGAGGGCATTCATTTTTATTTCCACGATTGGCAGTAGATTAGTATTGCGTAGTTCTCTTCTCCTATTTCCCGGATCTTAAACTCTGTAATTTTTATTCCCTTCTCTCAATTCTAATATTAATTCTTTATCCCTTTGCATCTCTAATTCTCTTATTCCCTTAATTTCTCTTCCTTTAATCTCTTTGTTAATTTAGTTTATGTTATTTCGTTTCTTCCCTCTTATTATTATGTTATTATTTATTATTGCTTTATTTGTTATTAGTTTCGTTAATTTCATTATGCATAGGTAATTCCCTCGCTAGGATTTAAGGGGAATCGATGAATTGATGATAGCTGCTAATTAGGCTTGTAGATCTGTTGTCAGTATCATGTCTTTGTTGTTATAAGTAGCATTTAATGACGATTAGACGGTTAATGCACATAATTGTTCTAGTTGTTTTTGGCAAACCCCGACCTAGATCGAAAGATTGGAAGGTGTGAGACCCGCTACATTCTTTATGATACTCTAATGAGGGCGAAAGTTGAGTTAGTAGTATTTTAGGGCGAATAGAGGACCGAAAGGACGTATTCACTGCCCCTTAGACTAATACATGTGATTGATCTGTGACCTTAGATGCAATTATCTGGCATTCAATGATGAACTGACATCCTAGTCCCTTTCTCTTTTCTGTTTGACTCTTTTAATTTTTGCTGTTTAGTTTAGTTATCATATCTAAACCCCTATTTGTGACACCGACAGACTTAGATTATCAAGTAGATAGCAACATAGCCTCCATGTGGATTCGACCCCGACTTCCCTAGCTGCATTAGTTAGAGACCCCTCGGGTTTATCTTTGATAGGGTTGCGACAGCCCTCATCATTAACCTTCCGGTTAATTTGTTTGAGTTTCCTATGGGAGGGTTTGAGGTCATTGTCGGGATGGACTCGTTGGGTAAATACAAAGCTAGTATAGACTGCCATCAGAAAAAGGTGACTTTGTGGGGTCCTATGGGAACTAGAGTGTCTTATCGGGGGTTTGTGGTCAAGCCGAAGTTCAAGGCTATTGCAACTATAACCTTTAAATCTTACCTGAACAGGAGGTGTCCTATGTTTCTTTGTCACATTCGGGATAGTCGATCGGAGAAACCTACAACAGTAGAGATACCGGTTGTGGATGAGTTCATGGATGTTTTTCCAGATAAGATTCCAGGGTTACCGCCAAAGAGGGACATCGATTTCAATGTGGAGTTGAAGCTGGGAACGGGACCTATATCTAAGGATCCTTACCGGATGACACTGAAAGAATTGGAATAGTTGAAGAAATAGCTAGATGACCTGCTAGAGAAGGGGTACATTCGACCTAGTGTATCGCCATAGGGAGCATCGATGTTGTTTGTAAATAAGAAGGATGGTAGTTTGAGGCTATGCATCGACTTCAGGGAGTTGAACCATGTCACGATAAAGAACAGGTATCCATTACCAAGAATTGATGACTTGTTCGATCAGCTAAGTGGGGCTGGGGTGTTTTCCAAAATCGATCCGAGGTCAGGGTACCACTAGTTGAGAATTCGAAATGAGGATTTTCCTAAGATAGCTTTCAGATCGCGATATGGTCACTAGGAGTACGAGGTGATGCCTTTCGGGTTGACTAATGCACCAGCTGCATTCATAGATTTAATGAATCGGATCTTCAGTCCTTTCTTGGACCAGTTTGTGGTGGTCTTCATTGGCGACATTCTTATCTATTCCAAGAATAAAGAGGAGCATGCGAAGCATCTACGATTGGTGTTGCAGAAACTACGCGATAACCAATTGTATGCTAAGTTCTCCAAGTGCGAGTTTTGGTTGGAGAAGGTGACTTTTATGGGGCACGTGATTTCGAAAGATGGTGTATGTGGATCCTAGCAAGATTGCAGCAGTGTCAAACTGGGAAGCACCGAAAAATGTGGCCGAAATTCAGAGTTTCTTAGGCTTGGCTGGATATTATAGGAGGTTTGTGAAAGACTTTTCTACCATTGCTAAGCTGATGATAGCTTTGATGAGAAAAGAGAACCGCTGTCGCTGGGATGAGGGTTGTGAAAAAGCGTTCCAAACTGTAAAAGAGCGCTTAACTACAACTCCTATCTTAGCAATTCCTGAGGGAAGTGAAAACTTTGAGGTTTATATTGAGGCTTTAAAGAATGGTTCGGGGTGCGTTCTAATGCAGAATGGGAAGGTAATTGCTTATGCATCGGGGCAGCTGAAAACCTATGAAGAGAACTACCCTACTCATTACTTGTAGTTGGGAGCCGTTATATTTGCTCTAAAGATTTGGAGACACTACTTCTACGGAGCAACTTTTAAGGTGTTCTCAGATAACAAGAGTTTGAATTACATCTTCACTCAAAAGGAACTGAATATGCGATAGAGGAGATGGATGGAGCTGATAGGGGACTATGATATGGAGATAATCTACCATAAGGGAAAGGCTAATGTTGTAGCTGACATGTTGAGCAGGAAGAGTGTGCATTCTCTATGCAATACTTTATCACTAATGCAGCAGAAAGATGAGGTGACTAAGATGGGTATACATATGATTCTCAAAAGGGACACCATCGATGATTTGACAGTGGAACCAAAGTTTTATGATAACTTGACACAGACACAATTGCTCGATCCTAAAATTCAGGGATGGAGAACAAGGATAGGCAACAACAATATGTCACGATTTTTACTTCACGAGGATGGGAGTGTTCGGTATGATGGTAGATGGTGCGTTCCCGAGGATGCGGAAATGAGAAAGGTAATCATGACTGGGGCTCATTGCGCTCCTTATTCAGTGCATCCGGGTGGTGACAAGTTGTACAAAGACTTGAATACCTTTTGGTGGCCCAGAATGAAGAAAGATGTTGCGGATTTTGTAGCTAGATGCTTGTCTTGCCAAAGGGTCAAAGGTGATCAATGAAGACCACAGGGCAAGGTTCAATCTTTTGAGGTACCAGAGTGGAAATGGGAATCTATCTCGATGGATTTCGTTGTGGGGCTACCGAGGACTCAGCAGGGTAACAACATGATTTGGGTGATTGTGGATCGACTGACCAAGTCAACTCACTTCATACCAATGAAAGATACATGGAGCAAGTTGAAATTAGCTAATGGTTACCGAAAGCAAGTGGTGAGGTTACATGGGGTGCCAAAAGACATAGTCTCACATAGGGATGCAAGGTTCATATCACACTTTTGGCAGGAGTTGCAGGAGTTGATTGGTACTACTTTGAAGATGAGTACAACTTTCCTTCCTGTGAGGGACGGACAAACAGAGTGAACCATAAAGACCTTGGAGGACATGTTTAGGGCTTGTGTTATGGAATTTGGTGGTAGCTGGGAAGACCAGATGGATTTGATAGAGTTCTCATATAAGAACAACTATCATACTAGTATTGGTATGACGCCTTTTGAGGCCTTGTATGGACGGCGGTGTAGGAGTCCTATTTGTTGGGATGACAGTGCAGAGGCCGGGGTTTTAGGTCCAGACATGGTATAGGAGATGGTTGAGCAAGTAAAGCTGGTTCGTCAAAAGATGAAGGTGGCCCAGGATCGACAAAAGAGTTATGCAGATCTACATCGTCGAGCAGTGGAGTTTCAGGTGGGTCATAAGGTCCTTAAAAAAATTTCACCTATGAAGGGTGTCATGTGATTCAACAAGAAAGAAAAATTGAGTCAAAAGTACATTGGACCGTATGAGATTATTGATCGGGTAGGCGAGGTAGCCTATCGATTGGCTTTGCCACCGGTGCTTGATCGTGTGTATAATGTTTTCCATGTGTCTCAACTTTGGAAGTATGTGACCGATGCATCTCACGTACTTGAGGTTGAGCATATTGAACTGGATGAAGCACTTACTTATGTCGAGACACCGAAGGAAATCTTGGATCGCAAAGTGTGCAAGAAAAGGAATGGCGAAACTGTGTTACTTAAAGTGTTGTGGTCCAATCATAAGGTTGAAGAGGCTAAATGAGAAGCAGAGGAGGCTTTGAGAGACCGTTATCCCCATCTTTTTGATCAGGTCTAGTTGGTTACGGGGACGTAACCGGTTTCTTTTAAGGGGGGTGAGAGATAATTGCATGTGTTTTGGGGCAGTTTTGGGGTGGTTATAGACGTTCATAGGTTGTTGTGTCGTTGATAGGGTGTCTTTTGAGTCGTTGCAGTGGTTGGCTTTGTGGTTTTGTGTTGTGTAGGACTTAGGTGAACTTCGGGGACGAAGTTCAATTTTAAGGAGGGAAGACTGTAATACCACATGTTTCTGGTTGCAGGTAACTCGGTTGAGTATGGGTTACTCGGCCGAGTTGGCAGTCGAGCGTCTTAAGTTGGGTTCTGGAACGTCAGAACTCGATCGAGTAGGTTAGTACTCGATTGATTGGGCTAACTCGATCGAGTAGGTTCTGTACTCGGTTGAGTTGCCGGTCTGACGGGGTTTTATCCGAGGTTCTGATTTTAGTGATTAGGGAAGTATAAAAAGACGTTTCAAGCAGTTCTTAATCTTATCAAATCATTTATTTAAAAACCTAAACTACGTACAACTTGTCTAATCACTCTAATCATCACTAAGCCAGATTCAAGGATTTTCTACATCGTTCTTCGCGTTGATTCTTTAGTAAGCACTATAATTTTGTCCTTTTTTTTATAGAGTATCATTGTTAAACCCTAACTAGATCTATTGGGGATTTAGGGTAGATTTTGATGGTATGATATGTGTAAAGGTGACGAGTTCATAAAAGTGCCTTTATGACCTTGTTGTTGTGATTGTCCGGATTGCAAATAAGGTAGGTATTTCCCTACTCACTTGATTGTGTAATTGTTTATGTGTATTGCGGTTCTTATTGCTTGTTTACCATTGCTGTTGATATTGTGGAGATTGGTTGAAGAAGATGGTGATGGTTGTGGTTGAGACTGTTTTTTGAGCCATGTCGAGAGATGGTCTCATTCCCCATGTTCTCCTCTCGTGTCTCTCATCACAAGGGGGATATGCACATTAATGATATGGGTTCGTTCGTTGCGATGATCGGGAATTTGGTGGGCAAGGCTGCGGTCCCCCACCGGCGGTGTAAGTTACTTGTTGCGACGGGTAACCAGTGATTTGTGGTTGTTGGAAGTGGTGGTTGACTAATTGTTTTACTATAGCTGTTTTCGCTGCGTACATTGTTGTTTATACAGTTGACTGACCCTGTTTTATGTTTTCAAAACTGTGGTGATCCATTCGGGGATGGTGAGCAGTTGGTTTAACAGGTGATGATTGTTGATGGTTGACGGGATAGCTTGCGGGGCGTAGACGGGCGATGTCATCACTAGTCATCATATGCTTTATCTGACATTAGTACTTTGAGACTTTATTTCAGCTGTACTTTTCTTTTGGAGTTGTTTCAGAAGTGTAAACTTTAATATTCTTTTATTAAGTTGTTTCTTTATTGTTACTATCATGTGTACTAACCCGGGCAACCGAGATGGTAGCACCCTTATATGCTGAGGTGGTCCTTGATAAGGTACTTTGGTATATGGGGGTATTATACATTGATCAATCCATATTAAGGCTCCACCGAGCCTTAGATAAAAGACTACTCACGACCAATAATTTTGACTGAAATAACAATTCTGATAAAAGAAAACTTAATTTAAACGAATAAATAGTGTTGATGTAAAAGAGAGAAATAAGAGAGATTAAATATAGAATTTACTATGGTAAGAACAAAGGTGAAAATCAAGATTGAGCTTGTCATCAAATAATAACATAAACAATATTAGAATATAATAAAGATAATTGATTTAAGTAATGAGAGAATGAATAGAATTTAATTTGGAACTAATTATTTTATTGCTTACTGCTTGTGTCTGTGTGTTCAAATGTACATCGCCTTGTTTATATAGGTGATCATGCGAGTTTCTAAAATACATAGCATAAGTATGTTTAGAACAATAATTAATGTATACATTACATATAAAATTTTTCCTAAGGTTTGTGCTTTTAGTGTATGAAGTTTCTTCAAATGACGAATGTTTCATGAATTAAATAATTAATTTGAGATATTTCATGTTGTAATTATTAGAATAACTCTTCACCCATGTAAATGTTAGCATGCGTTTTCCTCGTAAAAATCCTTCAATGTAACATCATTGGCTAGACTTGTCGTGAGTCTCCAAACTAGTATTTTTATCCACTACAAACTCCAACTAGTAGCAGGTGTAAGTAGGGGTCGATCACACAAGGAAGGAGTTTATGCCGATGTAATGTGTACAAAGTTAAGTAACCAAATGGGGGGTTTTGATATGTTTATTGATTTAAGTCTACTAAAGTAATAATCTAATACAATGAAAATGTAAAAATAATATAATTAATTGAATGTGTAAACGAATATGAGAATAATTCTTGGACCAAGTAATTTTCACCAATTAGTTATGAATTGATCATTGACTCATCTAATCTATTTCATTATTGAATACTTTGCTATGAAGTTGTTGACTTCTAATTCCACATAAGATTAGCTACATGCGTAAACAAATAACCCTTACAAAATTGTCAATTTAGTCAAGCGCTTAATCGTATCAAGATTGTAGAATAAAACAATGGAATTTATCAAAGTTGAATTAATGAAGAAAACAAGCGATGCTTCAATATGATTCATACAAGTTTAATCATTTATAACTCAACAATGATGAATTAGCATACTACTTAATTAATTGTCAATTTAGTCAAGCGCTTAAAATAAGAGTCTTACAATTCAATAACTAATGGCTTCAAGAACTTGTTCCAAGATGTAGAACTTATACCTCCATATAAATGATAAAAACAAACTTGAAATTGAAAATTATTTATGTATTCTAATCATTAAAAGGTAGAGAAAGTATGTAAAATATATCTAATTTGATCAACATCTCCTTATATAGTCTTCAAAAGAGTATCTCCAAAAAGTTACATAAAGTGTGAGCATAAATCCCAAAATAAAGGAGAATTAAGAGTCGTAGGAATCCAATGCGGAATCCAATGCTGAGCCGCCACTATAGGCTTTTTACGACCACTAGTGGCTAGAAGAGCTGTGCCGCGACTAACGGCATTTTTCCGCCCCTCGCGGCTTTCTATCGTGACGCTTCCTCTTCTTCATTAGCTTCCGCGCTTTGACTTTAGTCTTTGGACTTTGACTTGCTTTAAAATCCACACTCATATGACCTCATTAGCCCAATACCAACCTCTAAAGAAGCCCTCTCCATACATAATAAGAAATCTATCCAATTATCCCATGAAAACACACAAGTCCATCCCTAAACCAACATCAAAGACATATGAAATAAACTCCACTAAAATGCTTCTCAACCTATCCATTAACCATCAAAAAAACATTTATTAATCCCTACTAAACTAGACTAATCAAACTCCCCACGCGTAGACTTTTACTTATCCTCGAATAAAACCCAAGGACAAGTCAATGATAACCCACACCAAGGTCTATATAGCGAAACGTGAGTAGGTTACTCCAACTCCAACCACTATAACTAACCCCTACTACTCCAACCACCTCTAAATGTGAAATATGTTTCAACTCCCACTCCTTGTATCTTTCTTCAATTAAACACATGGTCTCAATAAAATCACACACACTCCAAAATAATGACCATGTCACCCAATCCTCCACTAAGCAACAATATCCAACAAGAAACTACATCTCAAAATATGAAAATGTAAAACAAAATGTAGTTCAAATAATCACACTTCACCACCCATCCCCCCTTATTTCTTCAAATGTCCTATCCCAAACCACTCTTCAAACCTCCTTATGTCGCCATCTCCAAGATAAAGAATAACTAACTAAGTAACCGTTTTTTATTCGTAATCTCTCTGTAGATACCCATTATCTGCTAAGACTCCAACAAACACCCGATGATTATCAGACTACAACAAGCTTTGAAATCGCAGTGTTTGATCGACAGTTCGTGTACAACTTTACGTCGGAAAACTTAAAACGATTTCGAAAATAAAACATTTCAAAACTTTTCAAAAGTACCTTGAGTGTTTAATGCATGACGACGGGGTCACAATGACACTATCTAGAGTCAAAACCGACACCGGACCAAAAACCGAATAAAATTCAAATCCCGACTCCAACAACGAGTCAAACCGAGTCAAACACAAAAAATAAACCATTCAAATGCTTCCATGTTAAGATTTCCCGGGATCATGCATGGTAAAGTACCAAAAATATGCATACAAATCCTAGGATAGAACAAATCATGATTGAATTTGTGTGAAAGCGACAAGACACCTCGAAGACGCGCGACGTCGCTCGCGCCTCTTTGAGCAGCCTAGGTGCCCACGTCGCTCAAAACTCACACAACCACTCATTTTCCTATAAATACCCCTCAAATGCCACCATTTGAGAGCTACGCAAGCGTCCGCCCCCTCTTTTCTCCCTTCAAATTCTCAACTCGACTTCCTAAGTCACAATGCGACACGTGTTTACGACCTACCGATCGTAAACACAAGCCTTACGCATTGTTTGGTACCGTCATCGTGCATTAAATCACTTGACCGACCATTTCGACCGCTACACCATCAGTAAACTTAACAAAACACTCTTTTTACTTACTAAAACGGTTTTAAACCGAGTCTTTTCCGACCAAACGAGTTGATACACTTACGTCGGTTGCTCGCCATAAGCCAGGCATGTATGTATGAGGGTGTAAAAATCCTTTTTTATCATGTCTTTACTTGTTTCATAACTATAACATGCTAAATCATGCATAACATGGTCCAAAACTTGGGAAGAATGAGCCAAAACCGGACTTTTTTGTTGAGGCAGAAGCTACTTACGCAGCACTTAGGCTCGCACCTAAAGGACCCTACCCAACCTTTAGTCCAACCCGTGTTTGGTCTCATCTTTTCCCCTATTTTCATTTTCATATTTGTAATCGTTTTTTATCATTTCAAGTATTTTCAAACCATTTTCTACAAGTTTTAACCATTAAACATTTTTCACCCTTGGTTCTTAATACCATGACGGTTTAATGCGTGTTTCGGTGATAATATTTGGTTAATTACATTTAAAAGGTATTTTAAAGCCTTTTATTTCATTTATTTACATTTTGGAAGGTATTTTAAAGCCTTTCATCATTTCTTTACATTTTCAAAACAAATATATTAGTCACCAACACAAAGTCATCCTTGGTTCTACATACCATGTCAGATTTTAACCCGAGTACGATGACGAGTATCGACTAATAATATTCAAATGAACTTAAAAACCATTAGTTCATATTCATTTTCAAAATTATTCATGTCAAGTTTACAAAGTCGAACCCGACATCAAATATCGTCAAAACAATGACGATTATTCATGTCTCGTTCTTCAAATCAACACAAATACGGCCTAAACGGTCCTTTCAAACCAAAATGGGTTCAAATACCCATCTTTCAACACATTTTATAAACGTTTTTCAAGGGTCAGAACACGTCATATACCGTTGACTGACCCGCGCCTAAACAGGCCACTTCTTTTCCTATTTTCAAACCAGGGGAGACCCACTTACATCGCTAATAGGCTCGCACCTCTTCTCGTCGCCGCCATGATGGGTCTGCTCCCTTCCAAAGATTGGTCTAGGACGATCCCGACTCCGGCTAACCCGGATATAGGACGGATCAGACAACTAATTTGCTCATTCAAAAACCGTATTTGCAAAATGCCTTACTAAGACAAATGGATCACGTTATGCGCCATAAACCTAATTTGGTAAATGGGTGTTTAATTTTCGTCTTGCATGCAAATCAACCGTAAATCCAACTCGACATCTTATACTTGATACTTGGATTAAATCAACCGACTTAGAAAGCTCTCACATGCTAGATGTAAACTATTAGATGCGCATTCATGCATTTAAACCGTTTTATCAACTTTCCCATTCAACCAACCAAGATCGATCAGTAGAGGCCGCTACCGCGGGCGGGATTAGGTGTCTTATTAAAGGGCGTCCCAATACGTACCTGCACCTCTTACTCAGAATCTTTGGATAGTGGACGACCTTATCGAGGGCGTACGAGAGTCATTCTAGAGATAGGATGCTAAAGAGGGACGATTCCTTATCTTTCGTACCTATGTCAAACGCTGCTTTGTGCTTCGTTTGGCCAAGGTATAAAGTCGATTTGAACGGGTTCCAAGCATCCCACAAATGCTTGGTGGGGACTCCGAACATCTCTAATCGTTACGAGACCCTTGTCGAGACGACACCGGCCGATCTAAAATGATCCGGTCGAAAGCATATTTTTACGCCGCCGAGCGTGGCTATCAAAAGCCGTTGTATGTCCACAGATCGGCTGGGCGTGCAGGTGGGCCCACGTCCACAGATTGGCGATACCGCTGGGGAAAACTAGGACACTTAAGTCTTTGTGATCCTTATATGGTGAGACTCGAACAAGGTCTTGGTTGGAATGCATTAATTGATATTACGGTCACGGTCGGGTTCCTTGTCTGGGCCCACAACCAAACCCTTTTCGACCAATTGGCTCCTCTTGTAGGCGTGAGTTTTCTCATCCCCGCGTTTCGAACCCCGATTGAGTCAAGCATGCCATTGACGATACACATTTCTGTTTCGTCAAAGAGCTTTCATCACCTTCGAGCACGAGGCTAGGGCACCCTCCTTACACATTTTGTTTGGATTGGTATCCCTCTCGCAAATCGGGGTTTGATTGCTTGGTGTGTAACCCACCCTTTTAAGCCAAAACCCGTGTCAGCATAATGCATAATATAATGAAACTGTGAGTGCTTATGTTCTATGTGATCATAAGTCCTTCCGTGTCATTTTCAAACTTTAAAAAACACCTTTTTGCGCCGTTATAATGGCCATTTCAAACCTCGGTCTTTCGCCGACCGTTGCTTTTCAAACACGCCTTTCTAGGCCGTCGTAATGACGATTTTCAAACCCAGTTTTTATAACCATTTCTACACGCCTTTCTAGGCCGTCGTAATGATGATTTTCAAAACCCGGTTTTTATAACCATTTCAACACGCCTTTCTAGGCCGTCGTAATGACGATTTTTAAACCTGGTTTTTATAACCATTTCAACACGCCTTTCTAGGGCGTCGTAATGACGATTTTCAAACCCGGTTTTTATAACATTTCAACACGCCTTTCTAGGCCGTCGTAATGACGATTCTCAAACCCGGTTTTTATAACCATTTCAACACGCCTTTCTAGGCCGTCGTAATGACGATTTTCAAACCCGGTTTTTAAACCATTTTCAACTCGCCTTCCTAAGCTGTCGTAATGACGATTTTCAAACCTGGTTTTTATAACCGTTTCGAACGCCTTCCTAGGCCGTCGTAATGACGATTTTCAAACTCGGTTTTCTACAACCAATTCAAATCACCTTTTTACGCCGTTATAATCGCCGCGTCTAGACACGGATTTTAACCCATTTCGTGCCGACAATGGCTCTTTCAAAACCCAAGAAAAGCACACACCCTTTTCTCAAGACACATTTTAATAATCCCGAGGACCATACACCGTCCCCGAGGCCTTTTCAAACATTTCAAACTCGATTTTCAAAACATACAATTTTGAATTTCAAAAGACCGTCTTGGGAAACAGTACATTATTTTCTGAGCCGACTCAAACTCAAACCGTCTTTTGCAAGCAAATTTAAGACAACCCTTTCAACTGACAGACTTGCGGAGATCCCTATCTTCGGAAGTCGTCCATAAAGCGACAAACGAATCTTTTTGAAAATTTCTATTCTTGAAAACTTCAGTTCACCACTCCAATTCCGCCTCGTATCTATCGAGTCAAAGCAAACGTAATTATGGCTTTACTTATGAGTCGTCTCACCACGAGACTCGTCCAACGGCGTCAAGCCGCTACGTTGGACGCGTGCCAAAAGTTCGGTCAACACCGTCATGTCATAAATCGAGTCAGCATCGAGGTACCACACACGGTGACCCTTATCTGGTTGAGTCTGATCTTTGTCCTATCCTTTATGTTGTCTGCGTTCAGTCTTTGAACCGTGTCAGATTGAGTTGTAATGTGAGCCGTTTTCTCTGCCTCAAAACCACGGCCGCGTCTTCAAATTCGTCCAACAACAACAATGATAACAACAGAGATGTCACAACTGCTTAGCTAGCCAGCCTACTCACTGCCCTTAAGGTCACTCTGGACCATGTCGAGACCCGTATCGACACCCTGGAAAACAAGGAAGCTGGGGAGCACAACACTCCGCATTTGACTGAAACTGAGAAAAGGCTCAAGCTCTTGGAAGATCAACTCCTAGCCCGGGGTAACAATATCCATCTTGAGAACAATCGAAGATTTGAACCTATTGGGGATCAACTACCTGATAACTTTACCTTGACCGATGTGCCTAAATTCAAGGGAGTGGAGGACCCCTCAATCATATTCGAGCCTTCAAAGACTAAATGGCCATAAAAGGGGTTAAACAGGAACTTTTTACCCGGATCTTTCCATCATCCTTGGAACCAATCCCTCGCCAATGGTACTACTCCCTTGACTCGAAGAACCTCACTACCTGGGATGAGGTCGCAGTTGAATTTGCTAAGCAATATGCCGACAATGTCGAAATCCAAGCCAATGCCCGTACTCTTGAGGTCCTAACCCAGAATGCCAAGGAGGGATTCACCGAATACTTGACCCGTTGGAGGAGAGTAAGCACTCAGTTGGTCAGCAAGCCGAGTGAGTCAACTTTGGTGGAAAATTTTGTCAACAATCTCCGCCCGGTATATGCCAACTTACTGAGGTACCAAAACATTAAGACCTTCCAGGATCTTCAAATCCTCGGGACACGCATTGAGAACGACCTCCGAAAGGGTGTCCTAGCCAAGACCACTGGTAGAGGCTACCAGGGATCCACATAAACCGGATCTCGCTCTTATGGTCAGATGAACAAGATTGATGAGGTCAACCTCCTTGAACCAACCGCCAAGAGAGCTGAGTGCCCCCAGAGAGTGTTCACCAATATAGGGTCAACTTATGCAAGCGCCCTAAAAAGGCTTATGGACCAAAGGAAATTACAACCGATCGGACCCACCCCGGATCCTTCTGATGCTAAGAAATCCCGCCTCTGGAACCCTAATGCCTACTGTCAGTACCACCAAGGGAAAGGGTATGACACAGAAACCTGCTTCAAGCTCAAACACATCATCCAAGATATGATCGAGAAAGGGGAATTACCGTTGCCTCCACCTACTAAACCGAACAACAAAACGAACCCTTTGGGAATCCATGCTATCTCCGATGACGAACCAACCTTGGACTGCTCACACCTCATCGGGCTAATTGATGACGAGGTGAATGCCCTGGAGAAGGATGCCTCGGACGGGGTATTTGTGTTCAGCGCCGCAACTATGCTTACCATGTTCCAACAAGTCGAGGAAGTTATAGCTAGTCTCTCCGAAAGGATTACCTGACTTGACGATGCTTACCGCCAATTGATTTTCAATCCTCCAACACCACGCCCGAGGGATGGTCCCCCAAGCACCCAAAACTACCCTCACCAGGATGGATTACTCCCGCGACTATTCTGGCACGCACCTCACAATAATCACCCTCACAATAATCACCCCCACAATAATCAACCTCACAAAAACCAACCTCACAAAAACTACCCTAACAAAAATGTCCCTCACAAAAACTACCCACCAAGGAATACCCTTCCAAGGTATCCTCGGGATCCCGAAATCAATGGTATCTGGAGAGATGATGTTGAAGTTGTCTATATTATCCCAAGGAAAGTCAAGCAGGCGAAAGAGATCGGTCATCTTACCCGGTCCGGACGCCCCTACCAAAACTTGAACAATTCAACGGTCGCTCCAACAACGATGACCAAGTTGTCCCGGACATGGACACTCAACCCAAGGCTCCCGGGAATTCGATCCTAAAACAACTGCAGAAAGCAAAAGCCGAAATTTCAATTTGGCAACTTATTGCCACGTCCTTCGAGCATCGACAAGCTCTACTACAAGCCTTAGAAAAACTGACTGTGCCCTCTACCTCCTCCCCGGAAAAAGTGGTAGCACATATGACAAGGGATGTCCCTGATTTGAGCAATCCGGTCATCTTCTCTGGCGAAGATATCCCTCCCTTCAGAGCCAACCACAACCTGGCCCTGTACATCACCGTACATTGCCTCAAAAAGAATGTGCTTATGGTCCTTGTGGATGACGGATCCGCAGTGAATGTCATTCCCCTCAAAACGGCTCACAAACTGGGTATCAAAGAAGCTGATTTGGTCCCAACCAATCAAGGAGTACACACTTATGACGGCACTCGTCGTAAGGTCGCAAGGCTTATCACTCTAACCGTCGCAACCGGACCACTGGAAAGGCAAACCAGTTTTCAGGTAGTCGACATCGCCGCCTCCTTCAACATGCTTCTAGGACGTCCCTGGATTCACGCCGTCAAGGCAGTTACTTCTACCCTCCATTAGAATATCAGTGTCCCCTTCAACGGGAAAACAATCACGATTCCTGCTTCCCCGATCAAAGCCGTCATGAAAAAGGGAATGGCCTCCCAAGGCATTGAGGAGGATGACAGCGAGATGAGGGGATTTCAAGCTGTGAATGCCCTAACTGATGAATCAACACCCTCTGGTTGTGACCCGTTCGCTAACCTCACAGTCAACCGCATCCTGATGCACCAGGGTTACTTCCCGGGCTTACCCCTCAATCCACTTAAGAGCACCTTACCTCCCTTGAAACAGGCTAAGGTCCCCAACATCCCCTTCGGACTGGGCTATGAACCTACCAATGAAGAAATCCAGGAGATGAATCTCCTGATTCGGAAGCGCAAGAAGCACGAAGTCATCCTTTGTCCCTATCATTTGCCCCTCAATGGATACTTTATCCCTAAAGGAGAGTCCAAGCTCTACCATGGCTTCCCTGAGCCGATCTATGACTCTGTGGCCAAGGTCAGACATTCGGGTGTGGAAGTCTTCCAGGACTGCTACTTCATCCCCAAGAACACTGAAGCTGCATCAACCGAGTTTAAGTCGTCCCCATGCCTCGACGGACAAGCTGTCACTCTCCTCTTCGGAGAGGATAATATCAAACACCTCGACCATGAGGACATCATCAATATTGCTCTAAGGGACAACTAATTTGACCCCACTGCCTTGATCTCCGACACTGACCCGGAGAAAGCTACACAGGGCTGGAGGAAAACCGTCAAGTGGACTGATCGCCAAGGCCGCATTCTCAAGATCACAACTGAAGAAGGCCCTTTGTTCAAAGTGGAAAGTGAAGAAGAATCAAAGTCTGAGTCAGATTCAGAGTCTGTCTTAGCTCCTAGCACTCCTGATGTCCCAGTCAAGGTCCCCTTCCCGCTGTTTTATCACAAGCTTGTGGCTGCTTCAGAGGTTGAGTCTACTAGGGTCATCCCCACTCCCATGGAAGGTGACAACCTGGAGCCTGTTCCAGGGGCCACCTCCTCTATTGTGTCGCCTCTGACCGACCATGAGATGTCTGTCTTGTCCGCGCTTTTCGCTCGTGTCAACTTAATGAACGCTAATTTTGCTTATGACTCGTCTCAATTTAACTGTAATGCAATTCTGAATGACTATGAGGAATTTGACTTGAGTGACTACCCACCTCACTTAGCAAAGAAATTGACAAATGGGAAACCAGGACCCCCATCATTGAGGAGACCGAACCTATTAACGTAGGAACTGACAACCGACAACACACCTGAAGAACTTAGGATAGGGACAACCCTTGACCCCTCGGAAAGACAACAGTTCGTTTACCTCCTACACGAATACAAGGACGTATTCGCCTGGTCCTACAGAGATATGCGTGGGATCGACAGGGAAATTACCGAGCACCGGATACCCATTAAGCCCAGAGCTAAACCCGTGAATCAAAAACTGCGCCGAATGCGTCCTGAATGGGCCCTGAAAATCAAAGAAGAAGTGGATAAACAGTTCAAGGCCGGTTTCATCAAAGTATCGTAATACTCTGACTGGGTGGCCAACATTGTTTTCGTACCGAAGAAAGACGGGAGAATTCGGGTTTGCGTCGACTTCATGGATCTGAATAAGGCAAGTCCAAAGGATGACTTCCCTTTGCCACATATTGACATTCTGGTGGATAACACCATCGAGCACGCCCTCCTATCATTCATGGACGGGTAGGTTGGGTACAACCAGATCAAAATGGCTGAGGAAGACATGCACAAGACTGCATTCACTACACAGTGGGGTACATATTGCTACACGGTCATGCCCTTCGGCCTCATCAATGTCGGAGCAACTTATCAAAGAACCGCTACCACTCTCTTACATGATATGATGCATAAGGAGGTAGAGGTATATGTCGATGATATGATTGTGAAGTCAAGAGAGCGGGTCGGCCACCTCAACGCCCTCCGAAAATTATTCGCTCGTCTGCGGAAACATAACATGAGGCTAAATCCTCAAAAATTTGCATTCGGGGTCACCTCCGGAAAACTCTTGGGACATGTCGTCAGCAAAAGAGGCATCGAGATTGATCCAACCAAAATTAAAGCCCTTCAGCAAATGCTTCGGCCTAAGAACGAGAAGGAGATTCGGGGATTTCTCGGTCAGGTTCAATACATCAGTTGCTTCATAGCCAAGCTCACCATATTTGTGAACCAATATTCAAGAAACTTCGCGCCTCCGATCACACCTTGGGACAACGACTGCCAAAAGGCCTTCGACAGGATAAAGGAAATCCTATCCAAACCTCCTGTCCTCATGCCACCTCAACAAGGGATTCCTTTATCTCTATACCTGACTGTCACCGACACAGCCATGGGAGCAATGCTAGCATAAACAGTCGAGGGTGAAGAACGAGCCATCTACTACATCAACAAAAAGTTCATTGAGTACGAGACAAGGTACACCCAACTGGAAAAGGCAAGGCTTGCCTTAGTATGGTCAACAAAGAAGCTGCGACATTATATGCTCAGCTACACGGTCCATATCTATTCAAAGATGGACCCGGTCAAGTATATCTTCGAATAACCCGTACTAAACGGAAGGCTGTCTAGGTGGACACTCATGCTGTCCGAGTTTGATCTCAAGTTTGTACCCCTCAAGGTTATCAAGGGAAGGTCAGTCGCCGATTTCCTAGCAGAGAATCCGGTCAACGAGGATCCAACGACCGACACATGGTCACTTCCGGACGAGGACATCCTTTATGCCGACACCGACGCATGGGACCTATAATTCGACGGCGTATCTAACCTCAGAGGCTTCGGGGTAGGAATCCTTCTAATACCACCAGAGGGAGAACATGTTCCGGTCGGTCAAGCTAGAGTTTGCCGTCACCAACAATGCCGTTGAATATGAAGCATGCCTCATCGGCCTACAAGAAGCCATAACACTTGGCATCAAGAGACTGAGGGTCCACGGTGATTCCTCGCTCATCATCAATCAGGTGTCCGGATCATGGAAAATACGAAGTGACAGTTTAGCTCCCTATCGAGCGAAAATCAATCAAGAGGCCGGGTTCTTCGACCAAGTCGACTACTTCCACCTGCCGCGAGAGAAAATTCAATTTGCTGATGCTCTGGCAAAACTTACCGCGCTCGTCAATATAATTGACGACATGACATCAATGCCCCTATGTGTCAAGAGAAGGAACGAGCCAGCTCACATTTGCGCCATTAACAACGACGAGGAAAGCCATAATGAACCCTGGTACCAAGCCATCCTCAACTATAAAACCAAAAATGAATTCCCTCCTAACTCTGATAAAAAAGGACAAAGAGCCATCCGTTTACTTGCATCACAATTCGTGATAAACAAAGATCAACTATACAAAAGAACACCCCAAGGGATTCTCCTCCTTTGCATTGACCATCACAAAGCCAAAAACGTCATGGGAGAGGTCCACGACGGAGAATGTGTCCCTCGCATGAGCGCAACGATGCTTACCCGAAAAATCATGCGGCTAGGCTACTACTGGACCACCATGGAAGCCGATTGCCATAACTACGTCAAACATTGCCACAATTGCCAAATTTTCGCCAACATACAACATACCACCATCCCTTTTATACACCATGACATCATCCTGGCCTTTCTCAACTAGGGGCATCGACATCATCGGGAAAGTCAACTCGATAGGCACCAAAGGGAATTGCTACGTCCTCGTCGCCATCGACTATTTCACCAAATAGGTGGAAGCGTAGTCATATGAAGTCTTGACCGCCAAACAAGTGGCCAAGTTCATCTAGAACAACATCATCTGCCGATATGAGGTACCCATGAAATCATCGGCGATCAAGTCTCTCACTTCCGACCGGAAACACAAACCTTGCTGGACAAATATAAGATCAAACGACATCGAGCATCCCCATACCGGCCCCAAACCAATGGAGCGGTGGAGGCATCTAACAAAACTCTTCTCACCATTATCAAGAAAATGCAAGACAACTACCGCGATTGGCCGAGCAAACTCCCTTTCGCACTCTGGGGATACCGAACCTCCATTCGAACACCAACAGGCACCACACCCTTCTACCTAGCGTACGGTATGGAGGCGGTTCAACCGGTAGAGTTAGAGGTCCATTCTCTACGCATCCTACTGGTGAGTCAAGTCCTTGAGGCAGAATGGATCTGTCGAAGGTATGAGAAACTCACTCTTCTAGACGAGCGGCGGCTCAACGCCTTGCACAACGTCTAGCTATACCAACGACGTATACAATGGGCATTCAACAAGAAGGTTAAACTCAGGAACATCCAGGAGGGCAACTTGGTCGTGAAGTCGGTTCGAGCACCACTACCCGTCGATTCGAGGGGAAAATTCAAACCCAACTGGGCCAGGCCATACCTGGTCAAGAAAATACTTTCGGGGGGCGCAGTGAGACTGAGTGACTAGACGGGGAGGATTTTACAAACCCGACCAACCTAGAAAAACTCAAGAAATACTACCCTTGAACCGTAGCAACCAACGACCTAACCCTAGTTTTACAACTAGCAACTACCTTAACCCTTTTCAAGTCAAGTTCCTCAACGCATTCTGATTTGAAATTGCATGTTCTATCGAGTCTAAGTTGCGGTACCTTGCCCGTTTTGAATGCCCTTTGATCTGTCAAAAGCAACATCTATTTGACAAAAACCCCTGAACTGCGAGCATGATTTGATTTCACCTGTTCAGGTGGATACGTAGGCAGTCCTTTCTTACACAAGAAGGATACAATTATCGCCATAATAAAAAAAAAACATCCCCATAATCAAAATAACATCACCCATATCATCCCCATCAAAAAAAATAGGGAAAAAATATTGCCTTTCCCACAAAATACAAAAAAGAAGCTTTTTTCCCTTCCTATAAAAATCCCACCTTCCCGAGTGCAAATGTTTAGGACGATTCAAACCGAATTGCCTTTACAAAATGGATGGAAGAAACAAGCATTCACAATTTTAACACGAGCAATCCTCTTATTTAATTAATAATTGGAGGGATTACAATTTCAACAACAAATAAAGCTCGACGAGTCTACAACTTGTCATAAGCTAAGGTGTCGAATAAAACACCTCATATAGTAAAACTAGTCCAAAACACCAAAAACATAGCTAGTACAACATAATAAAAACTCACAACGCTAATACAACATAATAATAAAGTGCGTAATGGAGGTTTTCATTCTTCCATTCTACCCTTGCCTTTTCCCTCGGGGTACATCTTCCCCTTGTTCTTCTTGTTGGCCCGCCTAGCATGGACTTCCTCCTCAGAACGGATCCTCAACGGATCTAAAACGGTGACGGCCTCCGGTCTATTGCAAGACCCCATGTTCGGCCCAAAACGAGCCCATGCACGGCCCACTACATTTTTGGGACCCGAGCTTCTCCTCTTTGGTGGCCTCATCATATCCGGGCTAACTCCATCAACATAATCCTCAAAGATGGCACGATTGGCCTTGCCAACCTCTCGATATTTCAAGTCAACAACCTCGTCCTTACGGGATTTGGACCTCTCCTCCAAGGATGAAGCTCTTGACCACTTGACATAAGTGGGAGTCACCCATGTCGTGGCAACGGGGTTTGGTACCTCCCAAAGAGGCCGAGTGGCCCACCATCTTTCGAAGATCTCCACAAGCTCGGAGTTCCGAAAAACATTCTCTTGGACAAGGGTATCTTGAGCGGGCACCTTTTGTTGACGCCCCATTTGCCTCATGAGCCTTTCGGGATAAATGAAGGAAGCAACCTTCAAACCCACCACCATCAAAGAACGAGGACTAGCATCCAAAGCAGGCAACCCCGAGAAGGACCTCAAGTGCCACCATGGCACCACCCAACGGATGTGAGGACCACCCTCCTACGCCAATCTCGCGGCCCAATAATCCTCAGTGGAAGCGAAGCTATCCGAGTACAACTTCTTCCTCATAGTAAGGTGACGGAAGGAATAAGAAGAAGAATCAACCGGAGGCTCTACATACTTTAGCCTCTCCAATAGCCACACTTGGAGGATGCTTGGAGATCCAAACGAGGGAGCTTATCCACAAGATCCCTTCTTGTCCAAGGCTTGGATGATCTCGCTGAGCACCAACCATGATGAATCCCTACCATGCTCCATTTGCTCAACCACATGCACAAGGGTCATGCTACCATAGCATTTCGGCCCCTCCTTCTTCAAAGCATCAAGAAAGAGGTATACATGGACAAGGCAAAAGGCAAGAGCCCTTCTCCTAGCCACCTCCGAAACATTGGCATCCAATCGGTTTGAGAAGATGTTGATAAGAGCCAACATATCCACGCCATAAGGAGCAAGGAGGAAGTTGACTTGGCTTGTTGACAAGCCCTACATGGAACGAAATTTCTCATTATAACACAACTGAGTCGGAGGAAGCACCGGAACACAACCTAGCCACCCACCAATGGCTCCAACTTCTTCGGCAAGAGGACAAATTTCACCTTTCGAGAAAGGGAAAACATGATGTTTCGAATCCCGGAACCGAGAGCATGCTTCGAGAAATGAGGATTGCAGCTTGACTTGACGGAGCACCAACAATTGACCAACTCCCATGCAAACGAGTTGATACTTTTCGGGAGGCGACAAATCCCGGCACCATTGTCGCAACGCATTCTCAAAGGCATCCATGAAATATTTTTGTGGACGAAGAAGAGGTTTTGTAGAGATGTTTTTCGTGTTTCGGATGATGAAACAATGAAGAACAAACATCACTATTTATACAAAACAATCAGCGCATTTTTCAAAAAAAAAGGGAGAGCTGTTTCCTATCGCCAAGTGGCTCGCGCCTCTTAGGGCATGTTCTCAGGATTCCCACCTTGAATTGTCCCTTTCAAGTGGTGTTTTCTCCTGACACCTCAAACCTCCCGCCGGAATGCTCGCGCCTCTTCGGGATGGTCCAGGACATTTTGTGTTTTCTCACACTCACATTTCCTTGTTTTTGTGTTTTACGAAATCCAACACGGTTTCAATGACGCAGCTTTAAACATACGAATTTTCCTTTTTTTTTTGAAGGGGGGAGGTCTAGTCACCCTGATCCGCGACAGATCGTTTCCATGTCAGCTGAAATTCCGAAAATTTTTCGGTTTTTCGCTCTTTTCCCAGCAAAAATAAAAATCGAAAATTGATAACACAACATCAGTTTTCCTCAAAAATTCAAGCACTCACAAATCCGAGTCTTGATCTCAAAAACATCAAAACTCAAATACACTCAAAAAAATATATTCTAAAATTCACCCCTGGCGGTTTGAGTTTGAATTTTTTTCGAGTCACAAATCAATTTTAACAATTTCGATGCAATTTAATTCAAGACACGAGTTAATTGCTCAATTTTCAAATCAATCGTTTTGAGAAATCCAAACGTGACGACTTGTCGCGAAATTTTCAAAATATCATTTCAAATTTCGAATTTCAATTTTAACTTTGAGCCACCGTGATTAATTTCGCTTTGAAATACTTTATGCGTTTATGCATATGTGCTACCTGTTGCCTGTTTCAACACTAACGATGCAAGAAGTAGTGCGAACCAAAAGGGGAATTGACAGCCGACAGCGCTCCTCCGAAACACAACACAAAAACGCCAAAATCACAAAATGAAACCTAACACAAAAAAGCCAAAAGCACAAAATGAAACACAACACATATATACAAACCGCCTCACGCAAAATACATCGATACACGTTTGATACAAACGACTGACCATACAAACAAGAACTAGTACAGACATCTATCATACAAACACTGCCCTAAAACAACGAATTGGGGGCTATCTGCCACCTACCGAACTAAGCACTCCCTATCCTTCCAAACGGAAAAGAAAAGGAGCAACACGAAAAACAGAGGAGCAACAACGGAAGCAGAGGTGGTTACCATGACGATAATACCTCGTCCCTGCTCCACGACAAAAAAGAAGACAGTGTCTGGCAGACTTTGGATGATAAGGAGGCCAAGAACCATGATGCGGCGCACCACCTCGGTGTTGACCCCCAATCATCAGCCATCCTGTCTATGAGCCACAATGAAAGGGAAAAGTCGGCCACACCAGCCGCCTTTCCTTCTCTATGGAAGCATCCTCTACCACCACCTCGGCTCCAACAGCCTCCCCGGTTGCTTTTGCTCCTCCCGGATCATCCTCCTCCTCCAAGACCTCAACGACAGACCCCGTAGGCCCCGAACACTCCCTTGCAATCGAAGGCAAAAGAAAGACGTCACCAAAATTTTGGCATTACGACGGCATAAAATGGACAAATCCAAAAAAAAAACCTGCAACGCAGAACAAGGGCAATCCCGCCAAAACCCAACCAAACAATATAATTTACAAAAAACCCACAAAAAAACGACTCGCCCTTCTTTTCAAGCAAAAGACGAGTAAAAACAACAACCACAACAAAAAATGGCACCTCAGGACCCGCACAAGGTCTGCCGACAAACCAAAATACATTCCCGATGCAATGGGGTATTTTTCTACACCTCGAAAAGGCAATTTCTACGCCGATTTGAGCACAAACAGGTCAAAATTTCAAAATGCGACCACAACGAGGCAACGTGATTTTATCACGTCTCAAAGCGACCTAAACTACGAATAAGGTCCATTTCAAGGCAAACTGACTCAAATCAAGCCCAGACGGACGCTTATTTTGTCAGACATAAGACCGTCACAGAAGGCAAAAATTCACATTTTGCCCACAATACCCAACAAAGGTCCACAATGGCAAACACGGTCTTTCCCAACTACAATACAATCTAGTGGGACCCATTACCCAAGAAAATAAACTTGGCATTGTTAAATGAGACAGTTTCTTCATCTCACTCACGTTTTTCGAGCATAGGGGACGTAAACGGGGACCAAAATGCAAACTAAAAGCACCCCTATACTCCTAAACAGGTTTCTAACCTAATGCAATCATCAATTTCACTCGAAATAGGCTCAATCAAAAATGCCCAAATAGATTTTAAAGGTATCAAATTTCGCCCTAATTCAATCAATCAAAAAGACCAACAAATTCAAATGGATTCAAGAGGAAATACATACCTTGAGATGACACATTGATGATGGCACGAACTCAAGCCAGCAAGAAAACCAACAATGGCGATTTGTTTGGGTTTTGTTGAGAGGATGAGGAAGACAAAGTGAGAATGACGAGCAAGCCATTCTCGCGTCTTTTACAGAAAAATAAGGAAGCCCCCTTACCTCGCCAAGTAGCTCGCGCCTCAATGGGGTGCTCCCTGCTTCATTCAGTGAAACTTTGGGCTTTGGCCCAATTTCCCATAACAAACCTTAATTGAAACGACGGCAATTAAAACCGTCATTTCAACGATAATAGTGAAAATTCAAAATTCACTATTTCTTCAAAATTCAAACAAACTGCTATTAAAATTGCCACTTCAAATTCAAAAACATAATAGTGAAATTCAAATTCACTATTTCTTCAAATGTCAACGGCGGCAACATACACCGTCACTCCGAAAACAAATAGTGAAATTCAAATTCACTATTCCTTCAAATGTCAACGGCGGCAACATAAACCGTCACTTCAAAAACAATAATAGTGAAATTCAAAATTCACTATTTCCACGGCGGCATCAAGAGTCCGCTATTTCAAAACAAGCCATCCAACGCGGCTATTCTCACGGTCGATCAACCAACCCCACCGTGGCTGGCGAGCGTTACTACGCACCACGGCTGGTGAGCCCTCCTCATATATGCGTCATGGCTGGCGAGCCTTACTATGCTCCATGGCTGGCGAGCCTTACAACGCACCGCTGCTGGCGTGCCCTCCTCATGTACGCACCGGGGCTGGCGATCCCTCCTCATATACGCACCATGGCTGGCGAGCCTTACAACGCACCACGGCTGGCGAGCCCTTCCTTATATACGCACCTTGGCTGGCGAGCCTTACAACGCAGCACGGCTGGCGAGCTCTCCTCATCTACGCACCATGGCTGGTAAGCCTTACAACGCACCGCGGGCGGGCGAGCCCCTTCATGTCCGCAGCACAGCTGGCGAGCCTTTGTCCGCAAGCAAGATACAACCCAAGGATGTATCCCGAAGATGCCTCGAGTATGACTCCCTATCCAGCTGGCGAGCCTTCATCCGCAAACACGCGACATATCCGAAGATGCCTCAGGTATGACTCCTTCTTATGGCTGGCGAGTACGTAGTCTAACGGACTTTAAACGACCCGCACGGACAGTCGACAGACTATAAACTGTTCCCGACGATAGGTCCTTGGCTCATACTCTCGAGTCGCCTTGGCATCGCCCTTTCCGACGGCAGGTCCTTGGCCCGGATCCTTTCGAGCTGCCTTGACATCGCTTGGGTCTCCAGATTGGAATCTTCAATTGACCTGGAAACTCTACTTTGACTTTCGCCCTGTCCAAGCCTCAGTCAAAGTGGGGGCTCTGTAGATACCCAGTATCTGCTAAGACTCCAACAAACACCCGTTGATTATCGGACTACAACATGCTTTGGAATCACAGTGTTTGATCGACAGTTCGTGTACAACTTTACATCGGAAAACTTAAAACGATTTCGAAAATAAAACTTTTCAAAAGTACCTGGAGTGTTTAATGCATGACGACGGGGTAGCAATGATACTAACTAGAGTCAAAACCGACACCGGTCCAAAAACCGACTCAAAATTCAAATCCCGACTCCAACAACTTGTCAAACCGAGTCAAACACAAAAAACAAACCATTCAAATGCTTCCATGTTAAGATTTCCCGCGATTATAGATGGTCAAGTACCAAACATGTGTATACAAATCCTAGGATAGAACAAATCATGATTGCATTTGTGTGAAAGCGACAAGATACCTCGAAGACGTGCGACGTGGCTCGCGCCTCTTTGAGCAACCCAGGTGGCCACGTCGCTCAAAACTCACACAACCACTCCTTTTCCTATAAATACCCCTCAAATGCCACCATTTGAGAGCTACGCGAGCGTCCGCCCCCTCTTTTCTCCCTTAAAATTCTCGACTCGACTTCCTAAATCACAATCCGACACGTGTTTAAGACCTACCGATCGTAAACACAAGCCTTACACATTGCTTGGTACCGTCATCGTGCATTAAATCACTTGACCGGCCATTTTGACCACTACACCATCACTAAACTTAACAAAATACTCTTTTTACTTACTAAAACGGTTTTAAATCGAGTCTTTTCCGACCAAACAAGTTAATACACTTACGTCGGTTTCTCGTCATAAGCCTAGTATGTAAGTATGAGGGTGTAAAAATCCTTTTTTATCATGTCTTTACTTGTTTCATGACTATAACATGCTAAATCATGCATAACATGGTAAAAAACATGGGAAGAATGAGCCAAAACCGGACTTTTTTGTTGAGGCAGAGGCTACTTACGTAGAATATAGGCTCGCGCTAAAGGACCCTGCCCAGCCTTAAGTCCAATCCGTGTTTGGTATCTTCTTTTCCTCTATTTTCATTTTCATATTTGTAATCGATTTTTATCATTTCAAGTATTTTCAAACCATTTTCTACAAGTTTTAACCATAAAACATTTTTCACCCTTGGTTCTTAATACCATGACGGTTTAATCCGTGTTTCAGTGATAATATTTGGTTAATTATATTTAAAAGGTATTTTAAAGCCTTTTTTTCATTTCTTTACATTTTGGAAGGTATTTTAAATCCTTTCATCATTTCTTTACATTTTCAAAACAAATATATTAGTCACCAACACAAAGTCATCCTTGGTTCTACATACCATGTCGGATTTTAACCCGAGTACGATGATGAGTATTTGTTGGAATATGTGTCCTCCGACAATAATGCGATCACGACTATTGATCATGATGATCACATGTTTAAGTCTCATTAAAATGAATACAATTGGGAAGTAATATTGTTACTGTCAATTGGTCAACATATATCGGTAATGATTGGCTGACTAGAGTTTGACATTACTGTCGTGTGACGGTGGTGATCAGTTGACCCCCTAGGTCATACCTAAAGGGCAATACTCTTAATTGATTATTTAATTAATCGTATAATGTTGCGAGTTAATTAAATTACTTGAAAATTGACGGACGATTTTGGAAGTAAAATTTACGTATCATATTGAAATGTGATTAAATAAGATACGGTCTGAGTAATTGAATTGTATCATTACTCGGATGAAATAATTGTTTAATGTAACAATTAAATTGAATGAATTGTTATAAATACAATCAGTTGTAATTTATAAATGGTAAAATTTTTGGCACAAGTAATTATGAAATTACTAAGTCGATTTTTGTATGTGACGTATTTTTGATGATACGTTGATTTTTAATATGTTAAAAATACATAACAAATTTATGTGACATGTGACATGTGACATATTGACAATTGACAAAAATAATATGGAATCCATATTAACTCAAGTGGGCCGAAAATTAGAGGAGTTTTAAGCTAATTATATGTGAATTATAATTAGTGGAGGGCATGATGATTACCCTAGTAACTAGCCATGCAACCCTATGGTTTATTGTAAAGAACAATTTTTCCATGCATTGGCTCTCCTCCCACTACCCTTGTCCGGTTTTTAAGAAGAGAAAAACATTTGGTTTTTCTCTTAATTTTTACCTCATATACAATAATGTAATTGTATTGTTCATTCACCTTTTTACTCATCCAAAATAAGATTTCTAGAGAGATAAAAAGCTCTCTTATTCTTCCTCATAAAAACCGAAAATATCAAGTGTATTGTAATATTTTTGGGTCATTTTTCTACTAAATTAATATTGTACTAGTTCTTATAATATTAATTAGATTAAGTGTTAAGCCTTGGGTATAAAGCTTAGGGAGAGATCTTATACTTAGATCTTATTCATCCATAAGGAAAAGCTCAAGATCAAAAGAGAAAGGTGATCTCTTTTGTGCCCTTAAATCCGAAATCCACAATGTAAGGACATGATTTCTCTTCTATTATATTATTTGTTTGCATGCATAAAATCCGTTTTAATTTTATGACAAATTAATTTAGACATATATGAGTATGTTAATATGTATATGAATCTACATTTCCTTCAATCGGTATCATGAGCCACGGTTGTTTGCATGCAAATTGGTTAAAAGTTTTTCCGAGTTATAAGAATAACAAATAAAACTTGTAAAATTTGTGTTATTATGATATATCACGAAATTATTACATGCATGTTAATATTTCTAGTCCTAAAATGTTTTAGGATATTTTGGTTAATTTTTCGGATTTTTATTGTTCATATTTTACAATAATGGCATTTAAATATGATTTTATGAGTAAAAATGTCATTTTTGGTCTAAAATTAGCTATACTTCGAATTTTAAGTTAATTTTTGGATATGTTGTCACATATATTATTTTGAGATAACCTGAAAATTTTCATAATTTTTGGACTTGTTATGCTCGAAAAATGAATTTTTCATTATTAAATTCGGATTTAGGTGAAAAATAGGTTAATATGAGTTAAATTTCGAATCTGGTCATAGAAAATTAATATATTGTCACATGCAATTTTACAAGATGTGTGTAAAATAATTGGCTATAAAGAAGTCTTTTTGCATGATTTATGAATTTTTGAAGAAAAATAGCATAAATAGTGACATTATTAGTGGAAAATTAATAAAACATAATCTATGACTTAGGAAAAACGTCTAATGTTGCATTTTATTATATTTTTCAGATCTAAAATTGAAAAGTTAATGAAAATAATTTTTCCATGTTTTTATGATTATTTTATTAAAAATCGATAAACCGCAACATTGTCTTTCCGGAAAAATTTCGAAATTTTTAACCTAAGATTTTGAACATTATGAGTGTCATGGAATTTTTCCAGAATGTTCATTAGTTTAAATTTTGAATTTTGAATTTATTTGAAATTTTGTGATTTATTTGAAGTTTAATAGCTTATTTTTGTAATTTTGGACCATTTATGAACAATTTTATAAAATATGGGTTAATTATGGTCAAATAATTAGTGAAGACTAAATTTTGAGTCCTAAGAGGTTAGGGTAATTAACTTATGCATAAATATGAGTTTATGTATTTTTGTGATTATAAAAATGTTGAAATCACGCAAATCCGTAAAAACCGAGTAATATACGATATTGGCTAATTAAAGGCGATTTAGCATAAAATTGAGCATGTTCATACATATTATAATGCTGCATTTTCTTTATGATTGTCATAATTTTAATTTATGTAATTTTTTGAATTATGTAATTTTACTTAGTATGGCCTTAGATTTTAATTGGTATTTCCCGAAATGTATGGGAATATCGATTCGGTTGTATTTTTATTGTGATCTCGTATCACCGTTTTGTAATTTAATAGATTTATTTTATTTTAGTTACAAATGTATAATAGGAAATTATGTAATTTATTATGTAATTTTATTCATTCCGGAGTTCCCAAAGACGGATTTCTTCAAGAATGGCGATACATAAAGACGGTGTTACTTTTTGAGATGCGTGCCACAAATCAAGTTCAAGGGACCAATGGAGTTGGTTTCCGAATTTGTAATAGTTAAAGAGTTTTTCTATTTTAGGAAAGGCCATACTAGGATTTATTTATCTTTATGCTTGCATTTTATTTTATGTCACATGCATCGCTAAATCGCCATAACTAAAACATGCATCCTTATTTTATCGAGTTTATCGATCGTGTCAATTAGAATTATCGTAGTTCACCGCTTTAGTTCACTTAAAACGTGATAGATAATAAATTGACATGACCTCTCGCTAAAACAATCAATTGAGACATAGCCTTACAAAATAGTAGAAACCATGAAAACCTATTTTGTGAGGGAGTGCACTCGGCCACACCGGGGTACAAACCTTGTTACGTAGGGGAAGTGGGTGATGAATGTTAATCCACCGAATTCATGTTGATGAGGGATGTATCGGCCCCACCGTGCCCAAGTTAATGTGGGTTTGGATCATGGACACATTTATTCGAAATTTGGATTGAACTCAACAAAAGTATTTGATAAGGGATGTATCGGCCCCACCGTGCCCTTGTCGATGTGTTTTGGGCTAAAGATAAATGTTAATGTAATTTTATCGACCAAGAGTTCTAAAAGTAGAATCGATTAAAGAGTTAATCCACCGAGTTATATTGATAAGGGATGTATCGGCCCCACCGTGCCCAAGTTAATATGAATTTGGATCTTGGAATCATTTATCATAGTTGGGTAGAGGTCACTATGTAAATGCTATACTTGTTTACAAGTATTAATAAAACGATAAATGTTTAGTTTTCCACTATTCCGTTTTTATATTTTTCTATTTCTTTACCACAATTCATATACGATATCATTTCGATTTTGATACAAATCTCCATTAAAACATCGTAACTAAAGACAAAATTTGAATTTTCTTCTAAAACCTCAAATGAACCATTGTTAAGGATCTCTTGTAAAGAGTATAGATTAAAAGTTGTTCATTATCAAACAGGTTTTTGATACTTGACTAATACATCTACTTACAATGGATTATTATTCATATACTTAATTGAATTAACTACCTTGAAGCGATTTGGTAATTAGTTTTGTCAAGAATTCGTAATTGACCAAAATAACGCAACCACCTCAATGAAAGTTTTATGACTAAAACGAACAAATGAAGAGTGATCTTCGTGAATTCATTTTTGCTTCTCAAAGCAAAGACTCATTGAAATAAGTGGGAGCGTTCTCTTAAACTGTTAAGATGAGGAAGAGGTTCAAGAAGTAAATGGAATTGATACAAGGTAATGTTAAAAGTAAAGTCATTGAGGAATGACGATACTAAACCTATCAATCCCGACCGATAAAGTTTCCATTGTTCTAAATGTTGGACACGAGAATGGAAACTACCCCAAATTTTTGAAGAATTATCAAGTTAGTTGTGGGACATCTAATGGGACGTTCTTCTTTAAATTGTTTATTTGATTAAACATAAAATTTTGCTAGTACTACTTCGTCAATATTAGAAACCAATGGAGGTTTTCATCATTGTACTTGATACATAGGATGATTAGAATATGACGACTAGCAACAATAATATCGAGAGATAGAGTAATTGTGTACTCAATCTAGTTTTTGGATTTAAAGTTGTACTTAATTATGACTATTAAGTGCATAAACTCTAAATAAGAATATAAACTTGTTAAGATACAAAAGAGGTTTTCACCTTTGTGACCCTTTACACCATGATTTGATGTATGGCTAGCCCATCATCAAGGTGATTATATTCTAAACCAAACTAGAATGATATATCATGAAGATGATGTAAGACTCAAATTGGTAACCCAAGATTAAACCTTAAATTTTGGAATGATGAACGCAAAGAGTTATCGAGTACTCTTGAAACCATTAGATTGTTAATGGTATATGCGTATCTTGTATTCAAAGCAAGATGTCTCGTGCCTTTTGTTGAAAAGGAGATCGAGGTTGTAAATCATCGATCCAAAATAGGTTGATCATTTTCTTTTACCAACGATTTAAGTTGACGCTAATATGTTCACTTAATAAGGTAAATAGAGAAATTTTTGAAGAATTTCAAAGAGTTCAAGGAATTACGATTTAGTCGTGATGGGATTATCAAAGTGAAGACTTTGATATAAGCCAAATGAATTGTGATATAGTATCACAAATTAATCTCTCTTAGCACGCATTATGGAATAATGTGTGGTTGGATAAGAATTCAAACGCTATTCAATATGGTTTGGACTTCAATCAAGTTACCTTGGGTTACTTGATTCCTTTTGGGAATTTATCATTTTGTCTAAATTATTTTCCACTAAATCATATGAGATATGAAATGGTAATGTACCATGTTTGTAAGTTTTCACAAGAAACAAATGCTCATTTTTCCCTTGCAATTATCACGAGTACGACGGGTTTGCGGCTCGTGAAGCTGTCTTACTAAAATACAAGTTTATTTCTAGAAGACAGAGTGGGAGAAATTATTCAAGAGCCACAAAGAATGTTATGTCGCAAGAAACTGGTCTTTCTTGGCTACATGAGACGTTTTGTGTAAGACATTGTTTCTTCAAAACCTAGGAGGTTAAATTCGTCACTTGTTAAAAATGATGAATTCATGCTACTTTTAAGAAAGTAAAGAGCTTATAACTTACAAAAGAAATTGTTTGATTCAAGTTGATTACTTCTAGAAAGTAATGAACATATGACTTACATAAGAGTGTTTAAGTCACAACTCAATATAAGGCTTAGAACCATGAAAATCCGAAATAAAAGGGCTTGATTAGTTGCAAAGGGTTTTGCACTAATAAAGACAGTTTTCAAGGCTTGATTGGTTGCAAAGAGTTTTGCACCAATTGAAATGCTTAAGTCTATTTGGATCTTCTTAGGGATTGTGTTTCATTATTATGAAATACATAACGAGTGAATCTAAAACACACTTCTTCAATAGAAGGAATGTATTCAATACATGTCATGAGTTTTATAGATTCTTGCAATCCTAAGATAATGTGAAACTTAAGAGAGAATCTTAAGTAGGACATCAATGAGTTGGAATCAACATTTTGATTATGTGATAAAATATTTCTCGATAAGTTGAGAAGTTGTGTTTATACATGAAGTTTAGTGGGAGTTACGGAATTTTAATTAGTCCGATATGTGGATGACATATTGATCATTGAGAATGATTTAAGACTTTTGGAGTATTATAATACATCTTGAATATCCGAATTATGAAGATAAATCCACATGATATTAGCGTCAGTAAGAAGTCTTATGTTGATAAGATTCATGACTAGTTCAACTAAAATTGAACATATTTGATTGATTCCATTTGCTTCCGCTGCCGGATCAATTAAATGAGTAATGATGTATAACACTTCATATACTTTGAGTATGATGAATTGTTTTCAAAATCGAATTTAAGTAATCTTTACCTAGAATATAAAGATTACCCTTAAGTGCTTGCAGAAGCATTAAGGAAGTAAAGCAAAGTGTTTATGATGCAATTTTGTGTAAGGGTGTTACACAAGTGACAATTGACAATTGAGATTGCGCATGGTTTCAGACAAAACCATAATCAAAACACATTAGGATGGTTAAGATACCATTGTGGCTATGTTAATTAAGAAGTAGATTTTCTAGAATCGTTCTGGACAATAAAGAACAATAAGAGATATTTATAACGGAAATTGAGTACACTTGCAATCATGAGATGTGCAAGAGGATGAGTCCCACACACTGTGAAAATAGTGGGAGCTATTCTTAGGCTAGAGGACCTATGTCTTGATTGGATCTCGACACGTACTCAGAAAGTTTTGTGATGCAAATGTATACATTACAAAGGAAAACGAGTATGTAGTAAGGTTGAGTAAGGTACAAGAAATTGATAAAACCTACTAACCAAAGCCTTCTCAAAGGCTAAACATGATGAGTCATGTCATTTCAATTGAATTGAAATTAACAACTACATGCAAGATCAAATTAGATTATAGAATATGAAATAGTAATCAGGCATTGACTATTCATATGTGATAATCGCATTTGTCGTTCGAGTTTTTCTTTAAAAACTCCTTTTATGCTTTGTTACATCCAAACGGGTTGTAGTGACAATTGAACCCCGTTAAAGTGAACACGGATTAACATTGTATTCGCCCATAGTCACTTGTATGAGGTGACGTCTCGAAGTGACTAGAGTGTGATGCGATTGATGGCAAGTTCAAATGCCATAGAGTCATGTGAGATGACTAGTCGATCACATAGGCAGACTGTTAGGAACTTTTTGTCGGGCCTAATGACCGCTTATAGAGTTCTGGCAAATTTATATAGCCTGGTCGTGGCGAGAGCTGCTATAGTATTCAAATGAGTCGATTCTTTTGACTAAAGACTATTCACCTAAGATGGCTCGATTTGATTAACTTTGATTTGTGTTACTACGACCTTCGTAAATGGGGTCAAATGGGCATATTTTGGGTTATGATGGCTGTGGCTAGTCGAAGGGAATGAGTGCGATAGGAATTGTCCATCCCCTTGTCAGGGTTAAAACAATATCTCAGGGCCACTCGAGGAGTAATGAACTGGAAATGCGTGGCCACGCTCGGAAAGTATCTATGATAGATAAGTCCGGTCAATCGGTTATTCTCCAGATCGAGGAAACCACTCTCGATATGATCACTTGCAAGTACGACCTGAAAGACACCTTGGATTGAGTGGGAGATAGTAATAGGACAAGAGAATTGGTGACGCACACTTGTCGAGGACAAGTGGGAGATTGTTGGAATATGTGTCCTCCGACAATAATGCGATCACGACTATTGATCATGATGATCACATGTTTAAGTCTCATTAAAATGAATACAATTGGGAAGTAATATTGTTATTCACAACTCGGTCAACATATATCGGTAATGATTGGCTGACTAGAGTTTGACATTACTGTCGTGTGACGGTGGTGATCAGTTGACCCTCGAGGTCATACCTAAAGGGCAATACTCTTAATTGATTATTTAATTAATCGTATAATGTTGCGAGTTAATTAAATTACTTGAAAATTGACGGACGATTTTGGAAGTAAAATTTACGTATCATACTGAAATGTGATTAAATAAGATACGGTCTGAGTAATTGAATTGTATCATTACTCGGATGAAATAATTGTTTAATGTAACAATTAAATTGAATGAATTGTTATAAATACAATCAGTTGTAATTTATAAATGGTAAAATTTTTGGCACAAGTAATTATGAAATTACTAAGTCGATTTTTGTATGTGACGTATTTTTGATGATACGTTGATTTTTAATATGTTAAAAATACATAACAAATTTATGTGACATGTGACATGTGACATATTGACAATTGACAAAAATAATATGGAATCCATATTAACTCAAGTGGGCCGAAAATTAGAGGAGTTTTAAGCTAATTATATGTGAATTATAATTAGTGGAGGGCATGATGATTACCCTAGTAACTAGCCATGCAACCTTATGGTTTATTGTAAAAAACAATTTTTCCATGCATTGGCTCTCCTCCCACTACCCTTGTCCGGTTTTTAAGAAGAGAAAAACATTTGGTTTTTCTCTTAATTTTTACCTCATATACAATAATGTAATTGTATTGTTCATTCACCTTTTTACTCATCCAAAATAAGATTTCTAGAGAGATAAAAAGCTCTCTTATTCTTCCTCATAAAAACCGAAAATATCAAGTGTATTGTAATATTTTTGGGTCATTTTTCTACTAAATTAATATTGTACTAGTTCTTATAATATTAATTAGATTAAGTGTTAAGCCTTGGGTATAAAGCTTAGGGAGAGATCTTATACTTAGATCTTATTCATCCATAAGGAAAAGCTCAAGATCAAAAGAGAAAGGTGATCTCTTTTGTGCCCTTAAATCCGAAATCCACAATGTAAGGACATGATTTCTCTTCTATTATATTATTTGTTTGCATGCATAAAATCCGTTTTAATTTTATGACAAATTAATTTAGACATATATGAGTATGTTAATATGTATATGAATCTACATTTCCTTTAGTATCGACTAATTATTTTCAAATGAACTTAAAACAATTAGTTCATATTCATTTTCAAAACTATTCATGTCACGGGTCCATACATACTTCGCCAAATCAGCCACCCACACAACCATTTGACAGCTCTTCATCAACTCCAGACTAACGGAGGTCTCTCCTGCAACCACATCTTCAGGATCCTCAATTTCAAAGTGACGAGCAAGTAATGTAACCATGTCGGTACCAAAAGATGATCAGTGCCACGAGTCCATACATACCCCGCCAAATCAGCTACCCACACAACCATTTCACAGCTCTTCATCAACTCCAGACTAACGGAGGTCTCTCCTGCAACCACATCTTCAGGATCTTGAATTTCAAAGTGACGAGCAAGTAAGGTAACCATGCCCCCCAATGGATTATTTCCAGATGCAGCTTTTTGATGTTTCTCACACCCGGATAGAAAAATCTCTCGCCAATCCGGGTGGCTGTGACTCTCGAGCATCATTGCCCACAAATATTTCAAATCAGCTCGGGGAAGATGTGTTGGTTCACCCTTACATAAGAAGGTACAAGTCAAAACTCTATGAATATAACGAAGGGCCGGATGGGGAATATCAGCATTTTTCTCACCAGCAGGACGAAGTCGTGCTCCCCCCGTAATAGCCTTCCAAAAAACCTCTTGCTCGAGTGGGCTCAACTTTTGACACTCTCCACCTCCTTTCTCATCAATCCCAAAAATCTCCCTCAACTCCTCATAATTCAATTCCCTCTCCTCGCCATCAAGGTGAAAGGTGATCCTAGGTGGGTCATCATCTCTGTGTATTTGCAAAGTGGAGAGGAATTCTAAGGTAAACCTCCAAAAAGTGGGCACTTTTAGGTCACAGAAAGCTCCCAAACCAACCCTACCAAGCAACTCCTCCACTACCGCTTCAATCCCGAGCAATTGAGTGGCAAAGGGATCGACAAACTTAGTGGCCATAATAACCCTATCATACAAAATTCTCCACACTTTCTTATGCTCGACACTTAAATTTCCACACCCCATAAAATCAACAACCGATTTCTTTAGCTTCTTATTACCCATAATAGTCAAGAAACTTACAACAATTCTCCAGCAACTTTGAAAAATTCCAGCAAATGATCGACTGAAATTCTAGTAAAGTTTGACTTAAATTTCAGCAATAAAACAAACTTAATGCATAGCAACCAGACCGACTGAATTTGCAGCAATTAGACCGACTTAACTTTCATCAAGAGATACAAATTCCAGCAAAAGGTCAAATTAAATTTCAGCAACAATCCACTTTCAGCAATAACGACGGACGTAATTTTCAGCGATAAGACGGACAGAACTTCAGCAGGGAGACCGAGTCAAATGTGAACAAAAGACCGTCTTAACTTTCAGCAATTAATCCAACACAAATTTCAGTAAAACACCGTCTGAACCTCCAGCAAAACGAAACCGACTTAACTCCAGCAATACGACGGACTCAAATTCAGCACTTAGACCAACACATAATCAAAGAAAGGGTGAAAATCAAACAAACCTTGAACAAGACGGTCGCGAAACAGACCCGAAGTACACCAGAACAAACCGATGAACTCGACAAAACGCCCCTTACTGCATTTTTTTCTGTTCGCAATTAACCCTAATTTCTAGGGTTTGCGGTGGAATCACGTTTTGTGTAATTGGAGCAGCAATAAGGGGTGTTTTTGGGGACGAATTTTTTATGTGTATGAAGGGAAAGTATGAGATAAGAATAACAATGGTGAATTAGGGAGTAGGTAAACGACGATGAAGGAGGTTTTTGATGTAAATTTTTTTGGTTTTTTTTTTTCGCTGAAGGTAGAATAAGGAGACGGGCGGGTTGCCTCTGGGACCACGGGCCGCAGCTCGGTCTGGCTCTTTTTTTCTTATATCGTCCTTTTTTTTTTGAATCAGATACGGGATAGCATTTTCCGACCTGAGACAAAATCACACAATTAGTATAGAAAAACGATTATAAATGAATAAAATAAATTAACTTCAAATCGAAATAAAAACAAATAAACATAAATAAAACTCGGGTTGCCTCCCGTAAGAGCTTTTAATTATAGTCGTTTGCTCGACTTAGGGGCGAGATTTAGTCTTCATAAATAGGCTCGTAGAGAGTTAAACTCTCCAACGTCTCAACTTGGAACGCCTCTTAGTAAGGCTTTAATCGCTGACCATTCACTTTCAGAACTTTGTTAGTAGTCAAACTACGTATCTCAATAGCTCCAAGAAATACTACATCCGTAACTACATACGTTCCAACCCAACGCGACCTTAATTTACCGGGAAATAGCTTAAAACGGGATTGAAAAAGGAGTACTTTTTGACCAACAATGAACTCCTTTCTAGATATCATCTTGCCATGCAATAATCTCGTCTTTTCCTTGTAAATAGCCGCGTTCTCATATGATTCATTTCGTATTTCCTCAAGCTCTTTTAACTCCAATTTTCGACTTTCACCCGCTCCTATCACTCTTGTATTAAAACTCTTCACTGCCCAATAAGCTCGATGCTCCAAATCTACTGGAAAATGACACGGTTTACCAAACACTAACCGGTAAGGAGACATACCTACGGGCGTCTTATAAGCAGTACGGTATGCCCACAACGCATATTCTAAGCGTTGACTCCAATCCTTACGATTGGGATTTACCGTCTTCTCTAAAAAAGATTTAACCTCTCTATTAGACACCTCTGCTTAGCCATTAGTCTGCGGGTGATAGGCCGTCGAAACGTAGTGGGTAACATGATACTTCTTCAGTAAAGCACCAACTGTTCTATTGCAAAAATGCGTCCCACGATCACTGATTATAGCTCTCGGAAATCCAAATCTAACAAATATGAAAGACTTGATAAAATATGCAACCACTTTAGAATCATCAATCTTAGTGGGTATTGCCTCTACCCACTTCGATACATAATCAAAATCAAGTAATATGTAAATAAATCCAGAAGAGTTAGGGAACGGTCCCATGAAATCAATCCCCCATACATCGAAAATTTCACAATATATAATGGGGATTTGAGGCATTTCATTGCGTTGGGATATATTCCCACTCTTTGACAGTTGTCACAAGACTTACAAAACCCATGGGCATCTCGAAAAAGGTGTGGCCAGTAAAAACCACAATCTAGCACCTTCTTTGCTGTTCTCTTGGACCCAAAGTGGCCACCACATGCATGAGAATGACAAAAAATGAAAATAGAAGTCATCTCACTCTCAGAAACACACCGTCTAGTAATCTGATCAGAGCAATGCTTCCATAAATATGGGTCATCCCACACATAGTATTTCGCGTCACTACGAATCTTATCTTTCTGAGCTTTAGAAAACCAAGCAGGAAACTTGTTAGAGACCAAATAGTTAACAATATTAGCATACCAAGGTTCGATAGTTCGTAAAGCAAATAAAGTTTCATCAGGAAAAACTCCCTTTACCACCTCTAAACCTTGGTCATGGTCATCATTCCTTACCAACCGGCTCAAGTGGTCAGCAACCACGTTTTCTGCACCTTTCTTATCTCTCACCTCAATGTCAAACTCACTTAGGAGGAGAATCCAGCATATTAACCTCGATTTGGCTTCCTTCTTCACCATCAAGTGGCGAAGTGCAACGTGATCTGTATAAATAACAACTTTAGTACTAAGAAAATAAGAACGAGATTTTTCTAAAGCAAACACAACAACCAACATCTTCTTCTCAGTAGTAGAGTAGTTGCGTTGTGCATCATTAAGGGTCATATATGCATAATGAATAACATGGGAAGCTCTCCCATTCTTTTGAACCAGGACCGCTCTAAGAGCATAATCGCTCGCATCACACATGATCTCAAAAGGAAGAGACCAATTAGGGGCCTGAATAATCGGAGCAGTTGTAAGACGGGTTTTCAGGTGATCAAATGCCGTCTTACAAGCCCCATTAAACACAAAGTCAACCTCCTTTTACAGCAATTTGCACAATGGTTGTGCAATCTTGGAAAAATCCTTAATGAACCTTCTGTAAAAACCTGCATGTCCAAGAAAGGAGCGAACTTTGCGCATATTAGTAGGATAAGGTAAACTCTTAATTGTATCAATTTTAGCTTTATCTACCTCAATCCCCTTACCCGACACAACATGTCCCAAAACTATACCCTGCTCAACCATGAAATGACACTTCTCAGAATTAAGCACAAGGTTAGTTTCAATACAACGCTTCAAAATAAGTGATAAATGATTTAAACATGCATCAAAAGAGTCACCATGCACAGTAAAATCATCCATGAATACGTCAATGAAGTTCTCCACACACTCGGACAAAATACTAATCATACAGCGCTGAAATGTTGCGGGTGCATTACACAACCCAAATGGCATGCGCCGATACGCGAATGGGCCAAAAGGGCATGTAAAAGTAGTCTTCTCCTGATCCTCAGGAGCAATAGCTATCTGAAAATAACCTGAATATCCATCCAAAAAGCAGTAGTATGCCTTTCCAGCGAGTCTCTCTAACATCTGATGAATGAAGGGGAGGGGAAAATGGTCTTTCCTAGTTACCGTGTTCAGCCTACGGTAATCTATGCACACCCTCCACCCATTCTGGACTCTAGTAGGTACTAAATCCCCATCTTTATTCTCTACCACAGTGACTCCGCTTTTCTTAGGGACAACCTGAGTGGGGCTAACCCACTTGCTATCAGATATAGGATAAATCATACCTACTTGGAGATGTTTTAATACCTCCTTTTTCATAACATCCATCATAGGAGGATTCAACCGCCGCCGCTGTGAATGACACCCCCATCAACTCAGTAGCTCTTTCCTGCAGGTTAGTAGGCAATAAATCATCAAAATCATCTTATACTATACCCTTCTCATTCACAACCTGGTACTCATCTCGATTGTCAAAATCAAAGGTATCCTGCACTAATGGCTCAAACGTATCAATAAAACATAAAGAATGGTCATCATTGGGGAATTTCATAGCATCAAAAATATTATACTCCACCACTTGACCATCAAACTCCATAGTAAGAGAACCGCTAAAAACATCAATCCTAGTTTTTGTAGTTTTCATAAATGGTCTCCCTAAAAGTATAGGGGTAGCATGTCTATCGTGCTCCATACCTAGCACATAAAAGTCCACAGGGAAAATCAATTTATCAACCATAACTAATACATCCTCAACTATTCCCTTTGGATAAACATTAGACCGATCCGCCAATTGAATGACAACATTTGTTTTACTCATAGGTCCAAGTTTTAATGACTGATAAATGGAATGGGGAATCAAATTAATAGAGGCACCCAAATCTAACATAGCATTATGAATTTTGGTGTCTCCAATAGTGCAAGGTATTGTGAACATTCCCGGGTCTCCACACTTAGTGGGCAATTTTTGTTTAAACATTGCGGAGACATATTCACTTACCTTCACCTTTTTAGCTCCCTTAAGCCTGTTATTCCTCTTTATAGTAAAAAGTTCTTTTAAAAACATTGCATATTGAGGGACACTTTTAAGCAACTCTAGAAGGGGAATATTTACCTCACATTTATGAAAGGTTTCGTAAACATCGTTGTCATGCTCCTTCTTGCGAGTATCCTTCAATGCTTCGGGAAAAGGTGGTGTGGGCTCATAAATATGGACCGGTGGATCCTTAGTAATTGAACTAGGCACCACAATATCTTCCTCAATCACTTGTGAACTCTCTTCTTCTATCACAATCTCCTCTTCCTCCTGGATTGCAACTTCTTTAGACTTAGATTTAGGCTTCTCTACTTCTACCAATTGCCTTCCATTTCTAAAGGACACTGCACTCACATTCTTCCTCGGATTCTCTACCGTTTGAGATGGTAAAGCACCGAAATGTTTAGCTTCCGACGGATTGACAGCAGTAGCTAGCTGACTCACCTGGTTTTCAAGATTCTTAAAATTTTGCTTATTATCTGCTCTATCTTGAGTAACACTGAGACTAAGAGCACGAATCATATCCTCCGTGGACATTGATGAGCTCGGTGGTGCTTGCTCAGCTGCTTGTTGTGGCACTTGTTGAGTAAATTGTTGTCCTTGTGGTCGCTGGAGAAACTGACCTCTAGGAGGGCTAGATGATAGACCGGCTTGAGAGTTTCCCCAACGAAAGTTAGGGTGAGCCTTCCATCCTTCATTATAGGTCTTGGAATATGTATCCCATTTCCTGTTATTTGTAGTACTCTCCTAAACACCATTTACCTCTTCATGACCACTTTCTTGCAAGTAGGGGCACAAATCATTAGGGTGACCCTCAGTGGCGCATATGCCACAAACAGTAGCCATCTGTCTCCCAGATAACATATCACGGAGAGTTGAAACAATGTTATCAACCCTTTTCTTCAAGCCATGACTAACAGTCATAGCACTCACTCCTCTTCGTGATGGTTTCCTCTCAAACTGTCTAGAGGTCTCAGCTAGCTCTGAAATAACCTCCCAAGCCTCATCTGGATTTTTGTTGGCTATATTTCCTTAAAAAGTAGAGTGAATCATGCGACGGTCATCTTGGTTCAGTCCACCACAAAAATACATAATGAGATCCTGATCAGAGTAACCATGGTAAGGGCAACTAGCACAGAGCTTCTTAAATTTCTCAAGATACTCATACATAGTTTCCCCGTCTTGTTGTTCAACATTAATGATGGCTCTTTTCAGTTGAGATGATCGAGAAGGAGGAAAATATTTCTCCAAGAATGCCTTCTTCATACCTACCTAAGTAGTGATACTTCCCGGTGGGAGATAGATTAACCAGTCTCTCGCATTATCCTTCAAGGTGAAAGGAAATGCTCCCAATTTCAACTGCTCATCAGTAATAGCAAGAGGCTTCATACCAGTACACACAATATGAAAGTCTGAAAGATGCTTATTCGGATACTCAATGCTCATACCACTGAAACTTAGTAATTGATGTATCAAACCAGATTTCAGTTCAAAAGTAACCCCATCATCCAATGCTGGAAAAGTGATGCACAATGGTTGAACGTTAAGATTTGAAGTTGTGAGCTCCCTTAATGGTCGAGTCTCCCTAGCCATATTCTCAGTAGTAATAGGAATTTCTGCAGTATCTGAATCAGACTGTATATCCGTCTTGTAATCTGGGTGCTCAAAAACAACTAACGAACCTTCTCCAATTTGCCTTAGCCTGAAAAGTGTGCGTTCAATCTCTGAGTTATAAGGCTCGAGTGGTTGGTCAGAAGAACGAGTATTAGGCATAAACTAAAAGAATAAAATAAAATTCTATACTAAAGAAACACAAAAATTAACTATTGCCTTCCCCGGCGACGGCGCCAAAATTTGGTGAGCCGAAGTCGTGTGCTCCCAAAAATAGTATTTATAACACTTAAAACCTCTAACTAAATGATAGTATATGGTAATAAGGATCGATCCACAGAGAAGGCGATGTAATTTATTTGAATTAAAGTATAGAAAATAAGTAACCAAATGGGGGGGATTCAAATGATTTAGTAACTAAACTAGAGATTAAATCAGCAATTGAATGAAGAATAATAAGAATGAATTCAGATGGTTTAAACGGTCTCGGGGTAATAATTTCCATAAAATGATTATGAAATTGATCATAGACTAACAAGTTCCAATTGACTCTTGAGCAAACTATCGTGGGAACAATTTCCCATTCCTTTGTAATATTATTTGACTCGAAGCGCGATAATCAAATAACCTAATTATAAAATAACCTAATACACGTGATGAAGTTTTATTCAATAACAGCATGAACGAATAAGGAACGATAAAAGCGACGACCAATAATGTAATACTCCGTATTTATGAGTCTTTGGGTACTCTATCGAGTAGGCCTTACTCTGTCGAGTAAGGGTGAGTTGCATTTTAAAATAGTTTCTGACCTGTTGGGTACTCGATCGAGTAACTAGGATACTCGATCGAGTAAGAGGGTACTCGATCGAGTACCTTGGGTACTCGATCGAGTAGCCGGTTTACGGGGAGTTTTTCTCGGGTTTTGTTAATTATGCGATTAAGATATATAACCTTTTTCGTCATTATGCTAAACACTTTTGCAAAACCTAATTTACTGTTAAAGAGAGAAAGCAAGTACGTTCATCATCTTAATCGCATTGTTAGCAAATCCCGGAGTTTGGAAGGTCGGTTTTCATCGTTTGTTATACCGTTGAGATCCTTGCGTCAAGGGTAAGATCTATTTACCCTTTTTGTTGTCTTTCCTTTAAGTTGGTTAAACCCTAATCTAGGGATTTGGGGGTTTTTGAGTAGTTTGTGATTTGGTAGCATTTGTATGTTGTATGATAGGAGGAGGGTTCGTAGAAGAAGCTTTTGATTCAAATTTGTAGAGACCGTCTGATAGTTGTGCTTTCCAGGTAGGATTTCCTACTCAGTATTAGTCCCATAATGGGATGATTGTTGATGTGTTGTGGTTGATTGAATAATATAGTAATTGTATTGTGACGGTTGTTGATTGTGATTGTTTGTCTCTGGTTCTCGAGGCGTGTCCTCGGCTGAGTGGGGTCACTTGCGGGAGTGGCTTCACGCCCTAGTTTCGCCCTTCGTGGAACCCGCCACGGAAGAGGATGTGCACATTAATGGACAGGGTTATCGCTCGTTATGAGGAGCGGGGATTTGGTGGGTACGGCTGCGGTCCCCCATCGGGCAGGATCGGTCCAAAGAGACGATCGGTGATTGAGATTGTTGGAATTGGTGTGATTGTGTGTGTGACGGTTAAGCTGTCTGTTTATCTTATTGATGATATATATTGAGTTGTGTGATTAGTACTGAACCCGGTTGTTGTTTTGTATATTTGCGATGATCCATTCGGGGATGGTGAGCAGTAATTGAGTAGGTTTGAGTTGAGTACTGGGATAGCTGGGAGGTGCCACCGTCTGACGATAGAAGTCTTCCGTTGTAGTCTTTTAGTTTTATGACATTTCAGTATTTCAGTAGACAGTTGGTTTTAAGAACTTATACCCTTATTGTGGGATTTGGTTTCAGTTGTACTTTTCACTAAAAGTTATATCATTTAAGTTGTTTCGTTATTGTCTTATGAATATCATGCCTCGGGTAACTGAGATGGTAATATCTTCATACCTGAGTGGTCCTGGTAAGACACTTTGAGTATGGGGGTGTTACAAATGGTATCAGAGCGACGATCCTGAAACCTGTAACCAATGAACCTAATGAACATAGGGAGTCAATTAAAATGAACCCGGGGTAAAGGTTGTAGGATCTAATGCAAAGGCTTGGGAGACGTCCTGATGTCGCGAACTCGCCCTACAATTTTGAACCGGTCACATGGGGAGTGTATGTCAAGGTCGAATGCGTTGTTTGGTTAGCTGGTGTGTGAATGTGAAAGAAAGGTTGATGATATATGTAAAATTGTAGTTGGAACGAAAACATGTTGGGTGTTTGCGGTAGGAAGTTGGGAATGTGAAAGAAAGGTTGATGATATATGTAAAATTGTAGTTGGAAGGAAAACATGTTGGGTGTTTACAATGTGCCGTTTAATAACATGATATAATGATTTCGTAGATCGTATGAAAAGATGCGTAGCATTATATGCTTAGTTATGATATAATGTTGGTTTTATAAAGTTTTTAGCATGTTAGCATATGATATAGCATGCGGGTAGCGTTTCTGAGTTAGCATGACTCGATCCAGTGGGACTGACTTGATCGGGTAGGTTTTTGACGATTTTGAGTCCAGAATCGTGTTTTTGGGCACTCGATCGAGTACCTCGGGCACTCGATCGAGGAGGGGGTCACTCGATCGAGTAGCCTAGCTCAGAAGGTCTGTTTGGGGTCTGAGGTTGGGGCACTCGATCGAGTGGCCTGTTACTCGATCGAGTATGTTTGGGAACTCGATCGAGTAGGGTCTGGGCAGCTTGTTTTCGTGTTTTGAGGTTTTGGCGCGTATGTTTATATCCACCCCTTTTTCTGTTATAGTTTCAAGATGCCGCCCAAGAAGAATGCGTTGTATGCGAGAGCTGAGCTTATGAACATAGATGACATCGTTAAGATGTTGGAGCATCAGGATTCTCTTAATGAGGCTTTAAAGACTATGGGGAAAGATAAGGATAAGGATAAGGAGAAAGAGGTTGATCACTCTAAAATCAGCCTCTATATAGCGAGGTTTAACCCGAAAGAGTACAAGGGAGTTGGGGAGCCGAACCTTCTTGATAGCTGGCTTAGAGAGATAGAGAACATATTAGATTTGGTTCACTGTCCTGATGAGATGAGAGTGGAACAGGCTGCATTCTATCTGAGGGAGGCAGCTGGTAAGTGGTGGGATACGGTGAAAGTGAGTGCTAAGGAGTTGTATGTGAACCATGGTTTACCTGCTATACCTTGGGAAGAGTTTCGTAGGGTATGAGAAAAGAGTTTATACCGGAGCATGTGAGGAGTAAGTTGAGGGAAGAGTTTGACAGTTTTAAGATGACCGCTGAGATGTCTGTGGCCGAGTACTACAGGCAGTTCAATGACAAGTCTAGGTATGCTGAGGATATAGGTTTGAGTGAGGAGAATTTGGCACTGAGGTTTGAGAGAGGGTTGACCCCTAAGATTATGGATAAGTTACCCGTGGGAGTCCTTACGATGTTAAGGAAGCTTATGAGAGGGCCGGGAGAGCCGAGAGGTTGGTGGAGATGGCTCGGAGAGGTCGGTGGTGAGAAAAGGAAGTCTGAGATCGAGGGTGGTGGCCAATCTAATCACAAGAAAGGCAACCACAATCGATCCTAAAGGGTTTTCTTCTGGGTCGTGTTCGATCTTTGGGCTTCCTTTGGGCGTGGCCGTGGAAGTGTTAGTGGTAGTTGGGGAGTGATCTGCTATAGTTGTGGTGGTGTAGGCCACAAGAGACATGAGTGCACAAGTGCACCGGAACTTTCCGGAGACCTCGCGCAGCTATGCGAGCAATAGACCGGCCGGGTCATGGCCAAACCGGGAAGTCGAGCTACCAGAGTGGAGGCAACCGCAACGGCGGTAATTCTTATCAGAAACCACCAACGAACAACAACAATCAAGGGTCGGGTGCTAAGCCGACCACATCGGCCAAGATCTTGTCCAGGGAGGTGGACAGAAGACCAAATGGAAAGTTATTCATGATGGAGAAGAAAGGTGAGGAGGATGCACACGTTATCACCCGTACTTTTCTTGTTAATGGTATTCATACCTTTGTTTTGTTTGATTCGGGGGCTTCTCAGTCGTTTGTATCTTCGATTCATGTTAAACGGTTGGGTTTGAGGGTATATGAGTCTGTGAGTGAGCAAGTTTTTATACCTTCGGGTGAGTCTGTATCTTATAGGAGGTTATATAGGGATGTACCTATGATAGGTGGGCAAGTTGATTTCCCTGTAGACTTGCTAGAGTTTCCTTTTGACGGTTTTGAGATGATAGTTGGGATGGATTGGCTGGGAAAGTATAAAGCTAAGATAGACTGTCATCAAAAGAAAGTGTCTTTAAGAGGTCCTAAGGGTGTTAGTGTGTCTTATCGTGGGTTTCTAGTCAAACCCAAAGTTAAGTTGATTGCAGCAGTCACTTTGAAGTCTTACCTGAGGAAGGGATGTCCTTTGATCTTGTGCCATGTGAGAGATGACCGGATAGAGAGTCTGACAGTTGATCGGATACCGGTGGTGGGAGAGTTTGAGGATGTGTTTCCAGAGGAGATTCCGGGTTGCCGCGAGAAGTGAGATAGATTTCACAAAGAGAGTTGAAACCAGGGACGGGGCCAATCTCTAAGGCACCGTACCGTATGGGTCCTAAGGAGATGGAGGAGCTTAGGAAACAGTTGGATGATCTGATAGAGAAGGGATACATTAGACCTAGTGTATCGCCGTGGGGAGCACCAGTTCTTTTCGTGAAGAAGAAAGATGGGAGTTTGAGGTTGTGCATAGATTACAGGGAGCTGAACCGAGTGACGGTGAAGAACAAGTATCCTTTGCCAAGGATAGATGACCTGTTTGATCAGTTGAGTGGTGCATCGGTCTTTTCCAAGATCGATCTGAGGTCGGGGTACCATCAGGTGAAGATTAGAGAGGTGGACATACCAAAGACAACTTTCACGTCGAGGTATGGCCATTATGAGTATGTGGTGATGCCGTTTGGGTTGTCTAATGCACCGGCAGTGTTTATGGATTTGATGAATAGGATCTTTAGACAGTTTTTGGACAAGTTTGTAGTGGTGTTTATCGATGACATCTTAGTCTACTCTAAGACTAAGGAGGAGCATGAGGAGCATCTGAGGATCGTGTTGCAAACTTTGAGGGAGCATGAGCTATATGCTAAGCTATCCAAGTGTGAGTTCTAGTTAGAGAAAGTTGCTTTTCTGGGGCATGTGATCTCTAAGAAGGGAGTAGCTGTGGATCCGGCGAAGATTGAGGCAGTGACAAAGTGGGAAGCACCAAAGAATGTTGCTGAGATCAGGAGTTTTCTGGGTTTAGCTGGGTACTACAGACGGTTTGTGAAAGATTTCTCCAAGATAGCTAGACCTATGAACGCGTTGATGAGGAAAGAGAACAGGTTTCGTTAGGATGAGAGTTGTGAGACGGCGTTCCAAACGTTAAAGGAGCGTTTGACCACAGCACCTGTCTTAGCATTGCCTGAAGGGATCGAGAACTTTGAGGTTTATACAGATGCCTCAAAGAACGGGTTGTGATGTGTGTTGATGCAGAACGGTAAAGTGATTGCCTATGCTTCTAGGCAATTGAAGCCTTATGAGGAGAACTACCCTACTCATGATCTGGAGTTTGGTGCAGTGGTGTTTGCTCTCAAGATATGGAGACATTACCTTTATGGAGCAATCTTTAAGGTATTTTCTGATCACAAGAGTCTCAAGTATATTTTCACTCAAAAGGAGTTGAACATGAGACAGAGGAGGTGGATGGAGCTGATTGGCGATTATGACATGGAAATTATCTACCATGAAGGGAAGGCCAATGTAGTTGCTGATGCTTTGAGTAGGAAGAGTGTACATTCTCTGTGTACAGCTCTATCTTTGATGAGGTTGAGAGATGAGGTAGCGAGATTTGGGATACATATGATGCATAAAGGAGATGCCATGGGTGATATGACAGTGCAGCTTGAGTTTTATGATGACATTCGAAGTAAGCAGGCATTGGATCCTAAGATAGTGGAGTGGAGTAGAGAAAGGGACAGTGTCTCGATTCTCCATTCACACAGATGGTAGTTTGAGGTTTGACGGTAGGTGGTGTGTTCCTAATGATGAGGAGTTGAAAAAGACTATCATGACAGAGGCACATTGCACACCGTATTCAGTACATCCAGGTGGTGACAAGCTATATAAGGATTTGAAGAACACGTTTTGGTGGCCTGGGATGAAGAAAGAGACAGCTGAGTTTGTGGCCCGTTGTTTGACATGCCAGAGAGTTAAGGGGGAACAGCGACGACCACAAGGTAAGATTCAGTCTTTAACGGTACCTGAGTGGAAGTGGGAATCCATTTCCATGGATTTTATCGTGGGTTTTCCAAAGAGTCAACAAGGTAATAACATGATTTCAGTAATAGTGGATCGACTGACCAAGTCAGCTCACTTTGTTCCAATGAAAGATACATGGACTAAAGCACAATTGGCTATGGCCTATCGAAAGAACGTGCTTAAGTTGCATGGAGTCCCTAAGGACATAGTGTCTGACAGAGATGCGAGATTTATATCAAGGTTTTGGAAAGAGTTGCAGGAATCGTTGGGAACAACTTTGAAGATGAGTACATCATTTCATCCTGCAACAGACGGACAGACTGAGAGAACAATCAAGACTCTTGAGGATATGTTGCGAGCTTATGTGATGGGATTTTGGTGGTAGCTGGGAACAGAGGTTGGACTTGATAGAATTCTCTTACAATAACAGCTATCACACTAGTATTGGTATGGCACCATTTGAGGCTTTGTATGGGAGGAGATGTAGGAGTCCGATTTGTTGGGACGATAGTGCTGAGGCAGTGGTTTTAGGACCAGAGATGGTGCATGAGATGGTGGAACAGATTAAGATGATCAGGGAATGGATGAGGGCAGCTCAGGATAGGCAAAAGAGTTATGCAGATCTACATCGTCGGGACATAGAGTTCCAAGTGGGGGACAAGGTTCTTTTGAAAGTGTCTCCTATGCGTGAAGTTATGAGATTTGGGAAAAAAGGCAAGCTAAGTCAGAAGTTTATCGGGCCTTATGAGATCTTAGAGCGAGTTGGGGAAGTTGCATATCGTCTGGCTTTACCAGCTGCGTTAGAGTGAGTACATAATATGTTTCATGTATCGCAGCTGCGGATGTATGTGAGTGACCTGTCACATGTGTTAGAGGCAGAGAACTTAGAGCTAGATGAGTCCTTATCATATCTTGAGGTGCCTAAGCAGATTCTTGACCGAAAGGTTAGGAAGACCAGGAGTGGTGAGACAGTTTTGCTTAAGATCCTTTGGTCTAACCACGAGACTGAGGAAGCTACATGGGAGCCAGAGGAAGCTATGAAAGAGCGTTACCCTTTTCTTTTTTATCAGGTATGTATGGTTACGGGGAGTAACCTTGTTTCTTTTAGGGGGGTAGGAGATGATCGCGACGAGTTTTTTAAGAGTTTCATACCCTTTTTGTATGTTGTGTCGGTATGTGTGTCGGGGTGAGTTTGGTTAGTAACACGTTTTATGTTGAGTTTTGTTTTGGTTGTTGAGTCGGAAGTTTTGAGGGAGTACCTTTGTTTAGTAGTGGTTTGAACTTCGGGGACGAAGTTCTTTTTAAGGAGGGAAGACTGTAATACTCCGTATTTATGAGTCTTTGGGTACTCTATCGAGTAGGCCTTACTCTGTCGAGTAAGGGTGAGTTGCATTTTAAAATAGTTTCTGACCTGTTGGGTACTCGATCGAGTAACTAGGATACTCGATCGAGTAAGGGGGTACTCGATCGAGTAGCCGGTTTACGGGGAGTTTTTCTCGGGTTTTGTTAATTATGCGATTAAGATATATAACCTTTTTCGTCATTATGCTAAACACTTTTGCAAAACCTAATTTACTGTTAAAGAGAGAAAGCAAGTACGTTCATCATCTTAATCGCATTGTTAGCAAATCCCGGAGTTTGGAAGGTCGGTTTTCATCGTTTGTTATACCGTTGAGATCCTTGCGTCAAGGGTAAGATCTATGTACCCTTTTTGTTGTCTTTCCTTTAAGTTGGTTAAACCCTAATCTAGGGATTTGGGGGTTTTTGAGTAGTTTGTGATTTTGTATGTTGTATGATAGGAGGAGGGTTCGTAGAAGAAGCTTTTTGATTCAGCTGTAGAGACCGTCCGATAGCCGAGAGGTTTATTTTTTTTTTTTTGCTTTGTTTCCATTTTGATTTATTGATATTGTTGTTTTAATATGTTAAGATGATAATATGATAAATTTATAGATATTTTGATTTAATAAGAATTAAATTAAAATGTAAATGGAAATTGTTTTGATTGATGATATTCATTTGTTTTTGCTATATAGTTTTGGCATACATGGTTTTAAATTGTTGTTTAGAATCATGATTCATTAATTTAATCATGTTCAAATCAATTGTGATAAATCAAATATTCGGATAATCGATTTAATCATAATTTTGATATTCATTTTAAGAGGTTAAATTGAATCATCTAGTTTGGATCTATGTTTAAATTAAAAGTTGATGATTATGCCAATCTTGTTATAGTAGCAACATTAAACAAATTGGTCACATAAAAAGGGTCATTTTCGTGGAAAAGAAAAAAAACTGTTATTTTTTCGATTTTTGGGCAAAATGCCGCAAGCAATATAAAAAAAAAACTGTTTTTGTTTTTAGGGCTGAATGCCGAGAAGAAAAAAAGGAATTTCGGTTTTGGCCAATAATTATTATACAATAAATCTATAATATATGGTTGTTTGTTGTGAAAAAGTTCACAAATTATCGATACCCAATTATTTTAAAGTGGTTTAAAATATTGTTGGATTAATTCATATTACAAGTTAATGTGAATTAAGATTGGAATTATTGTGAGTAATTGAGGAATTGTCGCATAATTTTAATCATTTTAAAATAGGTGGTTTGGATAAATTACTCTACATAATTAAGGAATTATGTCTTGAATGATTAATTTATAGTTGATGCATTTTATTTAGTTGTATGAATTGTTGAATGGTTTATTTACGTATTTTTGCAATCGGTTGTAATTTGTATTACCTAGTGTGGCCTTAGTGATGTGACCATTATTTGAGCATATTTAGTCTCCGAATTAGCCTTATTCACATGTTTTTTAGTGCATATTTAGGTCATTTATTGTCTTTAGTCCTTTGTTTTGCATATTCTTTGAGGTTTTGATCCCTTGGTAGAAAAGGAGTGCAAACCTTGCATTTTCATGGCAAAATGAAGCTAAATTGATTGAATTCAATGACCAAGCATCAAAGAGAAGACAAGACTAGAAGGCCTTTGTTCATATTGTAGTAGTTGGGCAATGATGAGAAAAGATCCTTGCATTTCCAATGAAATCCCCAAGGATTGTACGAAGAAGAAGGAAGAAAAGAAGAAGGGAAGAAGCTGATCAAGAATCCGAGCGGATTGCCTACTGGACGCCCGTCCAGCACAAGGAATCCGAGCGTCTTCCTCAGAAGGACGCTCGTCCAAAACCACCACAATCCGCCTGTCCACCCCACAAATCCGCTCGTCCAAAACCACCACAATCCGCTCGTCCCGTGCCCTGGACGCTCGGATTGTGTGACAGCTATTTCGTCTTCTACTTGTTCTATGAAGGATGCGCATACCTCGGGAAAGACTAGCAACAACGAGACTCGCATATTTTTCTGAGAGGAGCGATTCCTCAAAGACTTAATCGTCATTTAAGCCCTTAGTAAACCCTAATTTGTGTACCTAATCCCCACTATAAATACCCCATTAGTCTAATTAGATAATCATGTTCTTCTTAGCAATCTCTAGTGTAGTTTATATCATTCCAATCTCTCTTTAATCTTGTAATCAACTTTTAATCAAGTCTTAATACAAATCTCATTTCCTTAATCTCTCTTTTGTTCATCTTTCATTTTGGGTGATTGAAGATTATTTGGGTTATTATTGGAGATTGACAACCTTCCAATCAATCATCAAGTACTTCTATTATTCTTTGCTTTATTATTAGAATCATTAGTACGTATAATTCTCTTAATCCCTTTTTAATTATTGTTAATTATCTTCATTTATTCATCATGTTTTACTTTGTTGGTATGATTGACAACCTTGCTAGCATGTTCAACATCATAATGAGTGAGTAGTTTTCTTAGCTAGGGTTAATGGGTAATTAGGGGAAACAAACATGGGGGATGATTCGTGCTTAAATTAATATGTTTTCATAGTTTATTTGCTTGCTTGTTGTGATCTCAACTTATGCACATGTTATGTTTGATAAAATGCGATCCTATGAATCCTTGCATTTTTTACCCATCACCTATCTTTTCAATGAGACTTGTAAGACATAAACCAACTCGAGTCTCATTAGACCATGCATATAGTTGAGTAGGGAAGATTAAGTCGACTTGTAGGTGTTGTACAATCTAATCGATTCGGCTCCGGGACCCAAACTTTCCTAGGATTGTAAGATATAAACCAACTCAATCCATCACAACAATAATTGCTTGCTTATAATTTGAGAATATGTTTGTATGATCAATTCCCACGAATCCCCTATGACCCCATGACCCCCTAGTGCCTTTTATCAATTGTTTAAATTCCTTTTTTTAATCATATTGCTTGCTTACTTTCATTGCTATTTAGTTTAGTGATCTTCTATTCAAATCCCAAATTGTGACACCCCTAGACACCGCTACTTGCAATTGAAAATCTCACTTCAATACCCGTCCCCTGGGATCCGACCTTTACTTGCCTCTTTACTAATAGTAGAGTTGTTTGTGGAGTTATAAATATTGTTTTGGTCTAGGTGCTCCTAACGACAAGTACCGAAAACTAAACCTCTCAAGAGGGCTCGACCAAAAATGGCGCCGTTGCCGAGGACGGTGTTAACTTGATTTAGATTTTCTTTGATTGTTATTAGTTGTGTCTTTCTTTGCCTTGGGGAAGTAAAACTCCTCAAGGTTTGTTCTAATTTTTTTCAAGTTGTTTGATATTTTGCAAGATGGATCTTATAGATTGTTTTGTAGGGGACCACTTAAGTATACCGTTCTTCAAAGACCCCATGCAAGCATTGGAAGCCTTGGAAGCAAGTGAGGCTAAAAATATGTATTGGGAATTGGAGGTAGATCTTTTTGAGGCCGCTCTAGCTAACAAAGAACTAACACATGAGCAATCCGAATTAGTGCATAACATCCTTGTGAAAGCATATAAACCAATTGAACATGAGCAATCAATCCTAGAAGGAATCTTACAAGCCCAAGAGAAAGAGGAATTCGTCATGGAATTCGAGTATGGCGAGATTGATGAGACCGAAGAATAAGTTGAACATGCCATGAGAATGGAGTGTCTAATGGAAATGGAGCAAATTCTCAATGAACCTTCAAAGGAGGAAAGTGAGGTACAAATCCCTACTTTAAAACCCCTTCCCCCAAATTTGAAATATGCTTACCTTGATGAATCAAAGACCAAACCCGTGATTGTTAATGATAGACTTGATGAAAGACAATTGGGAAAATTGCTTGATGTGTTGAAGCAACATGAAAAGGCTATAGGTTATAGTCTAGATGACCTTAAGGGGATAAGTCCCAACTTTTGTATGCATAGAATTCATCTAGAGGAGGACCATAGACCTACCATCCAATCTCAAAGGAGATTAAACCCCCACATGCAAGAAGTTGTCAAGGGAGAAGTTATGAAATTACTTGATGCGGGAATCATATATCCCATATCGGACTCTTTGTGGGTTAGCCCCGTTCAAGTGGTACCTAAGACAGGAGGTACCACGGTGGTGACAAACGAAAAGAATGAGCTAATACCCACAAGGAAGATCACCGGTTGGCGTATGTGCATTGACTATCGAAAATTGAATTCCGCAACAAGAAAGGATTATTTCCCCCTACCATTCATTGACCAAATGCTTGAGAGGTTAGCCTCCAACAAATTATTTTGTTACCTTGATGGGTATTCGGGATTCTTTCAAATCCCTATCCACCCGGATGACCAACATAAGACCACCTTCACATGCCCTTATGGTACTTTTGCATATAGGAGGATGCCTTTTGGCTTGTGTAACGCCCCCGCCACTTTCCAAAGATGCATGATGAGTGTCTTCTCCGATTACCTAGAGACCATAATGGAAGTTTTTATGGATTATTTTAGCGTTTATGGGAAAGACTTTGACTCATTTTTGCATAATCTTTCTCTTGTATTGCAAAAATGTGAAGATGTTAGTCTTGTTTTATATTGGGAAAAGTGTCACTTCATGGTCAATGAAGGAATTGTTTTGGGTCATTTAATCTCGGAAAAGGGCATCGAGGTCGATAAAGCTAAGGTTGAGGTGATAGAGAAAATCCCACCTCCCGTGAATGTTAGAGGGGTGAGAAGTTTTCTCGGTCACGCGGGTTTCTATCGCCGTTTCATAAAAGATTTTTCAAAGATAGCGAAACCCCTCACTCAACTCTTACTTAAAGATGCCCAATTCCATTTCACTGATGAGTGTGTTGAAGCCTTTAATAGAATCAAGGAAGCACTAATCTCGGCACCGATCATTCAACCTCCAAATTGGGAACTACCGTTCGAGATTATGTGTGATGCTAGTAACTACACCGTTTGAGCGGTTCTTGGCCAACGGGTAGGAAGAGCTCTTCATGACATCAAATACATAAGCAAGACTCTTGATCCCTCCCAAGTGACCTATGATACCACCGAGAAAGAGCTTCTTGCCATTGTCTATGCTTTGGACAAATTCTGTTCCTACTTACTTGGATCTAAAGTCATTGTTTTTTTCGGATCACCGTGCCCTCCGACACCTCTTGATAAAGAAGGAGGCAAAACCAAGGTTCTTGAGATGGATTTTGCTTCTTCAAGAATTCGACTTGGAAATAAGAGACAAGAAAGGAGCCGAAAATGTAGTAGCGGATCACTTGTCAAGGATCCGGTTTCATGATGAACAAGGAGAAACGCCGATCAATGACTCATTTCCCGACGATATCTTGATGGCCATTCAAACACAACTTGAAAGGCACATCACCCCATGGTTTGCCGATTATGCCAACTATATCGTTGGAAGAGTACTCCCTCCAAATTTGAACTACAACCAAAGGAAGAGGTTCTTATTCGAAGTAAAAAGGCACTTTTGGGATGACCCAAATCTCTACAAAGAGTGTAGTGATGGGCTCTACCGGAGGTGCATCCCTCAATGGGAAGTCCAAGGAATCTTGGAAGGATGCCACTCATCACCTTACGGTGGGCACCATGGAGCAAGGAGAACCATTGCAAAAATTCTTCAATCGGGCTTCTATTGGCCTACGATGTTTCAAGATACAAGGGAATTTATCATTCATTGTGATGCTTGTCAAAGGACGGGGAATATCACTTGGAGGAATGAAATGCCACAAAGGGGCATACTAGAGGTAGAGATCTTCGATGTTTGGGGGATCGACTACCAAGGGCCGTTTGTGACATCCAATGGGAATAAGTATATCCTTGTGCCCGTAGATTATGTCTCAAAGTGGGTAGAGGCAGTTGCCACCCCAAACGATGATGTAAAGACGGTTACCAAGCTCTTCAAGAAAATAATCTTCCCAAGATTCGGAGTCCCTAGAGAAATCATAAGTGATGGAGGAACGCATTTTCATGAAAAGAAGCCGCATCCCTTTTGACCAAGTATGGTGTTCAACATAGAACCGGCTTAGGATATCATCCTCAAACAAGCGGTCAATTTGAAGTTTCGAATAGAGAGATCAAGCAAATTCTTGAGAAAGTTGTGAACAAGATCCGAAAGGATTAGAGCACAAAGCTTGATGACGCTCTTTAGGCTTATAGGACGGCCTATAAAACTCCCATAAGAGCCTCTCCTTACAAGCTTTTTTATGGAAAAGCATGCCACTTGCCAATCGAAATAGAGTACAAAGCTTTTTGGGCAATCCGAGCCCTTAACCTTGATCTCAAATTAAGTGGTCAAAAGAGGATAATTCAAATTCAAGAGTTGGAAGAATTCCGACTACAATCTTATGAGAATGCCAAGATCTATAAGGAAAGGACGAAATTGCTCCATGACAAGAGGATTAAGCAAAAAGCCTTGCACAAAGGGGATAAAGTCCTTCTATTCAATTCCCGCTATCGACTCTTTCCGGGAAAGTTGAACTCTAGATGGATGGGTCCCTATGTGATCACCGAGGTTGGAAAATATGAAAATTTTGAAATCAAGGCGGAAGATGGAAGCAAATTCAAGGTCAATGGTCAAAGATTGAAGCCATATTATGAGGGAACATTTTGATGCGTGTCTTTTATATAAGGTTTTTACCTCATTTTTACACGCATTTCTGTACTATTTATGTAGCATCTAGCTACAAATACCCCCGAATATCCTACTTTGGTTCTTTTTATGTAATTTGCAGGAATTAACCGAAGAGGAGCTAAATCGAGCCTTTTACCATCCGTTTAGCATGAATTTGGAGGAAGAGTGAATTTGGAGAGGGAATGTAGCTATTTTGGGATGCGTAAAGAAGAAAGATAGCTAGGCGAGCAAAGGAAGAACTTCAAATAGCTAGTGCCTATTTTGGAGAGCTATATCTCGAGTTCTACAACAGATATTCAGGTGATTCTAATTGGAGATGAAAGTTTGTCCTCTTAGCTTTCCAACGCCACCGGAATCGCCCTATTTGTCCAAGTAACGAAGAAATGGCAGCCGTTTGAAATTCAGTGCGCAAAGTAGGAAAAGTACTCGATCGAGTAGATACATGGTCGATCGAGTACTAGGTACAGCGAGAAGATTTTAGTCGAGAATAATTAGATTAATAATAATACTACTTAGTATAAATAAGAGTAGTTTTAGACCTAATAAATATATCATTCATTCCCTGGACTTGGGGGAGGCAGAGGAACGATGCTTCTTCTTTTCCCTTTTTTTTCGGATCAATTGTAATTTCTCTTCCCTTATTTCTCATTCATAATTAGTTTGTTCTTAATCTTTCTTACACTCTTATTTAATTTATGCATCTTAGATTAATTCTCTCTCTTATAATGCCTCTTTCAATTAATTGCTTATTTATCCTTATTAGTTTCATCATCATGTCTAGTTTTAATTATCTATTTGTTGTTATTGATAATTCAATGATCATGAGTAGCTAATTTTCTTATGCTAAGGCTATAGGGGATCCATAATATGAAGGGAGAGTAATCGATTTATTAGGTTAATGCTGGTACTGTCTTTGTTGGTTAAATGCTACAATTAATTGTAACTGCCTAATTGAGTCGACGCAATTAGACCTTTAATTCTTAGTGATCCTTGACCTGGACCGAAAGGTTGGAAAAGGCTAGACTAGTAGCGAACAATAGAGTATTGCAGTGAGGGCGAAAGTTAAGCTGTTTACACTTTAGGGTGAATTAAGGACCGAAAGGTGACGTTCGCTACCCCTTAGACCGCATTTGCATTGACCTGAGACCTAGATTACTTGACCGGATGATTATGGTGAACCGTTGTCTTAGCTGTTCTTCTCTATCTGTTATTTCCTCCCTTTTATTTCTCTTCTCCTTATTCTCTTTAGTTTAGAAAATCATATTTAAAAACCCCCATTTCTGTGACATCCTGACAGACTGAGTTAAACAGATAATTAGCAAAATAGCCTCCCTGTGGAGATCGACCCTACTTGCTGCTAGCTTCTGTTAGTTGTATTTAGGTTTATTTTTGGTACGAAACGACAGTATCAAATTTTGGCGCCGTTGCCAGGGAGGCGACGCATTTATCTGTTTTAATTTAGTCTGTTTTTCGCCTCAAGGGAAGACTGAGTACCTTGAGGCCGTTCTAATCTTTTTCTTTAGCGCTGTTTTGATAGGTCTACAAGTCTATTAGTCAGTTTTTAGAGAAAGATTATCGAAGGGAAGGCTTGAGTACCTTCGATTCTTTGCCAAGATGACGTCCGTTTCCCGACTTATTGCTCAGTTTGAAGCTCAAACTGAAAAATCTGCCAATTGGGAGAGGAAAGATTCTTGGGGTTGTGGTAATTACTATGATGTCGCTTCTCGACCACAACCGTTGATGCAACAAGGCTATCAACAGCCTTGTTATTTGTTTCCACCGCAACCAACCCCTTCACCTGCTAGGAATGATGAGGTGGAAGAACTGAAGTCAACAATATTGGCACTTGCACTAAAATGTCATAATTCTAGTGCGGAATTTGATAGCCGTATGAAGAAGCTAGAGACTCGGTATGATCAATTAATTACCGAGCAAGAGCAATGTGAGACGGTGTATGCTATCAACACCGACACCATTCCGTTTCACGAAGATACCCTGGAGGATGGTTTAGACGAGTTTTTGGAATTAATACTTGCTGCGTGCAATGCAGACACTCGATCGAGTGAAAAATCAACTCGATCGAGTGAACTTATTCATCCCATCACTCGATCGAGTGATAATTATGGTCGATCAAGCATTACAGAAATTGAGGATGGTCGATCGAGTGGAATTTTTACTCGATCGATCAAATTGCTTTGAAGAAATCACTCGATCGAGTGATAAAACCGATCGATCGAACGAGACTGATCTCTGTAACCCTCGATCGAGAGGATGTAAACACTCGATCAAGACTCTTGAGGAAGAAGCATTCATTCAGCCAGATCACGATCCTCAACCGACTATAGATGATGAGGAAACTACTCGATCGAGTAGTATTACGGTTCATCAATTCCTTATCCACAACGATCTTTGCCACACCGTAGATTTACCGCATACGAGCTTTCAATGTTGCTGCTCATTACGATGAGATGATCACTCAGGTACCTACTTATGCTAATTTTATTTCTCAAATTGATTGGTCTGAGAGGGATGCTAGTGAGACGGTAATGAATGTTGTTATGACTGAAGAGTGCAGCGCACTTCTTCGAAATGGGACCCCGCCTAAAATGTCTGACCCAGTTCATTTTCTATACCATGTTCTATAGGGACCCATTTGTTTGATAATGCTTTATGTGACCTCGATTCTAGTGTCAACATTTTACCTTTGTCGCTGGCGTTGAAATTGGGACTGACTAAGTTTACGCGCGCTAGAACGACTGTCCAGTTGGCTGATTACTCCTATGTACGGGTCAAATGAGCTTTACATGACGTACCTGTTAGGATCGGGAATTTCTATATTCCCGCAGATTTCATTGTCTTAAACATACCCGAAGACCGCAATGTTCCCATTATTTTGGGACGACCATTTTTGTGCACTGCTGGCGCAATTATCGATGTCGGGGTTGGGACACTTACCTTTCAGGTCGGAGGGGAGGACTTGGTTTTTACTAAGTCTGATGACCCTAGGAAACCCATGCACATCACGTCATGTGATGATGTCTCTCATGAAGAGTCCTTTGATACACCGTCTGGTAGCCCTTCTGAGTCACATATTATTGCTGCTTTTATGACGCCTCCGCCCCGTTACGGGAGCGGGTGGAGGAACATGTCTTTGTTTCTCTCTCTACAGGTCTTGACAATTTCAAAGACCCGGGAGGTGAGATGGGTGCTCTTAGCATGAAGTCGGGAATTGCCTGGATAGATGACCCAGGAGGAGGTATTGATAAAGCCACACCGTCTAGGAAAAAGCTGCGTGATGAGGTGATAGATTGGGACCCGGATGCTGTGGGAAGCTGTTGTTCTTACATTGCCAAGATGTGGAGGCCGGATGTCCGCTGACGATTCTTTGAAGCTACGCGTCCGATCGGAGGCCTAGTAGTAGGCCGATGATTTGTGGTTTTGGATGATCGGAAAAAGTTCGTGCGGGACCTCATAAACCAGGCGCTCTCTCGGGAGGCGGCCGGATTGTTTTATTGTACTTTTGTTGAACTATTTATTTTTCTTTGGCTTTACGTTGAACTTTAGACGCTTTTTTCGAACTTCCCATGTTTTTCCTTGCTTTAATTGCGTGTTTTGCAGGTCTAAGTACTCGATCGAGTGGTTTTCAGCTCGATCGAGCACTTTTTGAGGAAGTTTTCACTCGATCGAGTGATATTGTCCTCGATCGACCAAAACCAAAACCATGCTTACTCGATCGAGTGGTTTTCTACTCGATCGAGTCCTTCCAATGCGCCAGTTTACTCGATCGAGCTGTTCCAAGTGCTCGATCGAGTAGTTTTGACTCCCAGCTGATGTTTTCCGTCTATGGAGCTCTTTGTTTGACTTTCTTTGACCTCCCATGTTCATGGTCGGTTTGGGAGGTCCCTCCTTATGACGTTTTGTAAGTTTTCCGACTCCACTTCTCCTTTTCTCTTGAGTTTGCATTTCTTTCCCTATTTGTGGTACAATGAGGGCATTATACGGTTTGGTTTGGGGAGGTATGCATCCATATCGTGTCTCCGCATGTTTCTTGCATTTTTGCTTACACGTTTATTTATTCTCGCATGCATTGTTGTTTTAATTAATTCAAAAAAATCATATAAAAATCATAAAATTCAGAAAATTTTATAAAATTTCATGTTTAAATTGAGTCGGAACGTTTGAACATTGACGCTACTTTGAACCCATACTTGAGCCCTGCATATTCTTGACATTTAGTTGGCATGATTATGTGCATAATCTACGAGTTTTTGTTTCTCTCTTATCTGAACGAATAGACTTGATTCATTATGTCGGCAAGCTACATTACATTCTGAGGTTAGAGCTTTTTAAACTGGTGACATTCATGACCGGTTTCATTTAGGATGTGAGTAGTACTCTCTTTAAGGCATGTAACATCAATTTGCATAAGCATGAATCTAGTCTTCTTAATACCTGTATGCATTCGGTCTGTGGATGGTGACACATGTTAGGAGAGGCAGTTCCCTTTATTTCAATATACCCATGAACCCCACATAGCCAAATTGCCTTTTTGTCCTATTAACTACTTTCTATAATACTTCCTACCCTAGCCGAGCTACTGACGAGTAGTTGTTGGAACGTGTTATTGCAATATGGTTATTTTATCTGATTTCAGAGGATGGTGGAAGAATTGAAGGGAATGAAATAAAAGAATTGTTGAAAAAAAAAAGAGAACGAAAGAAAAGAAAAAAAAAATCGAAAAAGAAAAGAAGAAGAAAAAGAAAGAAAAATCCCATATGAAAAAAGAATGAGAATTGTATAATAATTCACACTCCCATGTCTTATCTATATTTTATGGGGAGTTGACGATTTTTGGTGTTTTGTGAGTTTAGTGCATAATTTTACACCGTTTCATCTTGCTGTCATGAGTACGAAGTTGGGATGCAGTTTATATTTGGATCCGTTGTTGCTAGCCTGGCTATTAACCCCACATATCCAAATTCATTTTAGCCCCTTCTTACCCAGTACCTCACTTACCCAAATGTAAGTCCTCGGCATGTGTCTTGGTCATTAGTATGGTTGGAATGCATATGTACGGTTGTAGAGACTTTATTCATGTTAACTGCATTCATGTTCTCATAGGTCGAGTTAGGTGAGTGTCTTACTTCTTTCTATCTTTCACATATATACTAGCTTTGTGCCTAATTTTGAGTGACGAGCGACCCGTGAGAGTCCGATATCTTTTGAATCTTGCAAGGTCGACGGTTCAGTAAGTTTGAAACATTGATTTAACTCGTTTGTACTTCTCATTTGCCACTTTGTCAGTTATTGCATTAAATTGGTTTTAGTGGGTGATTTGTAGCTGATGCGTTGGTCCCGTTCCACTGTTGTTTCTTAGTTGCATTCATATTTGCTTGGGGACAAGCAAAGGTTTGGTTTGGGGAGATTTGATGCGTGTCTTTTATATAAGGTTTTTACCTCATTTTTACACGCATTTCTGTACTATTTATGTAGCATCTAGCTACAAATACCCCCGAATATCCTACTTTGATTCTTTTTATGTAATTTGCAGGAATTAACCGAAGAGGAGCTAAATCGAGCCTTTTACCGTCCGTTTAGCATGAATTTGGAGGAAGAGTGAATTTGGAGCGGGAATGTAGCTATTTTGGGATGCGCAAAGAAGAAAGATAGCTAGGCGAGCAAAGGAAGAACTTCAAATAGCTAGTGCCTATTTTTGAGAGCTATATCTCGAGTTCTGAAACAGATATTCAGGTGATTCCAATTGGAGATGAAAATTTGTTCTCTTAGCTTTCCAATGCCACCAGAATCGCCCTATTTGCCCAAGTAACGAAGAAATGGCAGCCGTTTGAAATTGAGTGTGCAAAGCAGGAAAAGTACTCGATCGAGTAGATACATGGTCGATCGAGTACTAGCTACAGCGAGAAGATTTTAGTCGAGAATAATTAGATTAATAATAATACTACTTAGTATAAATAAGAGTAGTTTTAGACCTAATAAATATATCATTCATTCCCTGGACTTGGGGGAGGCAGAGGAACGATGCTTCTTCTTTTCCCTTTTTTTTCGGATCAATTGTAATTTCTCTTCCCTTATTTCTCATTCATAATTAGTTTGTTCTTAATATTTCTTACACTCTTATTTAATTTATGCATCTTAGATTAATTCTCTCTCTTATAATGCCTCTTTCAATTAATTGCTTATTTATCCTTATTAGTTTCATCATCATGTCTAGTTTTAATTATCTATTTGTTGTTATTGATAATTCAATGATCATGAGTAGCTAATTTTCTTATGCTAAGGCTATAGGGGATCCATAATATGAAGGGAGAGTAATCGATTTATTAGGTTAATGCTGGTACTGTCTTTGTTGGTTAAATGCTACAATTAATTGTAACTGCCTAATTGAGTCGACGCAATTAGACCTTTAATTCTTAGTGATCCTTGACCTGGACTGAAAGGTTGGAAAAGGCTAGACTAGTAGCGAACAATAGAAAATTGCAGTGAGGGCGAAAGTTAAGCTGTTTACACTTTAGGGTGAATTAAGGACCGAAAGGTGATGTTCGCTACCCCTTAGACCGCATTTGCATTGACCTGAGACCTAGATTACTTGACCGGATGATTATGGTGAACCGTTGTCTTAGCTGTTCTTCTCTATCTGTTATTTCCTCCCTTTTATTTCTCTTCTCCTTATTCTCTTTAGTTTAGAAAATCATATTTAAAAACCCCCATTTCTGTGACATCCTGACAGACTGAGTTAAACAGATAATTAGCAAAATAGCCTCCCTGTGGAGATCGACCCTACTTGCTGCTAGCTTCTGTTAGTTGTATTTAGGTTTATTTTTGGTACGAAACGACAGTATCACATTTATTGGAGAGGTCGAGGTCACCTACCTCGGGCCTCCTCATCCTTGAAGGAATCATCAAAGGGAGAGTTTGGTGGAGTCCTCCCTAAACCACCACTTGTAAATATACTAACCCCTCTACATGTATTTATAACTTTATTACATTCCTTTTATCATAAACATAAATTCTTTCCATGAGAGTAAGTGAGGGAGGGTCACTAATGATTTTTGATGAAGGAAGGAACTAGTTTTCAAGTGTGGGGAAGCTTTTATCGGAGTCAAGGAAATCAAAGGGAATCCGCAGCAAGAAATCCGAGCGTCTAAGGAGGAAATCCGCTCGGTTTGAAGAAAGACGCCCGTCTAATTGAGAATCTGCTCGTCCAACAGGAATCTGAGCGTGTGAAGATCAATCCGCTCGTCTTTTTGCTGCAACATTTTAAGAAAAGTTCATGTAACATAATTCGCTTGTCTTTGAGAAAAGATGCTCGTCTTGCTTCAGAGAAGACGCTCGTCTTGGCTGCGTCAATTTTTGGAAAAATCCGCTGTAAGAGAATCCGAGCGTCTTCCAAGGAATCCGCTCGTCCCAGAATGAGAGAATATGAGTGTCCCGAGCCCGAGTCCGCTCGTCTCCCTGCGGTATTCACTCCCGATTTTTCCAATTTTAATTCTCCCCACCACACAATTTGTGACACATCCCCCTTCCTTCCACTTTTATTATAAAAACCCACCTTCTTATGACTCCAAAGCATATCCCAAACACTCTTTCATTCCACAAAATCAAAAAGCCCCAATTTCTAGGGTTTCAAAAGCAAGATTCAATCCATAAAGAGCATCTCCATACTTCAACAAATTAAAAATTCCAACACCACAATCAAAGAATGGGACCAAAGGGATCTTCATTTTGGGATAGAAGAAGACCAAGATTAAGAGGAAACTCTTCTACTTCTCACATCAACACTCTAAGGAGGGAGCATGAATAAATTGTGGATCTTACCAAGCTTGATGACTTCTCTAATGTTGAATTCGTAAATGATGTGCAAAGGCTCGTTTTTCACCGACTTCTTCGTAAGAACATTCTCCCTACTAAGTTTTTATGTCATAGAACTTTAAGGAAGCTTGGGATTTACCATCAAATGGAAGCCCTTTTTGAGTTGTTTGGTCTCTCTACCCTATTTCACATGCACGAGCAAACCTACCGATCCCTTGTTCTTGAATTTTTAAGCTTCTTGAAAATCACAACCTTGAATAGAACGATATGCATAGAATTTAGGTTGGAGAGTGTTTCGAGAATGATGACTCTAGTAGAATTTGCTAATGTGCTTGGTGTCGATGTCTCGCCTACCCGAACATCAAAACCGAAGAGATATAGTGTTGCACCCCTATAGAGGGCCATGACCGGCCGAGATTTAATGTACATCAAGGAGTGTCTAGCTTTCCACATTCAGAATCCTATTTTGAGACTCACTTACAGGTTCCTTTCCGACATCCTCCTTGCTCGCCGAGACCCGGCAATTGTGAACGAACTCGATCTTGTGTTCATGGAGTCTTACCTCGATATCCAAGGAAGGGGTGGCTACCATTTTAATGCGCCTCTTGTGCTACTTGAGAAGTGGGCTAAGTTTAGAAACGGTGATGATGATGGGATGAGACACATCGTTAATGGAGGGCTCATTACAAAGATTGCAAAGCATTTCAATCCTAAGTTTAATGAGAACAATGAGTACACTCCTCTCTCCGGGAATACGAGGATAAATGAAGACCTCCTTCTTGTGCATCATCATTGGATAACCCTTGAGGGGGTTGATAAAAGGATCAAGTGGATAACAAAGGGGAGTGATCCAATCAACTTACCAATGACCGGTCTACCAAGAATCTCACCAAGAAGGGGACCTCTATCACCGATCCCATCCTACCTCATCCCCGCAAACCGAACCCAAGCAAGGCAAGCACCACCACTACCAAATCCCCAACAACAACAAGAGCAACAACATCAAGATGAGAAAATCAAGATACCTCCCTACCCTTTTCCATATCAACCGTACAACCACCCTAACCCCTTTATCCTCCCCCGTGATGACTTTGTAACGGGAATTCTCCAAGACTTGCACATCCGACAATATGAAGCTAACGTCGATAATTATTATGCACTTACCCTCAATTCCACGATATGATTCAACGAGGGAAGATTAGTGATGAGGGAGCATTTCCCTCTTGGGCACAAATGGATATACTCTTCCCAAATTCGGAAAGAGCAAATGAAGGGGCAAATGGGCAACAAGATGAAGGGAGCGACAAATCTTGCGGTGGGGATACGGTGGAGCTTAATAGCGAAGAAGACGAGTTCATGGACCCTAATACAAGTGATGCATCCAAGGAAATATGGGATAGTGACCTAGAGGGGGATGATGGCGATCTCTAGAAGATCTCTTCATCGCTAGATGGAGCGGGCATGAGGCACCCATCTCAAGCTTAAGTGAAGTTTCCCTATCCCCTCTCTTTATTTTCAATTTTCATGAAAGAATTTAATGTTTTGTTAACTTGTACAATATTTGACTTTGACTTGTTTGGAGAGTCCTAGAAACATGAGGACTAACACCTCGGCCCCATTGAGGTGTTCTTTTTTTTGTTCCCATTTGAAAAATCCAAAATGACAATATATAGTTTCATGCATTGTATCTTGTGTGCATGAACTACCCCAAAATTTAAGACATTAGAAATAATGTCTATCTCGGTTTAGGGAAGTACATGCATACGCAACGGGAGGTAATCTAAATTACGCTCTCCGTCATAAACAAAAACCCATGCATCATGTAGTGTAGATTAGTATCGCCTGCATTTTAGTATTGAAATCATGCATCATACTTGCATAATTTCTTATCATATTGGTCATTGAGGACAATGCCCATATTAGTATGGGGATGGGAAATTCTAACTTAATCTTTATTCAAAAATCCAAAAAAATCAAAAATTTCGAAAAAATTAAAAAAATTGAAAAATTGAAAATCCAAAAACAAGTTCATTTCCTTTGTAGTGTAGACTTGTATATATTGTTTGTATATATTATGTTTGTCTATCCTTGTTCACATTGATCGACTACGCCACATCCGAGACATGAGGATATTGAAGACCGCATGGTATGATCTTTCCAATCTCCTTTTTCCTCTCTATGTTAATGACTATGTGGCTTTATTTTGATTGATGCTGTATAAATAATGTGAATCTAGGACTTGTATTTAGATTATTTGGCATATTAGTTGGTAGGATCATATTCATTAGGATGTATATATGTTAGTTGCATCATGGCATGTAGTTTGCATGTTAGAAAATTTTGTGAAACCATCTACTTCGGAAGCTTGACAAGTGTATATAGGCCCTAGTAGATGCTTTCTCTTATTAAGACTTTGCTTGTTAGAATACTTGTAAAACACCCTAGGATGTGTCATGCTAGTATCCTTTGACCCATGGATTAAGTCCTAGTCAAGAGTACCTTGTGGTGTGATAACTCCTTGGCTACCGTTTATTCCAAGGTGACCCTTGAAACCATGCAACCATCATCCATCCATGTTCTACCACATTTTTGTCATCAAAGGGAATGGGCAAAAAAAGAAATTGATTTGAGTTCAAGAAATGAAAAGAAAAATGAAAGAAAGTTTGCAAAATGCATCAAATGAAAAGAGGAGCAAAAATAGAACTCCTATGCTTCAAATATAAGCCACCCTCACTACATATGGGGTGACTTTGAAAATGTTCAAAAGAAAAATGCAAAAAGTTAAAAAGTTGTCAAGTGATGAATTGCAAAAATCAAAAGAAATGGCAAAAGAAAGTGTTCTCAAATGTTATATGCCACAAGAAATTGGGGGGAAAAACAAAAACAAAAGCAAACTCCCAAATGAAACTCAAATATCTATTGATCCCTTTGTTGGAATATGTGTCCTCCGACAATAATGCGATCACAACTGTTGATCATGATGATCACATGTTTAAATCTCATTTTAAGAATACGGAAGGGATGATTCATTTTATAGTCAACTGACCAACATTAATCGGTAACGATTGGCTTGCTAGAGTTTGACGTTACTTTCGTGGGACGGTGGTGGTTAGTTGATCCCTTAAGGTCACACCTAAAGGATGATGCCCTTATCTATAAAGTTGATTAATTGTATGACGATACAAGTTGATCAATTCCTTAAAATTGAACAGTTCAAATTGTGAGAGAGAATAATATTATCTTATTGTAATGGGATTAAATAAGATTTATTTTAGTAATAAAATGCTTTGTTACTAAAATTGTTCATTGTTTGAGAAACAATAGAGATAAGAATGAATGCCTAATTATAATTACAAGATGTTGTGAATTATAATTTTATGACCCATTTTATTTATGTGATCAAGTATCACTAGTCAATTTCTTGTATGTAATTTAATTAATTTGTAAAATGATATTTATGGGATAAATATGCATTAAATTAATTAATAACATGTAATATATTGCATGAGACATATTGTGTGACAAATATGACAAATTGACAAAATAAAATGGTAGTCCATATTATGGAGGGTGGACCGAATTAGAGGAGTATGTAGTGGGTTGTGCTTATATTATTTTATGTGATAGAATTAAATAATAAGCCTACACTACACTAGCCTTACACGCCTAAGTTTTTGAGAAGAACAAAAGAAAAAGGTGAAGGACCACATATTGGTCCTCCAAGCCCCAAAACCGGTCACCCTACACAAGACATGAAAATGTTTTGTTCTTTAATTTATCTCTCTATGCATGTTCATAACTTTACATGAATATTCTCTTTCACATATTTTATTTCTCCTTCATCAAAACATGTGATTTTGATTCAAATTGTTCATGGAAATTACTAATATTATTAGTGTAATATATGAGTATTAGTAATCAATTTTAAGGTAAACTACTAAACTAATATCTAGCTAATATTATTTAGTGGGGATAAGGGATAATCTTGGGTGCAATCAAGAGGAGAATCTCTACTTTGGGATTTTGGAGGATCATCCTTATATTCATTATAGCTCAAGAACTAACAAGTAGGAGATCTTGTTGTTGCCCAATATGACCGAAAATTTATTGGTGAGAAAACGATTTTCTCATCTTTTGTTATTAAGTTTGCAAGCATAAGATATAATTAATTTTATGACTAAATTAATTTTGAAACATATATGAATATGTTGTATAATGAGATATAGATTTCCAAAAAGCGGTATCATGAGCCTTTGGTTGTTTGCATGCAAATCGGTTATAGTTTTTCCGAGTTATACGATTAACATATAAAACTTGTAAATTTGTGTTATTATGATATATCATGAAATAATTTTGAATATTAAAATTTTCTGGTACTAAGTGATTTTTAGGAATTTTTTATTTATTTATGGATTTATATTGTTCATTTTATATATTATTGGCATTAAAATGTGATTTTTATGATAAAAATGTCATTTTTGGACGAAAAATAGCTAAACTTCGAATTTTTCAGTGGTTTTTGGATATGTTTTCACTTATATTATCTAATGATGGACTGTACATTTTCATGATAAAATGAGTTGTTATGCTCGAAATATGGATTTTTCAAGTTAAAATCGTATTTAAATGAAAAATAGGTTAATATGAGATAAATTTTGAATCTGGTCATATAAATTTAGTATGTTGTCACATGCAATTTTACAAGATGTGTATAAAATAATAGGCTATTATGAAGTCTCTATGCATGATTTATGAATTTCTGATGAAAAATAACATCAATAGTGACTTTAATTAGTGAATAATTGCTAAAACATACTTCATGACTAAGGAAAAACGTCACATGTTGCATTTTATTACCTATTTCAGATCTAAAATTGAAAAGTTGATAAATATAATTTTTCTCATGTTTTTATGATTATATTTAATAAATCCGATAAACCGCAACATTATTTTTCCCGGTAAATTTCGAAATTTTTAACCTAAGTTTTTGAACATTATGAGTGTAATGGTATTTTTCCATAATGTTCATGAGTTTAAAATTTCAACTTTTGAATTTATTTGAATTTTTTGTGATTTATTTGAAGTTTATAGCATTTTATTGTAATTTTGAGTCCATTAATGAACAATTTTAAGAAATATAAGTTAATTATAGTCAAATAGTTAGTGGAGACTAATTTTGAGTCCTAAGTTGGTTAGGGTAATTAACTTGTGCATAAATATGATTTTATGTAATTTATTGTGATTTTAAAAGGTTGAATTACGCAAATCCGTAAAAACCGTTTAATATACGATATTGGCTCCTTAAAGGCGATTTAGCATAAAATTGGGCATGTTCATACATATTATAATGCTGCATTTTATTTATGATTGTCATAATTTTATTTTATGTAATTTTGAATTATGTAATTTTTACTTAGTATGGCCTTAGTTTTTAATTGGTATTACCCGAAATGTATGGGAATATCGATTCGAGTGTAATTTATTGTGATCTCATATCACCGTTTTGTAATTTAATAGATTTATTTTATTTTAATTACAAATGTATAATAGGAAATTATGTAATTTGTTATGTAATTTATTTATTCCGGAGTTCCTTGAAGACGGTGTCACTCAAGAAGGCGATACATAAAGACGGTGTTACCTCGAGATGCGTGCCAAAACCGAAGTTCAAGGGACCAATGGAGTTGATTTCCGAATATGTAATAGTTAATTAGATTTTCTATTTTAGGAAGGACATACTAGGATTTATTTTATGCTTTGCATTTTATTTATATGTTACATGCATCGCTAAATCGCCATAAATAAAACATGCTTTATCATTTTGAATTGAGTTTATCGACCGTGTCAATTACAATTATCGTAGTTCACCGCTTTAGTTCACTTAAACGTTATAGATAATAAATTGACATGACGTCTCGCTAAAATAAACAATTGAGACTTAGCTTTACCAAAAAGTAGAACCATGAAAACCTATTTCATGATGGAGTGCACTCGGCCCTACCGGGGTACAAACCTTGTTACGTAGGGGGAGTGGGTGATAAATGTCTATCCACCGAATTCATGTTGATGAGGGATGAATCGGCCCTAACGTGCCTAAGTTGATGTGGATTTGGATCATGGACACATTTATTCGAAATTTGGATTGAGCTCAACGGAAGTATTCGTGACCGTAGTCGCATGTGTTCCGGGCTAAAGATAAATATTAATGTAATTTTATCGACCAAGAGTTCTAAAAGTAGAATCGATTAAAGCGTTAATCCACCGAGTTATATTGATAAGGGATGAATCGGCCCTACCGTGCCCAAGTTAATAGTTGGGTAGAGGTCACTATGTAAATGCTTTACTTGTTATTATATTTACAAGTATTATTATAACGATAAATGTTAAGTTTTTTCCACCATTCCGTTATCATATTGTTCTATTTCTTTACCACAATTCATATACGATATCATTTCGATTTTTGATTCAAATCTCCATTAAAACAACGTAACTAAAGACAAATATGAATTTGCTTCTAAAACCTCAAATGAACCATTGCTAAGGATCTCTTGTAAAGAGTATAGATTTAAGTTATTCATTATCAAACAGGTTTTTGATTCTTGACTAAACACATCTACTTACAATGGATTGTTTTTCATATACTTAATTGAATTAAGTACCTTAAAGCGATAAATTGTTTTGGTAATTAGATTTGTCGGAAATCGTAATAGACCAAAATACCGCAACAACTTCAATGAAAGTTTTAAGACTAAACAAACGAATGAAGAGTAGTCTTCATGAATATAATTTTGCCTCTCAAAGCAAAGACTCATTGAAATGACTGGGAGAATTCTCTTAAACCGTTAAGAAAAGGATAAGGTTTTAAAGAAGTAAAATTAGAATGGAATTGATTCAAGGTAATGTTAAAAGTAAAGTTATTGAGAATAACGATACTAAACCTATCAATCCCGACCGATAAAGTTTTCACTGTCTTAAATGTTGGACACTAGAAAGGAAACTACCCCAAATTGTTAAAGAATAAACAAGTTAGTTGTGGGACATCTAATAAGACTTAGTTCATTATTTATTTGATTGACATAAGTTTTGCTATTACCATTTCGTCAATATTAGAAACCGATGGTGGTTTTCATCATTGCATGTGATACATAGGATGATTAGAATATGACGACTAGCATCAAATAATGTCGAGAGATAGAGTCATTGTGTACTCAATCTAGTTTTGGGTTTAAAGTTGTACCTTAATTAAGAATATTAAGTACATGGACCCTAAATAAGAATATATTTTTTGTTAATATACAAAAGAGGTTTCACTTTTGTGACCCTATACACCATGATTTGATGTATGGCTAGCCCATTATCAAGGTGATTATATTCTAAACCAAACTAGAATGATATATCATGAAGATGATGCAAGACTCAAATTGGTAATCCAAGATTAAACCTTAGATTCTGGAATGATGAACGCAAAGAGTTATCGAGTACTCTTGAAACCATTAGATCTTATGGTATATGCGTATCTTGCATTCAAAGCAAGATGTCTCGTGCCTTTTGGTTAAAAAGGAGATCGAGGTTGTAAATCATTGATCCAAAATAGGTTGATCATTTTGTTTTACCAACGATTTAGGTTGACACTATTGTGTTCACTTAATAAGGTAAATAGAGAAATCTTTGAAGAAGTTCAAAGAGTTCCAGGAATCACGATTTAGTCGTGATGGGATTATCAAAGTGAAGACTTTAATATAAGCCAAAGGAAATGTGATATAGTATCACAAATTAATCTCTCTTAGCACGCATTATGGGATGATGTATGGTTGGATAAAGAATTCAAACTCCATTCGATATGGTTTGAACTTCAATCAAGTTACTTTGAGTTACTTGATCCTTTTGGGGATACTATCATTTTGTCTAAGTTGTTTTTCCACTAAATCTAAACGATACATATGAGATATGAAATGGTAGAGTACCATGCTTGGAAGTTCTCACAAGAAACAAATGCTCATTTTTCCCTTTCAATTATCACGAGTACAACGGGTTTGCGACTCGTAAAGCTGTCTTTCTAAAATACAAGTTTATTTCTTCAAAACCTAGGAGGTTAAAGTCATCATTTGTTGAAGATGATGAATTAGTGTTACTTTTAGAAAGTAAAGAGCTTGTAACTTACAAAGAAATTGTTTGATTCAAGTTACTTCTAGAAAGTAACGATCATATGACTTAAATAAGAGTTTTTAAGTCACAACTCAATGCAAGGCTTAGAACCATGAAAATCCGAAATAAAAGGCTTGATTAGTTGCAAAGGGTTTTGCACTAATAAAGAGAGATTTCAAAGCTTGATTGGTTGCAAAGGGTTTTGCACTAGTTGAAATGCTTAAGTCTATTAGGATCTTCTTAGGGATCGTGTTTCATTATGATGATATACATTTAGCAAGTGAGTCTAAAACCCACTTCTTCAATTAGAAGGAATGTATTCAATACATGCCTTGGTTTTTGTAGATTCTTGCAATCCTAAGATAAATGTGAAACTTAAGAGAGAGTCTTAAGTAGGACATCAATGAGTTGGAATCAAAGTTTTGATCATGTTATAAAACTTTTCTCGATAGGTCGAGAAGTTGTGTTTATACATGAAGTTTAGTGGGAGTTACAGAAATTTTAGTAGTCTTATATGTGGATGACATATTGATCATTGGGAATGATTTAAGATTTGGAGTAATATAATACATCTTTAATATCCAGATTTATGTAGATAAATTCACATGATATTAGCGTCAAATAAGAAATCTTATGTTGATAAGATTTATGACAAGTTCAATCAAGTTGAGCGTATTTGATTGATTCCATTTGCTTCCGCTGCCAAATCAATTAAATAGGAAATCATGTATAACACTTCATATACTTTGAGTATGATGAATTGTTTTCAAATCGAATTTAAGTAATAGTTACCAAGTAAGCCATAAAGATTACCCTAAAGTGTTTGCAGAAGCATTAAGGATAAAATGCAAAGTGTTTTTGATGCAATTTTGTGTAAGGGTGTTACACAAGTGACAATTGACAATTGATATTGCGCATGGTTTCCGACAAAACCATAATCAAAACACATTAGGATGGTTAAGATACCATTGTGGCTATGTTATTTAAGAAATAGATTTTCTAGAATCGTTCTAGGCAATAAAGAACAATGAGAAATATTTACAATGGAAATTGAGTACACTTGCAATCATGAGTGTGCAAGAAGGATGAGTCCCGCACATTGTGAAAACAGTGGGAGCTATTCTAAGGCTATAGGGCCTATGTCTTGATTGGATCTCGACACGTAGTCAGAAAGTTTTGTAATGCAAATGTATACATTACAAAGGAAAACGAGTATGTAGTAAGGTTGAGTAACGTACAAGAAGTTGATAAAACCTACTAACCAAAGCCTTCTAATAGGCTTAACATGATGAGTCATGTCATTTCAATTAAATTGAGATGAACAACTACATTCAAGATCAAACTGGATTATAGAATATGAAGTGGTAATCAGGCATTGACTATTCATATGTGATAATCGCATTTGTCGTTCGAGTTTTACTTTAAAACTCTTTTATTATACTTTGTTACATCCAAACGGGTTGTATGACGATATTGAACCCCGTTAAAATGAACCCGGATTAACATAGTATTCACCCATAGTCACTTGTATGAGGTGACGTCTCGAAATGACTAGAGTGTTATGCGATTGATGGCAAGTTCAGTTCCATACAGTCACGTGAGATGACTAATCGATCACATAGGCAGACTATTAGGAACACTTTATCGGGCAGTGACCGCTTATAGAGTTCTGGCCAATTTATATAGCCTGGTTGTGGCGAGAGCTACTATAGTATTCTAATGAGTCGATTCTTTTGACTAAAGACTGTTCACCTAAGGTGGCACAGTTTCAGATTAACTTTTATATGTGTTACTATGACCTTCGTAAATGGGGTCAAATGGGCATATTTTGGGTTATGATGGCTGTGGCTAGTCAAAGGGAATAAGTGCGATAGGAATTGTCCTCCCCCTTGTCAGGGTTAAAATAATATCTCAGGGCCATTCGAGGAGTAATGAACTGGAAATGCGTGGCCACGCTCGGAAGATATCTATGGTAGATAAATCCGGTCAATCAGTTATTCTCCAGATCGAGGAAACCACTCTCGATATGATCACTTGCAAGTACGACCTGAAAGACACCTCGCATTGAGTAGGAGATAGTAATAGGACAAGAGAATTGGTGACGCACACTTGTCGAGGACAAGTGGGAGATTATTGGAATATGTGTCCTCCGAAAATAATGCGATCACAACTGTTGATCATGATGATCACATGTTTAAATCTCATTTTAAGAATACGTAAGGGATGATTCATTTTATAGTCAACTGACCAACATTAATCGGTAATGATTGGCTTGCTAGAGTTTGACGTTACTGTCGTGGGACGGTGGTGGTTAGTTGATTCCTTAAGGTCACACCTAAAGGATGATGCCCTTATCTATAAAGTTGATTAATTGTATGACGATACAAGTTGATCAATTCCTTAAAATTGAACAATTCAAATTGTGAGAGAGAATAATATTATCTTATTGTAATGGGATTAAATAAGATTTATTTTAGTAATAAAGTGCTTTGTTACTAAAATTGTTCATTGTTTGAGAAACAATAGAGATAAGAATGAATGGCTAATTATAATTACAAGATGTTGTGAATTATAATTTTATGACCCATTTTATTTATGTGATCAAGTATCACTAGTCAATTTCTTGTATGTGATTTAATTAATTTGTAAAATGATATTTATGGGATAAATATGCATTAAATTAATTAATAACATGTAATATATTGCATGAGACATATTGTGTGACAAATAACAAATTGACGAAATAAAATGGTAGTCCATATTATGGAGGGTGGACCGAATTGGAGGAGTATGTAGTGGGTTGTGCTTATGTTATTTTATGTGATAGAATTAAATAATAAGCCTACACTACACTAGCCTTACACACCTAAGTTTTTGAGAAGAACAAAAGAAAAAGGTGAAGGACCATATTTTGGTCTACCAAGCCCCAAAACCGGTCACCCAACACAAGACATGAAAATGTTTTGTTCTTTAATTTATCTCTCTATGCATGTTCATAACTTTACATGCATATTCTCTTTCACATATTTTATTTCTCCTTCATCAAAACATGATATTTTGATTCAAATTGTTCATGGAAATTACTAATATTATTAATGTAATATATGAGTATTAGTAATCAATTTTAAGGTAAACTAGTAAACTAATATCTAGCTAATATTATTTAGTGGGGATAAGGGATAATCTTTGGTGCAATCAAGAGAAGAATCTCTACTTTGGGATTTTGGAGGATCATCCTTATATTCATTATAGCTCAAGAACTAATAAGAAGGAGATCTTGTTGATGCCCAATATGACCGAAAATTTATTGGTGAGAAAACGATTTTCTCATCTTTTGTTATTAAGTTTGGATGCATAAGATCTAATTAATTTTATGACTAAATTAATTTTGAAACATATACGAATATGTTGTATAATGAGATATAGATTTCCAACACCCTTTATCCATCGTATCCATTTTTGTGCTTGGTAGAGAGGGTACGACCCTTCTTCTTGTCTAGGCAAGAGGGGGAATTCCACGATCCTCCAGTGTTTCTAACACCATAGGGAGTCTATTCTTGACAAAAGCATTTAACGATTGAGGACAAAGATACCCTAGCTTGACACAACTTGGAGGTGATTTATTGTTATCCTTCTAGGCTTAGTAGTTTGAAGAAATTGCATCTATGAAGGATTGTGTACCCTTGAATTGCTTCCCTTGTAGATAATTTCCGCCACTTAGATGAGAAAAGTGGCTATACTTTTGTAGATGCATCTATCACTTGATTTTTGTGTGCTTTAATGCTTGGATGTGTCGCCATTTTGGAAAGACCCACCTTGCCTTGCAAGAAGGCATCCTTGTTGGAGCTTGTGTCCTCCACAAATTAGTGTGATAACATTTGTAAATCTCTTACAGGTTCACAAGGGTATACTTCGTATATTTAATCAGTTGATTAACGTTTTCCTAATAACGGTTGTCTTGCTAGAAAGTTTGACGTTATTATCATACAGATGACGGTGATCAACTAGTCCCTAAAGGTCACACCTATAGGATGTGTTTGAGAGATGTGGTTATAGACATATAATCACATTGATGCCTAATATGACTAAACAGTTAGTCAATGTGTTGATGAGACTATTATTTAATGAAGATTAAATAATATTAGTTGAGACGACTTAACTGTCAATTCGTAAATTGAATATAATAAGTTATATTTAATTAAATGTATGTAATGTTAGCTTGGACGAATTAATCTGTTAATTCGTAATTAAATGTAATCGGTTATATTTAATATCAACAAGATGAATGTGTCATAGTGGTAATAGTGAGGGTACACATACCAAGAGATCATGGGTTCGATCCTCACTAGATGACAATTTACACATTTTATACATTTTTGTATACTACCAAAATGTTTTTGGTAGGTAAATAAAAAAACCGAAAATAAGAGAAAGAGATCTCTTATTTAGGTTAGGGTTGCCGAAAATAGGGAAAGAAATATCTCCCCCTTATTCTCACTTAATTTCGGATATAATAAGTGAGAAGGAGATCATTTTTTTTAACCTAATTTTTTCAGCATTTTTCTCTCATCTATCTACACACATAAAACCCTGAATATTTTACAGAAAATTAGGGATCTCATTCTAGCAATTTGAGGGGTATTTCTCGGAGCAGCTTGGGTGCAACTAATAGGCGAATATCATTGCGATATTGTTCTTAGGCCGAATTAGCAAGGACCAAAGGTTGGTTTCTTCATTCTCTATTTTGTTTATGTAATTTAATTTTATGACTAGCAATCATCACTTTATTATTCGTTATAATCCTAGAATTTAAAGGGATGCATACAGATAAATCCCACAAGTGGTATCAGAGATAAGGCCACGAATTTTAATTTTGATGATTTTCATAAAATTGTTTGTAAACAATAATTAGGGTTTGCGAAAAAAAGGTAATCGGCTGGATTTTTTTTTGCCGTGGAATTTTTTTTTTTATTTCGTTTCCGTTACTGTTCACGGATGAACAGTATTTTTTTTTTAAAAAAAAAAAAATTTTCTGTTTTTTTCTTTCGGTTTCTCCTGAAAAACCGATTAAAGTTTTTTTTGCGGCTGTTTTTGTTTATGCCGATTTGAAAAGCATCCGAGAAAGTAATTTTTTTTTTCCTTGTTACTGTTCACGCTACGTTTACTGTTCACAGAGGCAGCGTATAAAAAAAAATTTATTTTGTTTGTTACGGTTTTTACAGAAAAACCGCGAGAAAAAAGAAAAAAAACGGGTTGTTTTGTTTTTCCTCTTGGTTTTGCCGAGAAAAGATAAAAAAAAAAAAAAAAATTCGTTTCTGTTACTGTTCACGAACTGGACAGAATTAAAAAAAAAAAACTGTTTTTATAAAAAAAGTGGTTTTTATTTTGTTTTGTTTTGGCAAATTAATTATTGTGAAGCGGTTCATAATTATTAGATACCTAATTATTTTAAAGAAGTTTAAAATATTGATGGATTAAATTCATATTACAAGTTTAATATGAATTAAGATTAAAATTAATGTGATTAATTGAGGAATTGTCACTTAATTTGATCAATTAAATAGGTGGTTTGGAAAATTAATCTACATAATTAAAGAATTATGTCTTGCATGTTTAATTTTTTTTTTAGTTGATGCTTTTCTTTTGTTGAATGAATCGTTGAATGAATTTATTTACGTATTTTTGCAATCGGTTGTAATTTGTAATACTTAGTGTGGCCTTAGTTAATTATGTTTTCGTAATGAAGGAAACATAATTTTTATGTAATTATAAGATCTCGTATCTCCTTTTATTTTTCCTTTAGTTTTGGGTTTTGAAATTAGAATGTAATAAATAGGTTTATTATGTAATTTATTTATTGTAATTTCAAAGAAGACTAAAGATGGAGATTGGAGCTCACTCCCGCTACATGGATCAAGATGGAACATCAAGACAAGCTTCTCGGGTCCAAGGATGGATTCCAAACTTGTATTCAATGTTCATTTTGATAGGATAGGCCGCACTAGGACTTTTTATTGCTTTTCATTCACATGATAGTTTATGCATCATTTTCCGCCTAAAACCAAACCACCTACTACTAAAATGCATGAAAATTGACTCATATAGGTTGTATGTTAGTTTTCATGGACATACAGATGTCACAGACTTATTAAGCCATCACCTTAATTTATTCATTCTCGCATGCTAGATATTAGTTCACTTAAAATGAATTAAAATAAAGTTGATGGGATCTTCCTCTAAAACGGAAATTGAGATTAGTCTTTATAAGGGCAAACAACTATGAATCCCTTCTTCGTCGGTAGGCATAATATGACCCTTCTACGTTGGGTAAGTAGTTGTGTTGACTTAGTTTACCTCAACATCATAGTCCGAAGAGTTTCTCGTGATTATGATGGACTAAAGATAGAATTTACAGAAATTTATCGACCAAGAATTCTAACGGTAGAATTAGCTAAAAGGTTAGCTTATCAATTTGCAGATAATTGAATCTTGGGATCATTTATATAATTCTTGAGGGAGGTCAATTGTATAAATGTTTTGAGTCTTCGCGTTATGACAGTAGTTCATTAGACTTAAAAATATAAACGATGCACATGCTTATTATTTTTATTCTTCTTCTCGCAGTGTAGAACACGTTTATTTTTCATAATACTGTTACAATGAAATGGTTGGAAATAACGAAATGCCAATGCCGAGTGTCACACTTGGACGCGAATTCTAGGTGAAAATATTCATGGACCAAATGAATCAGTTCACACGTCTGAAAAACGACGGGTCCAACTTTGCGGACTGGGAGGCGGCACTACGGAATGCTGCCATTGCTGACAGTAAGCTCAAGTAATTAACTAAGCCAATACCACCAAACCCAGGCCCAAATGCAGGAATCAATGATATTGATGCTTATAATGACTTCGCTATGGAAGCGGGTGCGATAAAGAACGTACTCATCTTTGCAATGGAAACCAATTTGCAGAGACGCTTCATTGCCCAAAGTGCAAACAAGATTTTCACTACGCTCACTAACGAGCTCTCAAAGGCACCGAGAATCGTTACATATGAGCATACCTGTCGCTTCTTTGATGCGAAACTCCAGAAGGGCCAACCGGTTAGCCCACACATTCTTCACATGATTGAGAATGTCGAGAAGCTGGAGGCACTGAATTTTAAAATCAGTGAGAGCATTGTCATTGACCGAATGCTTCATTCTCTTCACGATGGTTTTGCCCTTTTCAGGGCGAACTACTACATGAATGACTTGAAAAAGAGTCCTCATGAGCTACACTCCCTTCTCGTACAGACCGAGAAGGATATGAAATTGAGTGGGAGCATGAAGCAGGATGTTCTCATGATTTCAAACAAGGGTAAAGGTAAGGGCAAGCTTCATGGCAACCTAGCTGTAGGTAGGCCAAAGTTTAAAAAGCCAGGAAACGGTAAGAGTGCTCCTGGTGAGAGTGTGAGACTAGTGGCTCACAGGGCAAGACAAAGAGCAAGGGCGGTGACATTAAGTGCCACCATTGTCACAAGACTGGACATTGGAGGAGGAACTGTCTCGTGTACCGTGAGGACATCAAAGCAGGCCGCGTCCTTCCTGTTGGTATGTCATATTATATTCATATGATTGAGATTAACCATGCTGGTTGTGGTTCTCATCTGTGTAATTATTTGCAGGACCTAAAGAACATCATGCCTCTCGAAAAGGGTGATGTGGACCTGCGAGTCGGAAATGGAGCACGAGTTGCTGTAGTCTCGAAGGGAACATATGTAATCCAACTCCCTAGTGGTTTTGAGTTATTTTATATAACTGTTACTATGTACCCAGTTTATCTAAGAACATTATTTCTATTTCCGTACTCGATATAGACGGTTTTGTACTTTCAATAAAGGATAATAGCTGTATTTTCTCTTTCAATGAAATGATTTATGGCAAAGCAGTTTCCATGAATGGAATTTACATCTTAGATCAAACCACAGAAGAATTACACATGAATAATAAGAAATTAAAAGTTGGTGACAAAGATCAAACCTATCTATGGCATTGTCGAATGGGACACATAAATGAGAAACGCGTAAAGAAACTTGTCGATAATGGGACTATTCCCACATTCGAATTTTCTACATATGGCACGTGTGAATCATGTCTCATTGGCAAAATGACTCGAATTTCCTTCAAAGGTGTTGGAATGCGCGCTAGTGACCTATTAGGACTCATACATACTGATGTTTGTGGACCTATGTCAATTACCGCTAGAGATGGCTATAGATATTTTATCACTTTCACGGACGATTTGAGTAGATATGGATATGTCTACTTAATGAAGCATAAAAGTGAGTCCTTTGAGAAATTCAAGGAATACCAGAACAGGGTACAAAACCAAGTGGGTAGAAAGGTTAAAGAACTCCGTTCAGATCGGGGTGGCAAATATCTTTCAAATGAGTTTGATCAACACCCGAAAGACTGTGGAATCGTTTTGCAGTTAACTCCACCTGGAACACCTCAATTGAATGGTGTGTCCGAACGGAGAAATCAAACCTTACTCAATATGGTTCGATCCATGATGAGTCACACAGTATTGCCTGATTCATTATGGGGTTATGCTCTTTTGTCAGCTGCTCTTATACTTAACCGAAGTCCGACTAAAGCTGTCGACAAGACTCCATATGAAATGTGGAAGGGAACGGTCCCCAACTTGTCCTTTATTCGGGTTTGGGGCTGCGAGGCTTATGTCAAGTGGAGACACGAGGATAAGCTCGGCCCGCGATCGGTCAAGACATACTTTATAGGTTATCCAAAAGGAACATTTGGTCATTACTGCTATTCGCCTACCGAACATCAAGTTTTTGTTGCGGCTAGTGCGACGTTCTTAGAGAAAGAATTTCTCGAGAACAAGACGAGTAATAGAACCTTCGAGCTGTCGGAGATTCTAGAACCAACAACCGAGGAACGGATGGAGGAAGATGTTCCTTCAAGTGATGACACGGTAAATATTCCTGAGGAACCTAGGCGGTCGGGTAGAGTCTCTTATCCTCCGGACAGATACATTGGTATGGTCGAGGAGAATGACGTTTTACTCCTAGAGAGTAATGAACCCGCTACCTATAAAGGTGCCATGACCTGTTCCGACTCAAAGCTATGGCTCGAATCCATGCAATCCGAGATGGACTCCATGTATGAGAATAACGTATGGAATCTAGTTTATTTACCTAATATGGTAAAACCTCTACAGTGCAAATGGCTTTACAAAATAAAGCGTTCTGTAGACGCGCAACCAGATACCTATAAGGCACGACTTGTGGAAAAAGGTTTCACTCAAGTGTAAGGATTGCATTATGATGAGATTTTTGCACTTGTAGTCATGCTACGTTCCATTCGGATAATCGTAGCGATTGCCGCATTTTATGATTATGAAATTTGGCAAATGGATGTGAAAACCGCCTTCTTAAACGGTTATTTGGAGGAAGAGTTGTACATGGTGCAACCCGAATGTTTCATACATCCTAAGCATCCTAATAAAGTATGCAAGCTTAAGCGTTCCATTTATGGGCTTAAGCAAGCTTCTCGGAGTTGGAATCATCATTTCGACCAGGTGATAAAAGAGCATGGTTTCACTCGATCGGTCGAGGAACCATGCTTATATATCAAGTCGAGTGGGAGCAATATTGTATTCTTAATATTGTATGTCAATGACATACTCTTGATTGGGAATGACATTCCTCTCCTATCTTCGGTTAAAGGAAGGTTGAAGAACCATTTCCAGATGAAAGATCTGGGTGAGGCACAGCGCATTTTGGGAATCCGTATCTACCGAGATAGATCACGACGGACGTTATCACTTAGTCAGGAGTTTTATTTGGATAAGATTCTTGATAGGTTCAGCATGACCAACTCCAAGAAGGGGAACCTTCCAATGACGTGTGGGATGCAGTTGAGCAAGTCTCAAGTCATCCACGACGCCTGAAGGGGTTGAACGCATGAATCGTGTTCCTTATGCATCAGCTATAGGATCAATCATGTATGCCATGATATGCACACGTCCAGACGTGGCACATGCATTGAGTATGACGAGTCGGTACCAAAAGAATCCAGGTACCTACGGAGGACTAAGGATTGGATATTGACTTATGGAGGAGATACTAAGCTATGCGCAACTGGTTACGCAGATGCTAACTTCCAAACGGATCTCAGTCCGGTTCGTCTTCACTCTTAGTGTGTTGTAGCAGATTCTACTACTGATCCATTGAAATATGATAAGCATGTAGGGCATGTTAATTCCATGGGAATTAAACGTGTTCCTGAGTTTTAGTACTTGATTATGGATTTGATATGTTATCTTTTTCATATACTATTTATAACTTCATCGTTTTATATATAATATTTTGTTTTCAAGTGGATTGTACTGACAACATTGAACGCCACAAAGTGAACTGAATTACATTATATTTGTTTTGGTCCGTAATCGCCAATGTGAGCTGATAACTCTGGCTATTATATTGTGCAGTCGATTGATGGTGGGTTCAACGAGCTATAAGTCAAACGGTTGACTGATCGATCACAGATGCGAGATTATAACGATACCTCGTAGGACAACATTTTGTGACAACGTAATGGAGTCCTAAATGTTTAATAACATTCGGTGCCAGCTCGTGGATAGGACATCCATTGTGTTCCTAGAGTCGATTCTTTTGACTATCGACTGTCTCTTGAGATTAAGGCAGTTTTTGGGTGACTTTGGTTTCTTTCTCACGGTCTGCCGTAACTGGAAGCTAAGTAGATTTTTTCTGGGTCATTTCATACTGTGCTTACATCTGCAGGATTCGAGTTGAGGAAAATATCCAACCCTTATCAGGTATAGTTATTTCTCATGGCCACTCGAGGAGTTGTAACTGAAATGCATGGTCATGCTCGAATGATGATTCGTTTATAAGTTAAGTTACTCTCTAGTCGGGGAAACCACTCTTGATACTGATCGCTTGTAAAATACGACCTTTGTGAATACGGATTTGCAAATTGTTTTACATTGAGTGGGAGAAATTTTAGGATATGAGAATCGGTTATCGCACATACACTTGTGAGGACAAGTGGGAGTTTGTTGGAGCTTGTGTCCTCCACAAATTAGTGTGATAACATTTGTAAATCTCTTACAGGTTCACAAGGGTATACTTTGTATATTTAATCAGTTGATTAACGTTTACCTACTAACGGTTGCCTTGCTAGAAAGTTTGACGTTATTATCATACAGATGACGGTGATCAACTGGTCCCTAAAGGTCACACCTATAGGATGTGTTTGAGAGATCTGGTTATAGAAATATAGTCACATTGATGCCTAATATGACTAAACAGTTAGTCAATGTGTTGATGAGACTATCATTTAATGAAGATTAAATAATATTAGTTGAGACGAATTAACTGTCAATTCGTAAATTGAATATAATAAGTTATATTTAGTTAAATGTATGTAATGTTAGCTTGGACGAATTCATCTGTTAATTCGTAATTAAATGTAATCGGTTATATTTAATATAAACAAGATGAATGTGTCATAGTGGTAATAGTGAGGGTACACATACCAAGAGGTCATGGGTTCGATCCTCACTAGATGACAATTTACACATTTTATACATTTTTGTATACTACCAAAATGTTTTTGGTAGGTAAATAAAGAAACCGAAAATAAGAGAAAGAGATCTCTTATTTCGGTTAGGGTTGCCGAAAATAGGGAAAGAAATATCTCCCCTTATTCTCACTTAATTTCGGATATAATAAGTGAGAAGTAGATCATTTTTTTAACCTAATTTTTTCAGCATTTTTCTCTCATCTATCTACACACACAAAACCCTAAATATTTTACAGAAAATTGGGGATCTCATTCTAGCAATTTGAGGGGTATTTCTCGGAGCATCTTGGGTGCAACTAATAGGCGAATATCATTGCGATATTGTTCTTAGGCCGAATTAGCAAGGACCAAAGGTTGATTTCTTCATTCTCTATTTTGTTTATGTAATTTAATTTTATGACTAGCAATCATCACTTTATTATTCGTTATAATCCTAGAATATAAAGGGATGCATACAGATAAATCCCACAATCCTACCTCATGGTTGTCTTGTTGTGAGTTGAAGGGGCGGAGTGAGACCCGCTAATTGTCTCATATCGGCTATGCTATTAGGTTAGTTTAAATAACGGTCCTAGTCTTTGTCACCTCTTTAATCGGGACGAGCAAAGGTTCGGTTTGGGGATATTTGATGTGACCATTATTTGAGCATATTTAGTCCTCGAATTAGCCTTATTCCCATGCTTTTTAGTGCATATTTAGGTCATTTATTGTCTTTAGTCCTTTGTTTTGCATATTTTTTGAGGTTTTGATCCCTTGGTAGGAAAGGAGTACAAACCTTGCATTTTCATGGCAAAATGAAGCTAAATTGATTGAATTCAATGACCAAGCATCAAAGAGAAGACAAGACTAGAAGGCCTTTGTACATATTCTAGTAGTTGGGCAATGATGAGAAAAGATCCTTGCATCTCCAATGAAATCCCAAAGGATTGTACGAAGAAGAAGGAAGAAAAGAAGAAGGGAAGAAGCTGATCAAGAATCCGAGCGGATTGCCTACTGGACGCCCGTCCAGCACAAGGAATCCGAGCGTCTTCCTCACAAGGACGCTCGTCCAAAACCACCACAATCCGCTCGTCCACCCCACAAATCCGCTCGTCCAAAACCACCACAATCCGCTCGTCCCGTGCCCTGGACGCTCGGATTGTGTGACAGCTATTTCGTCTTCTACTTATTCTATGAAGGATGCGCATACCTCGGGAAAGACTAGCAAAAAGGAGACTCGCAAATTTTTCTGAGAGGAGCGATCCCTCAAGGACTTAATCGTCATTTAACCCCTTAGTAAACCCTAATTTGTGTACCTAATCCCCACTATAAATACCCCATTAGTCTAATTAGATAATCATGTTCTTCTTAGCAATCTTTAGTGTAGTTTATATCATTCTAATCTCTCTTTAATCTTGTAATCAACTTTTAATCAAGTCTTAATACAAACCTCATTTCCTTAATCTCTCTTTTGTTCATCGTTCATTTTGGGTAATTGAAGATTATTTGGGTTATTATTGGGAGATTGACAACCTTCCAATCAATCATCAAGTACTTCTATTATTCTTTGCTTTATTATTGGAATCATTAGTAGGTATAATTCTCTTAATCCCTTTTTAATTATTGTTAATTATCTTCATTTATACATCATGTTTTACTTTGTTGGTATGATTGACAACCTTGCTAGCATGTTCAACATGATAATGAGTGAGTAGTTTCCTTAGTTAGGGTTAATGGGTAATTAGGGAAAACCAACATGGGGGATGATTCATGCTTAAACTAATATGTTTTCATAGTTTCTTTGCTTGCTTGTTGTGATCTTAACTTATTGTTAGAAATCTATATCTCATTAATTAACATATTCATATATGTGATGATATAATTTAGTCATAAAATTAAATACAAATCTTATGCATGCAAACTAAAATTAGATACGGTCTAAGTAATCGGATTAAAAGGGCACCAACAAGATCTCCTTCTTGTTAGTTCTTGAGCATTCCAAATAATGGATGAACAAAGATTGAAGTATAGAATCTCTCCCAAAAGTGAATACCCAAGGAAACCTCTCAATAACAAATATTATTATGATCTAGTAATAATAAAAGTCTAACTTAAAAATGACACAAAATATTAATTTGTCGCTCTATTATTTCGGTGGAGAGGAGGAATTATTTCTAGTTTATTTCTCTAGAATTTACACAAATTGTAGAGAGCATGCATTTTTCTTACACTAGAAAAATTATGATAAGAGTGAATGAATAATTGTAGAGGAAACACTCTCTATTTTTCATGGTGAAACCGGTTGGAGGGAGTATATGTGCCCAATGCATGGGCAAGATTTTCTACCCAAGAAAATGATAGGCATGCAAGGCTAGTAGTTAGCTTTTATGATTGTGTTTTCCACTTAAAACAATTTACACAGTTTTTCCACTAACTCCCTTTAATATTTCGGTACATGTCTATAAAATGGGAGGTCCATTTTATTTTGTCATTTGTCAATTTTGTCACATGTAACATGTTCATGATATGTCACAATGTAATGTATTTTTAACATATTAAAAATAAACATACTCATAAAATACGTCATTTACAAAATCGACTAGTAATTCGTAATTTACTTGTACCAAAATGGTGTGTCAATTATAAATCACAACATCTTGTATTTATAATAAATCATTCATTCAATCTCAATTCAATATCAATTGTTTCGTAAACAATAATTTAATCGAAGTAATAAAACAATTCGATTACTTAGACCGTATCTAATTTAATCGAATTACAATAAGACACGTTAACTTTACTCACAAAATCATCCGTCAATTTTAAGCAATTTAATTAACCCGTATCGGCATACGATTAATTAAATAATCAATTAAGAGTATTTCCCTATAGGTATGACCTAAGGGGATCAATCGATCACCACCGTCCGCACGACGAATGTCAAATTCTAGTCACCAATCATTACCGATATGTGTGGACCAAACTGATAAAATATTTACATCCCATATGTATTCTTAAAATGAGACTTAAACATGTGATCATCATGATCGACAGTTGTGATCGCATTATTGTCGGAGGACACATATTCCAACAATCTCCCACTTGTCCTCGACAAGTGTGCGTCACCAATTCTCTTGTCCTATTAATATCTCCCACTCAATGCAAGGTGTCTGTCAGGTCGTACTTGCAAGTGATCATATCGAGAGTGGTTTCCTCGATCTGGAGAATAACTGATTGACCGGAGTTTATCTACCATAGATACCTTCCGAGCGTGGCCACACATTTCCAGTTCATTACTCCTCGAGTGGCCCTGAGATATTGTTATAACCCTGACAAGGGGTGGACAATTCCTATCGCACTTATTCCCTTCGACTAGCCACAACCATCATAACCCAAAATATACCCATTTGACCCCATTTACGAAGGTCGTAGTAACACAAATCAAAGTTAATCTGAAACTGTGCCATCTTAGGCGAACAGTCTTTACTCAAAAGAATCGACTCATTAGAATACTATAGTAGCTCTCGCCACGACCAGGCTTTAATTTGCCAGAACTCTATAAGCGGTCATAAGGCCCGACAAGGTGTTCTTAACAGCCTGCCTATGTGATCGACTAGTCATTCTCATATGACGCCATGGCACTTGAACTTGCCGTCAATCGCATCACACTCTAGTCACTTCGAGACGTCACCTCATATAAGTGACTATGAGGGAATACAATGTTAATCCGAGTTCACTTTAACGGGGTTCAATATTGTCTCTACAACCCGTTTGGATGTAACAAAGTATAAAAGGAGTTTTCTGATTTAAAAACTCGAACGATAAATGTGATTATCACATGAGTAGTCAATACTTGATTACTACTTCATATTCTATAATCCAGTTTGATCTTGAATGTAGTTGTTCATCTCAATTCAATTGAAATGACATGACTCATCATGTTAAGCCTATGAGAAGGCTTTGGTTAGTAGGTTTTATCAACTTCTTGTACCTCACTCAACCTTACTACATACTCGTTTTCCTTTGTAATGTATACATTTGCATTACAAAACTTTCTGAGTACGTGTCGAGATCTAATCAAGACATAGGCCCTCTAGCCTTAGAATAACTCCCACTATTTTCACAGTGTGCGGGACTCATCCTTCTTGCACATCTCATGATTGCAAGTGTACTCAATTTCCGTTGTAAATATTTCTCATTGTTCTTTATTGCCTAGAACGATTCTAGAAATTCTATTTCTTAAATAACATAGCCACAATGGTATCTTTAACCATCCTAATGTGTTTTGATTATGGTTTTGTCGGAAACCATGCGCAATCTCAATTGTCAATTGTCACTTGTGTAACACCCTTACACAAAATTGCATCAAAAACACTTTGCATTACATCCTTAATGCTTCTGCAAACACTTAAGGGTAATCTTTATGGCTTACTTGGTAACTATTACTTAAATTCGATTTGAAACAATTCATCATACTCAAAGTATATGAAGTGTTATACATCATTTCCTATTTAATTGATTCGGCAGCGGAAGCAAATGGAATCAATCAAATGTATTCAACTTGATTGAACTAGTCATGAATCTTATCAACATAAGACTTCTTATTTAACGCTAATATTATGTGGATTTATCTCCACAAATCCGGATATTAAGATGTATTATAATACTCCAAAAGTCTTAAATCATTCCCAATGATCAATATGTCATCCACATATAAGACTAATTAAAATTTCCGTAACTCCCACTAAACCTCATGTATAAACACAACTTCGAGAAAAGTTTTATTAACATGATCAAGACAGTGATTCCAACTCATTGTTGTCCTAGTTAAGACCCTCTCTTAAGTTGCACATTATCTCAGGATTGCAAGAATCTACAAAACTCAAGACATGTATTGAATACATTCCTTCTAATTGAAGAAGTGGGTTTTAGATTCACTTGCTATATGTATATCATCAAAATGAAACACAATCCCTAAGAACATCCAAATAGACTTAAGCATTTCAACTAGTGCAAAAACCTTTGTTACCAATCAAGCTTTGAAATCTCTCTTTATTAGTGCAAAACCCTCTGTCACTAATCAAGCCTTTTATTTCAGATTTTCATGGTTCTAAGCCTTGTATTGAGTTGTGACTTAAACATTCTCATGTAAGTCATATGTTCATTACTTTCCAGAAGTAATTAACTTGAATCAAACAATTTCTTTGTAAGTTGTAAGCTCTTTACTTTCTTAAAAGTAACATGAATTCATCATGTTCAACAAGTGATGACTTTAACCTCCTAGGTTTTGAAGAAACAACGTCTTACATAAAACGTACAAAACGTCTCATGTAGCCAAGAAAGACCAGTTTCTCGCGACATAACATTCTTTTGTGGCTCTTGAATAATTTCTCCCACTCTGTCTTCTAGAAATAAACTTGTATTCTAGAAAGACAGCTTCACAAGCCGCAAACTCGTTGTACTCGTGATTATAGTAAGGAAAAATGAGCATTTGTTTCTTTGTGAAAACTTACAAACATGGTACCCTACCATTTCATATCTCATATGATTCGTTTTAGATTTAGTGGAAAAATAATTTAGACAAAATGATAAAATCCCCAAAAGGATCAAGTAACTCAAAGTAACTTGATCGAAGTCCAAACCATATCGAATAGCGTTTGATTTCTTTATCCAACCACACATTATCCTATAATGTGTGCTAAGAGAGATTAATTTGTGATACTATATCACATTTCATTTGGCTTGCGTCAAGGTCTTCACTTGATAGTCCCATCACGACTAAATCGTGATTCCTTGAACTCTTTGAACTTCTTCAAAGATTTCTCTATTTACCTCATTAAGTGAACACATTAGCGTCAACTTAAATCGTTGGTAAAAGAAAATGATCAACCTATTTTGGATCAATGATTTACAACCTCGATCTCCTTTTCAACCAAAAGGCACGAGACATCTTGCTTTGAATACAAGATACGCATATACCATAAGATCTAATGGTTTCAAGAGTACTCGATAACTCTTTGCGTTCATCATTCCAGAATTTAAGGTTCAATCTTGGGTTACCAATTTGAGTCTTGCATCATCTACATGATATATCATTCTAGTTTGGTTTAGAATATAATCACCTTGATAATGGGCAAGCCATACATCAAATCATGGTGTATAGGGTCACAAAAGTGAAACCTCTTTTGTATCTTAACAAGTTTATATTCTTATTTAGAGTTTATACACTTAATAGTCATAATTAAGTACAACTATAAACCCAAAAACTAGATTGAGTACACAATAACTATATCTCTCGACATTATTTGATGCTAGTCGTCATATTATAATCATCTTATGTATCAAGTACAATGATGAAAACCACCACTGGTTTCTAATCTTGACGTAGTACTAGCAAAATTTATGTCAATCAAATAAATAAAGAACTAAGTCTTATTAGATGTCCCACAACTAACTTGCTTATTCTTTAACAACTTGAGGTAGTTTCTTTTCTAGTGTCGAACATTTAAGACAATGGAAACTTTATTGGTCGGGATTGATAGGTTTAGTATTGTTATTTTCAATAACGTTACTTTTAACATTACCTTGTATCAATTCCATTCTAATTTTACTTCTTTAAAACCTTATCCTTTTCTTAACGGTTTAAGAGAATGCTCCCACTCATTTAATGATTGTTTGCTTTAAGAAGCAAAATTATATTCATGAAGACTACTCTTCATTCGTTTGTTTAGTCTTAAAACTTTCATTGAAGTGGTTGCGGTATTTTGGTCTATTACGATTTCCTACAAATCTAATTACCAAAACAATTTATCGCTTCAAGGTACTTAATTCAATTAAGTATATGAAAAACAATCCATTGTAAGTAGATGTGTTAGTCAAGAATCAAAAACCTGTTTGCTAATGAATAACTTTTATCTATACTCTTCAAGAGAGATCCTTAGCAATGGTTCATATGAGGTTTTTAGAAGAAAATTCATATTTGTCTTTAGTTACGATGTTTTAATGGAGATTTGAATTAAAATGAAAATGATATCGTATATGAATTGTGGTAAAGAAATAGAACAATATAATAACGGAATAATGAAAACAAAACATTTATCGTTATAATAATACATGTAAATAACAAGTAAATCATTTACATAGTGACCTATACCCAACTATGATAAATGATTCCAATATCCAAATTCATATTAACTTGGGGCACGGTGTGCCGAAATATTCTTTATTAATATAACTCGGTGGATTAACTCTTTAATCGATTCTACTTTTAGAACTCTTGGTCGATAAAATTACATTAATATTTATCTTTAGCCCGAAACACATCCGAAAATCGTCGTGAATACTTTCGTTGAGTTCAACCCAAATTTTGAATAAATGTGTCCATGATTCAAACTCATATCAACTTAGGGCACGGTGTGCCGAAATACCCTTCATTAACATAAATTCGGTGGATAGACATTTATCACCCAATTCCCCTACGTAACAAGGTTTGTACCCCGGTGTGGCCGAGTGCACTCCCTCATGAAATAGGTTTTCATGGTTTCTACTTTTTGGTAAGGCTAAGTCTCAATTGTTTATTTAGCGAGAGGTCATGTCAATTTATTATCTATCACGTTTTAAGTGAATTAAAGCGGTGAACTACGATAATTGTAATTGACACGGTCGATAAACTCGATAAAATGATAATGCATGTTTTAGTTATGACGATTTAGCGATGCATGCAACATATAAATAAAATGCAAAGCATAAACAAAATCCTAGTATGACCTTCCTAAAATAGAAAATCTAATTAACTATTACATATTCGGAAACCAACTCCATTGGTCCTTTGAACTTCGGTTTTGGCACGCATCTCGAGGTAACACCGTCTTTATGTATCGTCTTCCTTGAGTGACACCGTCTTCAAGGAACTCCGAAATAAATAAATTACATAACAAATTACATAATTTCCTATTATACATTTGTAATTAAAATAAAATAAATCTATTAAATTATAAAACGGTGATATGAGATCATAATAAATTACAACCGAATCGATATTCCCATACATTTCGGGTAATACCAATTAAAAACTAAGGCCATACTAAGTAAAATTACATAATTTAAAAAATTACAAAAAATTAAATTATGACAATCATAAATAAAATGTAGCATTATAATAT